>NW_024884253.1:729578-753873 GCF_019232065.1 Centrocercus urophasianus
CCTCTCCTCTCCTCTCCTCTCCTCTCCTCTCCTCTCCTGTCCCACTAGGCAAGAAACAAGTTTGCTTCCTTACTTAAATTAAAACTCACTGTTTTAAAGCCCGATTACTCTGACTGTAGTTGATAAAATGCATGTGGCATCCACCACAGAACAAATTTTAACATCTAATAATGTTTTTAATGAAGGCTGCTGAATGTAACACATCATGGGTTTATTTAATAGCAGAGACTGGCACGTAACTTTGTTTTTCTTCGTGCCTTTACAATTACACAGAGTTAACCAAGGTATAAGTGAGAACAACCTTGACAGTCACTCCTAGCTTCTACCTAACACAAAGCAAATTCTTTCCTCTCTAGCTCTGCTGAGGGAAACTGGGATTTTTCTTTCTCCTGACCTAAACTATGTACTTAACAGCAGATGGGCTAGGGAAAGTGAGGTCTCAGGGACTAGACACTAGAGTCAATTTGTGTGTTCTGTTGTAACTGTGCCCTTATCCCAGACGCTTCCCCCTGCCTGTGCATTGTCTGCCCTAGTTAAGCTGTGGGCTCTTTGTTTGCTGTTAGTACTGTGTATATGCTGTACTTTTATGTCCCCCATGTGCAGGCTGATTAGCAGGATTAATGACTTCTTATTCTTTTTGAATATTGCCTGGCCAGTGGGAGTGAAATCGGCCAGGGCAATTTCAAGAGGTGGTAAGGTCGTATATGCTTATATGCACTGCATCACAAAGTTGCATGACCCAAAATGTACTGAAAATGCCATAACTCTTCTGCTGTCCAAAAAAATTCAGGATATAGAAATAGAAATGAGAAAAAAACTATGGCTTTTAGATTATTTTTTATCCTGCTCAGGTTCAGCCCTGAAGTGATATTTCACATTTTCCTAAAAGGATCAAACTGAGAGGTTGGAGATGGAGTAATCTTTTTGGAGATGGTCCCATGATAACTAATGATATTCAATCTGTTATTTTGGTGCTGTGAGTAGGTTATCAAAAACGTTATCACAGATTTTTTTTTTTTTCTTCACACAACACCTTTGTTCACCTTTTTGTACACAAATCTCCAAAGCCATTTGAGTTACTTCACATTTGGTTTTGTCTGATGCAAAGCAATGATAAACCATACTCCAAATAATCTGTTCACGGATATCTGTGATTAAGACTAGACTGCATTAGAATCATAGAATCATTATGGTTGGAAAAGACCTTCGAGGTCATCTGGTCTAACTGTCAACCCATCACCACCATGCCCGTTTACAGAATCATTAAGGTTGGAAAAGATCTCCAAGATCATAGAATCATAGAATGGCCTGGGTTGAAAAGGACCACAATGATCATCTAGTTCCAACCCCCTGCTATGTGCAGGGTCGCCAATCACCAGACCACACTGCCCAGAGCCACATTCAGCCTGGCCTTGAATGCCTCCAGGGATGGGGCATCCACAACCTCCTTGGGCAACCTGTTCCAATGCATCACCACCCTCTGTGTGAAAAACTTCCTCCTAATATCTAACCTAAGCCTCTCCTGTCTCAGTTTAAGACCATAAGATCACAAGTCCAACCCCAACCCATCCCCACTGTGCCCACTCAACCATGTCCATCAGTTCTGCATCTCTATGTTTCCTAAACTCCTCCAGGGATGGTGACTCTATTGCTGACCTGAGCAGCCTGTTTCACTCTTCTGAGAAGAAACTTTTCCAAATATCCAACCAGAGATTGACAGAATTACATCCTTCTGGAAAAAATAAGAAGCACCTCCCTCCCTCCCTCAAGAAATAGTATGTTTAAGAGAAATACTATAGATCATGCATGCGATAAAATTCAGATATCAGCAGTGTAAGTGAAAAGCACTTGTAATTCATCAAAAAACATCACCGCTCTAAGTGCTCTCTGACATGCTATTGTAATGCACAGCAGGGCTTCAAATCTCGAAATCTTGTTACTCACATCTCCTGGGCTCCATTACCCCAAGTTTACCAACATAAAATCTGGAATCATGGGAGCTGGTGACTGAATTAGCTGATGGTTTCTTCAGTGTCCTTGTCTGTGGGAGCATCTGGTGATGATTTCTGTTTGCACATGATTGAATAAGCCTGAATTAGGCTTATTGTGATTTATGTAAACACAGCACTGAGATGGTTTGCCAGCTAGTGTAGAGAAATGGCTTATCTGCTTTGCTTCAGGAAAAGAGACCCAAGGGAGGCCTGGAATCTCCTTGATTCCTCCTATCTTTGAGATTTGCAACACAAGTCACAGTGATTGCATCTGCACTGGGCAAAATCCAATCTAGCATTTGCCAGGGTCATCATGGGTCTGTTGATTGGCAAAATACCAGTGCACATTTATCACACACAGCTGAGTTGGATAAGCTTTGAATTAATGAACTGGACTTGGATGCATAAGCCTCAGTTCTGCCTGGAGATGGGCTAAGATTTAATGATGTAGCACAATGTACTTAAGGTGTCTCCATATTTTTGTTTGTTTGGCTTTTTTCCCCCAAAATTTTAATTTTATCCAAGTTACTTCATTACTGGAGGTCTCAATTTGCCTATCAGTTTCACACCAATGTACAGTGGCTTGCTATCTAAAGCTGTGAGATACCTTCCACAGGCACCCATGTACTGAAATCCATAAACAGAAGAAACTATCACAGGCAATATGATGCTTATCATTTTTAAATTGAAGGTGATAATAAAGAAAACACAGCAAAACTAAGCTGGAGATGATAGTGATCTTTTCTATAGATCTCCATGTGTCATCACTCCCTCCGCTACATCTTTCCCCCCCCTGCTACAGCTGCAAACACTGAGATTTATGGATGCATGCAATCTAATTTGCTTTGTGTTTTGTCTAGGGAAATACACAGCTGTATGGAGCTACTTTGTCAAGAAAATGTCGTGTTGCACTTAATTGCCTGATAAAGAATGACAAGTCAGAAACAATATAGATAACATGCTCAAGGATTTGCATTGGTCTTTTTTCAATATATAATTTAAATTTGCCAAGGCTTGGTTTTAAAGCAGAGACAGTCAATGCATAATTCTCAGTAATGAATGTTCACCTGAAAAACTGCCCACTGAAAGACTTTCCCCAAGCTTTCCCTTCGTATCATTTGATAATAATTTGAATAGACGGCTTTTTGCTAAAACATCTGCTTTGTGTTTTGACAAGTGAGAAGAAATATACATAAAAATTAATTTCAGCTGCAGTCAATTGATTAATGGGTTTAGTAAAATCACTTTATTCCCCTCCTCTTCATTCCAGAGCTGTTGTTCCACAGTGTTTAAAGATCACTGAAGTCTGCAAAAGCGGGAGTTCAAGTTTGGCTCCTATCAATAGGACAGTCCAACAGTTTTCTGTAAAAAGTTTCAATATGAAATCAACCGTTTTTCTCTATATGTCACTGTTAATAGGACCAAAACCACATTTCAGGGTTCATTTGTGCCCATTAATATTGATTACACAATGTTAATTCTCCTGCCCAGTTCTGAGACCAGAACCGGTCAGTGTCACACACATGACCATCCTCATACTTCAGCCCATGAGCCAATCACCTCAATTTAAGCTGCCTTAAGACAAAATAAGCACAAAGCTTCAGAAGTACATTTCTGGGAACAAACAGAACATGTTAAACCCTTCACAAGAATATTTAAATCCCATGTTTGGGGGTCTTAAAATAATCTGTTACCACTTTTTCATTTCTTGGTGTCTGTAATATGGCAAGCATTACCTCTCGGGTTGACAGCTGCTAGGAGAAATGCACGGTGGAAGAAACAATTTATGCATGTGTTTTTTTATAGTCTTCTTCTTGAATCTGTGATTATCACTGGGAAGGGGATGTGTACATTTGTCCCACCAAATTCGCCTGGGAGCAGAGTGAATCACCTTCACTACTGGAATTATCCACGTCCATGTTCTTACCACAGCATTTTTGTAAATCCTACTATTCTCCCCGTCTCATCAACAAAGGCAGCACCTTTAATGAATTATTTCTACTTTTCTTTGATTTATTTTCATGTGACCATTTCCTAGCTACGGGGAATGTCCTATTATTCTCATTCAATAACAATTAGTAGTAATTATTACAGTTCTGACATCAGTAACCCCTCAGGGCCAATATCCAGTTTGATTTTTTTTGCAGTTCATGTGGGTATCTATAAAGCCTAGGAGTTATAATTGGAGTAATCATTTCTGATTGCTAGGCAAATCATTTCTTCCCACTGTGTTATTTTCTGCTGTTCATACACCAATTTCTGGGTGTCCATGTTTGCAAACAGTAAACAGTAAACTTGGAGGAGGTCGTATTTGAGTAACTCCCCAGGTTTTTTCATCAGTTAGCAGGTAAAGCATTCTCATGGGAAGTGCCAGTAGAGTTTTGCTGGGTTTTTAGTTTTTTGGAAGTCCAGAAGTAAAGATAACTCAGAAATCACAGAATAGCCCAGGTTGGAGGGGACCTCTAGGATCATGAATCTCCAACCCTCCTGCCACAGACAGGGCCACCAAACTCCACATTTAATACTAGACCAGGCTGCCCAGGGCCCCATCCAACCTGGCCTTGAACACCTCCAGGGACAGGGCATCCACAGCCTCTCTGGACAGCCTGTTCCAGCACCTCACCACTCTCATAGTAAAGAACTTCCCCCTGACATCCAATATAAATCTTCCCTCCCTCAACTTAAAACCACTTCCCTGGGGACATTGATACTTGGGGGTCCTGGTGGATAAAGATAATTCTTCCATTTTGGGGCAAGTTGGCAGACAGCAGTTGGAACAGCGAGTGAGTTAGCATCCTTGCAGTCTCCTCCAGACCAATGCTGATTCCACTTTAGTGAACACAGCTTGTACCAGGAGATCCTTTTTCTTACGCAGGCCTTTACCAGTCACCTCTAGACACATCTTACTTCCCACCTTCTGTGACATGACAAAATATCATTGCTCAGATTTTATTAGCAATGGTGCGTCTGGGAAGGCTTGAGGAGAGATGAATGCATAGGTGTTTTTTTTTTTTTTTCAGCCTAAAGACAAGTTTGTCTCCTTAACAGCACCGGTACCCACCCAGCACACCGTGATGGAGAGGGGCGATTCCTGGGCTCCAGTTTATCCCACATCTCCATTCCATGTCTGTGTTGTACAAACCACACCTGAAACCCGCAAAACTATGGAAAAACTACTGCTGAAGCCCGGGATTGAACCAGGGACCTTTAGATCTTCAGTCTAACGCTCTCCCAGCTGAGCTACTTCAGCACTCAGATGCAAATAATCACATGACCCAATCACAAATAAGTTTCAGAGCTTTACAGTTCAGTATATTCTTTGTTAAGTAAAGTGTAAAAATCAACTTTTCTGATTTTCTGGTCATCCTTCTCATCTCTTTGGCATCTGATCTCCTCTGGTGCTCTCTAGAAGATGAATATGAAATAATGGCAAGCAACAGCTCCAGCACTTCTTGCCATTTCATGACAGCACAAAGAAACCAAGATGTGCTTCAGCTGTGAAAATGGGGAGTCAGAACTCTGACAGATTCTTCTCACCTGTCCTCACTTTCCTTCCCATCTCTTGGAATCTTGTCACTTACTCCAATAATGTTTACTTGGAGCTTTCCTCCCCCTTCTAACACTACCTCCCTGAACTCAGGTGGAGGTGAGGAGAAATCCAGATGCACTAACCTGAAGTCAAAGTTTAGGTAGATGCATTTTGGAATGAAGAAACATCCCATATTCCCATTATGGAGAGGACTGTACATAGCAAATTTCAGTAGCAAATTAAGAGTGAATTTACAGAATCACACAAACTTCTAGCACTCCATATGAAGTGCTGCACTTTTCTCTCATTACCTGAGTATTAAAGACAAGTAGTAATGAAGAAGTTAACAAGAACAGTTGAGTACTGGCAGGTAGCTGTAGAAGTTGGTCCTGGCAGATGTATTCACTTCCTTGCTCCGACCAGATTTGCATCAGGACTTGAAGAAAGTAATCTTCATGTCTTTTATGTCATACCAGCTCCAGGCTCTGAGCAAAGAAGAGCAGTTTTCATTAACTCCTGCTATTGTGGTTTCTATCCATATATTCACTTACGTATTTCACACTATGACCAACACCGTTCCCTTCTGGCTGAATCTGCTTTTGATAATAAGTCTAGAAGGAAAGTCAGTCTTTCTCTGAATAAAGCAATTTATGGAGACTCCATCTCTTCCCTTGATACAAGGGTTTTACAAGTTTTATAAGTCTCATGGTTTAACCAGGTTTTAATTCCAGGGAAAATGTATCAGTCAGTAGCTCCTGTTACATTCCCCATCAGAAGAAAGAAAAAATGGAGCTGCCAAAGGAATTATCTGTCTGTAACAATTAGGTCACTTTTTTGTCATGTTAGTGTGATATAGAATCAAGCACCTGTGATCAAATACCACAGGGCATTTTCTACAGCCTTTAAAACCTTATACCTCACTTGTTGTTGGTTTTTTTAATTTCTTTGCTTTATTTTTTGCCTTTTGTGTGTGTGCATGTGTTTATTTTTGATGGCTTTCTTTTCTCTTTTTTTTTTAAATTGAACTTTTAAAACCTTTTGCTAAATCTATGCACAATCCCAGCAAAGAGAATACTAATGTCAGACATCCCAGTAGAAGAATCCCTTTCACAAGGTCATCATTTCTTCACACCTCCAGGGTTCACTTAGGACTTCTTTACATGACTATGGAGCATTGGCTGATGTCCCATTCCAGCCTTTAGCCCTTTGCAAAAGGAGTCCCTTCTCCAAAGCTCTTCCTTCCATTTGCATGTTTCCATCTTTTGCTTGCAATGACACAAATTTTTCATTTAGTTGTATAACATATCTAAATACTTACCAGTTTCCCTGCCTCTCCTGTAATAAGGACTTTACCTCCTCCTCAGCTTTTGCATCATTCATACATTTTACCATCAGTAAATTCATACTTCCTTCTAGCAACCTGCTGAAAGTAACATCATGTTTGGAAGCAATCTTTTCAGAACCTACTGAGAACTTTTTGCCTTTTCCATTTGTTAATGATTATCCATCAGCCAACACTCAAGATTCATGTGTTAGGTATGTTTTAATCTATTTTGTTGCTTTTAGTACATGTTAATCACAACATGAGTGCAAAAAGTTGCCTGTTCACAAAGGTTAGAAGTGATTGCTTAGGAAAAATGCTCAGGGAAAGTAATGTGATGGTGGGTTGGAGCATTTTATTCAGCTATGGGAAACATCAGTCAAGGGAAATGCCTGTGGGAGTAGAGGTACATTGAATGCATAATAGCTGACATTTTCAATACTGCAGGAATTGTTTGCAGTAGTTTTTATGCAGCTCCATTTTTTTGCCTCAGAAGACTGTTCTTTCTTGAAGCTGGAGATTAATACTTACATAAAAAGCCTTTGTGGATACATACATCCATGAGTATTTAGTTTGCATGATGTTATGTCATGGACCAAACTGAACTCTGGCGTGTGTTTCCAAGTTCACTCCAACAAGGCAGGTTTTGGAAAGAGCTGAAGTGAAACATGAGCAGAGTAGTATGAGTCCTGCTAATGGTGCTGCTATGAAAATGTTGACTGAATCTGTTTCACAGCCTGCAGTGCTATAACCACAGAGTAAATAAAACTGGTGGGAAAAGGTAAATATTTCTAACTCCATTTCAGGATGTGGTAAGAACAACATATTACTAGAGGAGGAATGCTGGCTGAAGGAATATAAGCTTTAGAAGCAGCAAATAAAGATAAATGTACTTTTCCATTTTTACTTGTCATTAACAAATGAACAAGTGGCATTTTCAAAAGTCAATGATAGCAGACAGATAGCAGCAGAAAATGAGTCCGTGATCTAGAGCTTTGTGGAATCTAAGAGAAATTTCCCTCTAATACAGAATAATGTCTGCTAATGTAACAAAACTGGCAGCTTAGTGACACATTATTGAAAACATGATTGGAGAATATCAGTGTAAGGAGTAATGCCACCCCCCTCATCTAAGTGACCTTGTAATAGTGATGGGAAATTCCTTACCATATATTTAATCCAGTCAGATTATTAAAGATTTTTGCAAGGTAAAATTCAGAGAAATACAGGCAAGGTATTATCTCCAGGGGAAGATTTTAATTGGCAGGCAATTATAGAATCAAAGAATCTTTTCAATGGTTAGCTACAGTCTGACGGACAAGTGGAAGAGAAGAAGGTTAACAGGAGTAATCAACATGGATTCACTAAATGCAAATCATGCTTGTCCAATCTGGCAGTCTTTTATGATGTCTTGACTAGATGCATGGAGAGCAGTGGATATTGTGCATCTTAACTTCAGCAAGGTCTTTGTCACTGCTCAGTGAGGAGGAACCTGATGAGGTTAAACAAGGGCAAGTGTAGAGTCTTGCAGCTGGAGAGGAATAACTGCAAGCATTGGTATAGGTTAGGAGCTGACCTGCTGGAAAGAAGTTCTGCAGAGGAGGACCTGGGTGTCCTCGTGGACAACAGATTGGCTATGAGTCAGAAATGTGCACTTGTGGCCAAGAAAGCCAAGGATATCCTGGGGTGCATTAAAAAGAGCAAGAGCAGAAGGTTGAGGGAGGTGATCCTTCCTCTCTACTCTGTTCTGAGGATACCACAGTGGAGACTGTGTCTGTTCTGTGCTCCTTCATGAAAAAAATTGCAGGGAACTACTGGATGGAGCTCAGTAGAGGGCCACAAAGATGATGAGGAGCCTGGAGCACCTCCATTGTGAGGAAAGACTTAGAGACCTTGGGCTGTTCAGCCTGAAGAAGACTGAGAGGGGGATCTGATTAATGCTTGTAAATATCAAAGGGGTAGTAGTCAGGTGGATGGGGTCAGACTCTGGTTAATGATGCCCGGCATCAGGGTTAGGGACAACATGCAAAAACTGGAACATGGGAAGTTCAATACGAAGATGACATTTTTTACTTTGAGAGTTACAAAGCCCTGGGACAGAAGCTGCCTGGAGAAGTTGTGGAGTCTCCTTCTCTGGAAATATTCATAGAATCATAGAATCACTAACGTTGGAAAAAAACTCCAAGATCATCTCGTCCACCTGCCATCAATATTTCCCCACTAATCCATGTCCCTTAGTACAACATCTAATGTTTCAAAGTCTGCCTGGATTCTGTGCAATCTACTCTAGGGAACCTGCTTTACCAACACCAAGAACTTAGTGTTGCATTTGCAAAATTGAATTGTGAATTTAATTGCCTTTCTGGGCACTGTTAAGTGTGAGACCTCTCTCTTGTTATTTAGTGTGGATTAACACAAGTCATTCTAGATAGTGGCTTGTGTAAATCTTTCCATCGTGTATCCATTTGTCGTGGATTAATTGGACCAATGAAAAAGAACCTTTGTGTCACATAGTCTCACACTTTTTTTGCCAGACCATTTTTGTCTGTCCTCTTGCATGAGTAGGTCTAACGTGAAGATGTCATTTCTCTTTGTGATATCGATAGCCCAGATGGTGGCTATTCTCCATTCCTTTGAAAACTGCTTAGTTTTTCTCTGTTTTAACAAACATTTTGGGCTGTGGACCTTGAATGGACAAATGCACCTTTCTGAAATCCTTGATGCATCTACAGATTCTCAATTCATTCTCTAGGAATCTGCTGTTTATTATTAGAGGCAAATGAATCACAGAATCGTAGAATTGTTTCAGTTGGAAGGGATCTTTAAAGGTCATCTAGTCCAACTCCCCTGCAAAGGACAAGGTCACTTACATATAGCTAGATCAGGGTGCTCAGAGCCCTGTCCAGTCTGATCTTCAATGTCTCCAGGAACTGGACATGAAGTAAAAACAAGGTCTTTTCATTATCAACAATAGCTCTCCAGCGAATGAAGAAGTTCTGAGCTCCTCACCAGATTTGATTTAACCAGAGCTAGAACTTCTAAGTGGCGCTGGATAGTGAGTGAATGAAGGGAAGAAAAAAAGCAAAACAAAACCAAAAACACCTGTTCTTGGGAATTATTTTGGAGTGTGAAGATAAATAAAGGCCAGTAATTAGTTAGGGTTGTGGGGTTTTTTTTGGCAGTACATTTCAATTTTCAGATGTGAAATCTCCGTTCTGAATCCTCTTCTCCCACTCCATTCTCCAACACAACCAGCTACAGGCTACCTGATGTCAGCTCTTATTTAGTCCAAAGAAGCCTTTCTCTAGATGCTGCTAGTACTGGGACCAGTCCTAGGACTGGTAGGATGTAGGCAGATGTAGGCAGGACTGACTTTATTTTCTGACCTTTCAGCTGGGGAGGTGTTGTTTCCTTTGCAAAAAGTCAGCAGTGCCTCACAGGCCCTTTCCACCTGAAACAACGCTGCCATTTTGAATGTTGCTTGCATCTCCTGGCAATTTTTAGAAACTCTATGAGTTAGAAGAGCACATTAATGCAATGTTACTGTGGTGTTTAGGAAAGCTCTTCAAGTGTTCTCTCAGTGCCCCTGCTGAAAGCTGCGTTGCTAGGTTGCTCCAATTCCAATTTTTTTCTTGTTCTTTATTGGCTTTGCTGCTGAATTTTTGTGTTTGTGGCTTTTTCTGGTTTGTTTGTTGTGCTATTTTTTTTTTTTTTCCTGGTTAGGTACTCCATTCCAAGCTATTAATACTTATTTTTTGGCTGTTGTTAGTGCCATAGAACAGTTCAGTTCAGTTGAGGGGTTGTAAAGGCTCATGTTTTTGTTTTTTTTCAAGTGTCCTTGTAAATAGTGTTCTCATATGTTCTCAGGATGAATATTAATTTTTCCAGAGTAGTTCAGAGTCAAAGTATTTCTAGAAGACAATAGGCTTCTTTCATTCTGTGGGATCTGCTTATGGTGTCATATGTACACACTGCAATTGGGGAAGATTTTGCAGGGTGACAGATGGTGTGAACAGCAATGCCTTCCGTTGCAAATTTTCCTTTTACACTCTTCCAAAAGAGGTGTATAACTTCAACTACACCTCACAGGGTGCATGATATGAAATGAAATTCATTGATACTAGGAAGAAATTCTTTACTGTGAGGGTGGTGAGACATTGAAACGGTTTGCCCAGTGAAGTTATTTATGCCCCCTCCTTGGAAGTATTCAAGGCCAGGCTGGATGGGGCTTTGAGCAATCTGGTCTAGGGGGAAGTGTCCCTGCCTGTAGCGATGGGGGTTTGGAGCTAGGTGGTCTTAAATGTCCCTTCCAACCCAAACTATTCTATGATGAGGATGATGTTCTTGAACCAGCAGTGAAGTCTGGGAGGAGGTGTCAGTCAGGGTCACTGTACCCTGTGCAATGACATTAGCATTCAGAAAAGGTGTCATTTTTCAGTTGAGATAAGACACTTGAAATACTGCTCACTGGTATTTAGGATGATCTCTGTAGTTCTGGTTTTCCACTGAGGAAAAGGGTAAAGTGAACCAATTGAACTTCACAGTAAGGTAGGATCCTGTTAGATCCACGTTAGCTTAGATATGACAAGATAAAATATTTGTGCTAGCTCCAGCCTAAATTCCACTGCTGCATCAGTGCTGAACTAAAGATCCTGTGTCATATGTGCTCATCCCCTCTGGACATCTTGGGCCCCAAATATCATTGGGCACCTTTGTGGATAACTGTATCACACTACTAGATGTTGCAGGCAAACCACGCTAGGGACTTCTTGTGTGACTTTTACTGTTTTTGTTTGCTTGGTTGGCTGCATGATCAGGTGAAACTGCAGTGCATTTTTTATTATCATTAATTATTATTAATTTATTATTTTTTAAAAATAATTGTAAATTATAAGCTTAGGCAAACCCAGGTTACTTACCTGCAAGAACTCATCTTCTTTTGCTTATAGATCTAGGAAAATCAACTGACTTAAGCATCTCCTTATGCCTCCAGCTGTGAGCCTTCTTCTAATGTGATACCTTCACATGTCAGTGAGTTTGTAAGGGTCACTATGACAAGTGGGGTTTAAACCTCAGGTTCAGCCTAGGCTGCTACCAGGTCCCACTTCATTATGAAGAATCAAGGAACAAAGAGAGAGTGAGACTCTTGAGCTTATTTACTCTGTGTGTCTGCACATTTTAAAATAAATTTCTGTGTGACTTATACTGTTCCGGTAATTTTCCTTTAACTGAGTAGAGTACTACCTCCTCATAATTTTAATGAGCATCCTAATGGCTTGAGCTTCCCTTAAAGCTCTTGATCTTGGACTCAAGTTATTTCTGTGGTAATCACTACTTTCCCACAGAATATACTCCCATAACTGTCAGTATAGTCTTTCCAATATGATCTGCTTGCATTCAAATTGGTTGAAAGTAAAAATGACAGACATGAAGATTCTGGTTCTATGAATTAAACTATGCGTGTTGGTAACTGACGAGGACTGATTCCACTGCAGTAATAGCTCTCTCAGTCCTGAAGAGCTCTTCCCCTTGATGGAGGTCTACAAAAAGTTTTGAACAGCCAAGGAGAGGGATTACTCTTACTCGTGCAGCATTCGATTTTTCCTTTTCTTTTGGTTTGTGGACGTAGAATTGCACTGGGTTTCATTCACTTGAAAATCCTGCTCTTATAAATGAAGTTCTGTTCAGAAGCAGATAAAAGATCCTGCAAGAGATGTGTTTTTAGCTACAAGCAATTTTATTGAAAGACCAGAGAAGAGACATGGCAATGTTGGAAAAGACCAGTTGGTTGCAGTGAGTGAAAAAGAATCATTTTGGGTCACAGGTAGCTCCAAAAGCAGTGCCTCCTATTCATTTCCATGAAAACCACAGATACAAAAAGCACAATAACATTGCTTGGTAGAGCAATGAAAACAATATTTTTCAAAAAATGTGCCACCATTACTTATCATTTTTGCCAGCAATGAATGAGAGCCTGCATGCCACACTTGTAAAAATCTACGCCATTGGAAGTGATTAACTGTCACCACTGGTTGGAACACACCATCCACCATGCTCACTGTGCTCACACTCACTATTTGGTCACTAGAAACATCCAGTAAGTATTAATGAATGTTAATGGGTGCCATTTTTTCCACACAGGGGATTTCGGTGACAAATCTTTGCTTCATCTGCACTTCTATGTCAGATGCCATTTTGTCAAACTGCCCCTCTGTTAACACCTGTCACAGGACAACAAAATGTAATGGAATATTGGTTGGAAGGTTCAGACTCTACTGTCATACCAATAACATCTGCCTCTGACATCATGGGCCAACATCACAAAATAGCAAGCATTACTTTCAGAGCAGTCCTCATAAAATATGCAATATAGTTAATGCATAAAAGTAACAAAACTTGTTTTTATTTTGGATTTTTTTTAATTAAAACATAAAAAAGGGAGCAACCAAAACATAAAGCTAGTGAGATATGTGATAATCTTTTTATGAATCCACTGCATCCATCCAGCTCCATGCAGCATGGCCTGCAACTCTTAGTGAGTTCTCAAGGAGTTCAATAGAGATCTTTTATGAAATTTTGCTCTTCCTATAATCGATCCTTCAAAAGAGTTGTTCATAAATATATGTACTGCAAAAAGCAATGACATGCATAAGGCATGACTGTGAAGAGAGGGATATTTCTCTCTGGTAAGAGAGGGCTTATAAAAGTCTGATAAAGAGCCATGATCGAATTTTTTATTGCAACCTTACACATTTTTACTTTGGCTATCTTGAAACATATTCGCACATTCCTTTACCAAAGTGGAAAACATGGCTGCATATTTTTTGCTGTTCACTGGACTGCGTTTAGTCGATTTGTCAAAATGCAAAAACTTATTTGCCATAACTTGAGCTGGCACTGCAGTGTGGCTCGTGTACTGGTTTCAGCCCAAATTGGGTTCACAGAACACCAATGTTCACTTGGTGCTCAGGAACTGAGCCGGGCCACAGATTGGAGACGACAGACTGAGGTGATCTATTTTGACCATCAAGGTAAGGACGTGTTCCTTGTATGAAATATCATCAAAAGACATTGAGCACTTGTGTCCAGACTGCTGAAAAGAGGGATCACAACATGACAAGAATGCAGTTAGATGACTGGGACTTTAGGTTTTGGATGCCCCATCCCTGGAGGCATTCAAGGCTGGGCTGAATTTGGCTCTGGGCAGCCTGGACTGGTGGTTAGCGACCCTGCACATAGCAGGGGGGTTGAAACTTGATGAACATTCTGGTCCTTTACAACCCTGGTCATCCTATGATTCAATGGTTCTATGATGATTCTATGTGTGGTTGTACACTGCCCAAAGCATAAATGGAGAAAAAGAGTCTGCTCTTCAATTAAGCCATAGCATCCAAGATTGGCACATGCAACTTTTTCTTTATTGCAAATGAAGCTTGGGAAAAGTATTTGATAGGGAAGCTGTGATTTCATCCTGAATATTCTCCTAGGTTTGTGGAATTTATATCAGAACTTGAGTCCAAGTAGGAATTGAACACTTACCAAGCAAATGTTATCTGAGATGATGAGAAGAAGAGATCCCTCCTCAGACTTGAAGGATGAGCAGAGAAAAATATGACAAACTGTCCCACGAAACTGTTTCCCAGTCAGAGCGCTCAAGGGCAATAAATAACTCTCAACCCTGGTTAATATTTCCCTGAAAGAGAGAGGCATTTAGGAGGGAGCAAGCTTTGTAACAATGAAATGTCAATGGTGACGTTAAAGGGGAAAAAAATGCTCCCAATCTATGCGCTGAGAAGAGAGCTGCAATAGATCTAAAGAGCACAGCTCTGTGTCTGCAGAGGGATTTTCCCCTCCCTCTCGCCTCCTTTGTTGTTCATCATATTTCCTTCTGGATATGGTCTGCAGAGACAGCCTGCTAAAAATCAAGAGACATAAAGATCTCACAGGCTTTCTTATGCCTCATGCAATGCTATATTCACTGTCAAGTGCAGGTTTTATGGCTTCTCTGAGGCAAGATTCTGGTTTCTTCAAGGATGCCAGGGGCCACAATTACTGTCCTTTGACCCTGAGATGCTGATAGACTGATGGATGAACTGTAAGAGGAAAATGACTCATCTCAACAAGTTACTGCCATAGGATCCTATCAATACAATCCTATTATTTCTTCTGTAAGAGAATCTGTGAAATCTGCAGAAGAGAGGTAAAAATGGAGAACAGTTAGAATCATGGAAATATTAAGGCTGGAAAAGACTATAACTCATCACCAACATCCCCACTAACCACGTGTACCAAGTACCCTTGAAGCACTAGAGCAACCTGAGTCTTTCACAATTTGGTGTGGTCTTGGTTTCTTGATCCTTTTTCTTTCAACCTGTCTGAAAGCCCAGATCTTCTTCTGACAAGATACTTGATGTCCCACCAAGACCTACAGTGTAGGAACAATCCTTGAACATCTGGACTTATTCAAAATTGTATATAGGAGGAAGAATAAATGCTGATTTCTCCAGCTCTGTTAACTGTTGGTAACTTCTGCTATAAAACTCTATTGCATAAAATCCTGCACTTCTCTGAGAGAATGGTTTACTATACTCTACTGTGAGGCTATTTAAAGCACAAGGATGCACATAATGACCAGAGCAAACTGTTTTGGGGCTTGCAAGCCCTAGTCCAAGAATGGAGGCCTTGGTAAATAAGGTCCATTACAGAGCAAAGCAAGCAATTGTTTAATCATGTAAGAGTCTGTAAGACCTCCTTCATTTTTTTGGACAGGGTTTGACTCTCCAGTAGGCTTTAAGTGAGCAAATCCCAAGTTTTCACTCATCTGCTGTGTTTAAGCTTTACTCATGCACAAAACTACTTGTAACTTCAGGGACTAACCTTGGAGTTTCCCACACGATTGCTGAGCATGTGCTGACCCCAGGCTGTGGGCTACTCTAAACCACAGCCTTGTAATTGCTACTGTGATCTGCCCCACTGAGCATGAGCAATTATTTTGCCAGCACTGCAAGGACTTGAAGCCCCATCCCACCCATGAGGTTAACTGGGGAGAGTATAGCTTTAGGGCTGTTCATTTATTATTGATATCAAGTGGAAGTACAAAGTAATTAAGAGAGATGGAGGCAGTTGGATCCCTGCTGTTCTGTGCTGAGTGCTGTTTCAGCTATGGCCAGAAATTCTACATTTTCCAATTTTTTTTCTATATGCCCCTGCTAACATCTGACAATCTCCCACCAGACACTTCCTGCTGTGCACTCTGCATCCAGCTGGCTAAGAAACATGAAATACTATGGCCAGCAACCCGCCAGAAATTATATTACCAGTGCAGTAGCTACATAACCTATAAGTCTCTGTCTAGATTTGCAAAATACACGTGGCAGGGAAAAACTGCTCAGCTCGTGTTAAACCAACTCTGAACTAAGCAGTTTATTGAGTTATTAATGACACAATGAACTGACAGTAAGACAACCTTGCAGTCAAGATTGATATCAGCAATATAACAGACAAACTGCACTACAAAACATATAAAAATAGCAATAAACACTGTAATATCTTTTCCTAATTTTGTATAGTTCATACTCAAAATGCCTGAGGGATAGAATGCCATCCAGAGAGACTTAGACAGGCTTGAGCAGTGAGCCCAGAAGAAAATCATGAAGTTCAACAAAGCCAAAGAAAGGTCTTGCACCTGAGTCTTGGGAACCCATGCTATCGATACAAGCTGGGGGATGTAAGGATAGAGCTCAGCCCTGCTGAAAAGGACTTGACGGTACTGCTGGATGTCAAGCAGGACATGAGCCAGCAATGTGCAATATGCCCCCGCAGCTGAGAAGGCTCCAAGGAGACCTAAAGAGGCCTTACAGTACCTAAAGGGGGGCTATAAGAAAGAAGAGGACAGACTCTTTAGCAGGGTCAGTTGAGATAGGACAAGGAGAAATTGTTTCATACTAAAAGAGGGAGATTTAGACTCGATATAAGGCAGACATTTTTATAATAATGCTCATGAGGCACTGGCACAGGTTGCCCAGATATGTCCTGAACATTCAAGGTTTGGTTGGATGGGACTCTGAGGAACCTGGCCTAACTGTAGGTGTCTCTGTTCATTGCTGAGGAGTTGGGGTAGATGAGCTTTAAGGGTTCTTTCCAACTCAAATGATTCTATTCTATTCTATGATTCCTTGGGGAGCCTTAGGAGTGAAGGCTCCCCATACCGTTTTTTGGGGGATGAGGAATTGGTATTATTGCAAGACAGAAAGGAGAGAGAGAATACTCAAGGAGAGCACCTGAAAAGGACACAAGTTTGCCAAGATCCATGTTTCCCAGTGTGCTGGAAACACTCTTGATTGAACAGCATGTGGATTAGCAGCACTGCAAAATCAAATTCCACCAGCTAGATTCTTATGCATGTCTTCTGATGAGATCCACTGGAGTACTCTTTGGTGTGATTTCAGGGTATGGCCAAGACTTGTACCTGCGAAGTTAGCCACCAGTGCTGGGAATAGCTGAAGATGGTCTCTCAGGAGAAGAAGAAGCTACCTTAGAAATTGTACCCACAACACAGAACGACTTTATGGGATTAATTACGTGCATCTACCTCCATGTGAGGCTGCTTCCCTGTGTCCTTTCTAGCCCGACTTTGGCAGCTGAATCAGTTGAGGTAGAATGACATTAATTTCTTCCTGAAACAAGCAGCAGGAATGCTATATTCTGATGCATCATGACACAGCACATTCCTTGAGAGTGGAAAGGATGGAAATTCTAGCTACTCCAAGCCTCCAGAAATTGAAAGTAACTCCTATCCAAAACTAGGGTAATATTAATACTCTTTAAAGTTCAGAACACTGCATGACTCTCACACTTAGTTTTGCAGTCAAATTCTTCTAGGCTCAGAGAAAGCTGTTCCTGCTTGTGCAGATCACAGCTCCAGTCTTTATCTCACCATCATCACTATCCCGAGGCTGTAGCAGAGCTGGCAAAGAACAATTCCTCCAATAAAACTGTTTTATGGGTATGCTGCTTTGCTCCTACCCACCCACTTAACACACTTTGTCAAAACTAAACTATTAAAAAGCAAAATAAAAGAGATGACTTCCAAATTAAATAGCAAAGCTGGAGCCAATTGGGTGGTTAGTGATTATGAAATCTTTATGACTGTGACATTGACGTGACTGAGGAAGATAGGGAAGGGAGGGAAGCAATAGTATTTTATGGATGGCCTGAGCTCTCCAGTTTTTTTTAATGCATGATAGAAGCAGTACAAGAAAGTAGGCAAGGAAATTGCAGATACTTCCTTTATTCATCAAAGAAGAAGCAAAGAACAGTCACATACCTTCCAGTACACATGCTGTCAATTGAAGGAAAGACCTAGGGCAGCAAGAAATCAAATTTGAATGGTTACCAACTTGTATTACAACTTTGAAATCGTATGTGATAGATGAACCTTTTTTTTTTTCTTGCTTCCATCCCTGCATTTGCACAGGTGACAAACTGGAAAAAACTTAATCATGAAAAAACATTTTCTTGGGTTAAATAAACCCCAAATAATTAATTCTTTTGTTGAAACAAATTGTCATCTTGAGTAAAACAATTATTCAATCTGGATCAAATGCTTTTTGCCTCTAAATAGGTTGTTTTGGGATATCTTTCTAAATTAAATATTGCCTATGAAGAAAGACAAAATACCTGATTGTTGAAATCTTTCTTTCCCGCTGGAGAAGTCTGCTGCTAAATGGACCTGGAGAGTTTTGGTCTAACAGTTTCAAAGCAAAAAAGTACTTAAGGAAATATTTTGCTGCGCATTAATACCAAAGTGATGTCTTCTCTTGGGCTTATGCCACTCTTAATCTGCTGCTATCAGTGAAGATACTAATGGAAACACTTTTTATGTGTACATAAATAAAGGCTACAATATACAGCAACACTAGATTGGAGATAAAAGCATCATTTCTACCGGCACATTTTTACTTTGGAGTAAGAGAAACTGGACAAATTAGAGAAGAACCCTATGCTGTACTTGTAGCTGCATCTTTTACTTGTCAGCCTTCTCCTCCATTTACTAAGCAAATGAACCAGGAATTATCTTCTGACATTAAGATACTATATAAATGAATACTCAACATGCACCAAAACGCATATAGACAGATGAACAAATTCATTTTGCGCCTGAAACTCAAAATGTATAAATGATTGTGATCCTTCAACAGGGGGCATATTTTCAAGATAAGTAGAGTTAAAAAGCAAAAGGTTTCTGCAAAACTGGGGAAGCCTTAAGCTAAAGTGTATAAAAAGCTAAAAGTGCCTTAAGCTATTCTGATCTCTTGTTTACTCATTGCAAAGATCCTTTGTTAATCATTACCGTGTGGGTTTGAAGTATCTGTTATTCTGGAAGTGCCACACGGTCTTATCTACCTTAACCAGGAGTCTACAGTGACTTACATCATTAAGCAGTGATGGATTTTATGTATAAAAAAAGCCACATCTCACATCATTAACATTTAAGTTGCCATTCTGCATTTTATTTCCCCTAAATAAAATGATTTGAGAACCTGTAACAGTTGGGATTGGCTGTACTGAAGCTTCATGAGGCTTGATAAGAAAGACTAAAACGTGAGAGGAAGGTTCAGAAAGACTATCAAGGAATTTTTTCAAGGGAAGGTGAAAGTAAATACGCTAACTTTAGAAACCAATTGTCTTTGTGACACCAGATTTCCTCATTCTCAACGAAGATGAAGCTCTTCCTCATTGGAGGTAATGGATACCCAGAAGCAGATGGAGACTCAGAAGGCCCATGGAGTGCAGATTTTGCTCATACAACTTTATGAAGATCAGGTAGCTCTCAACAGAAAATCATACAATTATTGAGGTCAGCAGGAACTTTGTAGGCATACCCCACATTTAAAGCACAGTTAACATGGAAGTTAGCACCAGTTCAAAATTAGTGAATGCTGCTTAGGGACTTATCTAGTAAGGTTTCATCTCCAAAGATGAAAATCTCACATTTTTTTCTACTGTTTTGATATTTGTCAGCCCCAGCTTTATATTTGTTTCTCTAAAATCAAATCATATTTTCCTGCTTTTCATTCCATGCTTCTGAACCTCATTCTATTACATGGGAAAGTCTTTGTCTTCTGCTTTCATGTTTAATAGCAATAACAAGTGTCCTCTACCTCATCTTCTCCGGACTGAACAAAGCCAGATCACACACCATTTCCCTAAGAATATAATTGCTCTGGAATTATTTGCAGGAAAACAGCCTTAAGATGTGCTGGGAAGTTTTGGATTGCATATTAGGAAAAAAAAAGTTTCTCAGAAAGAGTGGTGAGCTATTGGAACAGGCTGCTCAGGACAGTGGTGAAGTACCCATCTCTGGAAGCGTTCAAGAAACAGAGAGATGTGGCACTGAAGGATGTGGGTTAGTGGCCACGGTGAGAATGTGTTGATGGTTGCACTTGATGATCTTGGAGGTCTTTTCCAACCTTTATGATTCGATCATTTTTTTCCTACTTGGCCATTGAAAAAGATGGTTATAGAAATACTGAGAATAGTTGGCTGTAGGTCTGAAAATATGGGGACAAAACAGCCAAGTAACTTTCCATTCTATAATGGTTTTTATCTTCTGGATAAGAGTATCATATTGTTGTTCCCTTGTTTGTTCAGCATTAGCTATGCAAAGCACTGCTAGATGACTTACATCATAAAAGAGTTTTGAATGCCTACCCTGGGCAGCTTCAATAGTTGAACCACCAGGTTCCAAATGATCTTCAGTGAACTCCACACATTCAGAATCAGAAGTAGAAACTGGCTCTACTCTGCACTGCAGAAAGTGCCTTGAGATTGCATCTAAGATCAAATTCACTTCAGCTGATATAGTCACAGGGGTATTTTTATAGCAGTTTAAATCATTAGTATTCACAGGTGATTTAGACACAGGTAACCTCCCTTTCCTGACTAGTAGCTGAAGGGTCTAGAATGTTCAGAAGCCTCTGATCAGGTGAGAATACTGCTCTCCAATCAGGAAGTCTTGAAATCCCTACCTAAAGGACATTTTATTTATTTATTTATTCATTTATTTATTTCCCCTAAGAAATTCAGGAAATAATAGCTGGAAGCTGAAAAAACAGCTGAAATTCAGGAAATAATAGCTGGAAGCTGAAACAATGTGTATTTATTTATTTATATACTTATTTTGCAGAGAAGATAAGCTACCAGATCCACAGAAGAAAAAAAAAACAACAAAAAAAAACCAAAGAAACAAAGAAATCTCTAAGCAAGAATGCGTTTTTAAAATATCATTTTTTTTTTCTTGTTTCTCTGTTCTATAGGTGAGACAGAAATTGTTATATCAGACATGATTTATGCATAAAGATGATCTTGATCATCGTTAATGCCCTATCCGGATTGCAGGCACACTGCCTGATCGCTATCTTGAAATAATCACTCCCTAATTACTTCAGTGTCAACCACCCAAAAGCAAAGTTCTCTTCAGAACATGAGATTAGAATTTTGTGGGAGATACGACCCTGCAGAAGAGACCTCACAAGCTATCTCACAGACTTCATTTCATCTTACATTTCACTTAGCAGTTAGGGCTGTTTTAATGAAACGAAAGTTGAATTAATCTGTGGGCAAAATAACTTATCCAACCTGTTTGAAATATAAAACAAAAAAGAAGAGCAAAGGAGGTAGGTTCTGTTATATGAGTTTGTTCAGCTCTCCAGAATATAAGTTGCCTAAACTGCATTTCAGACAGGTTGCTTTAGCATTTTAAAAGCATGCTCAAGAAAGCTACTTTGCAGTTAATAACAAAACTGCATTGATATTCCAGTGTCAACTTTTAAATAATTACGAGATAGAAGAACACTGGGAAAATTAACTACAGTTGCTGAGGCAGCTGCGGCCCTGAGGACTAATAGAGTGCAATTATCAGAAGGTAAATATTCACACAGACTTATACTATGCTCACAAGAAAACATGAAAGCAACTAGACTTGGAGAGCATTCAGAATGACAAGAAAGCCTGGCAATTTGTTGAGATCAAAGGTGGATTTACTGGGGAGCAGGAGAGTGTAATCCACCAGCATATTTTCTTACTGGTTCTACTATGTCTACACTACCCCAGGAACAAACTGATCTTTAAAACAAGTTGGTGAACAAGCTTCCCAGCAATGTATTTCCCTTAGGAATGTGATGGAGTGGTTTGTTTTAGTATTAATGAAGTGTCAATATAAAATAATTTCTTCTATAATATTCCCTTCTTTCGTAAGTCAATTTTTCAACAGCTGTATTTTGTAATGTCATCTTCAGAAGACACGTCTTCTGCCTCTCAAAAATGGAAACTGGGGGCATTCAGACTGTCTCCATGACGTAGAACAGCAGTAACATTTCTGAAAGTGGTAAGGTCTTCACAGTGTTCTGTGTTTTTCTTTGCATGCCAAGAGGGCAATGACATGATCCTGGAATTCAGTCAAGCACTAGGTGAGCTATGGAAACTGGGATGCACTTCTGGATCCAACACTACATTGAGTTGGAAAGACTAGGAGTTGAAGTTTCATGTAGATAAGTATTTGAGAGGTTTCATGTTGTTCAGGCATCTAGGTAGCCCAACCTAGGAAGTCTAATGGAACTTCAATACTGTGGAAATTCAGAGCCCTTTTTTTGGGCTATGTGATAGCCCATGATGAAGACATCAAGAAATGGGAAGAGACATCTAGAGCTGCTGGGGACCTTCCTCCTCATCATTATGGAGAAAGAGATAGTGATTACAATCACTCCCTTTCCAGATAGGGAAGCAGTTGATAAAATTTCTCTGAGATAAATTTGTAGATGCTGCAAACCAAACTTTTGCAGAGTGTAGATACCGAGAAGGGCACCTTAGGGAAGAACAGTTGTTTGTCTGCACTACTCCACTATAAGGAGTCCATACAAAGAATGGAGACATTGTGATGTGAGGGAAACTCAGGTTTTGGGAGCATCTCAGATCTAAAGCTCTGAATGTGATGCAGTTCCTCTGGCTAGCTGGGTCTGTCATTTAATAGATCATAGAGTCATAGAGTCATGTAATAACCCAAGATGGAAGTGATCCATAAGGATCATTGAGTCCAAAGAACTCTCCCCTAAAACCACCTTGTTTTAGGGGACTGCAGAATGAATTTCCATGAAGGATGTAGATTCGGATGCCAGGACCAGTTTAACACTGAAATGTCCACATCTGGTTGTCCCAGTGATGTCTGTCATCTTCCCTACCAAATACTTTTTTTTATCAAATCTCTCTCTCTGATATCCAAGGCCCACATAACCACGTTTGGTGTGCTGACCTGCAGTCATTTTTAGCTTTCCCTATGTACACAGGAACTTATCTGCCTGCAGAATGGACCTCTCCTCTTGGAAAAAAAAAATGATATGGTATTAATGGTCTTACCCTCTGCCATCATAAAGATTTCCGATTTCCTCCCTGTGCACCCCTGTGAGCATAAAATCAATAAGAATGAAAATAACCAAGATTTTTTTTTTTTTTAAATTTTTCTTTAATATATTTATTCCCTTAAGTATGCTAACCTGAGGGGAGTAGAATGCATTTTGCCTGTGTTTATTAGACACTGAATCAAGCTGGAGAAAGGGAAAAATCAATTGATCACCTGACCTAAACTGCAATTGACTTCAGTCTATTATCATGGTGTATCTACAATTATTCCAGACTGCTTACTCCCCAGAGGACTTTATGTCAGAGAAAAAACTTTAACAACATGCCTAGACTGTCTCCCCATCTTGATTTCTGCTGACAAGCACTGACAAACTTTCTGGATACTTTCTCAGAGCAGCCTGTTGGTTTCTTGCCTTCTCATTCCTTTTGAAGGGCACATGTACATCTTTAAGGACAGGAGTTTTTTGGGGAGAGGATTCTGACATGCACTAACATACTTTAACTTGTATTGAGAATAAGGGGTCTTTCATTGTAAATTCTGCATGTGTCATCTGATCCCAGTGGCTTTGTACGCAGTTGTTATTGTTCCAGTTTTCATTCCCCTTCATGTTCTCATTGCAAGTAGTATTTGCTTTTCCATAAGCAGAATTTGATAGTTACAATGATTTCTAGTCTTGTACTACACAGACTCATTTATCTTCATCTTAATATGTAATCTGTGGTATATTCTCAAATGATAATATTCACATCCATTTTTGATACTCATAAATAATCACATTTCTGGACTTTACAGCCTATTACATCCTATTACTAAACAACACCTGCACTGCACTTCACTCTCTGAAAACTCTTTTCAGATATCCACGACGACACTAACACTCGAAAAAAAAACCAACACTTTTGTTGTAGGGAAGAATTTTCATTACGTAGGAACACATGTTCAAAATGGATTGCATTTAGCATATTAACAATCATGCTAAACTGAACTCTTCTATCCTATCCTATCCTATCCTATCCTATCCTATCCTATCCTATCCT
>NW_024884253.1:753883-768402 GCF_019232065.1 Centrocercus urophasianus
CTATCCTATCCTATCCTATCCTATCCTATCCTATCCTATCCTATCCTATCCTATCCTATCCTATCCTATCCTATCCTATTCACTTGGTCCTTTAGAGAAGTGTAGAGCAAGATATTTTTACTATCATCTACTAGTATCCAAGATCACAAACTGTATTATGAGTAAATGATTCCACTAAAGGTTAAAATCAAGAAGGACAAAATTAGGAATGTGGAATGCATGAATTAATACTATTTTAAAATACTACAGAGAATATCACTATAACTGCTCATAGCATCTTTTCCTACTAAGATTGTTTTCCAATGAATTAGTTCTTGTTAGTCAGGCTTCATTGAAATCTTCATGGTTAAAAGGAAGCAAAATCGTATGTCTGTTAGTTGTTAAGTCTTTAAGTGCTTTTAAATTTCAGTGGCAGTTTATCAAGACATGTACAGCAAGATACATACCATTTTGTGAAAAATCTGCCTGGGGAAGAAGGGGGAGTTTTCTGCTCCCCTCTAAGTATTCCCTACTCTGAGTATGTGGTTAGCACCTGCATTCACTCAACTAAAAAAAAAAGTGAAATATAAAAGTAATGCACTCTTCCTGATTCCCAGGAAATTTTTTTAAATATTAATTTGGATCCGTAGCAGTTCATTCATCGCTGTTTCTGTGACAATTCCTGCAACAATTCCTGCAGCGTGTCACTGGAGCTGCACATCTGTGGGTTAAGCTGCACTCAGTTCTATTATGGGATTTTCCATTTGAAATGTGGAGAAATCCAAGACGGTGTTGTAAAGGTGCACAGGGAAGTGCAGAAAAAGCTGTCTATGTTGGGGAAAAATAAGAAATATAGCAGTTTTCTTCCTCTGTAAGATATCTTTTTCATCAGTGAGAAGAAAACCCAATGACAGACTGATGAAAGTCCTACAGAAATCACTATGGTGGTTAGAGAGCTGGAATATATGCAAGGGGATGGGATCTTCTGGAGCTAAACTTTGTGTGCCCAGAGTTGTGTCTGTGGTCAATTGTGTCTTTTGGAAGGCATCGGAGGAAGCAGGCATTGGTCAACATGTGTGTGACTCAGATGCAAACAGACCACTGTAAAGATTTCCACATGGACATCTTGCAGTTCTCAACACGTTTAAAATCCTCAAGTTAAGAATCCTGTTGGAAAAAGATGACATATTTAGGGAAATTTTGATGAACAGCAGCTCAATTAAAGCAAAATCAGACAACAATATTTCTGAAGGAGAACCACTGACAAATAATTACTTGTAATGGTGCAATAGATTTTCCAAGCTCCTGAGTTCTCTGGAACCAGAATCACAGACACAGACAGCACTGGCCAAGACTTCCTTCGGAAGTGCACCCATAAATTTTACAAACCACTGAGAATTATTGCTCTTCTCAAAGAGCCCAGATGACAATAGCAAAGTGCTGAAATGTACATCCACCCATCCATCCATCTATCTATCTATCTATTTATCTATCTATCTATCTATCTATCCATCCATCCTTCCATCCGTCTAGCTATCTGTCTAGTTTTTTTTCTTGCACTCAAAGTAGATTCTGGTTTTCACCACAAATTTACTTCATCTTTATTTTAGAAGGGTTTCAACATGTAAAGACATAAGGAAAACAGGGCTTCCCTTTAACGAGTCTTGCCAAAAGAAGAGAGAAGTATTTTGAGGCTAGACTTCCTGCTTGTTCTATTGAAGAGTATATTTCTGTGCTTTTTGGTGAAAGGAGAACTGTGGTGGAAGGTGGCATCAGAGTCAAACTTACAGATTTTGACACACTGAAGTACTTAAATCATAAAAGAGATCTCACATTGTTAAGGATGTATTTAGGCTCTTTGTATATGGAACATGAGTCCTGAGTCCTGATCTTCAACTCCTTTGTGTTCCAGAATACCCTAGAGCTCACTGAAGCAAGCAGAGATTTTGTAAAAGCAATAATAATAATAAAAAAAGCACTGTTTCAAATTATAAAATGATTAAATATGGTTAAATTTGAAACTGCTCTGGCAAAGTGCAATAGTAAAAGGCTATTAAGTGAGCTGTCCATTTATAGAAAGCATAAGATATAAAATTCATTTTTAATGGACTGTTTCCATGGAAATGTTCTTTAGTAGAGACATTTTATAGTGTATTAAGCAGCACAAGGAGGTAAGCTGACTGTAGTGGTGACTGTAATGCAAGGTCTATGGTTTGTAAAAAATTGAAACCGTTAAAAGGTTTACAGTCAAGAGAGTGAGGAGTATTTCAATGCCATTTATCACTCAGCCAGCAAAATTAAGTGCTGAAACTCAGCACACCTACTGAAGTGGAATCTCCCTATTGGCTCATAACCAGAATATCTCAGAAAAAGGAAGATCTGTTCCTTGATTATGGAGGCAATAATAATTATAGATAATTTGTACATCCTCATTCCATTAATTGATGGAATCTCAAAGCATTTTCCAAAAAATAATTAAATAACTCACTCTACGCAGTAAAATTATTCTGCTCGATAAAACCTTGCTTTTATTTGCAACTTGCTTCTTCTCCCATGCCTGCTGAAATTTCAGTGATATGCTACTAAGATTGCGGTCTAGGCAGAAGATGACAATGACAAAGGTTCAGAAGGAATGTGGTTAATGACTCAGAGACTTGAGCAACCAAATAAGAATGAAAAAGATTAGGAAAAAAAGCAGTTCCAGGTGGGGGAGAGGCTTTGCCTGTTGTTTTGAGACATGGCTCTTCCAGACAAAGGAGATATCCTGGACATTTTCAGACAGTGAGTCTGAGAGGATTAGGACAACATAGTCAACATCTTCCAGTGGCTCAAAAAATGTCTGTATTTTGAGAGCTCCAACAACATCAAGCACTGATGCAGTGACATGGATTCTTCCTTCAGCATGCTTGAGAAGCCCATTCAGTATTCTCTGTGCAGTGCAGGTCACAGAATTGTAGAATTACTAAGGTTGGAAAAGACCTCTAAGATCATCAAGTCCAACAATCTACCCATTCCCATCATGCCTACTAATCATGTCCTTCCATTCCACAGCTCCACATTTCTTGAAAACCTCTCATCCAATTCACTTCCACTCTTTCTGGGAAGAAATTTTTCCTAATATCCAGTCTGAATCTCCCCTGGAGCAACTTAAAGCCATTACCTCTTTTTCTAAGATCCAATGGCCTGGCTGCATTAGCAAGATCAGGAGAGTTGTATCAGTTTGAAACTACTCTTACCTAGGCTACCTGCCCTGTTCAGTGTACATATGCATTGCTTACATCTTTAATGCAATGTTAGGTACCTGTGAATTGTTCATAGGCATGTAGCTTGAGTCGGTGAGGATTAGTGGGCATGGGAGTGATGGGCTGACAGTTGAACTAGATGATCTTAGTGGTCTTTTCCAACCTTAATAATTCTGTGATTCCATGAAAGCACCCATTCACTAGTGTGCTGTATTCACTCTGTAACAGAGCAATTCTATCAGAAGTTAAGATGGTCAAGAAAGTAAGGTATTTGGAATACAGAACTAAGAATATGGAAGTATTTTACCTCCTCTTTGAAATGAAAACAAGCTTAAATTCCACCTCCACTTTGTAACAGAAGGCCCAGAGATAAGCGAAAAGAGACAGAAGGTAATGAAATCCACTTAACATCCAATCTGTTTACATCTGTATCTGTATCTATATACATAGGTTAAATAAAGAGGTCTTCATTTCCAATTTGAATCTGCACTAAAGAGCAAATATAATAGCATTTTTTTAAATCCTCTGAAGCATTCTGAAATACTGGCACAGCAGTAGCATCTTCTTTTACTCAATATGATTGAACAGCTGGATAACGATGAGGGTAACCTCAGCTGATATCTTGTAGCTTGTTTCAACCTTCATGCACATGGGTGAGTGCTCCTGCTTCATCTGTGGCTACTAGCCCAGCCCTCTAAGACTGCTATTCACTGACAGAACAGCAGGAATTTAACCCAGGTGTCAAACTGCCATGAGTTTTGCAAAAAGGATGGACTGCTGGAAATCCACCATCAGGTTGCTTCAATGCACATCAATCCAGCACCATTCTTCCTCTGTCTTGCTACATGGGGATCCACTTTAGTGCAAAATGAAGTAACAAATGACCCTGCTCCTTCCTCCAGATAGAATGGAAAGGGCTTCATTTATTAGCCAGCTGGCCCTTGTTAACAAAAGGTCATTACCAAAGACTCAAGAGTCGTGTCTAGTCAATTCTCTGATTTGTTGTTGTTGTTTCTTTCTCCAATACTCACAGAAGCAGAATTAAGTTCCTCTAATGTGAAGTGACAGTTTGCAATTGAAACTACTTAATTCTGTCAGGGAGACCAAATGGCCATGAAGAATCTTCATCCTATCCTTCCAGAGCTAGCCCTCCACAGCCAATTATGCCAGAGATGCTGATCTTGTCCCATAGTCTTTATCACCCCGAAGTTGGACTTTCACACTGCTCCACCAGCACTGTTACCACATCCTTAATAATTTTGAGTGATGCCACCACGGAAACTCTGCTTCCTCTTAGTTCTGACAACCCACATTGGAAGTAACTTGTCTCATCTTCTGCTACTTTGGTCATAAGACTCCCTGACATAGAGATCTAAGTCTATATGAGCTAGTAGAAAACTGAAAATTGAACATACCTTAATACGGTCATATCCATTTAGAAACTTTTTCTTGTTTTTCATTTTCTTAAAATGAACATTTTAGTCAGCTCTAGTTCAAAAGGCAATCATCTAGCTTAATGCACAAGCACACAGTTTCATTTCTTAGAGCTTTAAATAGTCTAGTTAATCTGCTCAATTTCCCTTTCCATTTAAAAATAGTACAAAAATGCAATCAAAACATCTAGTGGGTTTGTTTGTTTGCTTGTTTGTGGGTTTTGGTGTTTTTTTTTGTTTGTTTGTTGGTTGGTTTTTGTTTTTGTTTATACGCCCAGCAATACGCTATAAATCTTTTGATTAATTCTGGATAAAATATTTTAGGGTAGAGAAATGCAGTTCTTTTTGAGACAACTCATGAGTCAACTATGCAGTTACATCAGAACTTCACTGCTCACCTCAAAATAGGACAGAAAGAATTTCAAACTAGTGAAGATAATACAAGGACGTGACACCCTGGCTTAGTTCCTGGGAAACAATTTTATTTGTTCAGGGGAGATATGCTGGAAAAAAAATCACAGATCAAAATATCAGAAATGGAAGGAAATGGCATCCAAAAACCTGCATCTCACTGGAGAACCAGGAATTGAGAAAGAAAAGCTAAAGCCTGTGAATCAAATGAGCCAAAGAACTGGAGGACAAAAAACGCATTTCCTCTTAGTGGAGACATGAACACCTAGGGGAACAGAGTAAACGACAGGGATCCACTGGGACTATCTGTGGAAGAAATCCTGTCACTGTGTAATTGCTCAAACATAAGCAGCAGTTTTCTGCTGCCTTACATAGCCTGATTTTTTTTCTCATGTAGCAAAAATGAATGTAAATCCCTCAAAACCGAGCAAAAAAAAAAAAAATAAAAAAATAAAACAATTGCAACAAAATACTCCTAGCTAATGAAAATTGCCTGCTCAACCTACTACTGGCCATGAGTCCCCAAAGAGTGACTGAATAAACCCGCCTAGTGCAGAGCTATGGCTGTTTGAGGAGAGGAAATAGTTGAATTTTTCCTCTACACAGGCAAAAAGATCCAAGGAAAGGTGGTTATGATATAGATATCACCATGTAGCCTGGCTTCTTCCTTACTCTTTGTGGATCTCCTTGGGCAAAAGTTTGGCCATGGCAATCCAGCATGGAAAGGGTGAGGCAGAATCATTGTTTTCCTTCTCTTTGGCTATAAAAGTTGTGTCTTTGAGTACTCAACACCCAGTACGTCTTTACCTGCAGTTAGAAAAACTCCAGGCTTAATTTTGCTTAAGATCGCAGTGACCAAGACCTGAAAATGCCTCAGGGCTTGCCAACCCATTTGGCAGGATATGCTGTCCCCTCTTTTAACTCAAGTGCAGCCTTTTTATTAATAGAAGTTGTAACACATTCCTTTATTTTATGGCTGCACAAATATTCCTACATGCTCAACTACCAGAAAGAATAAAAACCCACAAAGCTTGGGCATACGTGGGTGGCTTGAAACCTCACTCTGTGAGACATCTCTCACAGCCCTGAGAGATAGCATGATAGCAGAGATATTAAGAAAACTTCTCTCCTTGGGATACTTATACTCTTAATGAGGCTTTTCAGCTCAGTTCCCCCTTTTCATCTCAGCTGTCCCATTAATGGCCCCACTTTTCCTGATGGCTGCTCCTCACGTGCTGCCCATTAAGTAGAGATTAAAGGGGTGATGAATGGCATCCTGGCTCCCTGAAAGCTCAGCTGACATTCAGATGTATGGTATTCCAACTAGTTAGGAGCAAGACTAGTTTCAGTGATAATAAACACTTCAGCAAAGTGTTTAGCAAGGGGCCTGTCCAACTCCCCACCCTGCTCTTCTATCTGGGCTGCAAATATCTTTTTCAAGACAAGGACACTGTACACGAAAATCTTGCAAGGTAACATTTTAAATTTAAAGAAAAAAATAGTAAAAATGGCCTAAAACAATATTCTTGATGGGCATGAGCTATAAAAAATTAGCCATAAGAAAGACTGTGAGAGAAAATATTGCAACGCACTGTTTAATGCACGTCTGAGTATTGAAACAGGGAAATAAGGACTGAGGTTTGGAAACACTCATGTGCAATGGAACATTCCCATTGTGCAGCAGACTTTATCTCATGATGTCCTCATCATTTCCATCACAGCTGAGGTCCTCCTTTCTTTGGTTTCCTTATTCTCACCTTAATCCCAGTGAAGGTGGCTTAATTTTCCAGCTAGAATCTGAAATGAAAATGTTCAAACTGCAAAGGAAATCATCTGGAGCCCAGGTATAAAGACACTTTTTTCTCCCTCCAAACCACAGTGGCTTTTCCACTTGTGCATTCTCTTGGCCTGATCCTCCACTGCATTCATTCACTGAAGCACTGCAACTTAATCCATGTAAAGGAGTCCATTAAAACAGTGTTTGAGTTAAAAGACCCATCATATGACCACCACTTTGTGTCGCACTAGGAACAATAAAACTCTTATCATCCCCTTAAATCCATCCTGGAATATAGTAGGAATGCAGTTGCTCACTGAAAATACCTAAAGTCATACCTTTGATGAGAAGTATGCCCATGGAATCATAGAATCATCAAGTTTGGAAAACACAACTAAGATCAAGACATCCAATCTCCGACCCTTCACAACCAAGCCCACTAAACCACGTCCATCAGTGCCATGTCTATTCTTTTCTTGAATAAACATATTAGTATTGAGAAGAAGTTGTAAATAACCAATCAGTATACATGTACTGATTCCTTGGTGGTGTAAATTGCTATGTTATAACTGTGTATAACTATGTTATAACTGAAAGTGCAGATTTCAAAAGGAAGTCATGATGACTTTGTTGAAAATACCAGGTCAGGTGAGCTTTGCCAGTGATCTTATATGAGAATCTCTTTCCTAACATGTTTCAACCCCGAGCAGTTAATTATCTTTAAAGTTCCCACATAACAGGAAATAATGTCTCTTAAGCATGTGTTGGGTGATACATGGATGTTTTGTTGTCTTCAGCTTCACAAAGGTAAGAGAGACTAGAGACAAAGGTAAGAATAGTGGTAAAACAGAATGATAGGAAGATTATGGCTACCAGCAGAACACGAGTAATTCCCATCTGGGAGAATGGAATTTATACCATTTTTGAACCACTTGTAGTTTAAACTTCATTTGAACTTGTATCCAGAGTGGGTGTAAGCTAAAACAATCATGTTAAGTGATGATTTTACGGGAGATTTAGACTAGATTTAAGGAAAAGGCTTTTACAATAAGGATGATGAGGAACAGGAACAGATTACCCAAAGAGGTGGTGGATGTCTCATCCTTGGAGATATTCAAGGTCAGTCTGGACAGGATTCTGAGCTCCTGATCAAGCTGTAGGTTTCCCTGATTATTGCAGGGGAGTTGGACCAGATGACATTTAAAGGTTCCTTCCAGCTTGAATGTTTCTATAATTCTATGATTCATTCTATGCTCTGATACATGATCGTACCTTTATTCACTTGGAAACCCAAGGATGGACAGGGATAGTGAAACAGGGGGAAAAAATGTTTTTTGTTCATCTAAAGATTTGCTTGGATTTTCATTCTTCTGTCTTGGGAAAAAGGTAAAAATATAAGAAAGGTGAGCACCTCACTGTAAACTACCCAATTTATCCAGGTTTTCCCTCAACAGTAATGGCAAACTTCATCAGGCAAAGCAGGCAGCAATGACCATGGTACTTCTCTAGACTACTGTTTCTTCTGCTTATGTCCAGTGCTGACTGTCTGTCAGTGCTGAATGCCTCTGTCCAAAGAACAGTCTCACCAATTCAGACTAGGGCTGCACTAGGAAACCATTTAAACCATTTGCTGCTGTAGGGACCAGTGTGTCTGTAACACACAAAGGCTCTGTTTGTTTTCCTGTGGCTGAGGAAGAAAATTGGAAAAGTGGAAGGGGATGCAACACTAATTAACCTTGCTTGTGATGGAGAATTACTGCAATTATTTCACAACACGACTCTAAAGAGTGCAACACTCCTTTATACATAATGTGTCACCATTATTATGAACTGTGCTAGCCCTGGCATTGTGTGAGATTATTCCTGTATGTGGTGCATGTAATGTGCTGAGAGGGAAAACCAGCTAGTTACATAGAGAGGGCACAAAGCTTTGCAGCAGGGTTAGCAGAATACAAATTGTCTCTACAAACTGCATTTATTTTTAGCCAGGAGCTCCAAAGAGTGGCTATAAGCCATCCTCCAGGGATGATTCAGGCAGGAAAAAAGCAACAAGCTGTTACATTCACCCTCTGGCAAAAGTTGAGAAGTTGATCAATGGGAAGCAGCTTCCATTGGAGATTGGGGACTTACTCCAGTCCAAAGGTTGTGCTAATTTCTTTTCCGTCTTCTCTGGTATCAAAAAACTCCAGAGGGCAAATGGCAGCCAAGAACTCCTTGCTTTCATGTATGCAGATAAAGGTGTTTCTCCAGCAATGACTTTCTCTGATTTATCATCACAATGGAAAATGTCTTAATAACCTTGGGATATTAATTCATGCCAAATGACTCGACAGGGAAGGATCATTTCCAACTCAAAGAACGAAGACTGTATGTTTGCTCAAACCAAAGACATCACCAGAAAGAAACCAAAGGATTTTGAATTAAAAATAAAATGCTTGTTTTAATCTGCTCTACCTTCAGGGACACAACACACAACCTCCTTTCCTCTCATTTTGAAACTCTTAAATGTTTAAGGATTAAATCACAGGCTAAAGTTACTCTACTCACCCATTTGCTGTACATCATTTGGGCTTTAGCAATTGTCCAGTCATTCACTCTTAGCCTACAACAAGACTCCATTTACCCCTAAAATGACACACACTCCCCATGTGAATCCAAGTTAGTTTGGCAATATATCCAAGCCCTCGAAAGCCCATGAAAGAAGCACTGATTTCCCTAAAAAATACAATAATAAATACGAGGTTGAATTTTCTGAATCCATGTGGATGCTTTTAGTGAATTATTTTTTCCCATTGCCTCCCTTTCATTTTACTTTTTCAAAGCTTTGGATATCCTCTCACTTGCTCTAATCTGACATTAAGATGAAACATAAAATTTGCTAGAAGCTAACTGTCGTTTTCATTGCTGGACTTACACAAAACACAAATGCCTTAGAAAACACACAAGTAAACAGGTACTTTGATGCTAGAATAATCACCCTGCTGCTTCTGAATATTATTCAGTAATGTTTACAGAATACTATTGCATCCAGACCTGGGGCCTCCAGCTCAAGAAGAACGAGGTTCTGTTGGAGGGCTACGAAGATGATCAGAGGGCTGGAGCACCTCTCCCATGAAGAAAGGTTGAGGGAACTGGGATTATTCCTCTGGGGGAAGAGAAGGCTCAGGGGGGACTTCATTACAGCCTTCTAGTACTCAAAGGAGCTTATGAGCAGGAGGAAGACCAACTTTTTATATGGTCTGAGAGTGATAGGACTCGGCGGGAGATGAGACAGTGGCACAGGTTACCCAAAGAAGTTGTGTATGCCCCAACCATGGAGGTGTTGAACGCCAGGTTGGATGGGGCACTGGGCAGCCTGAACTGGTGGCTGGCAAACCTGCCCATGGCAGAAGTTTAGAACTGAGTGACCTTTAAGTTCCCTTCCAACTCAAGCCAGTCTATGATTCTTTGATACCAAAAATCCCTTATTGTCTGTAATTTTTTTTGCTGTCTATCCTATACCTTTCCAAGAGTACTGCCCATTCTCCACACTGTATGTTGGAAGGACCTATTGTACTTTTGTATTCTCTGTCAGCAGTTAATAATATTTCCAACCCATAAGCCATTTGAGGGATTAAGTAGCAAGCACAAATGCCTAATGCAGAGGAATGGAATGTTGTAAGACTGAGATGAAATGGGTGTGGTTCTTTCACAATCAAGATGTTGTGTGCCCTGTGGCATAAGGCACGGAAGACAAGTCAGTGTACACTACTGCAGCTGGGAGGATCACCAGCAAAATGTGGCAACTCAAGAATATTCTGAATATGGGTGAAGGGCCATTTTAAAAGCAATTCACAAGGAAAGGAATATTTTTTTCCCCTTTTCATATGTATTTTCAATAGCATGAGACTTACTGAGCCAATTAACCAAACCAACTTCTTGGAGACATTTAAGGTCAGGCTGGATGGGGCTCTGATTTAGCTGTAGGTGTTCAAAGTGATGGACAGCTGAAGGACATGAAAACTAAGATCTATAAAAAGCACTGTTGTGTACAGTGTCTGTGTTGCTGCTTCTATTTTGTCTTCCTCAAAGAGCTTGAATTTCACAAAGGAGAAGAAAGAATACCAGTAAGAGGCATCTCAGGGCAGAAAAAACGTGTACAGAGAATGAGAAGCTGAGGAACGTATAAAGAAGCCCAACCACAAAAAGCAATTTTATAGCTTCAAAACAAAGCTGCTTGTAACAGCAGCTGCTCATGATTGCACAAAAGCTAACCTCTATCCTATTATTGAACCTGTACATGACCTCATTCATCTGTGTAACATCCACATACAGAACTATCAGGAGCTGAAGTATCAGCTGAACAATAGGTTTCAGCTTCATACACTGTGTTTTTCTGACAGAGAATTTCAAAAGGATGATACTGTTCTGTTTGTACCATACTAGGGAGTACTGGAGAGGAATGAAAAGACAAAGATGGAAGCAAATCAAGTAGTAGCTGGAAAAGGTATAGGATTGTGAGTAGAGCATGGTTAGAAGGTGGACTATGATATAAGGGAAAGTGGTAGAAATGCAGATTCTTCCAGGACATTCCTCTTACAGAATTACACACCAGTGAAGGTTAACATCCTGTCAAAAGCTGAAATGTTTGGTCAAAGTTAGTCAGGTCTCTGCTGGTTGTACAGCCTCCAGGCTGCGTTGCATGATGGAGAAAAACAAGGTTTCACTTATGACTATTTGTAACATGAAACATTCTAAGTCATTCTAAGCTCAATGTCTAGTGCTCTGAAACAGGTCAGAAGGTTTTCAGGGAAACTATAAAAATGCATGGTCTACTCTGGTGGTGCCCATGACCTATCAAAGAAATTTCCTTCTTTCTAAAATCATCATGTCTGTCCTTTCCAGCAAAGATGCTAAGATGCAAAGGGAATTTATAAATAGATTTCATTGCTCAAACTCTCTTGTTTTGGAGCCATAATGCTGAAGGAAAATGTAATTAAAGTACTTTCTCTCTGTGGGGCTCTACTTCCTCAAAATATCAGCCAGATATCTGAATTACTGTGATCAGTGTAACATGATTCATAATGGAATGTACAGATTTAAATACTTGACAATGCCTAATCTTGCTTGAATTATTTTGGAATCATAGAATCATTAAGGTTCAAAAAAACCACTAAGATCATCTAGTCCAACTGCCAACCCATTCCAACCATTCCCATTAATCATGTCCCTCAGTGCCATATCTAACCTTTTCTTGAACATTTCCAGGGTGGATGACTCTACCAGCTCCTTGGGCAGCTTGTTCCAATGCCTTACCACTCTTTTCTGAAGTTTTTCCTAATATTCAACTTAAATCTGAGCATTAACAATCTTTCTGACACTCATACTTGGATTTTTTTAGTGGCCACACTCACTTTGACCCAACATTATTTTCTTTTGATTACCAGGGGGAAATTATATAATAAAGAGGGTATTTAATATAGGATAGTTGACTGACTTTCCATCTTCTGGAGGTAAAAATCCCACATCTTCCATTATAATCAGGGTCAACAGGAAATAGCTGAAAAACAAAAAAGGAAAAAAATGAAGAAAAAGGAGGGATGAGTCCCTGAAAAATCCCCTCAAATCACAGCATTTAACCATACAAGAACATGGTTTAGCAGGCATGGTGGTGATGTGTTGATGGTTGAACTTGATGATCTTAGAGGTCTTTTCAAACCTTAATGATTCTCTGATTCTATGAGCTATGCCTACTGCAAAATCACAGTTTCAGAACATAAACATGTGAGTGTTTCACAGACCCAGTAATTGGGGAGAAAGAACTGGAGGTATAATCTATTGATTCATGGTGAATTCTCTGACGCATTTGTCCCTCTGCTTACTCTTTCTCCATGTCTCCTAGATCAGACCGACCTTTTCCGTGTTAACACTGGGAACAGCATGGATATACTTTATATTTGTTGTCGTTAAAGTAATTGTTCTATCACTGAAACTTGCAAATTAATCAGGAAAGAGCATGGAGGACACATCACTGGAAAATTATCTTGCACCAGAGTCTGAGAAGCAAGAAAAGTTGCCTTGGAGGTGCTCATTAACCAAGCTGATGACAAAGCAAAAATAAAAAAAGGTAAGTTTTAAAGGCATCTTTCTAACCAAGACACTCAAACATCCATTTCCATCTGCCCAGGATGAGAAACTTTGCATGAATTAAGCTCATGTCGCCATATGTCTATTTATTTCCTCTTTGCAAAGCTGTTTGAAGACAGCGTGCCAAGTTAGTGTTTTAGAAGTTCAGTGAGATCAGTGCCTGGAGCAAAAAAGCAGCAAAACAAAAAGCAGCCCCAACAATCCTCCTAAAATAAAATAAAATAAAAAAAAAAAACCCAAAACAAAACCAAAAACCTCTGCTTAAGCACAAATACAATAGTTGAAGTGAGGCAAGAGGTAATTAACAGCTAATATTAACTTTAACTGAGCTTAAATGACAATTAGGAAAGCGCCAATTATCACCAGACGCCGGGATGTATATCAGAGAAAAAATGTCTGGGTAAAACAGGTCACTCAGTTCTAAGTGTCCAGGCCTGAAGGCACGAACAGCTGCTCCTAAATTATTCCCAACAATGTTTGCCTGCTCTGTTCTTCAGGATTTCTGTCTTTGGATTGAGTGGGCATAAGGACTACAGGCTACACTGGATATCAAAACAGTTCTTAGGAAGAAGCTTCTAGGCAGCTAATTAAAAGATATAGAGAGTAAAAGCAAGCTCCTTTGTGATTAATTTCTGCATGCTCAAGTCTTGAAGGTATGTCACACCTGGACCTTTCATGAAGTAACAATTTCTGTTATTAATGAAATTGAAGAATATGCACTGGAAAGTCTTCTGAACATCTGAGTTTGGGAACTGGTGGATAAAAGAGAGAAAAGAGGTGATGGCAATGATCAGAAAGTGAAGTGTCATCAAGGAGCTGAGATCTGGTCACTCACCAGATTAAATGTGATTTTTTCTGCCATAAGAAGAAAGAAGCTAAATATCTACTGAAGTAAAGGTCTCCTGGATACTTTGAAAGGAAGCATCCATACTTAATATCTAGATTCCACATTTTATTGCCTTATTTTCATGAAAATTTCCCTTTGATTGATTTTGTTTGTTTGTTTGTTTGTTTGTTTGTTTTCACAGTTTGTCTGTATTACCTTTTGAGGTAAGTTTCATGGAGCTTCATAGATCTAAACACTACTTCCATCCAATTTCAAAGGCCATGGAGACATCTCAAAGCACAAGTAGAGAAATGCCACCAAAAATACTGGGACAATCTTCCCATTTTTAAGAGAAGAATCAACAGGTTGTTTCTGTATTGATCCTGGATCAAATCAAGAACAAAAAACCCCAAATCAATGAGAACATCTCATTCACTTTACAGAAGATGGCTTGTCTTCTCTTGGATTATGCCTAACCTGATAAATTACAAATGACCAGGGTCTGTTCTTTCTTTGGCTCTGATGCAAAATGGCACGTCCCTGTGGCAATGCTCCCCTATAATCTCTGCAAAATTGGTCTTCATTCATGTAGCATTTGAGAACAGCCCTTCCCTTCCCTTCCCTTCCCTTCCCTTCCCTTCCCTTCCCTTCCCTTCCCTTCCCTTCCCTTCCCTTCCCTTCCCTTCCCTTCCCTTCCCTTCCCTTCCCTTCCCTTCCCTTCCCTT
>NW_024884253.1:768502-995376 GCF_019232065.1 Centrocercus urophasianus
CCCTTCCCTTCCCTTCCCTTCCTTTCCCTTCCCTTCCCTTCCCTTCCATTCCCTTCCCTTCTTTTTTTCTCCCCATCTATCCACTTATTTTTTGCCTCTTGTCTTTGTATTTCTTTCAAAACAAAATTTTGCAGTATCAATATCACCCATACCCCAGGTATAGGCCCAAATTAATTAATCCGGAAATAATGATAGATATATTTTTTGTTGTGCTATTACTCTGAGATAGCAGAGTTGAGTCTTTGGTGTTGTACATCCTGGATTACCCTTATTTGGACTAATTAGTCTGCATTGTTTTTTTTCTGGAAAGGGGAATTTGCATTCAGATTGGCTACTTTTGCTCATCTTTGAATTGATCAGGTTTCCCATACAACTCAGGTCTCTCTGTAGAACCACTCCATTGAGAGTCAATTATTGCCTCTTTTATCAGAGATAAAAGATCTCAAAAAATCTCAGCAGAGATTTTAATCTTGTTCCAAACTCATTGATAACAGTGTTGAATAATTCTTGCACAACTTGCTTCAGTGCTGATTTGTCATTTGACAAACTCTTTCTGAGATTATTCGTTTTGTCAGCTCAATCAAAATCAAAAGTTACATTGTTCATTACAAAAAAAAAAAAAAAAAAGTAATAATCTGGAAATAAATCAAATACTTTACAGAAGTCTTACACTGATGCAGTTGTCAGTATAACAGAACTTGTTATCTCACCAGAAACACAATCAGACTGGCCTGACAAGGACCTCTTCCATTAAGACACGTTGACTGACACTAATTGTATTCTTATCCTCTGGTTCATTATTGATTTCAGCTAGTAACACTGTTTTCACTATTTTGTATGGAACTGATGCCCAGTTGACAATTACCATCTCATTTCTCCTGTCCCACATGACACCATCTCTGGACTGCCTCCTGCCTGAACTGTGGTGCTCTGAAGAGCTTTAGCAGCTATATGCAGTCTTTGGAAAATATCACAAAATTTTACTGCTGCTCTGGCAGATTATCAATTAATTCAATTGAAGCATCATTTTCTTTGGTTCCAACACATCTCCACTATGCCCATTGCAAACACTGAGATGATAACCCCAAAGAACTAGCTTCCAAGAACTGGTAAGGAATGGAAAGGGAAAAACAACGGAAAAATTATTGTAAATCCAAGAATCTGTTCAAGGGTAAAAAGTACAGGCCATACCCTTGCCCTCTGCTTGAGAAATAGGATGGCTGAAAAGCAAAAGCCCTGGGGAACAGGAGGAGTGCTGAGCTCCTACCTAGATATTCCCTCTGACTCCATGAAAGGTGATACCTAGTTTAGAAGCCCCCGGAGAGACTTTATGGTAGTCTTCCCCTCCCTAATGGGGCCTACAGGAAAGATGGGAAAGAACTCTATAGGCGGTGTAGTGAGGACAAGGAGTAATGGCTTTAAATTAAAAGAGAGGAGATTTATATTAGATATAAGGAAGAAATGTGAAGGTGATAAGGCACTGGCACAGACTGTCCAGAGAAGCTGTGAATGCCCCATCCCCACAGATGTTCAAGGACAGGTTGGCTGAAGATTTGGGCAACACAGTCTAGTGGAAGGTGACCCTGCCCATGACACAAGGGTTGGAACTAGTTGATCTTCAAGGTCCCTTCCTATTTAAACCATTTTATGATCCTACTCAATTCTAGTGTTGGGAGTCACTAGGTCAGGTTGATGGCTGAACTTGACAGTCTTGAAGGTCATTTTCAACCTGCCTACAGAAGTAGGCAGTTGCTATAGCTTCCTATAGTCAGCAGTTGCCTACAGAAGTAGGCAGTTGCTTTTGAACCAGCCAATGCAGGCAGATAAAGAAATGTAAGTATCTGGTGGAAGCAGGTACTTCTGCATCAAGTAAAAGACAGAAAAGTGCTTATCTTTTCTTCTGCAGGCAGAAAATAATCTTTTCACACAAGGTCTTCTGTATTACTGAATACAGGCAGAAACCTGAAGTCCTTTGTATGAGAGCCTAACAGGAAAGTAGGAAAAAAAGGGAAGGCTTGCAGATAACCTGCTGGCTGACTGCTGGAATGACTGAGCAGAGTTCATACTGTGAAAAGGAGAAGTGGTCAATACAGAATGTAAAAGGGCTAGAGCCTCTGTTACTGATAGTGATTTTATCAAGGCAGTTTTAGAACATGTTGATCAGCTGCAGATACCGGATGTCTAAAGTACTGAAGAACCCAGACTTCCTATGCAAAACTCATTTTTCACCATCTATTAATTCATCAGTAGATCAACAGCTGTTGACGTCTAACAGACCAAAGAGTGACCAGTGCTTATTCCATTCAGGAACTGCACAAAGTGCCCTAAACTGCCTCAGGCAAATGTGGTTTAATACCAGCTGATGACAAAAGGATATGTGAGAACAAAGATCAGAGGCTAAAATATGCTGCAGAGGATTGTTAACAGCACAGTTGGCCTGTGAACAAAAATGGACCATCCCAGGACATGCTCCTTGAATACTTTTCTACCTAATACAGCTGGAGGGCAGTTTTCCTTGGGGCAATTTGAGATGAGGTTTGATGCCAGCAGTGGCATAACCCTGCAACCATCAGTTATGTTGCTAGAGGAAGCAGTGCAACAAGAGAAGTGAAAAAATACAGTTGGAAAAATAAACAATTGCAAATAGTAGGACTACAATGCCAGACTTGCTGGAGATTTATTTCATCTTAGTTTATTTTGATTCCTATATTTAACCACCAACCTAGAATTCAATACACGATTAATGGCTGACTGCCTTTGCAGCATGGTTTCCTGACAAAATAAAATGCATTAAATACACAGAGGGTCCAGTTTGTCTTACCCTAATAACTCAGATGATCTCAGCTCTTTGCAAAGGGGTTTGAAGTCTTTCAAGTCTGTGCTATTTTGTGAAATAACTGTCTGAAGAGAGGTGAGCACTTGTTTGCACTGACAGAGTAACCAGTTGCAGGATGTGGCTGAAGATGGCTGAAGGATCTTGCAAGATAGAAAAGGTCAGTGAGAAATGGATAAGGGAAAAGGCTGTACTACACTGAACTGGAGATTTGTGGGAGAGTATTGGAGGATTCCCCATCCCTGAAGGAGTTCAAGGCCAGGCTTGATGGGACCCTGGGCAGCCTGATGTAGTGGTTGGAGACCTTGCCCACAGTTGGGGGTTGGAGGTCAATGATCTTCATGGTCCCTTCCAACCTAAGCTGTTGTATGATTACATGATTCTCTGATTCTCTGATTCTCAGCTTCTATGATTATATGATTTAGTTTGAGCTCTGCAACCGAAGCTATAGCTGTGACTTTAAGGTCTAGTGATCAGTGAACCCTCTGGAGGACTTGCAGGACACAGTTACCTCATTAATGAACTGACTTACCCACTTCATCAGTGGATCATGGTCGGTAATCTTCCATATTATTAACAACATGTTTACTCCCAGCAAAGGACATGATGATTCCTACACACTTTACCAATCACAGCACACTGCTGATGATTTCCAGGCAGCTGAAATTTTTCTTTTAGTTTTGTAATATTTTGTCTTTCCCAGCAGTGTATTTGGGGCAAACTGGAAACTACCTGCTGCTGTCAATGGTCTTCAGATGGAGCGAGGATCAGCAGTCTCCCTCCCTTTTGCTGTGTGTCATGGTGAGGACACACGTGCACAGATCTATGCACGGATTGCTGATGCACGTGCAGCACTCTCAGGCATTGATGTAAAACCCTACTGTACGCACTCATCATCTACTGTACAGCAACACAATGCTCACAACGCAAATGCAGATGCTTGAATCATACCCATAGAAACATGTAAGCAAGCCCACCTGCTGCCTACTGCACTCGTGCTTGCAGGAGGCTTAGCAGACACAGCTCTCCACGTGTCTGCTCCTCACCGTACACAACACACATGGACTACAGTCTGTACACACACACTTGCAGGCTCGTGCCTCCCCCTCACAGGCTGGAACAACTCATCCCCAGCTCACTTCATTCAGACACACATCACAGACACTCAGTGCTTGCTGTTATACACACAGATATCCCTACTTCCTCAAACCAGCCCCGTCTTGCCTTAGAGCTACATTCAGTGGACACGTGCACACACTGATGCTGCCCTCTTACATTCTCATTTTCTCTGTCCAAGTGCATACACACAATTTTATCGTGTGCACTCACCTGTGGCTTATTACATTTGTGCATCTCCTTCAATATAAAAAGACAATCACTGCTTTACACTCATGTGGGTCAGACCTCCCTCAAAATGGTTTGTTTAATCCCAAAGTTTGTTTTGCTTCCCTTTTTTATCTGAAAAATTAAAAGCAAATAGTAATTGAATTAATTTAATAGCAATTACATTAATCCAAACCTCGGGTCTCATCTGTCAACCTAAACAGAGAGACACTGAACTATCACTCCCCATGTCTCCATTCTGTGGTCCCTTCCTAACCAATAAAATAATATTCTGTGCTCTTCTTTAGATCTCCATCACTCCTTTGTTCCCCTCTATGTTTCTCACATGATTTGTCCTTCTTCTTTTCCATTTTAAGTACAGACATAGGCTGTTTATCATCTGACCTACTTCATTGATTCCCAGTATCCCTAATTTATATTAATACCAAGGATGCCAGGAGGTGAGGAAAGCTCAGGCAACCCTGTACTATCCATAGCATTTCCATCAAAGTTTCCAAATTCAGAGACTTGGGACTTGTCTTGCGAAGCAGACAGGGAGAGAGGAGGAGAGTCTTCATTGGGTAAAATACTGTGTGAGGGTCCAGGATAGTCCTTCTGTTGTGTTCTTGAGCTATGACTACTGCATGGTGGAGAGTACTGCACTCCCATCTTGTTATGCACTGTAAATACAATCATAAGGATGTTCAGAAGGAGATAACTCCTTTAAGTGTATCTTGTTGAGGGATAATTAAAAAAAAAAAAAAAAGAAAAGAAAAAAAAAAGAGGCAGTGATAGGAACCATGTCTGGTCAGTCACAGTGAGGACATGTGGCTCTGGGCAGCCTGGTCTGGTGGTTGGCGACCCTGCGCATAGCAGGGGGGTTGAAACTAGATGATCACTGTGGTCCTTGTTAACCCAGGTCATTCTATGATTCTATGATTCTATGTGAGAGAGTAGGAATGTTCACTCCAATAGGATTTTCTGATTGAGGACTTCTGAGCTAGGAGACAATGATCAGATACAAACTCCAGACTCACCACTTGGTGAGCTATCAGATTCCAAGTGCCACTTTCAGGAAGATTAAACTGGACTTTGGACTTCGCAGATGATTAGACTGTAGACTGGGCTGGAGGGATGGATATAGGACATTACGTAGGCCTGCAAATCCATTCTTTTTATATTTTGCTTATTTCCTGAACCACAGTTTCCCCCAAGCAGCTGTTGCCTGGGGATATGCTAATGAGCATAGACCAGGAGCAAGCTGACATGTTATTAGTGTAGATGATTACAGGAGAGAGCATGGAGAGCACATTTTAGGGGGTTTGTAGGCATGTTTTGTGATTGTGCTCTGCGTATCAGTGTGCAAGAGCAGAATGATCCTTTCATTGAATGGCAAGTTGATTGCTCAGAGAGATGGTGGATTCTCCATTTCTGGAGACAGTCAAGGTCAGACTGGATAAGGCTATATGCACACTCTGATCCAGTTGTAGGTCCCTATTCATTGCAGGGGAGATGAACTAGATGACTTTTAAAGGCCACTTCCAACTCAAATGATTCCATGATTCTATCATGCTATGGTTCTAATGCAGAGAGAAAGCATGTGAATCATGACACTAAGAGTTATAAGCTCATTTCAAGTTTCCATATCATAGAGTCATAGAATCCTTAGATTTGGAAGGGACCTCTAAGTGCCATCTAGTTCAACTCCAATGAATAGGAAAACTACAGCTAGATCAGGTTGCCCAGGTCTTTGTCCAGCCTCGCCTTGAAAGTCTCCAGGGACATCTTGAGGAGAGAATCTGATAGGACAGGCTATTTAGTTGACCACAAGACAAGTGACAGCAGTGTGCAGGGTGATGGAGGCTTGACATGGAGGGTTTTGGAAGATGTCACCAAAGCAGCAGCCAGAGGATGTGGCTGGTACTGGGGTCCCTTAAGAATCCCCTTTCTTTCCATGTGACAGATAGCACATTCCAATGCTGAACAAGCAAGTGTAATCCAGCAGTTTGGGGATGGTGGGAAAAGAAGGGAAGGAGTGGTAGCACCTCACCTAGTCAGCTCTGATAGGAGAAAAAGTGCAATGGAGAAAAAAAAAATTGCTTCACATTATAAGAAGAGCTAAACAAGTAGGCAGCCTAAGGCCAAAATGTGCAATCAGATGGGAGGAAAATGTAGCAGAGAGCGGGAGAGATGAGGAGTGAAGGATCAGAGTCATTTTTGGAGAGATACGGAAAAGCAAGAGAAGGATTGTATAGAAACCTTATCTCGTTCCTGCCTGTTCTCCCACTGCCGTCAGGATTATGCAAATGAATCATTCAAGTAGATTTTCCTGGTAATTAAAAACTCTGCTCTTTTTAATTAAACTTTCCCTCCAGACTGCTTTTTGTTTTTCGTTCCCCCTCCAGAGACCAATCTTTACAAGTCTTTTTTTTTTCCCCTCTTTCCTCCCCCTTCTCTACTTTCTCTTCTACTTCAAAATTGACGAGGCCAATCACAGACGGACTTGAACACTGAGTTAAATGAGAACTTACAGGAGAATGAAAGAGGGGAAAACTCTGAATCCAATTCCTATGGCAGGAAGTCAGAATATCTTAAGAACATGGGGTGGAGCAAACTGGTTTTAGGGCTTACGCAATGGAATATAAAGTAAACATGGGAAGAAAACCAGAGTAAGGTTGGGTGGAGTGAAAAACAAAAACAATGAGTTGCAGTGCTTCTACCTCATGAGTTACAAATAGCAGGGCTTTTGCTAGGAGACCTAAACAGTAATATGTCTATAATGAACTCAAGATCTGTAGGACTTGAGGGTAAATACTCTTTGTAAGCTAGAATGAGCCTTATTCCACCTTGACTCAATCTGGTGTATATTCAACATTGAGTATACAACTCACCTTACACTCCGCACAAATTGTTGAAGCACAGATGACCTCCATGAGTCTCTGCATCCCTGGCAGGTAGCACACAGAGTGGACTGGGATCCTGGATTGGTGTTGACTCAGGGCAAGATTCTGAACAGGGCAAGACCTTCTCACAAGTGCACCCAGATCTGCTCCCCTTTGGAATTTACAGCTTCTCACCAATGCAGATGGAAGATCTATTTGTGACTGAGCGCAGCTGAGTACACCCCTAGGAAAATACAGTGCTCTTCCTGTCACAGGAAGATATTTTTAGCTTTAACATGCTATCTTCTTCACACAAAAACTCCCATTCTTAAGTGCCACAAAATCTCTAAAGTGGGCTTTTTTGGTCTGTATTTTTTATTTTCTTTTTTTCCTCCCAGGAATGTTTTCCTTTTTTTCTCCCTCCACCCCCCTCACTCCCATCCCTCCATCCCTCCTTTTTTTAATTTCTCTTTTTTTTCCTTTTTTTCTTTTTCTCTTTCCTTTTCCTTTTCCTTTTTCCTTCTTCTTCTTCTTCGCTTTCTTTTTCTTCTCCTTCTCTTTCTTCTCCCTTTTCAGATGGTTTGCATCAATACATGTGTGAATGTAGTCACAGAAACATGTTGTGAAGTGGCAGACAGAATAATAAATCCAGAGGAGATTAATTGCTAGAGTACTGATGATGTTGTATTTGGCAGGCATTAGGCACAGTAATTGAATACATGTGGAACATATTATATGTAGGCAAACAGAAGCAGTGCTCCACAAATAAAATATCTTTGAGGATCAATATTAAACTGTTCGGATTTTTCCAGTTTCTTTTTCTTCATCCCTGTTTGAGGGATATGGAATGACTAAGGAGACCAAACACTGCTCTCTGTACCATGCTTGCCTATCGCCTTACCTCCTTTTTGTTTTTATTTTTCTTCATGCTAATTCAAATGCATTATTTGTTCCAGGAAGAAATATTAAAAGATACTTTATCAAGCCTGTAACATGCTCACTGCTGAAGCAGGTTAGGATTGGTGCAGCATAGAGTTTGTCACAGGCATGTGGATGTATCATAAATACATGAACATTTCTTGTGCCCATTTGATCTGAGGTCTCTCAGATGTGTTGGGACAGCACAGATATGTTATAGGAGTCATCATCAATCAGTTTATAAAATTTTGGAGATGCTAAATGTGAGAAGCCACAGGGAAGAGGAAGACTGTTAGAGAGAGATTATCTACTTTTCATTATGGTACAGAAATTCTTCAACAAACTTCAAGGAGGAGAGAAATTCTGCTCCAGTTTATACAAATTATTTAATAGGCACCGAAATGTCAGGTATTCAAGCATTTCTTCACAATGTTGGAAAGGACAGAATGTTTCAGTACATCATTTGAAATTACCTGTTTGAAATAGATCCCTTTCTTTTATTTGAAGCGTACACTGTGAGAGTTTAAGAAAAAAAACAACCTCAAACAATGTGCTCCTATGTCACTGAATGAAAACTTTTTGAGACAAACTTTTGCTGTTCTTATGTGTTTCTTAGAAGATATTAACATTTCAGGTGCTATTCAATTTCAGAACTGAAAAATTCAATAAATATTGGAATTTTCCATGAATCAATCTTGTGCATTTTTAGTAGCAGTGACTTTTGCTGTGTACTTGTAAAAATACATTCTAACTGCTGCTGCTACTTCGATCCACATCAGAGTAGAAATGGAGTTTCCATTTTCAGCAATCTTTCATTGGGGTTATTGCCTCTGACCTCACATTGTGTCTCTGAGACCTGATCCTAAGAAAAATGTTTCCTCCTTGTTCTTATTCCTCTGTCCTCTCATGATTTAAAGTCTTGCACTTTACATTCTCTGATACTTGATGAGAAATTAATTGATATAATTTATTATTTTACATTAAGATGTTGGATTGTGGACAGGAGATGCTGACAAATGGGTTCACGCTGGTTAAACTTGGCACAGCAATAGTCAAAGCTCAGGTGAATCTATTTTAACAATGCATGAAAAGGTGTTCTATCAAAGAGAAGAGCCTCCCTCAAGAAGAGTAAAAGATCTTGGTCAAGCTCTCTCGAAACTTTTCTTAGTTTCTACTGACATCACTAAATGACAAAATAAATTATTCTTTATGCAAAGCGGGTGGAATGTAGTTTTTCCTTCAGCTCTTTGCTCCATCCTTGGAGACATTCAAGGTCAGGCTGGATCGGGCTCTGTGCAACCTGACTGAGCTGTAGATGACCCTGTTCACTTCATGGGAGTTGGACTAGATGACTTTTAAGGATCCATTGCAAGTGAAACAATTCTATGATTCTATGACTCTCTGCCAAGAAAAAATCCTGGGTTTCCCTAGCAAGAACAGCTGACAGTACTGACACTTGGAAAGCAGTTAATATAAACATGTTCTTCTAGATAAGGTCACTGCCTGTTTCTGAAGATCATAGCACATGCTATCAAATTTGATGATTTCAATAAAAGTGGAAATTATTAGTTCTTTCTCTTGCAATTCTGTAACTCAGTCTTTCTGTTCCATAAATGATTTTAAATCCTTGGATTTTAATTTATTTTCTTTCTTCACAGTTTAAAGATTCAAGAGCAATGGCAGGGACTAAGAATCAGATGATTAATTTCAAAGAAAATAAAAAGATTTCCGTTTTCTTTCATGGCCAAGTTAATGCAAACTATGACTGATCTAGATCCCAAAGGCGTTGGCATTGGTCTGGAAGTTTTGCCAAAAAAAAAAAAAAAAAAAAAGATGTAATTTCATACATAATCTCCAGAATTTTGGTCCCAAAAGAATATTCTGACTTCTGAACTGTAGCTGTAATATGTTTTACCTCTTCCACTTTGATCAGTGATGCTGGAAAATACTTGGGGAAGTAGAAAATGTCTGGGTCCAGATTTTATCCTAAAAATCTTTGCAAACAGAGATTATCAGCATAGCTCTACTTTGTCATAAATTATAAGACAGCTACTCTTTAAGGGATCTTTGAAAACTCATCACTGTAGGAGTGTTTCCCTACACAGCACAGTGTTCACATCTTTTTATTGAAGCATCTCCTCTTGCTCCACCATCTATCCATTGACATACAACCTGTGGGCATCTGCAGCCTTTTCTTGTAGCTGTGACTCCCTGAGTTAATAATATCTGGCCTTCCTATTTTGCTTTCCACCACCTTCAACCATGGGATTCCTGTTGTCCTGCTACAAACCACAAATTAACAAACTAGCATGATTTTGATCTTATTCTACTGAACTGTTGTCAACTTTATTTTCATGTAGTTACCCCTGGTTACATAAATCTCTCTTTTTTTTTTTTTTTTCCCCAGATAGAAATGCCAGGGATTTCTATTAATAAACCTTCTGTTCCTTTTGGGGAAAACCAAACAGATGGGATTTATTTTTTAATCATTAAAATGTTATTGAATTTTCATAACAAATAATTGACTTGTATTTAAGCAGCATTGGAGCAAAAAGCAGGTACACACGTTACGTCTGTCAAACAGAACAACAGTGTATTAAGTCCTGATTTACTTGCAGAGTCACACTACAGACACACATTATTTAAACTAATGGGCATTGGCAGCGCTTTCAAAATACTGGACCAGAAGCAGTTAAGCTTGGCAAATGAGAATAAGAATAGGACCAGGAAACCTCACTGTATTCCATGTTAAATAGTGATGCTTCATTTTCCTTTTACAAAAGCATTCTGCAGATAGCAACGAGCTTAACTTCCCAGCTATGAACTTCTGTGAGGTTGCAAAAATTGAGACTGCAAAGTCTAGCTTCACCAAGGAACCAAAAAAAAAAAAAAAGCCAAGAGCTGGGAACCTACTCTTGGTAATGATCATGGCAATAATCTGATGAAGAGGAGAAAAATATGACTTCCCATAAAGGAGCTTGGTGGAGGATGGAAAAGAACTCTCAAATCCCACACCTTTCACAATGAGTGTGCTACACTGTGACTTAACGCAACCTCCTCTACCTCTCCAGTCCTGGAAATTTAATTTAAGTTATGGAAATTTTATTTCACTTATGGAAATTTTTAACTTGACAGTAGCATATCTTGAATCAGAAGTGAAATGACAGGATGTAATGAACTTATCTTACCTGAAGGGTCATCGGAATAACGAAAGTTCTTTGGCTTCTTGAAAAGAAGTCCAGTTGAAACACTCCTTTGAATGGAAAATACACATGAGATCCCAGTGGGTGAGCACACAGAAGGAGTTTCCAGTCTGAGTATTCCTGGTAATAAGTTGTACCTGCTGGCAGATCTGTCAGCAGGACCTGGTGCTGGAACAGGCTGCCCAGAGAGGTTGTGGATACCCCATCCCTGGAGGTGTTCAAGGCCAGATTGGATGGGGCCCTGGGCCACCTGGTCTAGTATTAAATGGGGAGGTTGGTGGCCCTGTATGTGACAGGGGGTTAGAGATTCATGATCCCTGAGTCCCTTCCAATCTGGGCCATTCTGTGATTTTGTGATCTTAGACACACAGCCTTTATTTGCAGGTGAAATTCATAGCATTTGAAAACAGCATCTATGTTATGTTAACTATGCCAACACAAGTCACCTGTGAGATTTACATTGCAGATCACCCCAGGAACTGTACCAACATGATGCATTTAGGGTACATTGTCTTTTGAGATGTTAGGTTGTAGACATAGATGTAGGTGTAGACACAGATGCAGATGTTGATGTTGATGTTGATGTAGATGGCTCTGCCCTTATAGCATAGAATTCATTTGTATAAAAGTAAAATGAAGCTGGCATCAGCTTTCAGTTTGGAGACTTTAGGTCAGACATACAAAGGGCTGTGATGGATTTGTTAGGGTCCAAGCTTGGTAGTTCTGAGGTTCAAAACAGACATTAAGGAAGCAGAGGATACTGTAATGAAGCATGAGGATATCAATCATTTGAGTTGGAACTGATAGGATTGTATGTGCAGCTCGGATCCTTTCTCATGGGGAGACAAAGGGAGGTAGAGGAGGCTCTGAAATGAAACTTTATGAAAGAGAAGGTTCTTCCTGGTAGAGTCTCTGTTTGGTGACTGGAGAGACCTCCATTGGGCATAATACCAAGTTTGCTAAGACTCTGGATCATTTCTAAAAACGTGCAGGAATCCTTCAGTAATGGATGAAGGACTAGCAATTACTTCCAGCTAAAAGAAGGCAGAGGGAAACTAAGGTTACATCCAAGCTTTATGGTGAATTGTTTCAAAGTAGTTTATAATTTTTTCCTATGTTATTAGCAGAATTCAAGTTTTAGTTTGAATTATTACAGATTCAGGAAAGGGGAATCCTTTTGTTTCCAGCTATTTCCTACTTGTGCTGGGCTCTCCATTTTGCTTGGACAGCACTGCATTAATCCTGCTGAAGTTATGGCCTGAGTTCAGCAGTACCTCAGTTCTGGGTTTATGTAGGCTGGTTGGGATTTTTCCCTCCAGAAGAGTTATTCATACTTGTCTATGTAGAAACAGAATGGTCTCTGTGCTGTAAATGTCTGGATGTGCTTTGCTTGGCATCAAGTCTGATGCTAATAACTCTGAGCTGGACTCTTCTTCTTCGGTTCAAAGAGTCACTGCTTGAACAGTAGTTTCTGTTGGCTCCAGTATTATGTGCCCCAGATGTAAGAGATGGATAAAAACACAGTGGGGTTGGATGAATCACCGCCTTTCGTTGTGGAAGCTGTTTGAAGAGAAGTGGAAAATGCCTTTGTTTGGTACAGGCAGCAAGGTTTTACTCATTGTGCATCCTCTGGCTGAACTAATGAATGAAACAGCCAGAAGTCAATTAAGTCACTACCCAGAGCCCTGCCATGATTTGCCCCTGCAGTGAGTTGGACTTCAGCTGCCTCTGGGCTGTTCTGAAAAGCTGTACGTTGTTGTCAGAGAAAGCAGATATTCACATCACAGTATAATTGGGATGATAGTGAATTTGGTCCATGGGGATATCACATATCTTCTCATGTTTGTACATGAAAGGATCTTTGCAGCTGGATCTCTCAGACTGTTCCCATTTGTGTCTTGCAAACACAGAGGTGACACTACCCAAAGAAGATGCTGCTGGACACTGGGGTGTCCATCCTCCTTGTAATAAGTAATAGTGCTGCCCTGGGAAGCAAATACATCAATAGCATCTCCCCCAGCAGAAGGGAGAACTATTTAGAAAGGAGTTTGGTCTGTATGGTCAAAAGTAGGATGCAGTATCAGCATAGTACAGATGATGGCAGCAAAGTATAAAAGTAAAACAGGTGAGAAAATATCAATTACATTTAATAGGGAGCAGAGAAACTATTTATGTAAGTTTCTGGGAAGCTGATCTTTGGAATCATTGATGATAGGAAGTGAGGCTTTATCTATATGTCTTCCTGCAGGAAAGACATTCCCTTCATTACAACAGTATCTGATAGAAAAATATTTGCTTACAACGGTGGCTCACAGTGGGTATAGTGGACGTCAGAGTAATTTTCCCCTTGCTAATTAATGCAGGGACAATAAGGTCCCTATGGAACTAGTTGTCACTTTTTCTTCTGTTGTGACTTTCAAAACCATCTTCTTTTCAGCAGAGTTGCAGCTTTGGGAGTACGTTTGAGAACTCTGTGAATTTATTTATTTCTGGACAGCTAAGTGAATTGCTTGATTCTGAAAAAGTGATTTCTTGCCTGTGTCATCTTCCCCTCATACTGTCTTTTAAATTGTGGTTGCTGCTTCCTTAGGGGTAGTATGTAACTGCACAGGTAAACGTGTCCATGCCAAGGGACCTGAACACTAAGTCTGGCAGAAATACACATGAGTTTGTACACAGAGGAACTTGTTTCTTGTACATTTGATGAGGAGCAGAGGCTGATATATCCCCATTGCATCATTATGAAGAGCTTCTGAAAGTCCACAGTCCGTGCCAATGAATAACTGTCCCTTGTTTCCACAATCTCTAGTAACCAGGTGAGTGGAAAATTTCCACCCCTCTGAGATCCTGTCACTTCTTCATCACTTGTAGAAAGGCTGATGATGTTACCTTGTGTCTGGATCTTTCACTCAGAGCCCTTCTTGCTACGGTACTGGCAGAATTCCTATTTCTTTGCAATTAACTCTGTTCCTCCACCTGCACAGATTGGCTATGGAGACTATTTCCCAGGCATGCAGAGACTTTTCATAGAATCATAGAATCATCTGGACTGGAAAGAACCTCTAAGATAAAGTCCATCTGCCAGCCCATCCCCACCATGGCCACTAACCAAGTCTCCAAGTACCACAGCTACCCTTTCCTTGAACAGCTCCAGGGATGGTGAATTCAGCACTTTGCTGGGCAGCCTGTTCCAATGCATTACCACTCTTTGAAAATATTTTTTTCTTAATATCCAACCTTCTAGAGCATTCAGTCTTAGGAAGAAACGTATTCCTGTGGCTTAGCAGCAGGGACCAGTTTCCCCAGTCCCACCAACAAATGTATGAAGTAGCTGTGGAGCTGTCAAATCACTTTGCTTCTTTGTGATGTAGCTTGCTCAGTGCCTGGCAATCATAATAGGTGCTAAGAGCTGCAGTGAAAGGGCTGCTTAAATTGACAGCTAACAACATAATCCTGCCTTCTTGTGTCTGTCACTGTCTGTATAAAACATTTTGCCAAGGGTGTGAATTTTGAGCAAGACCATTGTTTGGAGGCAAAGTCAGGTAAAAGGCAAGGAGCCAGTGAAACTCCTAGAACACTGTCTGGATTGGCCTTCTTTTTGCCAAGGAGGAAAATATTCAAATGACTGCAGGAAAGGAGAATAGGCAGACCTGTAAAATCCTTAGGTAAAATGTGAGGCTTATGCTTGTATGAGATGGACAGTGAAAGGCACAGATGTATTTCAGGAGACGAGCAAATAAAATTTTAAAACTTATGAGTCTTAACCAGTTTTGCACAGGGAGGTGGTCACTGTCTCGGGAGGTCTTCAAGAAAAAGTAGATGTGGCACTGGATATGGTTTAGTGACCTTAGTGTTTTGTTTTTTCAGTCTTACTGATTCTATGTTTCTATGATTCTGTGATATGCTACTGTAGAACAGCTATGGACCACTCCAGGGATCTCAGGACTCACAGCAATCTAAATGCAATGGTCCAACTTGATGTGGGCTTACTCTGTAATGATATGAATGCATGTCCCTATTCTCTATTGGCAGCAGCCATTGAGTGACCCTCACCTTTTAGACCTCACTGTAAGAAGAATATAGCCCTGGGCTTCAAATTGGTCTTGATTACCTTGTTGATTTTGAGCCAGCAGGTACAGATGGAGTTAGAGCAACTTTTCAAGAGCACTGTGGATTCCTCATGGAAGAGGCAATGAGGATGCCCAGTGGCACTGCTACACAATGATGGAAATGGCTAACCAATAAGTGTAAGTGAATGAAGTGTGGAACACAGTGGGTTGACTCACTCCAGGAGTCTTGGGGCTGGTTCAGGACAGACATAGCCTCTCTGTTTCCATTTCCCACCCAGAAAGCAATGATAGTAACACTTCTCCCAATCAACAATGATTAAGTTGTTATCATTTTAAGAGACTGGCTTTTATTTTTTACTGACAGATTCTTGCTTCAGTTCTAGTTGAACCTTGTGAGTTCCTCTGTCCCACAAACACTCATCAGAATGTGTTGATTGAAGGTGGACCTGTATTTATGATTTGAAGTTTGCATGGAAGCAGCAACAATGGTTAAATCCAAGGACTCTAAAAATATTGCTTGTATACATTCAGCATTGCTGATGCTCCAAAGCTGTAAAGAAATCTCCCTTTCTATTCAGAGGCCCCAATTTCTGTATTACTAGAGGAGTAAAGTACAGAGATTTTATCCAAGCTTTTAGGAAAGATAGGAAAAATGTCTCAACCCCTTCTAATTTCTATGACATTGAGAAAGCAGATCTGTAGATGCAGAGAGAAAAATGCCTGCTACAAAGTTTTCTGCTTGAAAAGATATCCTTTGTCCTGAAGGTCTTATCTCTTCTCATGTAGGGGAGTTACTTCTGGGGAAAAAAAGCCTGTTAGGAATCTCTCAGTTGGAAATGATCCATCTCTGGAGTGAGTATCCTTGGCTATAAGGAATGGAGACATCCTTGGCCACCCTAGAAGTACATTTTAATGATGTCACTGATCAGTATCATTAGCAGAGATTTAACTCTTAGCAGATCTTAAGTGGCACCTTTTACCTACAGTTGCTATAGACTGGAGTAGGACTTATTGATCCTTATGGGTCCCTTCCAACTTGGGATATTCTCTGATTCTCAGGATATTCTGTGACTGGAATCACTCAAGAGCATTCAATTCACCCCAAGTATTTATTTATTTCATGCTTTTTCACAAAAAAGGATGAGCTGAGGAATCAGTGCATTAAAGAGATCTGATGGATCGCTGAGAGTTTATGGAGTGCCATTTGAAATAACTCATAGCAAGTAGGTGTTTCTGTAGCATAGTAGAAATTGCTTACAGGTTATTGCCTTCCTATAAGGTACAAATGATGAGCATTTAAAAGACATGCAAATTTCATATCTGTTAACACACTTCTTGCCACTTCTTCACAGTATTTACTTCTAAAGGAACAAATAAAAAATAAAAACTGTTATGTTTTATTCATTATTTCTGAGGTTAATAAATTATTTTTCAAGGAAATGTGAAGAAAATATGTTCCTGGGCAGGTGAGAGTTACTCTCTTGTAGTAGAAGCTACACATTTCACCCCTGAAACCTGAAACTGTAGGCACAAATTTTCTCAAAGACTGGCTGTCAAAGGGAGTTGATTAGTTCTAGATCTGAAGGGTTTTTCCTTCAGTATTTCCGTGAATTCACATACATATAAGAGGAAAAATAGTTTGATGGGAACATTTGGGTACTTTTCTCAGATTTTACAGTTCTAGAAATGTCAAGTAATGTAAAAAAAAAATGTGGCAGCCTAGGAAAGCAAGATTTCATAGAATCATAGAACCATTTGAGTTGGAAGGGACCCTTAAAGGTTGTCTAGTTCAACTCCCCTGCAATGAAAAGGGACACCTACAGCTCCATCAGGGGGATCAGAGCCCCATCCAATTTGACCTTGAATGTCTGCAAGGATGAGGCATCCTCCATCACTCTGGGCAACCTGTGCCAGTGCCTCACCACATTCATCATAAACAGCCGTCTTCTTAAATCCAGCCTAAATCCCCTCTTCCCACCCATCCTGCCCATTAACAGGCTTTCTTAAATTCAAAATCCTTTTTTACATCTCCCTAGGTAGCAGGAGTTACAAGGGCAGCTACACAGACATGACTAAGGTTGCCTAGAATATGGGTCAGAGTAGTCTTTATGGGCTTTGTTTGCATTGCACCTAGCATATAGCTGGAACTGACACAAATTATTTCAATTGGAAATAATGCAAAAGGCACAGTGGTAAAATAATTACTAAGTGTAAAGCTAAGCAAAGGCAAGTTTAATCTGCAACTTGTTGTTTATTTAATAATAGTGATATTTACTTACAGTTGTATGCTACTTCTGTCTAAATTGGGTACATTAAAAATGTAGAAAAAATTCTACAAATCTCCTCCTTTTAAACAGTAAGTTAAAGTCATCAGGAATTTCATTTTTAGATTGTCAGAGTTCCTATCATAGAGTATTTCTGTCTCCTCACAAAACACAGTTGGCCACATCTGTGAAAAGATAATTTTGTACTCCCAGAAAGGTGCTGCGATGAGTATCAGAGCACATTTCTTTTACATGTTGCCAGTGACAGATGGCATCTCTGAGTGAAAGACTGAAAACCTGTGTTATCTGCATAGATGTTAAGCTACTATCATCGTGTTCTGTAGAAGTGGCTTTGTTACCGTGGCACAACAATTGCTTATGGTGGGGTCATTAATCTGTACTAGAAGTGTACAGGACAACAGGTGCCTTGCAGATGGAAGGTGAAGAGACTGCATAGAAACATAGAATGATTAAAGTTGGAAAAGATCATCCAGCCCAACCACCAACCCACCACCACCATGCCCACTAAAACACATCCCTCAGTGCCACATCTGCATGTTTCTTGAACACCTCCAGGGACAGTGATCCCATCACCTCCCTGGGCAGCCTGTTCCAATTCTTCACCACCGCTGCTAAGAAGAAATGTTTCCTAGTAGCCAATCTAAACATTGTACATCTCTCAATGTACAGCAGTGCAGGTGAAAGACGAGAGTGGCAGTAGCAGAAAAAGATGGAAGGACATAAGGAGATAGCAAGGAATCTTAGTTAAGGTTCCCTGAAACGCCAGTGAAGTAATTAGAATGAAGAACTGCTACTCATTTAGAAATTTGTGGTATCTCTATTTACTGGAAACTGGAAAAGGATAAGAGATTAACTATTAATTGATTTTCAATTGCTAGGACACTCATTTGGGCATTCTAGGAAAAAAAAAAAGTTATGTTTGGCATTCTCAGATTGAAATGTTTTATCTATTCCGGATCTCTACAGATCCAGGATGAGATGTTTCTTTTTTAAGTGGAAGTGAAGCTGAGCTTCAGCTTGAATTATCCCAGATAAATTTTATTTTTAGGTCTCATTGCCTCTAATTTCTCTTGATCTTCACCTAGTCAATACCACTCATGACAGCCTCTCCCTGGGTCAGTGTAGCTGCCAGTGAAACCTGTGGATCCACATGTGAGCTTTTAAAATGTTAAGCAGTGCAGAAATTAGCTCACTTGGGGTTTGCTACAGAGATATTCCTTGTCATGATGTTTCTGGCCATGTCTCCATCTCTCAAGACATGAAGATGGGATTTATTTCATTGTTAGATTCCTGTTCATTCATTTTCTGTTCAGATTAGCTCATTCAAATCCATTCTAATAAGCTTCAATTTTCAAAACCAGCATAAGTGTATGTTCAAGGTATCTGAGTGTAGGGTTCATATCAATTCCCGTTGCTGGTAGATTTAACAAACCATTATGAAACATCTTGAACTCTCTTACCCTTCCCTAGGACCTGTGGAGCCACTGCCCCCTGTTAACAGGCCAACTGATTAGGGCAAGGCTGAGTTTGCCATGTTCTCTGACATCAGAGCACTGAGATATCAAGGGGACATAAGCACCTACAGACACAAAGACAACTTTGGACGAGGCCTCCATATTTAGCACTCTTTGCTAACAAGGAAAACCCATGTGAGTTGTGAACCTGTTAACCCAGAATTTTTGTCCAGAATGCTAACATAAGAGATGACCAGGTTCTATTAAGATATGATGAGTCATTACTTTAAATGGTGAAATAATCCCAAAAGGATTATTTCTCTGCAAAAGGATTATACTCTCTGCAAAGGCAGAAGGCAAAGAAGCCTAACTATTGGCCTGCCCTGTATCCCACCATGCCTGCAGTTCATCAGTGACCATAAGAGTATAGATAAGTATAAAATCCCCCTAAACCCATATCCAGTGTCTTCAAGAAATAAGAGCAGGCGCGTGGGAATGGTTATAACAGACTGAGTATGCAGTGATATATTCCCCTTGAGCACTTTCCTCATGTCTGAATGTCTGTGGTCCAGAATCTTCCGACACAGATGTGGAGTTTTTGTCTTTGATAGTCCTGTATTTATAGCCCCTCTTCTCCTCCCCCAGGATATTATTCAATTACTTTTTAAACTCTTGAAGCAACATCCTGTGGCAAGAATTTCACAGCTTAACTGTGTGTTGTGTGAAGAAACTGACATCTCGTGCCAGAGGCAATGTCTTTGTGTAATAATTCTGGATGTAATTCTTAGGTCACAGGAGTCACCTATGCTTTCAGTTATAAAGGGAGTATGAGCAGTGCTCAGATCCTCCTCCTTATCTGTTCCTGCTCTTATGCCAGAACTTGGATGCTTAATCATGGATCAAAGTCCTGTTGTGCTCATTGCTGAGCAAACACAAATGGTTTTTCCCATAGCAGAACAAAAACACAGCATTTCTAAAGGGCTTCACATCAACGCTGCTCCAAATACTGTGCAAAATGTTCTGCATCAAAAAAAAGGATTTGCTGGAAATGCAGGAATCATCTACTCAGTGTCACCCAGAAGAGTTAGTTATAAACCTTGTGAATTTCCTCTCTATCCTTCTTCTCACTCACAAAAAGATCACAGATATGCTGAATAACCATTATGAACCAATAAGCATCAAGGATGGATCCCTCCAGTCTTCACTGTCCCTGCACTGCACTTTCTGCATTTTCAGAAAATCACTCCCCAGAACATGTAGTTCCTCAGTCTGGGATGTGTTGTTAAAATTCACATTAATAAATGATACTCAGTGATAAATAATATATGGATAAATGAAAAGTATGAATAAGGAATTATTTGTTTGTCTGTATTCAGATACTCTGAATTGGAAATGCACGCATACATATTATTGCTATATGTTAAAATCAGCTCTAGAATCCCAGAATGTCTGAGGCTTGCAGGAACCTCTGGTTCTATATGGTCCAAAGCTTCATCAAGTAAGGACACCTACAGTAAGGTGCCCAGGCCCACATCCAAGTGACTTCTAAAGATCTTTAAGGAGAAAGAATACACAACTACTTTGGATAACATGTACCAGAGCTACATCATCCATAAAAAAATGCTTCCTGATGTTCACATGGAACCTCAGAAGAAGTATAGAAGGAAGCTAGATTCCAGAAATGTCTTACTCAAAATCAAACAAAAAAATTGAGTAACTGAGGTGAGCTCCTGGCATTTTACTTGGGAATTACCCTTGTTGATGACTACTGATCTATCTGAAGACCAGTCTTTTCAGAGTGGACAGATAAATGTATCACATCAGCTTTGTCCTTGAATTTGTCCCCTCTGCCCCCTTGGACTTCATAAAGAAAAGTCTTAATATTAGGGCTGAATTTTTCTTATTGAATATAACAAACCAGAACACAGTCTGGAAGGTAGCATACTGCTTTGGAGGGGAAAAAACTGAATTACACGGACTACCTTTGCCAATTGGCCTTGGAGACTGAGAACAACTGCTGGCACATTTTATTTATTAGGATGGAAGTCACCCCACAGATGTACTGTTGTCCTACACAGTACATCTCTCATATTGAATCACTGCAAAACTCAGCAGACATCGGTGCTTTTTAGCAGTGAGGGGAGTTTGGGGAGAAAACAAAATGGGAGACACTGGTGAAATCCTCATGGTTGATGATCTTCACATTCAGGAGAACTCAGGTCAAGGAGAGTTGACCCATGAATGCTGTCAACTGGGTGCCTGCTTGGCAGCAAATCTCAAAGATGCTGGTCAAAAGGTTTAGCTAAACTGAATCACAGAATCACAGAATGGCCAGAGTTGGAAGGGACCTCAAGGATCATGAATCTCCAACCCTCCTGCCACAGGCAGGGCCACCAAACTCCCCATTTAATGCTAGGCCAGGCTGCCCAGGGCCCCATCCAGTCTGGCCTTGAACACCTCTAGAGTCGGGGCATCCACAACGTCTCTGGGCAGCCTGTTCCAGCACCTCACCACTCTCATAGTAAAGAATTTCCCCCTGACATCCAACCTAAATCTTCCCTCCCTCAACTTAAAAACATTTCCTCTTGTCATGCAGTTATCAACCCTCTCAAAGAGTTGATTGCCCTCCTGTTTGTAGGCTCCCTTTAGGTACTGAAAGGCTGCACTGAGGTTACCCCACAGCCTTCTTTTCTTCAGGCTGAACAAGCCCAGATCCCTGTCTTCATAGGGGAGTTACTCCAGTCCCCTGATCATCTTCATGACCCTCCTCTGGACCCTCTCCAACAGCTCCCTGTCTTTTTTGTGCTGGAGGCTCCACACTCGGACACAGAATGAGAATAGGGAGAGCTTGTTGTGTTATTCCTCTGACTTTTAGACATTCCTTTTTGTTTATTGCCAGCTTTGAGATTCAACAAATGATATAGATTGCCCAGAGAGGTGGTGGATGCCCCATCTCTGGTGACATTCAAGGAGAGGATGGATGGGGTTCTGAGCAACCTGACTAAGCTGTATGTGTTCCTGTTCATTGCAGGGGTGTTGGACCAGATTGTCTTTAAGGGTCCTTTCCAATTCCAATGAGTCTATGATTCTGTTATTCCATATTTTCTAGCCTCAGTGTGTTTGAAACCATAAATCATTTCCCATATGAACAGACTGTTTCTGACATATGTAATTGGAAATAGTCATTAGAATCATTGTCCTCTGGTGGACAATTAACCTGTCTCTTAATGACAGGTGAAAATTGTCATTCTTGATTCGAACCAGAAATTTTACTTTTTATTAAAAGGAAATAAATCCTACAGAATGTAGCACAAAGCAGTATGAATGGATATCTGATAAGAACTGCTTTGATAAACAATGACTGCCCCAACCACAGAAGGCTTTTGAACATTTTAAAAAGAAAATATGGTTTTCTTCTATGATTCCATGATTCTACATCTGTTAATGACTGAAAATACCCACCCCATTAACCTTGTGGTCCTCCAGTGATAAATGAATTTCCCTCTACAAGTAAATTCAGCACCACCTGCAGTATCAGTGTCTCCCTGATAGCATCCAGAATCTTTGCTTATATTCTGAAAGCTTGAGACTGCTATAGTTGTGACAGATATCAATTCAGATCCCATGTTCTACCCTCAGTGACCTGTCCTCGCACACCATTTGCTGTTTCTCAGTTTTTTGGTAGATGCCAGGTGGCAAATTTTGGAGCCAGACTAAGTTGCTTTGCACCTGTGACCTGAAAGCAGCAATGGATAATGAATGTCACTGGGGGCAGAGCTGATTGTGGGATCCTAAAATTACTTCCAATTCTCTCCTGAATAGTTAAGTAGCTTAAATACTAAGGTTTGGGCTTTCATCCAGAGCCAGGCAGGCACATTTGATGGGAAAGAAGGCTTTGAAAGGACTCTGAGACCAATACCTGTAGAAGACTGAAATGAGCTGATGGCTGATCTGTGGAAGAGATCCCCTCTTAATCCTTTTTCTTATCAGGAATGGATTTCTTATCAGCTAGCTCTCTGCAGTGAAATAAGCAGAGAAAGGAGAGATATCAATCCAGGCTTGAAATGCATCTAGTCCACCATAGCTCTGCAGTCCTCTGTAGAGGCCAACCTGTACCTTCCTCCAAGCTCTTTGCAAGCCCACCTTGGTCCTTTGTTTTTCTCCTCAGCATTTGGTCAGAAAACCAATTCTGCATTTGCCATGACATTTTACTAGCTGCATAACTTCTGAGCTTGACTGTGCTGTCCTTGACATTTAGCATGTCCACACTAGGGCTACTTTTAATAATGAACTATACCAGAAAATGCTGTTTATTCTATAATATCTTTTCAGCTTACATCATTCCACCTGCCTATCCAAAGGGACACAGAGATGTATGACACCCTGCAACGATCTTGGCTGTCCTTAGGTTAGAAGATGTGAAACTTCAGTGAGTGGTGTGATAGCAGGTTGGACCACTCCCAGTGGGACAACATTCCCTTTCAAGCATGGGAGAAAGTTAGAGTCATGCAACTTTCTGGTATGCCAGAATTGTATGACTAAGAGCCATCCTCTCCCTTTTGCGAACATTTTATGAATATGCATATTTAGATCTATGTGTGCATATATATCTAAGTGTCCATTTATATCCGTGTGTGCATATATCTATTTATAAATATATGTGTATGTAGAGAGTAGCTGAGCTTTATTCAGCTTGGGGTATTATAGACTCTCTCCTATTAATCTTGCAGATCAGAACTTTCCCTTCCCTTCCCTTCCCTTCCCTTCCCTTCCCTTCCCTTCCCTTCCCTTCCCTTCCCTTCTTTCTTTCTGCAGAGGATGGACTTACCATCTTCTTAAGCCTCTCAGTGTTTCTGGTCTCTTTTTACAGCAGCTCAATAGTGACCAATTAGGAAGATACCCAGATCCCCCAAGCCTGGATCTCTAATAAACCATGAAAAGCGTCCTCTGCCACAGCAAATCTTCAGCAGAACTCCTAATTGTCCAGACTTCTATTCCAGAGCATGGGAGAGGGAAAGTCTTTCCAATGGCCAACCTCAGAAAAGGTTTCTCAGCAGGATGCACGGCATTCACTTGGAAGCCTCATTCCATTAATCCTCTTTTCACTAAAATTAGTCAGAAAAAAGCCAACAAACTATCAGTGACTTTAAAGGCAACAAACGGTGTTAGTAATGGGGCAAACAAATGTCCTTGAAACGTCTCTCATCTGCTTGTACCTTACTGTGGCTTTAGCAGGAGTCATTGTGGTTTTAATAAACACCTTTCCCTGTGCAAAATTACCACATTTTTCTCAAAGACAGCTTTTCCTGAGTGACACTCAAATAAGAGTTTCTGGATTTTAGTATGCCTTCAGAGCCTCAGTTAATCCAGGGTTTATTCCATTTACTTGAGCAGCGAGCTATTAACACAGAACCCCTCTGAACAGAATGCCTGGCAGTAGCCCTTATCATGTCAGTGTATCCCAGATGTGTCTTGAGCACTGGGCTTCCCAGGAGATGACCACACTTACAAGCATCAGCCAATTGGCTTGCTGGATCCATGCCCTTTGTCCTCCTAAAGTGCCAGCAGCACAGAAGGGACTTTCTCCTCTGGATGTCCTAGAGAAATTTGGATAAGTGCATGAAGTTTGCAACAAATAAGAAAGATTTGAGCCTTTCGGAAAATGAGAGTGGGCAGTAAGATAGAGGTGCTGGAGCATCCTCAGTTGAACTTTGACGGCTTTTCCTTTAGAACAAATCCTCTGTTTATCTGCCATTTCTTTAGTAATTCTCCAAAAGGAATTAACCCTTTGATCTTGGTCTTGCTGACACCTGGGAGCTGGCTTACCCCTTATCCGTTTTGGTCTGTGCTGTGGCTTTGCTCTGAAATTCATCCTGTTTCCCTGCCCTGTATTTTGGTGTGGTATGAAGGGCAGATCCTTCAGCACTCCATCACAGACAAGATGCAGAGATTTTAGTGAGGGGTTGGAGGAAGGCCACGAAGATGATCAGAGTACTGGAGTACCTCTCCTATGAAGAAAGGTTGAGTCTTGTAAAGCTTGGAGAAGAAAAGGCTCTGGGGAGTCTTCATTGAGGTCTTCCAATAAGTAAAGGGAGCATATACACAGGGGGAAAATGAACATTTTTAAACAGGGAAATATTGATAGGACGAGGGAGTATGTCTTTAAACTAAAAGAAAGGAAATTTAGGCTAGATGTCAGGAAGAAAATTTTTCACTGAAAGGGTGGTGAGATGCTGAAACAGGCTGCCTAGACAGGTGGATGCCCCATCCCTGGGGGCATTCAAGGCCGGGTTATATGGGGCCCTGGGCAGCCTGAGCTGGTGCTTGATCTAGTGGTTGGCTTACAGCAGGGCGGTTGGAACCAGATGATCCTTGAGAACCCTTCCAATCCATCATCAACACATGGGTTAGCTACGAAGACTCTGCCCAATCTGTGTGAGTGTACCTACCTATTATTTACTGTCCTGCATAAAGCATATGCAGCCACTAGAAAACCAATGTTTATGGGGAAATGAATATGAAAATGATTGCTACTGTAATGCTGGAAATAAAAAACAGAGGAGGAATTTCTCTTCTAGTGTTGACATATGAGTAAATCATTATGGCTTACTGACATTTCTCATAAAGACTTTCTCCTAGGAGCCAAGGAGATCTGTCAGCATAGAGTGAAGTGTGTACAAATGAAGCATAAATCTACACTCCTGAGGAAAGCGAGAAGTGTCAGTACTTTTGGAGTCCAGGGAACGGGGGGCAATTCTGATGCAAAACCTGGGGGAGTGCATCTGGAGTTATGACGCTCTCTTAGCTCAGAGTAAAATCACAGTAGTGTAATCATAGTGCGGCATCAGTGTTCACGAAGCAGCTGCGACCCTTCTCAAAGCATGAGGTGTGTGGAAAAGGGGAAGAATATTCTGATATTACAGTGTGCCTGGCTTCAGCTGTGTTTCTAAAAATATGACTTACAGGTCTTTTTTGGGAGAATAACTTAAAAAAAAGTTTTAAAGATGGGACTACTCAGTGAAGCTGCAGGTAGCATCCTGGTACTGGTGTGGTGGGAGATAATATAGCTATAAAGTATCACAACTCAGTGGAAGTGGATTTAACCATACGAAGCTCTACAATTAGAGATAAAAGAAGACCAGCCAGTTTTCCTGAAATACATTGTTCACTCATTTCTACTTAAACGCCTGAATAGTTTTTGAATCACTTACATGTGTTTATGGAACTGTCTCTACCTTCAGTAGCTTAGAGAAATTAATTTCAGCTTATTTGTCCTTACATTTTCCTAAAAAGTATGTTTGAAGGGAATGCAGAAAATGAATCTTCAGGAAGCCAGACATTACAAATATCAGCTTCCTCCAACTACAGAATATTTAGAATCTTGCTATCTAGGAAAGATTTAACTGCCCTGAGTCAGTAGTAAAAGTGAACACTGCTCTCCATAGCCTCATATTAGACTCAAAAGTAGTAGAAATCATATTCTTAAGCCTGAAAAATCCAAGTTATTTTTTATATCATTCTCCAGAAAACCCTTTGGAGTTTTGCTGACATGCAAATTCTGGCACAAACATTTCAAGCCACAAATTCGCCATTGTAAATCTTGTGAGACTTGGGTCTAGAATCTGTTCTATTGCATGCTTGATCAGGCATGGCTTGTGTTATTTAAGTCACTTGCCTTTGCAGTCATAGAATGAAAGAATCATTAAGGTTGGAATAGACCACTGAGATCATCTAATCCAACTGCTGACCTACCCCCACCATGTCCACTAAACCATGAACCTCCACGCTTTTTGAACGTCTCCAGGGACAGTGACTCCCTTAGTAATCTGTTCCAATGTCTGATCACTATTTCTGAGAAGAATTTTTTCTAAATATCCAACCTGAACCTTCCCTCTCACAACTTAACACCATTACCTCTCATCCTATTGCTGTTACTTGGGAGAAAAACCTAATTCCCACCTTGTCGCAACCTCCTTTCAGGGAGTTGTAGGGAGCTGTAAGGTCTCCCCTGAGCCTCCCCATCTCCAGACTAAACAATCCTGGTTCCCTGAGCTGCTCCTCATAAGACCTGTACTCCAGACCCTTCACAGCTTCACTGCCCTTCTCTGGACATGCTTCAGTGCCTCAATGTCTTTCTTGTAGACAGGGGCCCAAAAATGAACACAGTACTTGAGGTGCAGCTTTACTATTGCCAAGTACAGTCCATCTTTTACAGGTTAAGTCTAGGGAGAAGAGTCTATTCTTGTCTTATGAATAAGAGCAAAGAGCAACTGCTCTTTCAAGTATTCAACCTCAGGGCTAAGACCGTGCTTTACTCTGACCAGCATAGTTTTTTTTTTGTATTATTATCCTCTCATTGCCTTTAATATCAATCACATCCTGGCATGCAACAAGAAGTTCTTGTTGGTTCACAGTTTTATAGAGAATACATAGCCAAGAGTATCATTAGAGGTTTTCAAATATCCCTTAACATCTAATCCAATCCACATAAATGTCTAACACTATGTTGCATAAGGAGACTCTGTGGATGCAAATCTATATGATGTGCCATTAAAAAAAAAAAAAAAAGAAAAACAGAACAAAAAAAAAAACAAAACAACAAATAAACCCCACAGTAATTATGTAAATAACAGAAGAATTTTATACATGGGAGACCCCAAGGATTTGGAGACATTTTGTATTTATGAAGGCAACTCTCTTAAAGTCCCTCCAGAGGAAATTAAATGTGGAAGAGAGAAAAGCCAAATGCTTGTCAGTTTGACTGCTGAGGCTTCAGTTCTTCTGCATTTAAAAAAAAAAAAAAAGAAGAACATTTAAATTAAAATAATTTCTGTTAAGGTATGCAAGCAGAAGACCAGAAGACCAGATCTTGGCCCGAGATATAGCTAGATGAATGCACTCAAAGAAACTACTAAATATGGCATGAGAAACTGCTGAATATAACAAATGAACAGACTGAGAGTCTGACAAAAGCTACAGATACTGCCATGAGGAATGGACAGATTTCACAGATGCTTAAGGAGGAGTTTTGTGAGAGACAGCCAAAATTCATAGTTAATTAAAGAGAGCACTGGGGACCTTTTTGAAGTGAATTTTGTAAGGCCAACAGTGTTGCAGTAATTGCTTCAAAAATACCAAAATTGGGAGGTATGTAGCAGGACTGATGGAGAGAAAAGTAATTGGCGTGGTTATTTCATAAAATCATAGAATATACTGAATTGGAAGATGACCCATGAGAATTGTCAAATCCAACTCCTATTTATCTGGGAGAAAACCAGGGCAGAGAAAGGCAGGTATGAAAGGGAAGAACAGCAAGCAAAGAAGCAGCATGGGGAAATGGAGAGAAAGAAAGCTAGAAAGAACTAGCTGAGTCCAAAAAATCTTTTTTTTTTTTGTCCATTGTCTGACATCCATCACAGTTTGATCCTACCAAGCCCCTTTCCTGACTATTTTCTGTCTGAGCATACAACTTGTTATATGTAGACAGTTTGCTAAATGTCATGCTGGACTGTCTGGCAGTTTGAGTGAGAGGTCTGGGTGCCTGGAATGGGAGAAAAAACACAAAAGACATGTACCCTAGAAGCACCACAGGAATTGTGAAGGGTGAGTGTCTTAATCTTACCTGAGTGGCATCGATCCGTGACTAGACCATGGATAGTTAATGCATGGAGTTACTGGAACACAGAGATGATCCTTCTGGATAGATGTTGTTATCTGCTTTAAGATGTGATGAATGATACCTTAAGTTCTGTAGGCATCACTACATTTCTTTCCATGATGTCAAGTCAGAAAGCATTTTCTGTTGGTATTTTACACATGTTCATGAAGGATGTCTAGAGCAACCAGTTCAACTACTAGATCTTCACTACCCAAGGGAAATATAGTGGATAACTGACTCCTAGATAGTTGTCTGGGATGGTCAGGGAAGGTTTGTCTTTCTCCTTACCACTGAATGAACCACTGTTTTTCCATCTCCATTCCCATTCTGCATCTAACATAGGCCACAGTGAAGTTCTCTATTTATTTTACAGACCCCAAGATGTCCACCCACCGCAAAGCAATATCATATGAACTTACCAGCTCCATGTCCTCCACGGCAGCATAGACCATTATTAGATCTGAGCTGGCCAGCCCTGTTCTGTCCCTGGAAAGATGCTCATCTAGATAACAGTGGTGATGAGTTGATAATTGGAGTAGATAATCTTAGTGTTCTTTTCCAATCTTAGGGATTCCACGATTCTGTGATTCTCTAAGGCTAGAAGTACATTTTTGGAAAATTTCCCCTGAGGACAAGATCTCCCCTTTAACTACAGACTGATTTGAGTCCTGAGTGTACTTGTACACATCTTTTTTAAAATCTCTCATTCTGTAAAATGGAGAGGGATTGCTTTTATGATTCTTGCATTACCGGGGTATACTGTACTGCCTACACAGTTAAAAGGAGCTCATATTTTTAAGCAGGAACTTGGCTCACTTCTACTTACAAGTTTGCATGATAATGCAACTGTTAGTTATTTTCTCAAGGTTTCCTGAACTTAGATGAACCTCAGAGAGTTAGAAAGGAATGGTTAATTAGCCAAACTAATGAGACTAGAGATCTCTAGTTTCACTGCAAAGCTAAAAAAGGCTCATTAAAACAAAAAACTCAGCCAACCCAGCAAAAAGGAACAGCAAAGAGAGTGTTAACCATTAAAGAGCACTTTGCATTTCCATCCAAAAATGGAAACTTCCTTCTGAAAAGGAATTTTCAGAAGGAGAGCAATAACTCAGCAGAAGGTTGGATCCATGCTAGAATATTTTTGACAAGGACTGCTATGCTGTTGACGAGACAGATTTCCCATGGAAAATAAAACATCACCAACAATTCAAATGTTTACATTTTCCCATGGGAAAAGAAGAAGAGGAATAAGCTGCTGTCTGCTGGATAAGAATGCATCAATTTCTAGTAAAAGTACAGAGAATGCCACATATATTATAACAAATGCCAACAGAAGGAAGTAAAAGAAAAAAAAAGACCTTTCCTTTTTGTGTGAAGTTCTCAGAGGCAAGAAGGTTATTTCTCCCAGTCAGCTGAGAACAATACCTCAGTTTTTCACCCAAGTGTATGACAACACACAACTTAGTGGTGCCAGGCTGTTTCCAGCTTTTCCCTTCACCATTTTTGACACTGCAACCTTTATCATAACAAGGAATCACAGTTGTTGCCAGTTCTTCCCACTGATACCAAGTTCTCTTTCTGACACAGAACCGTAGCTTGAAGCTAACAGATTTGCAAGGCATTATGTAATAGTGCAATTGAGTTTTGTTTTAAATCTACTTTACTAAGTACTGAAGCACCAAGGGAAGAACGTATTGATTTACACAATACCCAGTAACTCACTGTGAAAAATAAACAGATCAAACCTTCACCTTGCACTTTCGAATGTTACAATGATATTTTCTTTCCTATTCTATATATTATGCCCTCTTGTGAAAGACAAGGGAGTTAAGAAGGGGGAAAAAATGGACTAGAAATTAATGATGCAGTTTGTTGTGATGCTTTTCTTATCTGAAAAAAAAAAACCAAAACACAGTGAAAGGAATGATCTTTATATAACACTACCTTGAAAAATATTCCGTCAGCTGCATGCAATCCAAGCTCTTTAATTTACCATTACTTATGGAGACACACATCTTGACGTAAGTACCAGCTGCAGGGAATGTTGCCTTTTCTCTAGAGGCTGTGTAAGATTGCATCTAACTCTGGGGAGGTGGGTGGGAGCAGCTTGGCAGAGCACAGCAACTAAACCTGAGTACTGATGAAGATGTAAAAAAGCTTAAAGGAGCAAAAGCTGTAGGAGGGAAACTGGGGCTTTGAAGAATTACTGGAATAGATCATGCCTGGTGGTCTTTTGTGCTGGAGTGGTGGCATTGGTGGACAAAGGAAAGGCAATGGATGTCATCTATCTGGACTTGCACAAGGCTTTTAACAAGGTCTCACACCACATCCTTACCTCTAAATTGGAGAGAAATGGATTTGAAAGCTATACATTTGGTGGATAAATAATCAATTGGCGGGCTGCAGACAGAGGATTGTGTCTCACTCTGATTATCAGAGCACTCCTGAGCATGCAGGTATGGCTATCTCCCCACACAAAAGGCTGCTTCCTGGACATTAAGCTGTTACTTATCTCTCTTTCCTTGTCCCTAGCCTGCAAATCTTCAGACAAAAGGTTTCTCCAACCTTGACCAGGACTTGCCTGGACTTATCCATCTGTGATCCTCTGCAACATTTGAGATATGGGTGCAAAAAAGAATAAATTCTTAGATGTTGTTTTCGGTGGCTCCATGTCCAGATGGAGGCCAGTCATGAGTGGTGTCCCCCAGGGGTCCATCTTGGGACCAGTTCCCTTCAACATTGTTATCAGTGACACAGACAGTGGCATCAAATTTGCACCCAGCACATTTGTAGATGACACCAAGCTGAGTGGTGCAGTTGACGCAACAGAAGGAAGGGATGATATCCAGAGGAACCTGAATAGGCTTGAGAATTGGGCCCATGTGGAGCACCTGAGCCCTGCTCCGCTCAGCTGTCTGTGTTTCCATGATTGATTGGCTAATAGTATTATTGGTGTGGCTGTTTTTAAGAATAACATATGTCTACATAATGCAAACTCACACTTTTGTGAAGCAATAGCATTAAACAAGAAAGCTCAAAATTCTTGAGCTAGAGAATAAATAACAGGAGCTGGAGAGGTGTGTGCAGGGGGATTGGAAGTAGGTCTTAAAGATCCTATCCAACCCAGCCGATTCTATGATTCAAGGACAGCCTTGAATGCTAGACTTTGAGATCTTTAGAGCAGTGAGGAGGGTACACACATAGCTCACACGCCTGGACTTCAGAAGAACACTTTGGCCTCCACAGTTATCTGCTTGGTAGAGTACCGTGGAATAGAACCGTGGAGGGAAGAGAGGTTCCAGGAAGCTAGGTAATATTCATTGATCAGTTCCTCCAAGCTCAGAAGGTGTATTCCAACTAAGAGGAATCAGGTACCAAGCTGTGTGGTCAACACACTGGAGAGAAAGGATGCCATCCAAAGGAACCTTGAGAGGCTTGAGAGGTGGGTCCATGTGAATCTAGTTAAGTTCTATAAGATGTAAAGTTCAGCACATTAATCAGGGCAATCCCAATAACAATACAAGACTGGATGGAGAATGGATCGAAAGCACCTTCAGTAAGTCTGCTTACTAAAACCAAGCTGGGAGGGATTGTTGATCTGCCAGAGGGGAGAAAGGCACTACAGATGGACCTGGATAGACTGAATCATTGGGCCAAGGTAAACTGTATGAATATCAATAGGGCCAAGCATCAGGTCCTGCATTTTGGTCCCAACAACCTCAGGCAACCCTACAGGCTTGTGGAGGAGTGGCTGTAAAGCTGCCTGGTGGAAAAGTATCTTGGTGTACTGATGGACAGTCAGCTGAATATGATCCAGCAGCATGCCCAGGTGGCCAGGAAGACCAATGGCATCCTGGCTTGTAGCAGGAATGATGTGGTGAGCAGGACTGGAAAAGTAATCTTGCTCCTGTACTCAGCACTGGTGAACCATTTGGATGTGGTGCTCAGGCAACATGGTCTAGTGGAGATATCCCAAGCACGTGCCAGGGGCTTGGAACAAGATGATCTTAAAGGTCTCTTCCAATCAACACCATTCTATGATTCTAAATCATTCGATGATTTGAGAACTACATGTGTTTTTCAGATGCTGATAGGTCAAGCCTCAAAATGTCACTGAGAAGTATAAGTAACATTATTTGCTGTTAGCAGTAAACTGAGACACAAAGACAAATGGCTTATATGGCACTTAACTCTTCCTTTGGAAGGGGGAAAAAGTCAACAGATACGGCTTTGTTTAAAATAAAGCTTACTTTACATGAATTAGGAAACGTGTTTGAAATCTTGCAAACTGGAAAAGCACTGAAAACATAAAATAATGAGGAAACAGAGATCTTAGAATATCATCATCTTACCTCATCTACACTGTTTCAGCGTTTTATGCATTGTCAACTCCTGTTAGATAATTTTCTTAGGAACAAATCAAAAATGTATTGTCCACTGCTGCTTTTTTTTTTTTTTTTTTTTTTTCCATTTTGAACTTCAATTTCAGTCTTGGGGAAACAAAAATCAGACTTGAATAAATGATGTCCAAGAGTGAAGAATCAATGAATGCCATAAGTAAACACTCTCAGTATTTGATTCTTCAAAATGTTACTGTCATTTAATTTCTTTCTTGAATCAACTTTCATACAAGTTTTTTAATGTTTCTTAGCAAAGCAGAGGAGTCCATTGATTCTCAGCCTTCATCTGAGATAAGCTTTGGAGAAAATTAGTGATTGCCCTGGTTGGAAATGTTGGGAGCAGAGATCAGAGTTAATTGTTAAGAATTGTAAGTGTACAGGTGTACCAACATCAACTATACTTTCCTTTCTAACAATTACTGTTAATTCAATGCTAATAAGATTATTCATTTCACCTCTTATGGTTTCACGGAAAATGAACTGTAAACCAATACTTAACAAATACAAGCTCATGTCAGCCTTAGGTGGTGCTGAGTTGGCATATCTATGAGTCACTAAAAATCAACAGAAAATTACAGCTTGCATTATGAATCATTCATTGATTCCACAAACATATACCAGTGAGAAGCAAAAGCTGTTGGAGAACAGTGTGCATCCAGTTGAATGATGACAGAGAAAAATGTAGTTTTTGGAAGAAAATAGTCAGAAGAGCCAAGGCCATCATTTTCTTTTGGATCCACAATCCAAGTTTGGGTACAATTTAGGTACAATTGCATACATTGTACCTAAATGGGATCGTGCATGTTTTGCTCAGGAGAAAATGGAGAAACCAGTGGAAATGGTCTGATTGGTAATGGTGTTGTCTTTACTCTGCCTTCAAAGCAGGAAAAATTGACATAGCTTTGTATCTCTCCCTTGACTGAAGAAGTGTCCATCTACGTACAGCTAAATTTTCAGTTCATAATTCGTAATTATCAATGCTTTGCACTGACTTGCAGATAAGCTAGTAATCAAAGTAGTATATGAGAAAATGTGCTGCATTTTTAGGTAAACAAAACAAGATGGAAAAGAAAAATAATTATTTTTTCCACATCCTGATGATTCTTTGATTCTTTGGCCCTCAGTTTTTCTTGCTGACTCAGCATTTACTGCAATTATTTGCCTGAAAGTAGAAAGAAGAAAGGGAATCCAGTTCCCTAAAACTTGTAGAGATATAGTTTAATATAAATGTCATCTTATAAAACAGGCATGAAGGAGAACTTTGCATTGCTTAGACTTCTTTTCCACCAAAAATATTCTCGTGGAATAGTTTCCAGAAGCATGGTTATGACTTTTTCTGGAATCCTGGAATCCTTTTCTTCTCAGGAAAAACTATGCAAGACTGCCTCCAAAAGAAAATAGAGAAAGAATAGGGCAGTGTGCTAAGTGCTGTAGAAAAGTCAATTGATCTGACACCAAAGAACATCATTTATCAGTTTGGCTAGCCAACGTTTTCTGATCTAATAGGTTTGGGCTCCCAAATTACAACACATTTTTTTCTCCTCCTGTAATGGATGACAATTGCACAAAGTCTCAATAGCAAAGAAGTTGGATGCAGTGCATTGTATCCAAGGTAATGAAGTTGGGTCTGGGCAAATTAACTTGGCTATATAGAGAAGGCTATTAATTTTAACCTGAGATGGCTGGTTTGTGCAATATTGCAGTGAAGCTCTCTCACTAAGTCTTACAATGCGACTTTAAGCATTTTTTGCACTACATTTCACTGTAGAGATGTGCTACGCTTGAACACTCCAGTCAACTAAGCAAACAACTGCAATGTGCAACCACTCAAAAGACTGGAAATCATGTTTCAAAACTGTTAGCAAGCCATTTGTAATAAACAAGCAAATAATTTTCCAAAGGAAACATGAATAGACAGCAAACTTGTATTGGTGTTGCATCAGCGTTCCAGCTAAGAATAATAATCATCAGTGATTTACCATTAATGATTGTGTAAGTGCAGATAGAGATGTGGTTCACAGCATAATTTCATGGCTTTGGAATAACCTAACTTGATATAATAAATCATTTTAGGAGCCCAGAGTGGGTTCATTTTGACTCTTTAGTATGTTCTAGTGTTAGTTCTTTCCTTCAAATTATCAGCATCTCAAAGGAAGACTACTAACTAAAATCATCTCTTCTACCTTCATTAAGATACCTTCAAATATAAAATGATTAATGTACACAGCTAAAAGGAAAAAAATTTACACAGCTTTTAAAAACGTTGCTCTGTGTCAGCAAAACAGCGTGGGATTTGCCATACAGCAGCAGCACGTAGAAGATGTTTGCAGTTTAAAAATGGCATCAAATTCTATAGTACAAGCAGAACAGCTTGACTTTTACTTAATCCATCTGACTGAATAAATTTGTTCTTTCCTAAGGGTAGTAAGACTCACATTAGAGGACAAGAAATACCTGTGGCTTCAGAAGAAACTTTTATGTTTTTCAAAAGATTTTGCTCTCCTTCTTAAGATTTCTTCCATTCTGTTGTCGAAGGGTTGAAAAGACATTTGGCATAACACCAAGAAAAAGCTGGATGTATAGTGGGGACCTGAAATAAGGATCTTGAGCACTGAAGCTGATGCAAATTGTAAATATACAGACATTTGCATAGAATCATAGAACTGTGGAATCATTAAGGTTGGAAAAGACCTCTAAGATCGTCAAGTCCAGTTGTCAGCTCATCACTGCTGCACCCATTCTTAGAATCATTAAGGTCAGAAAAGACCTCTAAGGTCATCTAGTCCAGTCATCAACCCATCTCCACCATGCCCACTAACCATGCCCCTCTGAGCGACATCTCCATGTTTCTTGAACACCTCCAGGGATGATGACTGCATCACTTCCCTCTTCCAATGTATTACTACTCTTTCTGAGAAGAATCTTTTCCTAATATTCAGCCTACATGGTTGAATGTTAGCAATGGAATAGGCAAGGTAGGATCCCCCATATATGGATGGGGGGAGAAAACAAACAAACAAACAAACAAACAAAAAACACACAAAAAAAACAACCAAACCAAACCAAAATATCCATACAAGATGAAGGCAAAGAAAAGCTGCATGAGGACTTGGAGAAAAGTTTTCAAATACTTTAAAGATGGAAATATGAATAAAGTGAAACAGTGGAGTGGTTTACAGGGCTAAGTGATGTGAGCTAATAAAGAATTAAGAAAGTGATTTTAGCAAACACTTTCCTGATGAAGTGGATGGAGAGAGTAAGAGATGAAGACCTGAATTAAATTTTTGTAGATGCTCTGATTAATTCCAAATAGGAATAACTTTTGTCATTTGGATGTTCATTTTAATGTCAGATATTTAGATCTAGAAAAGTTATGAGCACTGCATTTGCAGTGAGCAACAGCAGCTCTTTTTAATAAAAAATCAAGAGAGGTTTAGTTTGAAATAAAGGTCTCAAAGTTTTATAGTCTAATACAGGTGATCTCATTTGGAATTTGTGCCTAAGCTTTCAGTACAGTCAACGAACCTCCAACAGATACATGCAGTCCCAGTGATTCATTCAACTACTACTGATGCTATAAACTGTCTGCCCACAGGCAGGTATCTAGTGACATTTGATATATAATCAGGTATCAATCCACTTCTGTGTGGCTGGCAATATCACTAAAGGGAGACAGTGTCTTCCTGAAGTAGGACTTGTAGGCTAAAATGACATTAAGTGCTTATGTTTAGGCAACTCCATTGCACAATACTTGTTTAGCTCTGTCTGAATTGCTCCCTGAACACCATACATCAGTTCTCTGGGGACAGTAATAGGAGCTAGGATGCACAGTGACCATGGACTTTTCCTCCATGTTCTAACCTGCAGCTGAATTTACCCTGAAGTCTCTATTTAAGGATTTCTAGTAGTAGTAATGGCTTTCTTTCACCTCTGAGTTCATGTATCAAATTTTTAATATACAAATGAAATATAGATGTTTGTGTAGTGATGCACTGTCCTTTTTTATTCCAGAAATGGGGACTTTCAGCCATCATTATAACAATATATCATCATCATCATCATTTTTTCTTGTGATATCTGTACACAATCTGGCTGCTTCTGTCAGTTTTTCATGTTGAAGGATTATTTTGACAAGGTCAAATTATTAAGAAAATTGAGTTTTTCCCTAATAGTTGAAGGCATTGGTTTAGTTGAAAATTGTGATGGGAGCAGTCTAGTAGAGTCAACAGTCATTAGAATGTAAATTGTCTTGTTCTAATAGATTCCAAAAGAGACCAAGGGAACCACATCATTCAATTAACCATTTTTCTCGGTTAAATGTAAAGAGAACCAAGGAATAAGGTGATAGTCATCTAAAGAAGTATGAACCTCAGATTTTTTCCCCAGTTTGGAAATCTCCTTTAAACTATTTCAGTTGTCAAAGTGAATGTAAGATTCACTTCAATGTAAGTGCAGAGCTCTCCTCTCAGGCAGTGATGCCCTCTGCTTGGACAGAGGTTAAGTTATGCAAGGGCAGTGCCTGCTTCGTGCACAGCTACATACTGATTTCCACTGTTTGAGTGAATGTGGAACTAAGTCACTTATTCCTGAGTCTGATAGTGTCAATCAGGGGAGATAACTGGTGTGGAACGTGATAAGTTTGTGGGAGGTGTGGACCTGAGTCTAATATCAAGCAGGCTTTTCTGAGGATGATCCTCTCACACCATAGACAGGGACTATTTATCTAGCTCAGGTTATTGGGTCGTGCTGGGAAAGTTCTTGTTTTCCCTGAGTGCTGTTTTATAGATACATATTTTAATGTTATGCATGAAGCTCCTCTCATTTCATTTCATACATCTGAAAGGTTGGTGTCTAAGTCAGCCTTAGGATGCACTAATAGTGAAGAGAGATAAGCATTTCGTTAGTTGGGTATCACGTAAGTTTTGGAATGGATGTAGTTAGGAAAAGGGTCGGAGCTAATGATATTAAGAGTTCTGTAAATACATAACAGTTCCACTGTTTAGCTTTTTTGACATCTGGATGCCAGCCTGCTTCTGGATTAGTATTTTCAGTGTCAAGATTTGAACTTATTCTCAGTGTAAAAAATTGTGTATCATACTTTGTAGGAACTTGAAACCCGTCAATCATAGAATCATAGAAATCTTTAAGTTGAGAAGTACCTTTAAAGGTCATGTACTCCAACTCCCCTGCAATGAACAGGAACACCTACAGCTAGATCATGTTGCCCAGAAACTCATTCAGCCTGACCTTGAATGTCTCCAGAATGGGGCACCCACCACAACTCTTGCAAACCTGCATCCTGTCCTTTTTGTGTGTTGACAACATCTCACATCTTGGTGTCATCCACAAACTTGCTAAGGGTGCACTCAATCCAACTGTCAATCTCACTGGTGAAGATATTAAATAGCACAAGTTACAGAACTGACCTCCTGCAGGACATCACTTGTCACTGATCTCCATCTGGACATTGAGACACCGAGCTCCAGCCTCTGGGTATGATCTCACAACCAGTTCCTTGTCCATCAAACAGTCCACCCATCAAATCCATGTATTTCCATCTGGAGAGAAGAGTATTACGGTAGAGTGTGTCAAAGACTTTACTGAAGTCTAGACAGAAGACATCAAGGGCTCTTCCCTTATCCAATGATGCAGTTATGGATCGAAGCATCCTCTTGTGATGGGTGATGTATATAGTTTATACAGTATCTCCTTCTTTCTGAGAGAGCTTTAGAAACTAAAAAAACCCAAATATTTAATGTTCTTCTTTCCACAATGATTAAATTATTGAAAAAGTGTGTAAATCCTGGATCTCAGCTAGGGCAAATTTTGTATTGTCTACAACTCACCATTCTTTAGTTCAAAAATGCCTCTTGGTTTCATAGCTCAAACAACTAACCTCTGGCTAGCAACCCACATATCCTATTAACTGTTGTGTTCTGATGCAACATCTCCTGCCTTTTTCCTAAGTAAAAAAAAAAAAAAAAAAAAAAAAAAAGAAAAAAGAAAAATGAAAGCTCGATGGCCTACTTGAACTAACCCATAACTTCTCTGGGAGTGATATCTGCTGCTGAGTAGAAAGAAAGGTACAAGTTACTGAATTTTGATTGATCTCTGATGATCAGCTCTATAGATTGCTAATGATACACTATCCAGAATCCCAGATCATAAAAAAAAGTAATAGTTTGACAAAATGCAATACCCCAGCACAAATATATGACTATTTAATTTTAAGTATGTTTTAGCATTCCAACTGCCTGGTCCCATAAGCTTCAGAGAAGTTATAGCTACTTGGGATTCTATAGCAATACTTAGACTTAATAAAACTGTCTTGGGGACTAATGAATTATTTAAAGACTGCATAAAGAAAATGTAACCTATGCATTTAAAGTAGGAAAATCCACTTTAAAATCATCATTCTGCCGTCTTTATCAATCTTACAAGGTTTTTTCTTCGTATATTGGTATTTTGTTTGTCTAGTCTGAATGAATTCAGAATGGAAAGTATTGTCATTTAATTTAGGCCAATACTTTGGACTGCATAAATTTGTGTTTGTATTCTCTCTACTCTGTGTCTGTATTTGCTCTATTAAGCAGTAAAATGCTCTATGTGAAATCCAAACAATGACATGTAGAAACCACACACCCAGGTATATCTTACATAGGTAGGTAGCTGTTTTATACCTGGTGCTAACATTGACCACAAGGACAGCTGGTATTTTTTTCTTTCTGCATAATGATGGATTTGAGTTTGAGTGGTGAGAAATGAGATTGTATGGATAGAAAACTCGCTAGTTCAATAGCATCTTGTGAGGTCAGAATCTTTTATTGGGTTGAGTATGAAGGATTGGATGGTGAGAAGGTTAAAAAGTGTAGGTAAAACCCTTTGAATAATGAGATGTCTGAACAGGTAGGAAGCCTGTTGAAAACCAGGGCTCTGAAGCATGCAGAAGGGGATCTGTTCAAAGATGAAGTTACATGAACCTAGGAGAAAATAAAGTGATAAACACAAAATCATGGGAATCATGACAGAGCATGATCATAGACAGAGGAAATCACAAGACACACATACAAACAAATGAAGAAATCCCTGTTATATGCTTAACCATTTATTTGCTTTTACAAAGCCTTTGCAAAACTAAACAATGTTAAAACCATTCTCAGCTTATTAAGTACCTGAGACAGCAGCAAGCTGGTGACAACAGTCCTAGAGATAGATATGTTGGTCATTCTTACATCCTCTTTGGAGGCTCTTTGTCTGTCCACACACTTCACTTGCTGAGGAGAATCTTTCATTTCCACAATAGTGCACAAACACCTTGTGACTTCTAAAGTGTCACTCCTTTGAGTGAGCCATGACAATGCCATGAAAAGATGGTGAATTTGCTTTATAAAAAAACAAACAAACAAACAAAAAAACCAACAAGGATGAGTGAGGATGAAAATATATTTTATTGGACAACGATCAGTCACTAAAATATATTATCCTGTTCCCTTTCTTTCTCTCCAAGCTATGGGAGTCTAATAAGAGGAGAGTAAACAGAAAAGTTAAATACTCTGTAGGCATTAGGCATGAACATACAGTAAAATCAATGAGATGGGTAAGATGGTATATTTAGAAAGTAGATGAGATTGACTGTATCGAAGGAGGAAAGGAGAAAGCATATAGGCAAAAAGAAAAGAGTGATGAAGTTAACTGGAAAGAATATTTGTTATAGAAATGTGAAGGATTTGGGAGAAAAGAGGAATTAGGGAGAAAAGCCCAGAGGGATCCAAAATATAACAACGTTCTGTCTCGTTCCTCATTAGGAAGCTCAATGAATCAGTCATGAGGGTGGACTTTGGAAGCTTTGTCCTGGCTTCAGCTGGGATAGAGTTAGTTTTCTTCCTAATAGCTGGTGTGGTGTGCTTTGGATTTAGAAAGAGAATAATTTTGCTAACATACTGATGTTTATTTGCTAAGCAGTGCTTACACTACGTCAAAGACTTTTTTGTTTCTCACACTACCCTCACTGTGAGCAGGCTGGGAGTGCACAAGGAGGTGGGAATGGACAGCATGAGGGCAATTGACTTAAACTGGCCTAAGAGATATTCCATACCATATGACATCGTGCTGAGCAACAGAACTGAAGGAGTTGGTCAGGTAGAGGGACTTGCTACTTAGAGACTGGCTTGACATCATTCAAAAGATGGTGAGAAATTGCACTGTGCATCACTTATTCTGCATCTTCTTTTCTACACTAGTAAATTGTCGTTGTATCTGTTCATAAGCTTTATCTCTTTCCAGTTGTCTCCTGTAATATTGCCAGGTTAAACCACAGCAAACATGCATCACTGGTGAGCAACCAGACAACCAAAAGTTTGTCTAAAGGAAAACATCCAGGACTGTAGACTTAAAATTAACACAGAAAACAAAAATTGATTCTCATTATTTTCTCCTACTCATAATAAAGTTTGAATCCTTTCTTCTCATTGCCTCATTACACTTGACGAGATTGATACAATGGAATTGTTTCTGGAAATGCCCTGAGCTGAACAAAAGGGAGGGAAGGTGCTTGGGAAGTGTTTGACCAAGCAATTGTCTTAGTCCTATAGATAGCTGTAGAACTTGCTTAGGTGGTTTTAGATGTAGACACAGGGTACTGATCACACTATCGGATTTTAATGTACTGTTGGATTTCTAAGAACCAAGTCTCAAAGAAATGTTCTGCTTGGTCAGAAACCCACAGGAGCTGTTGTGGGCAATGAGGTTTCTCTTCCTCAAATCCTCCAAAATCTATTGCCTATATATATACCATATATGGACCTTCTATAAAAACCACTGAATTTCCATGGACCAAGCCACTTCTTGCATATACCTGTAGAGACGGTGAAGCCAAAAGAAATGGGAGTTGAATCTCCTGAAGAAAACAAGATTCATGATGCAGTAGCTTGGGAAGTAGGTACAGAATAGTTTTACTTTGGAAAAAGGCTTGGAAAGTCATTCCTTACTCATGGAGGAGAGGTTCTAGACTGCAGGGATTTCTTCTGTATGCTAGGATGGATGGAAGGATGGAAAAGGAAAAGGAAAGTTTCAGGTTCTTTCGCATTTCCATATCTTCAGACTTTGGAATGGAGATGTCTCTGTGACAGGAAAGATATAAAGTAGGCTGTTGGGCTGCTCAGCAGTGTTACGGATTTTGCCTTCTCTTCTTTCTCCTCACCAATTCACTCTAGAATTATCTCATGCTAGTTTGGCCATGTGGGTTTTTCTCATACAATCCACTCACTACACTACATCAGCCTTCCTGGACTGCGTTGGAAACAACTACTTCTAGATACAGGAAGCAACAACGTTATTTTTCATGTGAGTTTTTCAATGCCAATACTCAAATGTACTCCTGAGTTGGGAGTATTGAGTGGGTTATATTCTTCTATGATTTACCTGTAGGGGGGCTGTGGATTAAAGATGGACAAGGAAACCAAGACTTTCTGAAGGCATGATGGTTAATTAACCGAGCTGGTAAGTATGCCTTATCATTTGTGGGAAGGGTGGGAAGGGAGCCAAATTGCTCTGAGTAATAGGAAATAGCATCCAGCAGCAGACAGAGATCGTACATTCAATCAAGGCTAATACCAAATCATTCAGAATCACTGTCCTTATCCTCAAAGGAAATCTATAGAATAGTGAAAAAATAGGGATTTGAAGCCCTAACATTTGATTCTGGACAGTTCTTCCCAATTGTACTGGATTGTTTATCCTTCCAGCCTTAAATAAAACCTGTTTGTTTGCTTCGATGTCTTTTACACAAAGTAAAATCTTCAGCAACTGTGCATCTGGCAGACTTAGCTGAAATCACTGCCAGGCCCCCACTAATGGCATTCAATACAGCTGCAATGGAAAAATCCCATGGGTGGGAACAGAGCTGCATCCATGCAAACTGCTAAATCCAGCCCTACATCAGTGGAAATCCTCAGATTATTCCAGATGTCCACAGCTTTAAAACCTCTAGGGAGTGAAAGCTCCCTTGGAAGGATATACTCTAAAACCATCAAAAAGGCCTTCAATTGAATGGAAATACAAAAACAGCCTCTTCTGAATGGCAAATCTTTACAGATGCCCTGATTATTGGGAAGATCTACCAGCACTAGAGATTAACCCCCTCCATGTTTGTGTTAACTATATCGTAAGAACACTGTATGACAATGTGCTACCTGTAATATCATTCCTGTTCTGTGATAGGAGCATTTTTATATGTCATTCAGTTAAGTGAACATCCAGATGTAAACAGAACCATTCCAGTCTATTAGCTAATGTCTTTGCATTGAGATAAGGAATCTTTTTCTTCTGTTTCACTTTCATTGGCATTAAAATAATAATAATAATAATAATAATAATAATAATAATAATAACCAATAGAAAATGAATTCTCTCTTCTCTAATGGTGAAATAAAAATACTACAGCAAAAAAAGCAGGCTAGCCTTCAATACCCTGGTTTCTAATGCTTGGAATTTGAGGTTGCCAGATGCTCGTGATAGCTGAGGGAGGGATATTTTTTTTATATGAAACTTTTGTATACTAATATGGGAAAATGCTGACGGAGATCCTTGAGCCATCACCGTTGGAGTGAGTAATGTCTAGCTTCTCCAACTTGGGAAATCTCCTGCTTAACTTCTGTGGCTGGAAGTGAATGTATATCAAATATACAATCATCAACATGCTGTCATTGAGGATCTCTAGAGTAACAGGGAAGTTCGAAGGTCTGTTAAGTCAAGGATCTGGATGCAGTTTGCAACATGGGGAATGCAAATGCCATTTCCATCAAAGGAAAGTGTCATAGTGAAAAGAACTACCCTAAAGATCACAGAATCACAGAATCACAGAATCACCCGGGTTGGAAGGGACCTCAAGGGTCATGTAGTTCCAACCCCCCTGCCTAGCAGGGCCACCAAACATACACATTCAGATCAGGTTGCCCAGGACCCTGTCCAACCTGGCCTTAAACACATCCAAGGACGGGGCATCCACAACCTCCCTGGGCAACCCGTTTCAGGGCCCAACCACTCTCCTTGTAAAGAACTTCCCCCTAACATCCAACCTAAATCTTCCCTCCTTCAACTTCGATCCATTTCCCCTAGTCCTGCTGTTGTCAGCCCTTTTGAAGAGTTTACTCCCCTCCTGGCTGTAGGTTCCCTTCAGGTATTGATAGGCTGCAATGAGGTCACCCCGCAGCCTTCTCTTCTCCAGGCTGAACAAGCCCAACTCCCTCAGCCTGTCCTCATAGGGGAGGTGCTCCAGCCCCCTGATCATCTTAGTCGCCCTCCTCTGGACCCTTTCCAAAATCTCTCTGTCTTTCTTGTACTGAGGGCTCCACACCTGGACACAGTACTCCAGATGGGGCCTCACAAGAGCCGAGTAGAGAGGGACAATCACCTCCCTGTCCCTGCTGACCACCCCTCTCCTGATGGAGCCCAGGATCCCATTTGCCTTTCGAGCTGCCAGAGCGCACTGCTGGCTCATGTTCAGTCTCTCGTCCATCAGGACCCCCAGGTCCTTCTCTGCCGAGCTGCTCTCAAGGACCACTCCTCCCAGCCTGTACGGGTGCCTGGGGTTCTTCCGGCCCAAATGCAAAACCTTGCACTTTGCCGTGTTGAACCTCATTAGGTTCACCCGAGCCCAGCCCTCCAGCCTGTCGAGGTCCCTCTGAATGGCATCCCTTCCTTCCACCGTATCAACTGCACCACTCAGCTTGGTGTCGTCAGCAAACTTGCTGAGGGTGCACTCAATTCCCTCATCGATGTCATTAATAAAGATGTTAAAGAGCACCGGTCCCAAGACAGACCCTTGGGGGACACCACTTGTTACCGGCCTCCACCTGGACATAGAGCCATTGACCACCACCCTCTGTCTGCGGCCTTTCAACCAATTGCTTATCCATCGGGTCGTCCACCCATCAAATCCACTTCCCTCCAATTTGGAGATGAGGATGTGGTGGGGGACCATGTCAAAGGCCTTGCTCAGGTCCAGGTAAATGACATCGGTAAGATGTCCACCTATTCTTCCCCTCTTACCCTACATGACCAGTAGCAGAAGATATGGAATTATTTAGACCTTGTACCTCAGCCAATACATCTGAAATGCATTAAGAACTTAGCATTAAGCTCAAAACACCTGAGATGGTCACATTCCTATTTTATCACAAAAAGAACAAAATTATCTCATTGGGCTGAAAGTGGCATGAAAATTCTTCATATCTGGACAGATTTGCAGGTACAAAGAAGTACTGGCTTTGAATTTCATCAGGGATGTTCAGGTTGGATATTAGAAAAAAATGCTTATGAAAGAGTGGTAATGCATTGGAATAGGCTGCCCAGGGAAGCAGAGTCACCATCCCTGGAGGTTTTATATAAACATGGAGGTATGTTAACAAGGCTGTGGTTCAGTGGGCATGGTGGTGATGGGTTAACAGTTGGACTAGATGATCTTGGTGCTCTCCTTCAACCTTAATGATTCTATGATTCCACATCTATTGCAGATCTCATTCATTTGAGTCAGTTCACAGCATCATAGAATGGCTTGGATGGGTTGGAAGGGACATCAAGGATCATCAGTTCCCAACCCTCCCAACACAGGCAGGGCCACCAACCTCCATATCTGGTACTAGACCAGATTGCCCTGGGCTCCATCCAACCTGGCTTTGAACACCGCCTGGGATGAAGCATCCGCAATCTCTCGGGGCAGCTTGTTCCAGCACAGTTGTACAGCTGCTGTGGTGTTTCCAACTTAGTCCCTGTCCAATTAGGAAATATGGTCTAGTGTCCACTTGAAAAAGTTTCCTGGTGATACCGTCTTATAGCAGTGCCAAATAGCTGGGGGGAGGAGAAATGGAGAAAAAAGAAATTAACTATTTCTGTCCAGTGGGAAACACTTACTGAGAAAACAATCTTGTACCGAGGAAAATCCCTACAATTCTGTGATTTTGTGGGGGTTGGACTCGATGATCTCTGGAGGTCCCTTCCAACCCCTACAATTCTGTGATTCTGTGACATAGAGAAACACTGTTCATAACCAAGCTCGCATGGACTGTGCAAAGAATATGCAGTCAGAATGGAGTGAGAGTCACTTGGAGGAATGTTTTGTTATTCCCAGGCAACTTTTAGCTGTGGATGTTTACAGAAGCAGGAATGGAGAATCAAATCAAATTTTTGGTTCCTATAATGGAGGCTACTATGTCCCCCACGAGCTGCTGTGGTTACCTGTAAAAGACTGCCTGGAAAGTCCCTAGATGATGGCTCAATTATGATGAGTATGATCAATAGTGGGGACTGTACTCTTTCAAAAGACAAAGGTTTGTTTTTCCTGCTAGACTGGAGACAAGCTGCACAGCATGCAAGCATCTTTTACATGCAAATAGCCCTGTGTTGGGTTATCCTTAAAATCTGTACACAACACCCTTGGATCTGCAGCTTTGCTGAGCAGAGCATCACAGTATCAAATTGTCAGTATACAGCATGTCATTTCTTCAAGAGACATCCCACTCACCAGGTAGCAGTCCACATTGGTGAAGCTGGGAGGGACAGAACTGGATTATGAACTCTGCTGTCATTTTAAATCCAGCCAGCTGATGGCTGTGTCACATAGGAAATGAGCTCTCAGGTTTGTTAAAAACAGTTGTACAAATTGAAACTACAACCTCCTTCATGTTTTGGAAGCCAAGAGAATGTCCAGGTCTTTGGTCCAAAGAGTACCCAAGAGGGTATGGTTTAGCTCCAATGGAGACATAGGATGACAGTTTACTAAAGTTTTTTACTATGAGAGTGGTGAGGTGCTGGAACAGGCTGCCCAGAGATGTTGTGGATGCCCTGTCCCTGGAGGTGTTCAAGGCCAGACTGGATGGTTCCCTGTGTAGCCTGGTCTGGTATTAAATGTGGAGGTTGGTGGCCCTGCCTTTGCAGGAGGGTTGGACATTCATGATCCTTGAGGTCCCTTCCAAGAGGTCCCTTCCAACCTGGGCCATTCATGATTCTGTGATTCTGTGATGATTTCTGTGGTGACTGTTGGAAAAGGAGGAAACAGGGAAAAGAGACTGACTCGAGCACTTAGCAGAAGGGATGAATCCACAGTGGAGAGGGGATAAGAGAGCACCTGTGTTAGGAAGAAAAGCTGAGATAAGTATCAAAAGGAGACATGCCAGTATCATAGAATCACAAAATCATTTGACCGTAGGAGAGACCCTTGAAGGTCATCTCCTCCAGCTCTCCTGTAATGAACAGAGACACCTACAACTACACCACGTTGCTCAGAGCCATGTCCAGCCTGACCTTGAATATCTCCAGGGACAGGGCATTCACCATATCTCTGGGCAACCTGATCAAGTGCCTCACCAACCTTTATTGTAAAAATTGTTCTTTATATCCAGTCTAAATCTCTCCTCTTTCAGTTTGAAACATTTTCCTTGAGCATTCCCATATCCTCAGGCATATTTTGGGAAAAGAAGAAACTGATTACACTTATCTTCCCCCCAAGCCAGAAGAGGATGATATATACTACCAGTCTCTGCTTCTCACAGCTGCTCCCTCTCAGCTGCTTACAAAAGTTTTGATTGAACTTTTTTTTTTTTTTTTTTTTTTTTTTAAATCCTGTCACACGAAATAGATGTCAGTTGTACTGAAAATGTGCTTTCAGAAGCAGTCATCCTCTTCACTGAAAGACAGTATTTTGATAATACTGCCAACGAGATTTTCTGTTCTGGAGCAAGTAGATTTAGGTGTATTTTTTTTATTTCCCACTAAGAGGTATCAATGGATATTTTCAGTGGTTTTGAGAGGTAAAAGGGAGAAAAATATTTTTTACTCAAGTAAAACATTTTGCTAGCCTAACTTTTCATGTTGCTCCTGGATTTTATTTTATGAAATATTTCATTTTCTGTTCCTTAAGTTCTCTCTCTGTATCTACTATTAATCTTGAACTGGAAATTATTTTGCTACTTGAAGCACTTGTGTGCAGAATGTCACACAATCTAGAAAGACTTTGAACCACCCAAATGTAATTTATGTGAAGAGCCTATATTCATGGATACCAGATCTCACTTCTGTGAGTTCCAGGAATAACTCCTTCACCTAGCATTGATAGCATAGTTGCTGTTTCCTGCACCACTTCTTCCTTTATATAGGAATAAAATAGGACACTATTCACTAGAGAAAATTTCCCAAATACTATCCAGTTTGTTCCATTTCCAGATCAAATTTCTCTGGAGCATGCAGCAAGGCATTTATAATTTCACTTGGATTCCCTATCTATATCACACCAGTCCACATGGGGCCATCCTGCATGACACAGATCCTACAAAGTGATTAAGAAAAAAAAAAAAAATTAGTTCCCAAATCACGTTGCAGGGAACCTAAAATTGTTTTGACCTTGATTTTGTTTCTCCCAAAAACTTTCGTGGTTTTGAAGTGTGCTTTTACAGGTTGTTGTATTACAGATCACAGGTTTTGACAAATGTGGTTTGCTTTGTGTAACTCTAGCCACACAAACATCACATTTGTGGTCCTATTTGTCCTTATAAATCACTGGCAAGTGCTAGTTATCTATGGGACGTGGCTAGCTCTCTTTCTAAAGCCGATATCTAGGGTAGTTGGGTTGAGCTAGTGGCTGAAAAAAATGGGAAGAACTGACCTCTTAAAACTGCCGGTGTTTTTCCAATGACTAAAAATTGGTCCCGAAAAACTACTTTCTGTCAGACTTAACTTTTGAATATATAGTCTGTATAGACTTTTGTATATGTCTGATAGATGCTAAAATAATAATGTGACTGTACTCATCCAAGCTGTTGCTGTCTTTCAAAATTTTTATGGTGCTTAGATAGGAGATCATTTCTTCAAAATCCCTTGGTATCTTTAGTGCCTAAGGTGATAATTTCCCAATGCATTAGATAAAATCCAGTGTTGACCAAACAACATGTCTCCCGCAGGAAGCCAAGGGTTTGCTGTGATCTCAGCTCACTGCCCTCCTTCCTCTATCCACACGGAAAATGTGAAATCATCAGGGATTTAAGCCTTGAAGAGTCTCCTGCAGTTAATAATTAGCAATTTTCTGCAAATTTTCTATCAGTTTTTTTGGCACTCCTTAGCAATCATCAAAATGAAAATATACCATGTGCATGTGTCTCTCTCTGTATCACTTTATGTCAATATATATTCATCTGTATCATTAAACATATATATATTTATATAATGATCTCTACATCCATTTTCCTTTATATTGCATATCTCAATTTAGTAATAAAAATGCAATGGGATGGATGGATGTGGGGCTCTTTCCATCCAAGAGCTCAATATATATATCTCTCAATATCAATAATACCAGCAATAAAACACATCTCTATAAAATACAGTCAGTACTTATGACTAGATTAAATTAGCAAAGTGCATTCAGTTATCTATGAAAAGAACTTAAAAGAAATTAACTGTACATTTGGCTCCTTTTTTCCCTCTCTCATTCCCTGGCAAAGACTCACATTTCATTTCCCATTGATGTATATATAAGCTAGCAATAACTGGGCTGTAATTTATTGAGTAGAATGAGAAATACAGAGAAAAGGTATTGCACAGGAACTGCCAGTCACAAAGTCTTCTAGCAGAGGAGGGCTGCTCTCTATGGAGAGGTCTGGTTTGCTGAGGAACATACCATTGCTAATCATTATTACTTTTCACCACCTCTGGACACTTTGAGAATATAGGAAACCCCATCTAAGCCCTGCAGCAGGTCTTAGGTCAAGTGAAGTTCTAGTGAGAAGAGAAGGGCTGGGAAGATGTGGTAAATTAAGCCATAACTCAAGTACTGACAATTATTTACCTACAGCCTCTCTTTGACTTCCTGTACCTCTGTAGCTCACAACAACTTCACCATGCCAGGTCTGAAATACATGCTGGCATCAATAGGTAGGGGCCTACTTAAGCTTGGTGAAAGTCAGCTAAGCAGAAAAACTTCTCCCCACATTTCTACCTCTTGCAAGTATGCATTTTCTTTTGGGCTAAGAGACATAACAGAATTTGGAGGTCTGTAGCTGCCACATTTACTGGTGCTGTCATATTCTGCACATCACTGTTATCCATCCCTGACCCACCCCTACTTTGAACATGAGGAAGTCATGTTGCCCAGGGCAAAACTGTTTCATCCAATGGGTGAGGAATATGAATAAGTAGCATTGTCTAATAGATCACAGTATTGCTTTTCCAGAGCAGGATAGGATGAGGTGAAGGTAATTTCATGAGGTGATCCTAGCATAAAAGGGAGGAGGAACCTTTATCATACAATCAGAGTCATGGAGTCATTGAACAGCTTGAGTTGGAAGAGACCCTTACAGGCCATCTACAGAACTCTCTTCTAAAGGACTCTCCTACAATGAATAGTGACATCTACAGCTCAGTCAGGTTGCTCGGAGACCTGTCCAACCTGACCTCGAAAGCCTCCAGGGATGGAGCATCCACCACCTCACTGGGCAACGTGTTCCCATGACTCATCACTTAATATGAATAGAGGTTTTGGTTTATAGATTTGTTGGCAAATTAACAGATGACTAAGCTGAAAGAAGCTAACTTCACACACAGGGTGGTGACACACTGGAACATGTTGCCCAAGGAGGTTGTGGATGCCCCATCCCTGGAGGCATTCAAGGCCAGGCTGGATGTGGCTCTGGGCAGCCTGGTTTTGTGGGAGGTGACCCTGAACACAGCAGGGGAGTTGAAACTAGATGATCCTTGTTGTCCTTTTCATTCCAGGCCATTCTATGATGGTCTCTGATACTGCATTACACCAAGAGCATCTCTCCAGGAAGCAACAGCTGCTCTCTCTTACTGAACCCTGTTTCTTTTCATGGCTCATTACAATAAGTTGAATTAGAATTGTATCTAATTGTTATTGCTGTTGTTAAGTTACAGTAGATGCCATTACTGTTTGTACATTATGGAGATGGCATAATGATATGTTGTCTTTTGTAATTATATCAGCCAAATAATTCCCACTAAGTATTGTATTAGCATTTTAATTAATATTTTTATTCCAATTTCTATCACAGAATTTAAAACTCTAGCTGGCAACCTACTTCTTTTGTTTCCTTTTCTACTTTCAGAAAAGTTGAGCTTGAAGGAAATCTGCAACTCTCGAATCCTTTCATGCTATTATGTGAGGGAGATGGAGAGAACTGGTTTGATTTTCACCTTTGCCAAAGGCATAACTTTGGGCAAGTGAGTCTATCTGCCTCTGTGAAAACGGGAGAGTATATTTGGCTTTAGTTCAGCTTGTCTTCTACAGATGTGATTTCAAAGAGCACCTAACTTAGGAGAGTGAGGCTCCAGTGAATTGGAATTAGGCAGTGAATTCACTTTTTGCATCAGATCTAGGTTCATAAAAATTATTTTCTTAAATAGGTTGTTAGTTACATTAGGGATCAGTTACCTAGGTTATGTCTGTATATAAAAGGAAGCAGGAAAGTGCCTTCGTCATCACTTAGGTGATTATTCTTAAATGTGCTGTATTTTTATTTACTGGAACTGACTTTAAACTTGTTCAAGGGCTTATATGAGTATGTAAACCTAGCTAGGATGTAGTGAAACTTATAGGGAATTACCAACTGTGTTTCTGCACTCCAGGACCCATCCACAATTTCAGCCTCGGGTATATGTAGTGTGTGTGTGTTCCTCTGCTGGGAATCCCACTGGTGTCCAATCTCAACTTGACTGGACTCTTCAAGGACCTTACCTGATCTTGTATGCAGGAACTGTGTGATTTAACCATCAGGTCTCTGTTATTCCTCTTTGACTTATTGATATAAGTCAGAAGTGACAGCACTGACATCAAAAGCAGAAAGGAACGTGGAACTGAACATAATTCCATGCTTGGTATATTGAATACTAAGGCTGCTGTGACTCACATTGTGGCAATGCATTCACAGCAAAGCTATCAGAGCTTGGTTTTTCACAACTTCTCAAGCGTCTGCTTCATAGAAAGGTGACGATGGTTTTGTCATGTTGCAAGGTTTCAAGATGTTTGGGGCACAGTTTGCACTCAGGGAAGTTGTAATCTGGGTATGAAGTATCTTGTGATATATCAAGGCGAGTCTTAGAAACAGATGGATTTCTGTGTCTCTCGTGAAGTAAAGATGAGATGAGAAGGGAGCTGATGGGTAGAAAAATGATAGCAACAAGTTGGGGATATGGTAATCACTTCATGACTTTGCTGTCGCAGCTACTATGTTGGGAATCACATCACAATCCAGTACACAATAGACCACATACCATGTTACACAGCTGTGTGTGATGTGAAGCCCTGTAGAGCAAATAAGCCAAGGATGCATGAGTCTGTGCATGAGAAGCTGATGGGCATTTCATGCTTAGTAGAATCATAGAATCATTAAGGTTGGAAAAGACCTCTAAAATCATCCAGTCCAACCATCCACCTATCACCAGTATTTCCCACTAAACTATGTCCCTCAGTACAACATCTAAACATTTCTTGAACAACTCCATGGTAGGTGACTCCATCACCTCATTGGGAAGCCTGTTCCAGTGCCTGACTACTCTCTCAGAGAAGAAGTATTTCCTAAGTATTTCCACGTGTATCTCCCCTGGACTATTTGAGGTCATTCCTTCTCTAGTTACAGAGGAGAAGAAGCTGACCTCCACCACAATCTTCCTTAGTCCAGCACTGCATTGTAGTCTTCACATAAGTTCATTTCCATGAGGGACATTTTGTGGAGGAAAGAAATTAAGTCAAATTCCTGAAAATTATTCAAAAGTCTCTGTCTGTATGGAAGCCAGAACACTAATGAAGATTTGGAATTATGTTCTCAAAGGGATCATATGGTCTTTAAACTGACAAGAGTGGATCAGCTGGGAAAACTTGTAGGACAATACCAGAAAAGAAGTATTTCAAGAAATCCTTGGTAATCATATATCTAGAATAACTAATAAAACATAAGTTCATCCATATTTTGCTGTTATCTTTCTAGTTTTTTATAGAATAGTATTTTGCAATAAAAATACATATTTAAACATTTGTATAAAACCTTACTTAATGAGTTTTCACTTCCTACCTACATCAGCATCAGATGTGAAAAGAGTTGAGCTGTTCCGCTCAACTCAAGACTCAAGAAAATCATTCCTGCTCTCAAAAACTTTCCCTTCTATTTGACTATTTCTAGGAATACTGGAAAGGTGTCCTACAGTGATAACACTGGTAGAGATGCACATTTGACATCAGAATGGATCTCTTCTCGCCTCAGAATTTGATATTCCTTAATATGTAATTCCTATTCAGTGAGTCTTTTCTTTCTCATTAGCAGAACAGGACAGACAATGATTTCTCCATTTATGTGGAATTCCCTTTTTTTCCTCAAATTTTGAAACTGCCTCAGAGAAAACTAATTAATGATTAGAAATTCAAAAGCTTTTGAGGCCAAAAGCTTGGGTTAACTGAAACATTTCATTTAACTGAAGTAGAATTGTATTCATCTAGTTTTTACTTTTTAATTTCATTCTACACTGTTTAACAGAATACACAGTCGGAGGGAGGGAAAAAAAAAAAAAGGAAAAAAGTAATTTGGAAATGAAGAATCAAAATGTTATTTGCTGTAAAGGTCAGAGAGAAAGTTTTGTCTGTGTTTGAACATTGTGTTCTGTTTTCTCTCTTTCCCAAGAGATATTTAATCAAAATCCACAAAATGTTCCTCCATCAATGAATCAGCAGGACATTTCTAACCAATCTACTTAACATGCTCCACTTTCACACATCAGCACCTGTGCTATAATCATGCCTCAGGAGGAGATAACTACTCATCTTTGACCAGGGGATAAAGCTTAAGTGTTTTTCCTGAGGACAATGTTAAAATGAGATAAGAAAATAACTGATTTAGCTGGTTTAACATGCTAAGACACGTTGGTTTGTCTGTAGCAGGCTTTATGCCAAGTTAGCAGACTCCAGGTTTGTTCTTCAACAATAAAGCATCTCTGCAGTTGTTACTGATTCAGACGTCAGCAACAGTGGGAAGTTTTGTATGATTAACATTGTGCACAAAGACTTTGATTGCAATGTGTGACTTCCATGCTAACTTGGTGTTAGCCCACAAGGTGTAATTTGGTACGTAATCTGAAGTAGAATGAAATTACTGATACTGGTATTTAATCAGTTGAGACCTACAGAGCTCTTACAAATCCATCACAGATCAGCACCTATTGTTCTTCCTGTCCTCAACCAATCATTCAAATGGCTGGACAAACCAGCAGTCTCTTCTGCACACATGGAAACACAGAAAAATGGTTTGTACTGTCCTCCATTACATCCACGTGTCTTCTGGACACAGACACAGCCAGAAAATAGAGTTCCTTTGTGTCACTGATGAGCTTTCCCAAGCAAATTCCCTCAACAACCTACAAAGAACGTGGCTGTTAGCAGGAATTATAGCATGAAAAGAAACCAGCTCTGTACTCACTCTCTTTAAAAACCTAAATTCTCTAATATTTTTCTCTGCAGACCTGAGGGTGCTACAAATCATGAAGAATTCATCAAAAACATGGGCTGTAGCTGCAGTGGAACAAATACTTATCTAAAAACTCTGCATGTTGCTATTGCAATCATTGTCTTCTTTTTGCTTTTAGATAACGTAATTCAGAATAAATTTAACCTCATTAATTTAATTTTCTGGCTACAAAGCTGGGGAAAAAAAAAATCTTTAGTGAGGTTCCACTCTCTGGGAAAGCTAAGATTATATCTCAAAGGCAAAATGTTACTTAACTTCAGAAAGGGAAGGGAACTCAACAGAATGGCTACCACTTTAGAGATCACAAATTGCAGGTTATTTATTGCAGGAGCTTTACTCAATTCAGCCCTGGGAAATTTTGGCAGGCAGAGTTATATTTTGGAGAAAATGCTTCCTGGTTATTCAGTGGCTAAGGTGGTGGAGGAGGTTCCAAACAGCACCTCAGGAAATATAAAAGTGAACTAAAATCTTTTCTACTTATAAGTACGCTTAACTAGATGTAAAATAAATTTATATCCTGCTCCTTGAAGTCGTAAAATCTTTGGTTAGCTAGACAACAGTTCCAGATACTTCATATCACCACATGCTCAAAAAGATTTTGCCAAAACTTTGTTTTTCCACTTCATTTGCCTAAGTCCAAAATACTCAATTTCATACAAAAAAAAACAAAAACAAAAACAAAAAACCGTACCATTGCATTAGCAGTGACTTCATTGGAGATCAGTAATCTTATGTCACTCAACTTTAATTTAGTTTAATCCTATGGATGCAGGTATCTACATGTGCAAGTTTTACTTACAGATTTAAGCACTCACATGTGCTAAGTCTTGCAACATTTCAGTATCTAGAGGGAAGTTATGAGAAAGAAGAGGACATTCTTTAATAGAGCCTGCTGGGATAGGACGAGGAAATGGTTTCAAATTAAAAAAAACATTGGATTTAGGTTGGATATAAGGAAAAAGTTCATTATAATAGGGAAAGTAAAGTACTGGAACAGACTGCCCAGAAAGGTGGTGGGTGTTCCGCCCATGGATACATTCAAGGTCAGATTATAGATATCTTTGGACTACATGATTTTAATGGTCCCTTTCAACTCAAGTGATTCTATGATTCCCAGTCTGTATACAAATCTGGGATTACCCCAGCACAGCATTATAGCCTTGCACTTTGCTTTGTTGAACCTCATTAAGTTATCAGTTATGCTGATTTATAGACTCTAAAGAGCATCTTCAGGATCTCCTTTACCATTTTGGCTCTGTGAAGTTTACAGTGTTATCTGGCTGCACAACTGATTGTTCTCCATCCAAATCAATCTGCAGACTTGACCAGGCACAGCACAGATAAAATATTAATGTACTACTCTGCCCAACCACCATCCTTCAATTGTCTTTTAGTTTGCTATTGATTACTTCATTGCACTCTCAACACAAAGAAGACTGAGAATGAGTAACTTCTCCAGGAGTAATATGGCAAAAATCATAGACTCATAGAATATCTCAAATTGGAAAGGACCCATAAGACTTATCAAATCCAACTTCTGGACATGTTAGAAGTTGCATGTAATTCAAGTATCTTCTTCCACCTGATCACTGACCTCCAAATAAAAATATTTATTGAGCCCATAATATCCAACACAGACAGCCCAGTCTTCCCAAGATATAGCAAAAGAACATATTATTCTTGCACCTATCTTTATTCATAACACCAAGGACCAAGGAGAGGAGATTCATGATATGTCACCCTTCCCAATGTGGGACTATGCCACCATCTGCTCCTGTAATTGCAGGGGGACTGAAGTGTTGCTAACACTATCACATTTGGACACCCAACCCAGGTGAGTCTGTTCCATTTATAAGTGCATCTGTCTTAAAAATAATTTGGGTAGAGATTGAGATTAACACACACAAAAAAACCTATATCCAAATGAAAGAGGAAAGGTTCTATGCCTACTGTTGATGAAAACATCATAAGGATTCTATACAAGCTTCAGCAAGATTAAATATGTGCAAAGACTTATAGGAGAAACCATCGGGAATTCATATGGAAGTGTGACTTAACAAATTTTTGAACATGTTGAACGAGCAGGTGGACATGCCCTTATTCAGAGTGAAATCTGACCTGTTTTATTTTAGTTTCTTTTTCGGAATGAACTGAGAGGATGTGAACTGAACCCAGTTAATCTGTGAACACGCGATGGTGGTTTCATGCAAACACCATCTGTCATAGGCCCCAGTCTAAGATCTATCTGTGCCAGGTCTTAGATGAAATCCAGTGCATGTGGAGCTACAGAAGAATGTGTGTTAGACATTCCCAAGATCTGGGCACCTGTGGTATCAATCAGACTTGAGTAGAAGTGTTCAGCCTTTGGAGAAAACACATAATGATCACTTGGAAAGGGGCACTGTTTTGGTTAATGGGATTATCTCCAGGAAGATGGTGAGAAAATGGCCACAGAGTATACATGTGTGGACTCATTAACCCACCTGGAAAGCTCATTTTGGATTTTCTTGTATTTCCCTGTGCAGATATTTTTTTAACCAAAGATGCCTGATATAAGTGGGATGAACCCTTAGGGAAGTTTTCTGCAAAATTCCGTTTAGAAAATTCAAAAAAATCCAACACAAAGAAGCTAAAATTTTTCAGAATGTTTCCATTACAGATAATCCATAAACTTTTCAAGTGGATTAATGAATGCATTGTTTCTCACAAACTCTAAAATCAATGCAAAGCCACTGAAATATGGGTCATTTATTCTGTTATTTATAATTAATTTACCTCAAATAACAATGATTAATAGAAGGCTTAATGCATGCTTTGAGAATTGCTCCTGAGTCAAACTAGCTGCTTATAACCATGGAGAATAATTGAATATACTTGTTACTCATGTGTTTGTAACATTTTCATTGTTATAATTGGGTCACTGCGGCACTCAGACGAAAGCATGTTTTTAAAATAAGCTGTATTCAAATGGCTAAAAGGAAATCTTGACATCAAACTCAGTAGACTGTGCTTGCTAGCAGTTAAGTACACAATCTGCATGTCTTACTCTTGCCTAGTACTTGCACAAGGATGGAATAAATGAGTGATGAGGTCAGATCTCTGTTTCTTCTAGCAAAGAATTCCTTTTCAGAAGTGGAATTAGCAGGTGTTATTTAGGGGAGGTGAAAAAGCTTCTTCACTTTCTGTAGCCCAATTCTCTGGTCCTGCCCTTGCTTTCACAGCTATTCTATCAGAGATATTTGAGGGGACATTGCTGTCAATTCCTTTTTTTTTTTTTTTTTTTTTGGTATCTGTTTTGAGTAACTGTTGCCCTTGAATTTAATTCCTTTTCAACCTTCTCATCTAACTCTGTCACCCCAAACATTAGCAAGTCCCATATTCTGTCTGTAGGATTAACAACCATGTTGGTTTGTTTTCACGTCTTCTAATTTTGTTGGCAAAACTGTTCATACTCAATTTGTCAATTTCATGATTTCACAAACCTCAGTCTCAACCTTTACTTTCCCATTTTCTCTCTCCCTCTGAAGGATCTCTGCACTTATTATTTATTTATTTATTTATTTGTGGCTTTCTTCTTGAAGGGTACTTATACCAAACTCTCCATTAGCCTATTTAGTTTTATCTGGATCTTCTCTTACCTTCAAAGGTGTTTTCTGAAGAAGCAAAGACCAGAGTTTCACAGATTAATTGATAAGCAAGTGCACTGAAGTTTTGTGTAAAAACAAAATGATTCCCTCTGTCTTGTTTTCAAAGCCTTTCCTGATAGTGTCAAGAAATTTGTTAGCATTTTTAGCTGCTGAGGAACATTAAGCCAGCGATTTCAAAGAATTCCCAGTGAAATTCAGTGGTATTATTCCTGCATTTTAACTGATAGTTTTGAATGTACCAACATAGAACCATTAAGGTTGTTGAAGACCACAAAGATCATTTAGTCCAACCAGCAATCACACAGCACTGAACCACATCACATGCAGGTATGATTGGTTTATTTTGCCTGGACACATAACATTTATTTACACAGATGCTTGTACATCACCTTACTGCTGACTCATGCAGTTCTGCGTGATTCTTCTGGAAATCATCACTATGGCTTTTCACTTCAGTCTTCTCTATCCTACAAATTGATCATTCAGCCCTAATTTTCCTTTAAAAAGGTGTCAGTCCATGAAAGAAAATATTCCCCAGTCTTGTGTCATCTTGTATTTTTTAACAACTTTTACCTGGAGGCTTTTGAAAGTCTAAGCCTATCTTTCCCACTGGATCTCCAGTAACAGTAGTAGTCAGTGCTTCCCATATACTTAGTGGTCCTGCTCTTGATAATAGATCCCACTTGTTTGCTACAGAGTTACCCTCACCAGCCTGTAATCCCCAAGACTATCAATAGAGTGTGAGCTGCTTAGTAAAGCACCTTTTGTAGAAATGAATTAGTTTATTTATTTCTGTCTTTAGGAATGGTGGCCATCTGTAAGGAGTGATTATACTCCTTGGTCAAAATTCTGTATGGCAATTCCATCAAATCTCTAGTCCAGGTAATATTTTGGCATTGGATTGACCTTTTTTAAAGGAAATATATCAGAAAGTAATGGAGTTATCACAGACAACAAAGTTGGACTGATGATGGTCTGTACATCTTCGTAATTGCACAGCAAACTTGAATGCTACGTGTCATTTTGGCCTTAGATTGAATACCAGCATATCAGATCTCATGTACACACTCATTAAACTGATTGTAAATTTACTCGGAGTGAACACTGGGATTTTTTTTTTTTTTTTCCTTAAAGAAAATTAATTTTTAAAGTTGAAATAATAACTTTCCAGAATTAGACTGAATTTAGAGTTTTAGCCAAAAATTGCAGAACATTAATGTGGTAATAATTTTTTAAATGTCAGTGTATCTCCCTTTGATATTTTCTAACTGAAATGTTTCATTTTGAAAATACCAAACTCCTTTGTTTTGACATTTTCTAAGCTAAACTTTTTCCACCATTAATTTCAAAACAACATGTTTTTAATCTATAAAAATGACCTCCTCATAAAATAAACGGTCAATCTTCTCATAGATTAAGTAGCATGCAAAGACAGTCTGAGTACTTCATTCAGAGTTTAAAAAAAAAAAAAAAAGTTTAGATCTCTTTTCCTTTAATAATGCTGATAGAGGAATTTTTTTTCCACGTTGTTTTTTTGTTTCAGTTCTCAGGTTTTTAATTGCTTATATTGCTTAATTGTTTATACCAGCAGCATACAGATAGAAGAGTGTAAGAGAATTCTTTCTGTAAGATGACCTAACAAAGCTGAGATTGTCAAGAGCATGACACCCAGAAGCCTAATGGACATGTTTTTATGATTCCAGATCACACAATCACAGAATGGCTTGGTTTGGAAGGGACCTTATAGATCTTCTAATCCCAACAGCCTTTCATGGATAAGGATGTCAACTACTAAATCAGGCTGCCCATGGCCCTATCCAACCCAGCTTTGAATGCCTCCAAAGATGATGTGTCCACAGTTTCTCTGGGCAACCTGTGCCAGTGCCTCACCATACTCTGAGCAAATAATTTCTACCTAACATCCAAACTAAATTTCCCCTCTTTCAGTTTAAAGCCATTCCCGCTTGGTCTATCACTACATGGCTTAGGACAGAACTAGAAATAACTGGAGGAGTTGTCAGGATCTTCACTCTTCACTTTCACCCTTCCCTGAACATCTGTCGGTGCAAATGAACAGCTGAAGCAGTTCTCAATCTGAAGCCAGATCATCGTTGTTATTTTCTCTTTAGATCTCATTCACATGATAATACAACAGAAGAGGAACTTTAATTAGCTCTTGAGGTACCCAGGTAGCAATAACCGCTCCTTCTGCATCATCTCTCTGACATCAAGTTTCCTGTTTCTCTGCTCCTATCACAGCTGACTACAGAGTGGGCTACCTAATAGTTGGGAGTGGCTCTATTATGATATTTTAACAATCACATGCCTCCTACACCCACCTGACTCATTTTTAAAGGCAGACTGCATTTGCGACAGCACTTAGTTTCCGGGGGGCTGGACTCTGATGTCAAAACTTCTCCACCATGATGAGTCAGACAGAAGGAAGGGACTGAATTTCTTCCCTTCACCTTCACTTATGGAACAGAACATCAAAGGAATAGCTGGAAGGCACAATTACAGAAATGCATTAGTCATCAAGGGGTGGTTTGTTTAGATGTTTTGCTAGAAAGCACGAGCTCTTGAAGTCAAAGTTACCTCTAGGAACTGCTTTCTGCATTATCTTTGAAAGGAGAGGAACAAAACAGCTGCAATAGCAGCAACCTAGCCCAGAGTTGAGTTTCATAGGATAATAGAATCATCTGAGTTGGAAGGAACCCTTAAAGTCCATTTAGTTCAACTCCCTGGAATTAACAGGGACACCTACAGCTCAGTCAGGTGGCTCAGAGCCCCATCCAGGCTATCTTGAATGTCTCCAGGAACAGAGCATCCACTATATCTCTGGCAACTTATTCCAGTGCCTCACCACCCTTACTACAAAAAGTGTTTTAATTATATTTAGTCTAAATGTACTCTATATGAATTTTAAACCATTTCCCCTTGTCCTAATACTGATAACCTCTGCAGTGTAAGCCAGTGTAAGCCATTGATTTTTCAGTCCTAGTGTAGATACAGAGCAGCGATTATGCCCCAAATGCCACTGGTTGCTATGACTAAGGTCATCTAGTTCAGCCATCAGCCCATCCCCACCATGCCCACTAAACCTTGTCCCTCAGTGACAAATTTACTCTTTTCTTGAAAACTTCTGGGGGCAGTGACTCTACCATCTCCCTGGGCAGCCTGTTCCAGTGCATTACCACTCTTTCTGGGAGAAAATTTTTCCTAACATCCAGCACTTTCCACATCTTTCTCTTTTATCATTTCTTTGAGTCATACATTCTATTGGAAGTTAGCAGAATTTTAAGAAATTTTCCACCTTGACAACTGATGTTGAAATTACCTGCTGACTGTGTAAGTTCTTAAGGAAAAACACATGAACAGAGAAAAAAAAAAAATGAAATACAAGAAAGAAAACATATGTTCCAGGTGATGAATAGTTTAAGTTTGGTTGCCTTTAGACTTCAGGAAAGAAGAAGCAAACAGAAAAACTTTTTTCTGGGGCATCCAATTGAAACAGTTTAGCTTTTTTAAAGGAGAAAAATAAGAGAAATGTTTCAATCACATTTATGTTAACACTGCCATAAATTTTTAATTACACCTAGTCTTTCCACTTGAAAAAAAGAACAAGAATATAAGTGAAAGAGGCAGCATTGGCAAAATGTAATAAAATCCACTTTCATGTCACTTCCCTTTTCTTAAATTTCCGTTGCGAAAAGACAGGTTGCATGAAGCTCTCCAAAAAAAAGAGAAAAGGTACAGCTTTTTAAAAGTAAAATAAGCTGCAAAATCTTCATTACCTTGCTAGTGGAAATGTTTTTCATAACAAAATGGAAAATGTCACTGAAATGAGTGTGAATTATCTAAATGTTTACATTTGGATGCAACTCACTCTTTTCAGTGATATAAGAAAAAACCTATTCCAGTGTTTTCTGTTAGCAAGAGTAATAATAAGACTAAACCTTCTTGAAATCCAAGAGTAGGAGTGGGACAGTCTGCTGCTGAGAAGATTTTACATGCTGGAGGAGGAATTGAGAGGCATTCCTCAAATTATGCCATCTGCAAACTGTGCTTTCTCTTTGTACTTTGCTGACAAAATAAGACTTGTTATGAATCCAGAAGATAAAATGATATTAAAAAATTGGTTGTTTTTTTTTTTTTTTCCTGCAGGAAAATGGAATCAAGGGGTGCAGCCAAAAACAGCAGTGTGTTTTATTAAGCATATAACAGAAATTTAAATTGAAGTGTCTTGAGGGAAAAGGAACAAATCAGTATGGTTTTGTCACTTCAGTATCACATGAGACTAAGTTCTTGAACCTAAGCTTAAGCAAACATATTTTCTCAGAGAACATTTTAGCTGGGATAGTCTCAAGAAATATGCTTTTCAATTTTCCATTTTTTCTCCCTTTGATACCAATAAAGATGGAGTAGAGAGAGGTAATAGCATTCAAGTTACATAAGTAAGCATCATTTTACAGGAATTCAGAAATTCATGCAATCAGGGAGGCAGAGGAGAGGTTCATTTAGCTAAACAGATAGTTTGTCATTAAATACTGATGTCATTAATAATATGTTTTGAAGATCTACATTTTTTGTAACACATCATATTGCTGCAGATCTATAGGGCATCTGAGAAAAAAGACTATTAAGTCTCCATAGTGATAGAGTTGGTTTAAGCCATCACAAAACAAGGCATTCCTCACTGAGAAGTGTGTGATCTTAACACGATGCTGCGATGCTGTATTTCCTCTCCTAATGAAAGCAGCCTTCAAGATCTCCATCTCCAGTTGTCCCCATCTCCAGGGTTGAAAAGAGAAGAACAGATTTGATGTTTCTTTTTCTTTTTTTCCCATCCCTTTCAATCGTAGAATCATTAAGACTGGAAAAGATCACTAAGTTCATCAAGCCCAACCATCAACCAATCCACACCATGCCCACTAAACTACTTCCCCAAGTGCCACATCTCCACGTTTCTTGAACCTCCAGGAACATTGATTTCACCACCTCATTGGGCAGCCTGTTACAGTGCATTACCACTCTATTTTGAGAAGAAATTTTCTTAATATCCACCCTGACTCTCCCCTGATGCAACTTAAGGCCATTACTTTTCACCCAATCACCTGGGAGAAGAGGGGCCTGCCCTATAGCTACTAGGCATTGGGATTTAGAGACATTAATATGTCTCCATTTGGAGAAGTAAGCCTACATTATTGCACACCTCACGTCTTTGCTGGAGGATATCACCTATTTGTACCTTAGGGATAAGGAATACAGATGAGTACAGTATGTTTGCTAGGATACTGGAATTAGATATTCCCCCCGACTCACCTGTACCCGATCTATCCAAGCCACTGTGTTATTAACAATCCTGAAACTTGAATTGCTATCACTAGAAGCCAGGGCTAGCTGGGACATCCTTTCACTACAAAAGTTAAGCACAGGAAATGCTTGATTTAAGTGGTTGTTAGCTGAACACATAAAATTCTGTTGCTATCCATGTTCTGCTTTTCCTCTTGGCAGACACAGACATTAAGCTTCTGGAGATTTCATGTCAGATCCCCACTGAATTGGAAATGAGGGGAAAAGGAAGGTTTATTTTTTTCTCAGCCCTTAGATGCATGCAAACTGCTAGAAGAATCTATTTCTTCAAAATGTAGAATCAGATTAGGGAGTCATGTGATGACATGTTAGCTAGATCTGCAATTCATTCAGACAAATCCATCTTGGAATGGAGAACCAAAGACAAGTGAAGAAAAAGGCTTCAACTTTATACTGGTTCTTAGAAAATTTTAGGATGATTGCCAGTTTGCCCAATAACCATCAGTATTATAACCATGGAAAAAATCATGTCATATTCATGTGTTTCTCCTGTCTATCATAATTAAAATAAATATAAAAATAATTCCCTACCCTTCCCCCATCCCTCTCCCCTTCCTCCTCTCTTTCCCCATACCTTCCCCTCCCCTTCCCCTTTCTTCCATACTATGAAGCTGCATTTCTTCCTGATTTGCAAATGCTTGGACAAACGACATCCTTAATTAATGTATATACACATTTTTTTACATCTGTCCTCTCTTAATTTTCCTTGATGGCTTCTAGACAATATTTAAAGTTCTGACAGTGCATTGATTTCCAGTGCAGTTTTGACTCAACACAAAAGAATTTCATGGCCCCTCTCATATCTACTGAAGGTTGTTCTCACTCAAAAACAGTCTTTACAGGGGAAGAAATTACTAAACTAGCAAACTGTGCCTCCTTATCAGATGCAGGTGATGACTGGGCACATAGTTACTGTTCTTGTGCACAAGAGTTGCATAAGATTATTTTGTGAGGAAAAAAAGGTTAGAAGAACATTCACTGAGGTGTCATACAGCCTTCAGCCATCACCTTAAGGTGTCAAGAGACATGAATTTCACTGGAGAATAACTGAGATTCTTTAATACTTTCTACGGCTCATTACTGGGGACTTTTTTTCATTGAGCAGATTATAGAAAGAGCTCTGCTGTACACTGGTATAGATGGTCAAGATTAGATATAAGCTGAAGTTAAAAGAAGAAAAGAGTCAGTCAAAAGAAATCTGTTCTGGAAATTAAATATCCTATCATCTCTGTAAATGATATCCACTAAATCTCCAGCCAAGATTGTGGGCAAAATAATAAAAATAGCAATCTTAACATTTTGGGTGGCTCAGTGCAATCAGAAAATCCATCAGAGGAGCTACTTTCTCATCTCCTGCTGTCTTTTTGCACATAAATGCTCATATTTCTTCTGGCTAGTCTTACATCATGCCCAGCATCCCTATGCTTGAAGATCAGCAAATGAAACCTTACAGTGTTTTCCATTTTCTCTGGTAAATACATTGCATTTTTACTAATTGCTCTTGTTCTTTGAGTAGTAGGATGGTTTTTGTAAGGGTTTGTTGGACATGTCCTTTTAATAACCATTTGCTTTTGGCAGGAATTGTTCTTTGGTGGATTTGTGTTTTATTTTTCAGGATACTTGTTTTCTTCTCATATGGCATTATTTTTTGTCTGCAATAGACTAACTTACTCATGAGATATTTTTGAGACAAAATGCTTAAGAAGGTTAGGATTAGGAGATAGAAAAGCGGGAAAAATGAAAAAAGATGAAAAAAAAATATCCTGACATGCTGCTAGGTTGTGTGGAGATAGAGTCAGGAAGGCCAAGGCCCAGTTGGAGCTGGACTTGGAAGGGATGCAGAGAAGAATAAGATACAGGCATGTAAACTAAAAGGAGATTCTGAGAGATCATATTCCCCCTAGTGAGCAATACAGGCAGGCTGATAACAACAGACAAGGAGAAGGCTAAGGTACCCAAAAACTTTTTTTCCCTCAGTCTTCACCTGCAACTTCTCCTCACACAGCCCTCGAGAGGATGGTTTGAAGTGGGAAATGGGGGAAAGCCAGTATTATCTAATGCTGCATCAAGAGCAGTGAGGCCAGCAGGGCAAGGGAGGTAATTCTGCCCCTCTACGCTGCACTAGTGAGATCTCACCTGGAGTATTGCATCTGGATGTGGAGTCCTCAGCACAGAATAGACATGGATCTGTTGTAGTGCATCATAAGAGGGCCACAAAAATGATCCAAGGGATTAAAAACCTCACCTATAAGGACGGGCTTAGAGAGATGGGGCTTTTCAGCCTGGAGAAGAGAAGGCTCTTGGAAGAGCTGGTAGCAGCCTTTCAATATCTAAAGGGGGGCCATAAGAAGGAAGGGGATACATATTTCATCAGGGTCTGCTGTGGGACAAAAGGAAATGGTTTCAAAGTAAAAGAAGGAGATTTAGATATTTGAATTTAAGGAAAAAGCTTTTTACAATAAGGATAGTGAAGCACTATCCTTATAGGAACAGTTGCCCAGGCTGGTGATGGATGCCCTGTCTTTGGAGACACTCAAGGCCAGGTTAAATGGGGCTTTGAGCAATCTCATCAAGCTGTAGGTGTTCCTGTTCATTCCAGAGGAGTTGGGTTAGATGGCCTTTAAGGGTCCCTTCCAACTCAAATGGTTCCATGATTCTATAAATTCAAAAGATTCTATAATTCTATGATTCTATGTCTATGAATAAACATAACTCAGCACCTATAATAGTTGAGAAAAAGAAACTACTAGTATGCCTGCTACCACAATTGGCATGCAGAAGAAATGTCACACTGCGGCTAAGGAAACCCACAAATTTTGCAAAGAGGTTGATTTTACTCATGCTCTGGAGGCTGCCAACCCTGCCACTGACAGAAACATGCTGTTAGGGCAAAAGTGTTGATCATCTGGCCAAGGATGGGAAGTCAATTCCCTGCCTAGCAATTATGCCTGTCTTGGAAGGGCTGTACTCAAGTAATCAAGTATTCAAGCAAATGAGAAAGCAGCTTCTTCAGGCAAATTTCTGGCAAAAGTCCTTTGTATTTTTAACTGACTACACATTGTTTTTCCTTATAAGAATGATTATCTGTTGATACAGAGGATAGACAAGAGAATCTTTCCTTTCAGGGAGGACTAAGGAGGAAAAGAGGAAAAGAAAAAGGTACACATTAAATTATTATTACTATTTTATTATTTATTATTTTTAATAGTGGATTAAAAAAATAAATTGACATAAGGAAGAACTGAGAACTGATACCTCTACCATTCTCTGAGCAGTCACTAGACTTCTTTCTGTACTATGCCCTCTGAATTTGCCCTAACAACCAGATGAGCTGAGCAAGCAAAAAGGGGCAAGTAAGATCACAATAACCTGATCTCAAGTCCAAGGCAACCCCTGGATGCTCAGAAAATACATAGAAGCTGTCACTGTTACTGATACCACACTGATACTCCTGATCTACCATTGCAGAGACAAAAAGCTAAGGATGAATTTGTCTTCTTTGTTCTTCTTCCACATGCACTAATTTATTGGGCCCTGATCTTTGACAGAAATTCATGAGCACAGTCAGACTTAATCTGACTCAGTCAGACTTCAAAAGATGTGCTGGTTCAGATATAATGAGCTGCAAAGTGCTATGCTTTAGAGTGGAGTAAACACTATGGTGCAAGTCTTATTTTGTGACAACTGATGGCTTGAATGCTTCATTACGCTGTGATTGATTCTCTCTCCAAAGGTATGGGCAAAACTCACAAGTCAGCATTTGTTCTTTGCCAATACTGAAACTCTGAACATCTCAGGTCTACCAAGTCAGTGCTCATGCATAACTCACATGCAACTTTTGAGGATCATTTTTGACTCTACTACTGAAAAGATGATAGGAATGCAAGATTTATACTGCTGTTTTTCTAGAATAGATATAAGATCAAGAAAGAAATACTATAAGTGTGAAAAAAAACCAACATGCATGTAGCCCATGGAAGTGGACTTCTACTATTTCATCAAATGTAGTTGAACTTGGCTAGAGGATGTACAACTTTTTGGGTTGTGGAAGGGGGATGGGGGTAATGATGTAGATAGATTTACAGCAAGATCTATATCAGGAAAACAGACTAAAGAGGAACAAATGAAAGTGTTTGAAAGAACATAAATCTTCATGCTGTGACATAACTGTTGTCTCTCACAAAAGCATTTTTCTTAGGAGGGGTTGCATTATTATAGAACTATTTCCAGTGCAGTCCTTTCACCTTTAGCTCCGAAATCTGGACACAGTCATCAAAGGAAGAAAGATGATGCAAATAACTGGGTGGAATAAATCGACTAGTTCCTAGCTCCCATTTTCTACCATTATTTTGTCTTAGTGACAGAGCAGGTGGGATGCAAATAGATGCCAAAGGTGACTGTTTCTGTTTACTGTTACATGAAACTAATAGGGGCTTGCTGATAATGAGGACCATCAGCAGATGATGCTGAATACCTGTCAGCTATCTTCTTCCAAGGAGGAAGAACAGATGGAGATACATCACAGATTTTATGCCAGAGTTTCTACATATCCTTAATATGGCGCAGAGTGCTGTGGGAACTAACAGTCTGCTTGCTGGTGGTGAAGTGCTAGCACTTCCATGAACTCCTGCTGCATAAGAAGATGACTTTTTTTCTTTTTGTGCTGTGAATTATCCCAGGGAAATAACTCTCAGACAATTTCTAATGATTCTTTAAGTGGACATAGTGATAATGGTTTGACAGTTGGACTAGATGATATTAGAGGTCATTCCAACATTAATGATTCTATGATTCTATGATTATTCTGACATCTGAGAGAATACACATTTGAGAGAATATACTTCTCAACACCCTCCCAATGGTGATCTTATTCTCATTTGACTGTTCCCAAATGTGGGTTGATTAAGAAAAATGTGCTCTTATGAAAGGAAAGATCAATGACTGTCACTGTAGCCCCAATCTTTTTGAGTAGTGTGACACAGTATCACAGAATCATAGGATCATTAATGTTGGAAAAGAGTACTAAGAACAACCATATTTCCATGTACTCTCCACGCTTTACCTGGAGATGCAGAGGTTGAGTGGAACATAATCTCTGGATATTGTTCTGCACCAGAGGGAATTAATCACTGTGTAGAAGACAACTTCTTTGCTGTTTGGATTCACTTTCAGAGGATTATGTACTTCACTAAAGCATTACAGATTTTACTCTCATTGGCTTCAAAATATCTTCATTAATACTTTCTCACTATCACTCTTGAAAGCCTTTCTAGCAGACACTGAAAACATTCTTGATGCTGCCTGCGTATGGAACTTTGGAGGAAAACACTTGTACAGTCATTTTCAGGGAGTCATGGGTTATCTGAAGAACTGATCTTATTAGAGTGGATCAATTGCTTGTAAAAAATTGTTGGAGGCTCAGCTGTCTTCCCTCAAGGCTAGTTTGCCTGGGAAGGACCTATGCACCATAGATATTGAAGGATAGCTTTAATCTGCAAAATCTTCATGGGATCTATGTATTTTCCTCAGACTATCTTAAGTGACAATGCAGTAAGATTTAGTACTCTTGTGCTCATATATAACTAGTAGAACACGAGAAGGAGATTTCAGAGGAAGTCTTTTCAAGAAAATGTGGGTAACTGTATGACCATCATGTAATCAAGCATCAACGAAGGGCAATGATGTATTAAAAAGATCTGGGTCAAAATTACTATTTCAGGAATTCATTTATTCTGAAGGCAATTATTGTTTATAAGAGATAAATTTTAAATGTAGACTAGACAGAACTGCCCAAAGATTGAGCTCTGATTTTAACACACCCAAAGAGCTGTTTTTCAGACAATTCTATTCAACAAAAATCTGACAGGCATTTAGAAATTATCGAATCACCAAGGTTGAAAAAGACCTCCAAGAATATCTAGTCCAACCGTCCTTCCCCCACCAATATTTCCTCACTGAATCCTGTCCCTTAGTACAACATCTAAATGTTTATTAAACATCCCATCCAGGGATGATGACTCAACCACCTCCCTAGACAGCCCATTCCAGTGCTTGACCACTTTTTTGGTGAAGAAGAAATTTTACCTAACATCCAACCTGCATCTCCCTTGGTGCAACTCGAGGTCAGACCCTCTAGGCCTATGCCTGTTACCCAGGAGAAGAAGCTGACCCCCATCTGACCACAACCTCCCTTCAGGTAGTTGTAGAGAGCAATAAGGTCTTTCTCAAGCCTCCTCCAGAGTAAACAATCCCAGATCCATCAGCTGCTCCTCATAAGACTTGTGCTCCATATCCCTCACAAGCCTCATTGCCCTTCTCTAGATAAGCTCTAGGGCCTCAGTGTATTATTATTATTATTATTATTATTATTATTATTATTATTAATAATATTATTATTATTATTTTGTAGTGAGAGGCATAAAATTGAACACAGTACTCAGGGTGTTGATTCACCAGAGATGAGCACAAGGGACAGTCATCTTCCTGCTCCTGCTGGCCACGCTATTTCTTACATGTGCCAGGATGACGCTGACCTTCTTTGTTACCCAGGCACAATGCTGGCTAATGTTTAGCCAAGTGTAGACTAACACCCCTAGGTCTATTTTTTACCTCTTACACTCTTCCAGCTGTAACTCTGTGAAGTGGCACAGGAGCAATGCCATGATATGTGGCTGAAAGTCAATGCTAACAATCTTCCTCCAATCCAATAGTATTTGATTTTCCAGGTGGTTTGGAGGTGAAGCTTCACTGTTATCAAGACATACCCAACTCTTGCCTTGCTGGTCTAGGCACACTTAAACATGGACAAAAATCATTAGGATAAAGAAGTCATTTCTCTTCTGAATGTCTTCAAAATGCCTCATTTTGTTACTGAACAGTTGGAACACTTCAATTCACATACTTGTCTTGACTGTCTATATGAAATAATTGCTTAATGTACATGTGCATCTGTGTGCATGCATATACAGGAAATCTGGAAGGACCATAATACGAAATGTAATATAGAGTAGGATTCACAATGGGGAAAGAAAAATGCCTGCAGCTAAAAATGTTCTTGCTTGAATCATTTTCTATAAGATACTTATGTTGTTAAGTCCTCATTCAATCAATACATTACTTGACTTAATTTTAAATGATGACAACTTTTTTTTTGTATGTTGTTAAGTCTAATTAAAAGGAATTAGTCACGAGAGTGACAAATTTAAAGCTAACTACAGAATTGCTTCAAGTCAAACATGGCAGGAATTTTAACCAAACTGGCAAATGCAGAAAAAGTAATGCCTTGGCATCAAAATTCTTTCTTATGATTAAGTCATTTGTTATGAGGGGTATTCTTTTCTTTTTTCAAATAACTTCTTTTTCTGTACTTTCATTTTTTTTTTAGGATTGGAGAATAGAGAAATTGTATAATAGTGAGTAATAAAATCTGTCATTCTTGTGAGTAATGCTTTGTAATTAGAAGAAATAAAAGTAAAGTAAGTACAATGGTGTGTGGTGTGCAGGGCTGGGGGTGTATTGTTGCGTTCAAAGGTTTTTATATTAATAATGATGCCGAACTTTCCATGCTTGAAGGTTCTGCTTGAATTAGCATCAAAAGGTGCTGAGGTTTATCTGTACTTTCAGTTCCATATGCTGCCAGTGCTATATAAATCTTTCACACAGAGAGAGCTGGGTTGAGCCCAAATCTTTCTTCAATAAATCCACAATCTGTGAGTGTGAAAGCTTCGGAAAGAAAACTATCAATTGCTAAGCCCTGATTGCCTTTGCAAACCAGACACTAGATGGCTGAATTCCCCTCTCAAAAGCTTATGCACACCAGGTCATGCTCTGCAACAAGCACCAGAGGAATTTACTATTTCCCTTGTCAGGACTGCCAGATTAACCTTGCTGTCTCTCTTGTGCTTCTTGTGCTACAGAAGCACCTGGAATTGCTAGCCCATTGGGTTGGAGAGGCTTTTGATGGAAATACTCTCATGGGTTTACACCAAACCTGCAGCTGGGTTGTGATGGACTGGTCAGCAATCAATTCTCAGATAAATGCTTTTTTTTTTTTCTGGCAGCATAACAATATTTTGCAGGATTTATCCAGAGCCAAACATCTTGGCCATTGCACCCTCTCTGGCTCAAGAGCAGATGGCCCTGATGGGGCTGCCCCAGAGATGGGAATTTGGATAGATGGATATTTCCCAGCCTGGGGCAGTCAGCTGGAGGATCTGCTCCAGAGATGGATGTGCTGGGAGACACCTGCAGCTGTTCAGTGAAATTAGCATTCTCATTAACTAGCATTTAATGACTTACTAATTGCCAGCTAGTAATGAAGTGCACAAGAATGTCAGATTTGCTGAGCAACTTCAGGGATCTAGGAACTTCTTGTTCCATGAGAATGTGCATAGTTTTACTTATTTCAACAAAAAATGTCTTTTTCAAAAAGGCCAATAAATCGTAAATCCTAATTTCCACCAAACTCTCCCGTTTATTTCTGCTTTAGAACTGCAGTGAATGTTGAGTCCACCATCTCCACTGCTAAATTAACCTGAAACATAATTACTGCCACTTTTTGGAAACATGATCTTATGTCAAGGATAATTTTAACTAACTTGAATTTCCAGTTATTTGACTCAGGAATCTTGCAACACTCAAAGCTACCAACTTTTCCCTCAATATCTCAGATGCTTTGTCTACCTGCAAAAATTTCTGCAGAAGAAATACTCTTGTTACCAACTTTAATTGACTGATGTGCTTTTAATTCCTGAAGTTCATATCATTAGTCCTTTCAGGTTTTTTTGAAAACTTTTTACTATTATTGAAAACTTTTTACTATTTCAGCGCTTCCCTACAAGTGAGAGTGTGATATTCTTTTTTAGTACCAGAGATATGACTTCAGTAAATACTAAATCAACTAAATACATTTTAAAGATTGTCTTAGTGCTTTTATTGGAAGACTTCTCCAGGAAATCATAGTACACAGAGTCATAGAATCACTAAGGTTAGAAGAGATCACTAAGATCGTCTACTCCAACCATCAGTCCATCACTACCATACCCAAACCATGCTCCTCAATCTATCTTTGTGCTTTCTAAGACTGACTCACCTTCCTAATTACTTCAATTTTTTTTTGCTTTCAGAGGCAAAAACCTTTCCCTTGGCTGTTTTTAGTGCACTTTGACCACTCAGTGTGGTCTTTGATTACACGTGTAATTGCGTATCAAATATATTAATGTGTAATAACACATCTAATAACTTTCCAATTTTATTACTTATTCCTGAGCTGCATGCCAGCTTTCTCTAAACAAACAAACAACAACAGGCATTTACGTTTCAGTGAAGAAGTACTTAATAATAGTGGCTCGATGACTATTTTTAGGGACACTACAGTAAAAAGTTACAATTCATTAGAAATCCATCTTTCTCCATCAAAAATACCTTTTTGATGTACCAAGACAGTTTTTAATTGATGTAGGATGAGTCTTTCTGTTTCTTTCTACAGCAGCAGCTCCAATCTGGGAGGTATGTGGTTTAGATCTAGTGAAATCAAAGTAGGTTATACTATCGTGAATTTCTTTATCAACCAGACTTGAAGTCTCATCAAAAACATAATAGGTTTCTTTAACGAGACCTACTTCCAGTGGAACAATGTCATCTAGTGCAGTAGTGGTATTTTTAAATTTTCTTCTTTTTTTTATGAACTTCTGAATTAACAGTAGTTTTGCGTGCTGATGATCAGTCTTTGCAGTCTAATGTAATAAGCCTGAAAGCCCTCCAGTCCCTTGAAATGACTCCATTTTTTCAAAACACATTAAAATTAAAGAGATCCCCAAACCTCTCCTGACACTCCATAGATTTTTACAAGAAATTGGAGTATCAACTTATGTGCTGCAGAGGTTGTCAAATATTTCATTGCAACACCTGTGTTCTCAGTTGGTAGAAATGTTTATAAGTCAGGTTATCTATACTGAAAAACTAACTGTCACGACACAGCACAGACATGAGATTACTGGTGATGCTGTGGGATGTACTGGGAATGTTTCAATATTCACTCAGCACATAGCTGATGTATTTTAGCTGCGTGCCCATGGAATGCTAACAGTAGGAGAATTTTGCTGTATCCAGGTGTTATAACCCTTCTTACACAGAGAAGTATTCATGGCTACATCTTGTCAGGCCATATGTACATTGGAGCATTATTCTGTCTCAAACAGTGGCCCACACATCACGCCTCATAAAATGTAAAAGATAAAAATGTTCTGCTATTTCTATGATATATTCTCTAGAGATGAGGGAATACTGCAACCAGAATACTTGAACGTACTCTGCAAAATCAGAAGAGAGTGGTTATTTTATTTTCTGCTCCCACCTAACTGTGATCCAGAACGCAGAGTGAAGGTTAATTGCTATGCCCAGCTCACCTCTGCTGCTTCGGCACATGCACAGAGATGCAATTTTCTTATCGGAGTGTTGGAGTTCTGAATTCCTTAATCTGCTTGTCCTTTCCATTTGGTAAATAGCCTGGGAAAAGGAGCAATGAAAGTAGTGACGCAAAGAGAAGTTTTTATGAACCTGTCGAAACGTATTAAGGAACTAAAAGATTAGATGGGAAAGAAAAACACTCAGGGGGAAAAAAAATGTCCTAGGAGCACTTTTCTTTGTGGGCATCAGATTAAATAAATTATGAGTAAGCGACAATCTTAACAGCTACCAGACATTGACACAAACAGAAAGTTACTACAAAAACACCACCAATTTTTCAGGCAGTAGCTTTTGATGCTTCACTGCATTTGCTGCCCTGAAAATTGAATTGACTCTGTTCTTTGGCAGTGACATTTAATATTTTCTTTCATTTACTATTTCAATTATTATTTCAGATTTTAGTGCTGTTTATTCTGACTATACTGAGTGTACAGGCTTGGACGGGATTCCAGAATACTTTTTCTTGCAGATCTGTGATCTGAGAAGGTCACACCTATCATCTTCTGGGGACATCCACACTGTTTGCTCAGAAGAAAATATGTACTTAATTTAAGCTCTGAAATAATAGAGTTGAACTGCTACTTGTAGGAGTGTTGTAGGTATGTGCCAGTCCATGTGAACCTCAATTTCACACTCTTCCCTATGTGTTCTCTAAAGGATACTGTCATGACATATCCTGTTCCGGAAACACAACTTTTTCTCTGATGATATTTCTGAACTTCAACAAAAGGTTCTCCTAGGTGTACATGCACTCACAGATGAAGATATAAATCAGATTTAACCTCAAGCTTCTAAATTTAAGCCTTAGCTCCTTCAATATTTGGCCAAGGGCTTAGATAGATCTGGTTCTCTTTGCTTGGTCAAGAATGGAGAGCTTGGTATGCTCCAATGTCTTATGCTTCAGTATCATAGAATCATAGAATTGTTAGAATTGGAAGGAATCATTAAAGATCATCTAGTTCAACTCCCATGCAATGAACAGTACTAGATCAAGAAGCACAGAGCCCTGTCCAGCCTGATACTCAATGTCTTCACGGACAGGGAGTCCATCACCTCTCTGTGCAACCTGTTCCAGTGTTTTACTACCCTTAGCATAATTCTTTTTTTCCCTATATCCAATTCTCTCCTCTTTTAATTTGAAACCATTTCCACTTGTCCTATCAATATCTTTTGTCCCACTGTCTTACTGACTGTAGAATTACTGAAATCTGGCATGGCAAGAAGGGCTCAGTTCCAGATTCAAACGCCTTAGCTCAGGCAGCATGTTTGACCTAGGTCTCCAGACTGGTTAAATTTGCTAAGTAGAAATGGTTTCAGGAGGAAAAAGAGTAGCTTATAAATTTGTGAGTACAAAAGAATGGACCATTCTTTTTGAACATGGTAGGTATCAGAAGAAGCCATGGGTTTATCCTTCAGCAAGAAAGTTGTTTAGGAAAAAGCTTTCTAATATTAAGACTGGTGAAATTCTGAAATAGAATGGCCAAGAATTGTAGTCTTCATCACCAGACATCTTTGAGGTCAAGTTATTCCCACATCTTCCAGAAATCATGGAATCATTCAATCATGAAACACCCTAAGTTGGAAAGGACACTCAAGAATAATCAAGTCCAACACTTGGCTCTGCACAGAACATTCAAAAAATCACTGCATATGTCTGAGAACATTGTCCATATGCTTCTGTAATTCTGGAATGTTCAGTGCTATGTCCACTTCCCTGTGTAGCCAGTTCCATTGAGGAAGGCCATTTTGACAAGTAAGAAAAGACAAGAACTTTTATATAGTTTGGCTCTTATAGGCAACCTTCTTATGAAAACCTCACTGCAAAAGAGAGTTACATCTGACTTGCTATCTGTTGAAGATGTACAAAGAGGCTAGACCTCTATCTAATAGAACCTTCAAGGTTAAGTTGAGAGTGCCAGTCACCACTGAGAACAAAATTAGTTTCACTTTTCCATAATTTCTCTGTGCATTATTGGAACAAATTTGCTTTTCTGATCTGCAGCATAGAAGAGAAGTTGCCCTTTTGTCTATAAAATGCTTCTGCCCAAGAAAGGGAAAGAAACAGGGCTCCCGTCCCCAGAAACTGCTCCCAGTCTTAAACAGAGCAAAGAATCCCATCCAGACAGCCCTCTCCATTAACAAAGTGCATACCTATTCTTAGGTACACTTACATACATGAATATGCATAGAAACCTTCCCCATCTCCTCAGATGAGATTCTGACATTACCTAGTCTGCCTTTGAAATGTGGGTATGTTTTTATCCCTTACGTGATGCATGAATAGTATGTGCTCTACTTAGAAGGGAGGCAGAAATAGAAGTGTGCATGCACCCATGCCTGTAAATCTACTTTTAGAAGGCAGAAATCCCAGTTCCCTAAGCACCTCCAGGTCCACTCCATAAATCTCTGCTAGGAATTTTATCTCCACAGAGCACAACTTTAAAAATTATGCACATATTGAGAAACCCTCTGAAAAAGTGGGGCAACCCAGTGTTATTTTAAAATGTCTTCTCTGTACCTTACTGACATGCTATCGTATTTTCTGCAGCTCTCACATCATGCTTGCTGATCAGACAATTTATTAAGGACTGTGTGGGGAATACTGAAATGAACAACTAACCACCCTGAATATTGATGTTTAAGGGAATAGTAAGCTTCCAAATATTTTTTTTTTTTTGAAGTGGCAAACTTTATCAGAGTGTGTTGTGAATGAAGCAGGAACTAAATTCAAATATTCTTTTCAGATAAACTTATTTTGCAAGATCACTATTAACACCCTTAGTAAGAAACAATGTGTGAAAAATTGATTCATTTATTTTATTTTCCTTCAGGTCTGCAGCATTCACAGGAAAAGAAATCCACAGCAAATTTTGCATTAAGTCTGATCAAACATTAATTTTCTCTGGTAAACTGAAGATAATGCTTTTATACAAAGAGAGTGTTTCCCTTCAGTGCTCATTTTGTTTTAATTATGTAAAAAAATACTTCAAATTGAACAAAAGCCATTTCCAACTAGAAATTCAAAATATTTAATTTTGAAATCCTACAGATTTTGTGCTCCCTTCTATGTTTTCTGTTTATCTATTTGTGACTCAAATTCAGCACCTAAAGGGAGCCTATAAACAGGAGGGAGTCAATTCTTTGAAAGGGTAGCAGGTACAAGGGAAAATGGTTCTAAGTAGGACGGAAGATTTAGGTTGGATGTCAGGGGGAAGTTCTTTACTGTAAGAGTGGTGAGGTACTGGAACAGGCTGCCCAGAGAGGTTGTGGATGCCCCATCCCTGGAGGTGTTCATGACCAGGCTGGATGAGGCCCTGGGCAGCCTGGTCTAGTATTAAATGTGGAGGTTGGTGGCCCTGCCTTTGCAGGAGGGTTGGAGATTCATGACCCTTGAGGTCCCTTCCAACCCAAGCCATTCTATGATTCAAATAAATAGGTGAAACTGGTGAAAACCCAGAAAAGATACTGAATTTTCCACATGGGCATTTTTAAATCTATTCTCAGTCCAAGAATTAAATCTAGACTTTTTGGTTTTTGTTTCTTTTTCTATGTATTATCTGAATATAGTGGGAAGAGTGTCCCAGGGCTGAACATTTATCCTAGGTGCTCTCTATATCTGACCTGTCAATCTGTCTGGTACACAGTGTTGGAGCTTTAAGACTTTCTATGTTATTAATGTTTAAGTAAATAAATACCTAAATAAATAAAACACTTTTCATTTCAATTACAGTATACCTTGGTTTAATTTCCCACAGAATTGAACTGAGGAATGAAAACATGCAGCTGATGCTCTGCCTTTAGTAAACTCAGGTACATCTCTGATGCCTGTGTAAGAAACTTGCTGCAATCTCTCCTTCCTCCACTCACTTTTCTGTTGAGGTTTTATAATTATTATTGATATTAATGCTATTAATGACTTTGGACGTGTGTAAATGAGCACACAGTTACTGCTTTGCAGGCATTGAGGCAGAGAAGTGAGAAACAAACATAGGTAGAACTGTAATTAGCACATATGTGATGTCCCAAGGGCCACATATGCTCATCCTGTAGTCCAGATGTGAGTCAAGAAGACATCTCCAATTAAGATTTAAGCCACATGGCTTAGCTCACAGTAGCAGGTTGGCTACACCGTTGTGAACACCGGAATTAGGACCATGAATAAATGATTTGTATTTCAATTTACTGCAGCTGAAATGTGCAGTTTAAAGCTAGATTTTTCAGTTACTTGCTCTTCAGATATTGACTTTCTAGTTAAAAGTGCCCTTAGCTCTATCTGTGTCAAATGAGCTAATGCCAAAGAAGGGTCATTTGGAATTTCTTATAAATGCAAATTATCTTCCATTCCAGCTTTAATAAATATCCTGTCATCTGAATTAGCAGTTGATTGCATTAAACAGGACAGACTTAATTCCACTGCCCCTTAGCTGAACCATGCCTATAAATGAAAAGGACATAAGTCGAAAAAAAGCCCTTGAATTGCCTTATTCTAACCCTGGAAGCTCTTCCTTTCTATACCTCAGAAGGAGAATCTTTCCACCAAGGAAAAATGGATGATTGTTACTTCCAGTTTGTTTTGTAGTGCCTCCTCCAGACAAAGAGGAGTGGTTTGGAAACAGAAGTGTTTCTCATAGAATCATATAATTGTTTGAGCTGGAAGGAATTTTTAAAGGTCATTCAATCTACATCCCTTGCAATGAAAATGAACATCTACATTTTCACTTTTCTAATCTACATCTACCAAGAAAGCCAACTGTACCCTGGGCTACATCAAAAAAAGTGTGTCCAGAAGGTCAAGGGGGATGATCCTGCCCCTCTATTCTGCAACGGTGAGGTCTCATCTGGAGTGTTGCATCCAGATGTGGACTCTTCAGTACAGGAGAGACATGGATTGCTCATGGAGCGTGCCTAGAAGAGAGACACAGAAATGATCCAAGGGATGGCACAAGGACAGGCTGAGAGAGCTGGGGCTGTTCAGCCTGGGGAACAGAAAGCTCCTAGGAGACCTTCGAGAGGCCTTTCAATATCTAAAGGGGGTTCTATATGAAGGAACAGGAGAGGCTCTTTAGCAGGGTCTGTTGTGATAGGACAAGGGGAGACAATTTTAAGCTTAAAGAGGGTAGATTTAGATTCATATAGACTTCTACTGGAAAGTTTACAACACTAGGCTCCTGTCCTGTAACATGGAAGGCAGCCAATGGCCATGCCTACAGTCCTGTCATCTGCCTGATGGAGATGGACAGGAGCTGTGCACACCAAACAGATCTAAGTGGAGGTGCCCACAGATTAATAGCACTCTGCAGTGAGGATGAATTCATTGCCTACATGAAGCCATTAAACAATGTTGTGTTCATCCTATGCTGATCACCTGCAGCCTTTATTATCAGCAGAGAGAAGTGGCTCAAGAGGACGACTAACGTTGTTCTAGCATGGGCATCCAAGCTGACCAGCATTTTCACTTTCTAGGAGCAAGTCTTTTTGCATCAAAAGCATTTGTACATTGATTAAAGAACTCATGGAACCTTTGCTGTCCAAAATGAAGGATTTGGAATCATAGAATCATGGAATAGATTTGTTAAGTTTTCAGTTACTTAAACAAAAAATTGGATGCGGATGCTCAGATCACTTCCTAGAACTCATCCACCTATGATGGGATAAGGAACACCCTGAGCTTAATTCCCACCATTAAGATTCTTGAGTAGTCCTGGGGACGGGACCTGGAGCTTAGCACAGACACAATAGCCCTAATGAGGAAAAACAAACAAATAATAATAATAATAACCAAATAATAACAAAAAAAAAAAAAAAAAAAAAAAACCTAGGAGAGGGCAGATGAATGAAGGAGGCAGATGGGGAAAAACTAGCACCAGAAGCAATGAGTGGCTTAAACTGAAGTAAGTCAAGCTATTCTTCTTTTTTTTTTTTTTTTTTAATTACAAGTTTTATGACATAAATCATGAAAGCTTCTTACTCAGTAATGAACTCTTGTTTTCAAGGACTTCATTGCTGTGTGTGCAGCAGTTCTGTATCAGGGCTCAACCAACTGTGACAGATAAGAGAAACAAAGCTGCAAAGGTGCAGATGGTCATATCAGACATTTCCATATCCTTGGTTTAATAACCAAGCTACCAAATGGATAATAATAATAGGAAATTGCAGACATTATCCTCTAGTCACGAGCTCTAATCACTTTGGGCTTGGCAAGGGTTCATAACATCCACTTGAAACTTCTCATTCTGGGCAGAGTTTTATCTTCCTTAGTCTTGTCTTAGTTTACATAGTGAAATGGTTTGTCCCTCTCTGAAAGAAATGGAGAAGCACGTTTATATCTTCAGACTATTGCTTTTCTACCTTCTGGACTCTTTGCATCTGGACAGTTATTCTCTTAGACAGGAACACCCAGATTTATGGAAATCCCACAACTGTGAAACTCACTGCTGCCATCTCAGCAGGCTTCTGGCACCTCCTCAGTTGTGCTATTGCCTTTCCTCAGTGCAATGAGAGAATGAGGATGGCCTGTGTCCCTGAAGAGTAACTTAACCAGAGATTCTTGAGTTGGGATTCACCTGATTTCACCTTAAAGAACACCATATGAGCTAGTCACATCCTTCATAATTATAGCAGATGAGTTTTTAGGGTGTGATTCTTCTGACTTACATTAGCCACCTGCTACAGGAGGGGACAAATTGTGCCTCAGCTTTGTGACATTTCTCCACTTCTGCTGTGCAGGGAGATGAGAGTGACTGAGAGACAGAGGAATGCATCCTGGGCAAGAGTAGAGCCAAGATTTCATTGCACACAGCTATTTCAGAATTCTGAAGGTGGCAGGATGTAGTCTAGAATTAGTCAAGAAAGGCCATTCATCCTATGACTTTTCAAAGTCTTAGCGAGCTAAAAGTTCCTCAAGAGCTCTGATCCAGAGGCCAGCTATTGCACCCATGACCTGACTCTACCGTACAGAGCTGTAGATGTGTTCAAAAGCACAGGTATGCAGATCTGAGTATCTTTTGCAGGTACAGTATTTCATCATACAGCTATAACCACAGTCCTCTTGTAGTCTTCCTATTGCTTTTCTGAATGCATCGGTGAAAGCATTTACCTGTGGAAAATCATAGAATTGTAGAACTGTTTGAGTTGGAAGGGATCCTAAAGGGTTATCTAGTCTAAACCCTCTGCAATGAATCTACATGATGCAATGACACCTATAGACAGATTAGATTGCTCAGAGCCTGTTTCAGCCTGGTCCTTGAATGTCTCCAGGGATGGGGAATCCACCACCTTGCTGGACAGAAAGAAGTTCTTCCCTATGATGACTGAGGCTGTTGGCTACTACGCTTTTGGCACAGAATAAGCTATAGAAACCTCTTGGTGGAGACTAGAAGGAATTCTCTCTCCAGTTTCTTGCTCAGCTATATATTTTATAGATTCATCTCTTGCTTCTTGTCCTAGCCCACTGGGTGTAATTAGGCAACCCCAGAGGTAACAGTGTCTGCTAGACTTGCTGAAGACGCAGAGGGAAACACTTGTCAGTCACCCACTGGGAAGGCTGCCCTTGCTAAATGAAGCAATGTACCATGACCTATATCATATGCACCCACCTACACTGTGTGTGGGCTGTGTCTTCTCCTGTGGGGAAACCCAGCAGATGTGTGTGGGTAATATTCCAATTAGTTTTCACGTTGTCAGTGTGAATGTAATACAGAGACATGCTGGCATGGCCTGCATGACAGCCTTCTGCCAACAAATGAGACTCCTCTCGCTACCGGGAAAATATCATTTATTTGCAAATCTGTCCAAAGCCTTACGTTGTGCTATTACATGAAAAGAGGCTTTTTTCTTACTTTCTTTTCTTCTTCTTTTTTTTTTTTTAAAAAAAAAAGAATTATATATCTGCCTCTAAGCGTGTGTATCTATATCCCTCTCCACATACAATACTTGGCTGGCATTTTCCAAACTCAGCAATTTAAGCAACAGAAGAGCTGGGTTTTTTTAATCCCTATGTGTCATTAGTTAACAGCCTGTATGCTTCTATCTCAGGGAGGAAAAAGCCCGCAGCTGAAACCCCAGTCCCTTTCTCACAGGCTGACTCAGCGGGAGATGCTTATTTTTATCTTTCTGGAAGGCAAGGGGAGGGAAAAAGAGGATTCACATTGCACAACCACTCAGAAGGAATAGGCCACAGAACCACAGACTCACAGAATGGTAGAGGTTGGAAGGGACCTCTGGGTTGATCTGGTCCAGTCAGGGACACCTATAACAGGGTGCCCAGGACCAGGTTGAGCCTCTTTTCATTGGAAAAATGCTTCAGACCCTACAGCATCTTCAAGGCCCATCGTTTGCCTCTCTCCAGTATGCCCACGTCCCTCCTGTAACTGAGGTCCATGAGCACCACAGACACAGTAAGTTCCTGGACCAAGGCAGGCCTTTTTCTGATATAATTAAGATAAAACAGTTCTTAACTGGATATCTAAGCTACTTTTGTTTCCTCCCCTTCCCCAAAGCAAGTAATTGTGCAAACCTACTCTGAAGCAGATATTTTCACAGGGTTTTTGCCTTATGATTTTCCCTCTTGGGGCAACTCCATTAACTAAAGCACGTCTGACACAGCTGGTGGTGACAGACCTTACTGCTACCCGAAACGGAATTTGGTTGCACCCTGGGCATTCAGGTCATCTTCCTCAGTTCTCATCTGTTTTAAAAATATCTGACTAATGGTTAACGCTACACATAGTCATAGAAACACAGGATCATCAAGGTTGGAAAAGATCAGTAAAATCAAGTCCAACTGCTGACCCATCCCCACCATGCCCATTAAACCACGTTCCTCAGTGCCACATCTTCCCTTTCCTTGAATATCTTCAGGGACAGTTATTCCATCATTTCCTCTGAGCAGCCTATTCCAGAGCATTACCATTCTTTCAGAGGAAAAATATTTCCTAATATCCAACCTGAACCTCCTCTCCAAAGCAACCTTCCTAGATAAGGCAAATCATACCCAAAGCTGTGGGAATAACACTTTGATGAGTATGTAGCCTGAAATCCCAAAGTTGTTCAGGGTTTGTGGGTTTCAGACTTCACCATCAAGGGAAGACAAGAGCTGTTATGGATCACATGACCTGTTAAGTCTTTTGGCTTTCAACACCCTAATGAATGCTACAGGTACTCCTAGCTGCTCATTTTCACTTGAATTAGGATGGTGGGAAAATTAAAGGCTTTCTAAATCCTGCAGAGACATTAAAATAAACAAGTAAAAAAGGCTAGCTCAAAGCAGCTATTCTGTTTATTTACAGGCAGTACTCTGTGTTAAAGGGAAGATTTGTTACTTAAGTCTACAAGAACAGAGTGAAATACAGCAGCACACAAAGCTTCTGTGATAGAGATGAGCAGATGGGGAAGACTCAGTGAGTAGACAGTTTGCTTGCCTTCAAAACTTTTCAACTGCAATATCTCTTCCCCCTCCCTACCTCTGGTTGTTGCTGGATGATAAATAAAATTGTCTCCTGAATAAATTCAAAGCCTGACAAACACACAGGTTTGCAGCCATTCTGATTTTGGGAAATGGCCATTCTTCTCTCTCTCCTGTCCTGCTAGCCATCGGGATAACTTTTATTGGGGTTATAACTGTGTTTGCCCTTTAATTTAAGGTAAAACACTTTGCTAACTGAAAATTGGTTCTGGGTTGTGGTAATCCTCAGCTCAAGCATTTATTTATCTATTTATTTTACTTCGTTTTTATTTAGGAAAGGATTGGAGACCTGAATCCTCTTGATATACAAAAAAATAAAAAACCCTTTGCCACCAAGTCTAGGGCACATCAACTGTCATTCCAAACCATAAATATCAAAGTAGCCATAAGATAAGCTAGGGAACAGTGTTGAAGGGCAGAGGTTATTCCTACATTCAGTTATACATATTTGTCTCAATCATTTTCAACAACCGTGAAACTCTGAAAACTCCCCTTCGTGCTGTTCTTGTGTAGAGTGCAGAACTAGAATCATGGAATATCCTGAATTGAAAGGAATCCTCAAGGATCATTGAATCCTACTCCTGAATTTTTTTTTTTTCACATAGGGAAAAGCCATAGAAGTGTCAGGAGGGCTGACCCATCCTTTGTAAATCTGACCGAGACTTTCAACATCCCCAAAAGGACTGAAGATCATGGAATCATAGAACAGCTTAGGTTTGAAGGGACCTTAAAGACCATCCAGTTTATTTGTAACTAAACCTTGTATTAATGATTAAAAGACTAAATCACAGAATCATAGACTGGCTTGAGTTGAAAGGGACCATAAAGATCATCTAGTTCCAAACTATTTTCTGTGGACAATCTGGCCTTGAACACTTCTAGATATCCAGCATCCACAACTTCTCTGGGCAGCCTGTGCCTGTGCCTCACCATTCTGAGTGAATAATTTCTTCCTTATGTCTAACTTCAGTTTTCCCCCTTTCATTTTAAAACCATTTCCCCCTGTTCTACCACTGTCAGACTGTGCAAAAAGTCAGTCTCCTTCCTGCTTATAAGCTTACAAGCTCCCTTCAATTGTTGGAAGGCTGCAATGAGGAAGGCTCTCCCTGGAGCCTTCTCTTCTCCAAGCTAAACAAGCCCAGCTCCCTCAACCAAGATCACAGATTTACCAGAGCTATGGGGAGACAAATGGGGCTTTCTCCCCATGGTTTCACATATCTAAAAGAGTAGAACTGGAACAAAATATCATCTGAATGTCAGAGGAGCAGAAGCTGGCAGGTGGCCTTTCTCCATGGGGTCTCCTGACTCACAGGAATTGCCTTGGGGGCTTTCACTACCACCTCCTCAGCAGAGGACGGCAGGTGGGCAAGACAGAACCCCAGCCCTGCAGGGAGAGAGATGCTTTCTGCCATGACTCATCCATGTTCTGCCTTCAGAGTCAGAGGCAGCAGTTTTCGTGAGTGGGAATCGCTTTGCTATTTTCTGTTTACAGGTTTTTCTCACCGTCTTTTCCCACCTGGGGGGACTTCAATTTTGAAAAACAAAGTGCAATCATTTTGTGTCTGGAACACTGGAATATCTTTTTTTTTTTTTAACCTGAAGATTGAAATATAGGTGTTTTCTGGGGTAAATGGTAAATGCAGAAGTGAGGGAAGGAAGAAAAAATATTTCAGGTAGGGATGGGCTATGCACAGGATGATCTTTTTTTACATCCTAGCTTCTAGCTTGTCCAGTGCTTATTGGCATTGAAGGACAGTAATGTATCAACTGGAGGTATCTGGGGAAAAGTCAAGCATCTCTTGCTTCTAGATCTTCAGTAGACACCACAGTCAAAGTCAGAATGTCACTGCTATACAAGACCTACATAAGACACGAGTCCCTTTGGTCCAGTTTCTCCTCCTTCCTATTTAAAATGCACCAAACCTGTCAATCTTCCCATCAAATTCTGTTGCCACTCCAGCCCATTTCACGCTGAGTACATTAGCCATGGTAAATCAATTGCATGGCTTGGGGCTGGGTTATTAGCACAATTATCTTGTTTACTGCCTGTGGATCTCCCTAGCTTTACGACGATGCCCTTCTAACATCATAGTAAAAGAGAAGGTCAATTATCTCCAAGTTTCACATGGGAAAATGACTATGGGAGATGGATTTGTTAAGGATCTTTTCTTTCCTTATTTATATTGTTTGTAGAGCTCAATCCTATCCACATTCTTCAGGAATGTTCTCCAGCCCTGGTCACTCATTACAAATACCTGCAAGACAAAGAGGCTGTCACTGATGCACAACAGTGCAGCACCAAGATCTAAGCCTTCTTAGTAAGAAAATAAAATAAAATAAAATAAAATAAAATAAAATAAAATAAAATAAAATAAAATAAAATAAAATAAAACCTCACTTTTTAGAAATCTGTTGAAGGAATCTTCTGGACAAGGGTGGAGGATATCCTACACTGGTCTGGGATTCCTCCTACGATGTTGAAGCTTGAAAGTAAATGTTGATGAGTTGCCAGGAAGCTCTTATGAGGCTTCACTTTATGGATGAACACAGATGTCCAAGAAACAGCAGTGCTACCATGACAGCTAAACTTAAAAAGCTCATGAGGCAGTTTAGTCCCTAAACCAATGGTTCCACCATTTCTGGCACATTTCTGGCATAGGAAAAAGCTCTATGCAGAAAGCCAGTGTTCAAAGCTTGGCTCAAAGAATGGGTGTTTAGTAGCAGTGAACCATCTTCAAGTGGACAAACTGACGTTCTCCAGGCTACCCACAGCCTGGTGAGCAGAGCATGACTCTTGATGCTGGAAGTTCCATTCAAACAGACTGGAAGCTTCAACATCCACCCTCTCTCTCTCTTACTGTCAAGTGCAATGGTCAATTTACTCTTTATACGTGATATATCTTATGCCAGCATGTCTCCTGTTGTAGCACTTTGTGGCCATGGGAATTTTGAGTGACATGGAGGTGATTGGCTGCTAGTTGGACTAGATTACCTTAGTGGTCTTTTCCAACTTTAATGATTCTGTGATTCTTTGACTTCATTACTTATTCTCAAATGCTCAACTCTCTGCAAAGCAGTTCAGTGGGGGTAGGTGAAAGGCACCAAGAACTGAGGATTGCACCCATGGGAAGATCCCTAAGCTGAGCGCTGCAACATGAATATGTAGCATCTGAAAACTTTGAGGCAGGAAGGAAATGGAGTTGAAAGCTCTAAAGAGCTATGTGGCTGTTAGCTTTCAGGCAAATAAAAGGAAAGCCTGTGGAATTAAATGGCTGGCATATAGAGTTTCACTTCTTGGTAGGCTGTCCAAGCAAGCTCATTCTTTACTTACTTACTACCAACTGGGGCTTACCCATATATGACAGCGGAATTTTGGAGAGAAAAAAAAAAAAAAAAAGATGCAGCATAAACTTTGTGAAAGGGATGGATAAGTGGAGAAGTCCTCCAAGTTCAGAAAAATATCCTCCAGAGCTCAGAAATGGTAGCACCTGCATTTAGCTTTCAGGGATCAGTCAGAGCTGTGATGCCCACGAGGAGTCAGATTCTCCCATCCTCCAGATTACATATTTAATTGCTGCAAACCATAGTCCCTTTCCATCTTCTATGTCCATTAACATTTTATTTCTATTTTTTTGTCTTATCATAGAGATGCCCTGTTTTGCATGGACATGGAATTGAAGCTGGAGCATGCATCCAAACTTAGGACTGACTAAAACTCTGGATCTCATTGTCCAAACATAGTCAGACACTAATGGGAAGATAGAACTTTGCAAAGGGTAAAGGAGATAAGTGAATTAGAGCCCTAATGGAGAAGAACAGACTTTTCCCTGATCCCTGCATGTTAGCTCTGGAGTTTTGCAGAACCCTGCTATAAACTAAGGTAAACTTTGTAGCAGCCCTGCCTTTCTTCTTGGCTAAAGACAGTCAAACATATGCAGAAGATGTCATACCTTGGCTATGTCCATTGCCTACATTACTAATTCCATCTTCAATTTACACGCAGCATGCTTTTTGTCAGTGTTTTGAGTGAAGTGTTCCATCCACGTGCCCATTGAAACAGCACCTGCACAAGGGCTGCTTGTGAAGCTGGAGCTGATTTACTGAGATGTAGAATTATCACAAAACATACACCGTGTTCTTTTCAGTTTTGGAAACTATGATTAAAAGTTAAGTTGCTAGACAGTATCATTTAGAATCTCGAATTGTTCCTTTTTATTTTTGTTCTAAATCCTTTACATTTAAGCACAGATACACCCTCCAATCATCTTCAACTGTCTTTCTATTTAAAACAATTAGAGAAAATTATGTATGACTACGTGTGTACTGTGGAATATAACTCTTCTGTTTATTTAAGAGTGAGCAATGAGCCATATATGCTATGCAATTATATGGAAGATAGCAAGATTATCATGTTTTGGAACAAAAAAATGTGTCAGGATTTGGATCGAAGGGGGATTGTTGGAGGTAATTTATGTAGTTTAGAGTGATTTAAGACTAGTTAAACAATTGCACATCATGGTACAATATATGACATAATAGGCAAAGAGAATTGAAATGTTTTCCGTTCTATTTTCTATGCCAGCTTCTCAGCTAGTGCTCTGCCAGACAAATCTGTGGGGCTCTGCCACTTGGAGAAAGCATTATTTCAGTTTCTCTTCTCTTTCGCATCATACTGTGGTTGGTCACTCAATCAGTGGCTTGTCCTCCAAGAGTATAAATGGACTCTGCACAGTCATTAGAAGTGCTGATCCTTACTGACCATCCCTGCTCAGCTGCTTGAAATATCTGACCTGCAATCTTTTGAATTTCACTTTGACATTGATTTTACATCTCCCCAAGGTTTTTCTTTTGGGGAGAAAATCAGGCCAGAGTGCATTTAATAGGTTGAATGTAATGGAGGGATATTTGGGAAGAGACACTGATTTTTAGGGACTTCAATGCCTATCAGCTGCTGAATCACCTATCTGAGGTGTTTTAAAAAATGGGAAATACCATCCATTTATTGCTTAAACTAGATAGCAATGAACGAAAACAGTGCTCTGAGCTGTAAGGACTTCCTAGCTGTGAATGCTTGGGAGCTGCCAGTAGCCTACTAGAGTGGGGAGAAACTTCCTTTATCGTTGGGGAAACTGAAGAAAAAACACAAGAAAAACAGTGGATTATCTTTTTTCATGTTTTCTTTACTGAACTGTTGTTCAGCACCTGTAGGGGAAGAAAAATGTAGCAAATACCAAACTAGCTCCTGAAAACATATTGGCTTAGTTCAACTATCTGTAACATTGCACATTTCCATTACAATAGGAGATTCCCTGGCTGAAGTCTGCATCCAGAAAAGGTGAGGAGGTTCATACACTGAAGCTTTGAATTTGAAACAGCAAAAAGTGCCCTATTCTCAGAATGCAGATTCAGTGTAAGAAGAGAAGGGGGTTTATGCATTGCAGCTCCAAGATGATTAACTGAGACGGAGAAATAAGACTTCAATCACATTGCTGTGAGTGACTAATGTGATTGCAGCCAAAGAGCGTGACACTGGCTGGTATCAACCATCCTGAAATAGCTGGAGAGCAGGACAATGGGATTTGCACATTTAATGCAAAGTGGACAGAAGTAGGACTTCATACTTCTGGTTCCCTTCCAACTTGTGATAATACATGATTCAATGTTACAGGTTTCTGAATTTTCTACCTTGATACTCTCGGCTATAGAGAAAAGGACCTGGGTGTCCTGGTAGAGAACAGTTTGGCCATGAACTGGCAGTATGCTCCTGTGGCCAAGGAGGCCAATGGTATCCTGGAGTACATTACAAGAAGCATGGCCAGGAGGTCGAGGTAGGTGAACTTCCCCCTATATTCTGCCCTAGTAAGGCCACATCTGGAGTATTGTGTCCAGTTCTGGGCTCCTCAGTTCAAGAAAGACAGGAAATTGATGGAGTCCAGTGGAGGACTGCAAACACAATGAGGGCCCTGGAGCATTTCCCTTATGAAGAAAGGCTGAAAGACTTGGGGATGCTCAGCTTGCAGAAGAGAAGGCTGAAGGGGAGATCTTCTCAGAGCTTGTAAATATTTAAAGTTGAGAGCCAAAATGATGGGGCCAAGTTCTTTTCAGTAGTGCCCTATGACAGAAAAGGGCAATGGGCACAAACTGGAACTTAGAAAATTCTGAACCTACCAAAGGAAAGATTTCTTTACTTTGAAGATTACAGAGCCCTGGAACAGACTCCCCAGAGAGGATGTAAAATCTCCTTCTCTAGAGATATTCAAAACTTGCCTGGACTCTTTCCTGTGATCTACTGCAACCTACAGTAGGGAACCTGTTTTAGCTGCGAGGTTGGACTAGATGATCTCTAGAGGTTCCTTCTAACCCCTGAGAATCTGTGAATCTGTGACACAGCCTCTTCCTTTACTCTAAAATAAGTTCTTTGGTGGGTTTAACAGCCAAGTTTTCATGCAGATACAAAAGGACATGCTTCCCCTATTTCAAATTCCAGCTAATGATTCTGCTATCTGATAAAAATTCCAGCTCGTCAGACTTGATCAAAGGGCTGGAGCATCTCTCCTATGAAGAAAAGCTGAGGGAGCTGGGCTAGTTTAGCATGGAGAAGGCTCTGGGGAGATCATGCAGTCTTCCAGTATCTGAAGGGAGCTTGTAAATGGGAGGGAGACTAACTTTTACATCATCTAATGGTGATAGGACAAAGGATTTAACTGAAAAAAAGGATCTTTTGTTTAGGCACTAGGAATAAATTATTTACTCAGAGGGCAGTGAGCACTGGCACAGGTTGCCCAGAGATATAGATGTCCCATCCATTGATACATTTAAGGATAGGGTCCTGGGCAGCCTGATCTAGTGCCAGGCAACCCTGCTCATGGCAAGGAGTTTGGAACTTTAAGGCCCCTTCCAACACAAGCCATTCTGTGATACTTTGATTCTATGATTCTATGGTGCTACAATTCTGTGATGCTATTATAGCGCATAGTGAAGCACTGAGGAAAAAGAGACTCTAGCAAGCTAAATTAGAAGCTGAATTTACCCTTGTATCACTCTTGCACAACTCATGGTCATTCTTCCACTGCTCGCTGAGGCTTAGCCCTTTATTATCCAGCTCACAGAGTGCTTCAAATGTCATTCCTTAGACCCACAGACTTCCCAACCACAACTCTACTATAGATTAACCCCTTTTTGGATTTATTGGGTTCAACTCAAGTGATATGAAAAGGAAATCACCTTGAAAATCACACTGGAAATCACCTAACCTCTGAGAATAATTACTGGAGCCCATGCAGCTCTTGCAGGAAGTGCTCAAAGCTTCAAGCAGCACCAGCTGCAGAGTCATCATTACCAGCAGAGCCCAGTTCCCTGCTAGAATTAATGACTCAAGCCTGCTTAACTGCCAGTTTCTCCCCTTTGCCCTAGATGTTAATTCCTTACTCAGCCATGAAATTGCAGTTTTGTTGAGTTGCTACATTACCTGCAAAGATGGCATTTGAGTTCAGTGTGGCACTGAAAGTAGGTCCAGATCCCCACCATAACTTAACTTGCACCTTCTCCTCAAGAACAGAATTAATGTTTTGCTCTAACATTTATCTATCTATCTATCTATCTATCTATCTGTCTGTCTGTCTATCTATCTATCTATCTCTGCCAGCACTTGTAGGCATCTTTGTATCAGGAAGAAAAAAGAAAGATTCTTGAAAATAACTTTTTGACCTTAGAAAATATGAAATAAGGAGCAGCTGACTGAGTCAGCTTAACACACATGATTCACTGATAGCAAAGCAAAGCTGAGATCTGAGAAAGATCAAGACTTGGGTCTAACTGCTGTAACATGCTCCTGTGAAATGATGGCAGCAGGCGTCCTGTGCCAAGGAAGATTGCCATGAGGAAATAGGTGTAGCTGCTGGGAAGAGAGCACAATTAGGGAATAAAATAATCCCCTGAGGCCAGGATGGATTTTGCAACTCGTTCCTTTCCACTCTTGTGATTATTTGTGATGCGAAGTGGCTGCAGGGGGTTGTGGTGAGGGAACTTCTGTCAGGAAATACTTTTGAGACATTATTGCTTGTTTTGCAGAGCCAAAGTCTGCCTTCACATTATTGCTAAGCTGCAACAGCATATGGAGGTTGCAACACAGACAGCCTCAGTTACCTCTTGTTGGCAGAGAAAACCTACAGAATCCTGCAGAGCCCTGATCTCTCTCCAACAGCACTTCATTCTCTTCTTCTTTGTTGGTGGTTGGTTTTTGTTGTTTGTTGTTGGTTGTTTTTTTTTTTGCTTTTTGTCACATGAATATCTGTGATAATTTCCTCACCAGACAGACTCTGAGCATCAAGAAAGTCAAAAACGCTTCAGTAGCATCCGGGATTGCTGAGAATGGATCTGAGCAGGAAGCGGAATTAATTTCCCAGGGCGGTCTCATGTGTGCAGCTCAGATGCTGGGGAAAAAGGAACATAGTGACGGATGGATGGTCGTAAAGCAGCAAAAAAGAGAGACTTGCATCAGAGCTACTGATTTCCATCTCTACGTCACCTAGCAACGCTCCAATTAAGGATTTGACTTCCGAGAAATTGATTCTCTGGGAATTTTCCCATTAGGTGGCACCACTGTCTTGAGAAGTTTCTCCTGCTCTGACTCTTTCATTCTAGATAACCCTAAATCATAGAATCAAGGAATCATTTAAGTTGGAAAGGACCGTTAAAGGTCAGCTACTCCAACACTCCTGAAATGAACAGGGATATCTACGGCTAGATCAGGAAGCTGAGAGCCCAGACCCAATGCACAGACTCACAGAATTCAGGAATAGTGGAGATCAACAGGAGTGCTAGGCAGGATTTATACAGACCCAAAATTGACCTGGGCTGTGAGTTCTAATTAAATTTGAAGACAAGCTTTTGATGGGAGCCAGTCCATCTTGTGACACAATTTCTGGAGAACCCCGTGGAATGGCTTATTTGCATAAGAGCATGTTATAGCTTAATTAAAACTGTGCATTAACTTCTGAGCTGATACTTCATCCTCAAACCACACACTGTGCTTCAGGACAGAGACATGGTGGATGTCCCAGCCCTGAAGAGATTCAAGGTCAGGCTGGACAGGGCTCTGAGCAATCTGATCTGGCTGTAAATGCCCCTGTCATTGCAGAGGAGTTGAACAAAATGGCCTTTAAGAGTCCATTTCAACTCAAACAATTCTATGATTTGATGATTCTATTTTTAAGTAAAATCCATTTTGTGAATTCACCACCAATGTTTCCTACTTCTATTAGAGTTCTTTCTAGTGATTGGTGGGAGAGAGTTTTGCCTTTTTGGCCTTTGAGAAGTCAGGTGAAATAAATTCTACCCCAGGAACATTTTTCACACCTCAATGACAGAAAAAGTCCTGCCAGGCTCAGGAAAAAGTACTTCTCATGTGGTCCTTGTTACCTGTCAGACTGATGTACCCATTTTGCCTTCTAGGAATTTGACAGTGCAGGTCATGGCTATTGATAATGCTAAGTGGCTCACAACTCTTAAGGAAAGAACAAAGCGGTGCTCAAGGTCTCCTTCAAAAGAATCCTAGGCACTCATGTTTCAGAATAGACCTGGTATTTAGAGAATAAATAGACCTGGAGCAGATGCATGCTCTAAACATTAGTATCCCTTCAAGAGCAAAGTAAACAGTTGTGACAGACTCCACAATAATCATCTAACAAATCATCTGGCTATGCAATCCTTTTTCTTTCTGCCTTCAGTATCCAAATGAGTAACAACATTCTAGAAAGAGTTTTCTATTCCTGCAGGCTGTTCCAAACTGTATTTGTAGGATCCTTAGTCATCGTGCTGAAGAAACTGCTCCCACAAGCATCTTCTGTAGATAAATATAGACAGACCAGCTCTGAACCTATGGCCTTGGTTTTATGGAAGTTTTGTTGTTATCGCTTTTTTTTTTTTTTAAAAAAAAAAAAAGATCAATTGTACTTCTATTTTCTTTTCTTTTCAGGAAGGTTGCTCTTACCAAAAAGATTTTCTCTGATACTCTTTCAGGAATAATTGGATGAACTTGATGGGAACAAACCCCAACTACTTTCTTTTGGATCCTGATGTCCCAGTGGGGGTGAGACAGCTTCAGGACTGATACCTAATGACTCTGCTATGACTTCAAATCCCTGAGCAATATTCCAGGTTTGCTGTTTCCACCAGACACAAAATATAACAGGAGTTGAGGGGTTATTAGGTTGAGATTTGATGACATCAAGCTTTGTGGTGCAGTTGACAGGGCTGAGGGACAGGATGGCATCCAGAGAGATCCAGACAGGCTGAGCAATGGGCCCAGGAGAACCTCGTGAGGTTCAACAAAGCCACGGCCAAGATCTTGGGGCTAGAAGAAAGGGGAGCTATAAGAAAAAAGGGGACACACTCTTTAGTGGGGTCTGTTGTGATAGGACAAGGGGAAATTGTTTCAAACTAAAAGAGGGGACATTTAGATTGGAGAGAAGAAGTTTTTTTATGATAATGGTGCTGAGGCACAGGAACCGGTTGCCCAGAGAGGTGGTGGATGCCCCATCCTTGGAGACATTCAAGCTCAGGCTGGACAGGGCTCTGAGCAATCCAATCTAGCAGCAGATGTCCCTGTTCATTGCAGGGGAGCTGGAACAGATGACATTTAAGGGTCTCTTCCAACTCAAACAATTCTGTGTTTCAATGATTCTATGAAAGGTCATAAACAGTCTGTCCTGGGAGATAGAGTTCTCTATTGGCAGAGTAAGTTGATGTGCTGGGTAAACTTCTCTCATATCACTGCATGAATATGCCTGGCTTTCACTCCCCAGCTGCAGAAAGACAGATTGATGTGAAAGGATTAGCCAGGCTCTATGAAAACCCCAATGCTACAGGGGGTCAGCAAAAAGATATTAAAATACCTGTTCCATGGTAATGGTCTCAAATGGGCATCTAATGAGGTTGCTGTTTAACTCCAGATTTTTTTGCTGAATTTTATAACTTAGATCTTTGTCTTTAGGTACATAAAGGAGCTCTGTGTTCTTAATTCTTACCAGCATGCCCAAATCTCTCCCTTCAAGAAGGACCTGAGATACAGCTGTTCTTCCTTTGCTATTTTGGATACATACAACCAGTTTGGAAATGTAATTAACACATTTTCTCTGGTACTGTCATTTGATTATTTCCAGAGTTGCAAACACCCCTGTGCTCCATTCAGTTGTGATCTTTGTTCCGCAATTAGCAGTATGTGTTGTAGACCACAGAGCAGAAGTGGCATTGCAGACAAGTCTAACCCTACAGATGATAATGAAATTAGCCAGAACAACTGATATCTAAGTCTAATCCTAAACAGCATGATGAAGAATTAGTATCCGAGAAAGAGGACAAAGAGCCTTTTCAAAAGCAGAAGCAGACAGAGAACAATCCATGCTTGAATGTCCTTTTTCTTCTCCTTATATTCACAGTCATTTGTTGAGAACTTCCTACAAATCATTTGTCACTCTCTTCACTCTGTGGATGATGCTAAGCTGAGTGGTACAGTTTATACAACAGAAAGAAGGGATACCATCCAGAGGGACCTTGTCAGTAGCTTCATCTCCACTTCCTTGAAATGATTTGCAAGAGATTCTTCCCTTCCCTAATCTGAAGGTAAATGTACTCTTTTTTCAGCCATTCAGGAAGAGAATCTTTCTTTCCCTGCTTATCTACTATACATCACCCAGAAGCATGCTGTTATTAAAGGCTCACACACAGAGCCTCTGTATGCAGAGAGGTGATTTACAGTTACAAGGATCCTGCGATGATGCAGTTGGCAAGACCATTGCTTTTGAGCCATCTGTTCCCTGAAATGACTTCTTTGACTCACCAGCTAGTGTATAGAAAGCCAGTCTGAATAGGGCTGAAAGATAATTATACCACATCAGGTTTTGCAAATAATCATGCCAGGGCAGGGCTGAAGTAGCTCAGCTGGGAGAGCGTTAGACTGAAGATCTAAAGGTCCCGGGCTTCAGCAGTGTTTTGCAGTAGTTTTGAACATTCCAGTTCTGGGCTCACCAGCACAAAACAGACATGGCATGGAAAAACTGTAGAAAGTGCAGCAAAGGGACAGGAAGGTGTTGAAGGGACTGGAATCACACAAGGAGAGGTTGAGAAGCTTGGTACTGATTGCCCAGATACTGTAGAATTCATCCTTGGAGGAATTCAAAAGCCATTTGGCCAAAGTCCTGGGCAATTGGCTGTAGCAGCCCCATTCAAGCTGGGTGTTTGGACCAGGTGACCTCAAGAGACTTTCCAACTCCAACTATTCCATGATTCTGTGGGTACAGAGACAGACACAAGTTTATGGATGCAGAAGGAAATGTAATCCTCTTGTATTTCCATTAGCAGTGGCCACTTGGCCAATCAGCGCAAACATATGGGCTGACTAACCAGCCAACAACAGCTGTGAATGATATTGGAATATTAGTAAATTGGATATATTAAAAGTTAACACATACATGCCCTTACAGAACCATCTATTGGTTTCTACATCTTTTTCTTCTTTTTCTTTTTCTTCTTCTTCTTCTTCTTTTTCTTCTTCTTCTTCTCTTTCTTATTATTCTCCTTCTTCTATCTTCTTTGATTTTCATTTATTTTATACAAGCTAATAGCTCTGTGGAGAGAGACTGCTTCAAAATTATCTCATCACCAGCTCTGAAATCCTAGTCTGTCATCTGTTGCAAGAGCTGCAAGAGCTGCAGTGCTACGTCATGTGCAGAGCCCCCAAATAAACTTCCGTTCTCATTTAAGATACCATCTGTGTCCCATTTCTGCAGCACTTGGCAGAGCCTGCTTCCCTTCTATGGTATGTTTGTTCCTCTCACAGAGCTGCAGCCTTCTTTGGAGGTGAGAAAGTCAGCTGGAATGAATGCCACCTCCGTGCCAATGGAGATCGCTTTTCTCAGAGTCTTATCAGGTAGCAGGAGGTCATTAATGTTCAACCTTGGCTGGTTGGTCCTCAATAACAGGTCCATAGAAGACATAAAGCTAATATTTGGTCATATTTGGCTGCAAGAAGAGGAAGAAGCTTCATTGTGTTGTTTGCTATTAACGAGGGGAAATGCAGTGAGATGAGGAAGTGCTAAGTTTGGGTGCTATGGACTGGGTCAAACATATAATGGAGCATCCAGCTGCTTAGTCCCTTACTTGGTAATTGGTGGAGTTCATAGCCTTGTTCTTCTTCAGTACAATTAAATTAAGCTTTATTATATAACTCTGACAGCTACAACCCACTGGAAAGGAAAAACAGCATTAGATTCTGTTCTCCATCAAAACAACTAAAGCAAATCACATCACTGTTACTCAGTTTTCCTAATTGCAGCACCAGAACGTGCCTAGGTGTGGTGAAGAGTTAAATTGCAGGTGAATGTACTCCGTGTTCTCAACTTGTTTTTGTGTGTTATCCCAGCACGTGTCCCCACAGATGATATTGTATTACTCACACACCTCTTGAGTCCTCATTTTTTCTAATTCTTTTTTATTTGCAAGAGCTGCAAACAGTCAGCTATCCAGGAAAACACAGCCTTCATAATGCTGGCATCAGCGTCATTGAACTGTGCTCAGGAGATTGTTTCTTATGAATTCCTATGACTTTCAAGTGAATTTACTTCAAACTTTAAGAGAAAAGAGATAGAGAGAAAAGAGACCACTCATCTCAGAACAGAGAGAAAGATGAGGTAAATAATAAAGAAACAGCGTAGGAATGTGGATGATAAACTGAAGATGATGTAAGAGAGTAAAAAGGCCTGGGTCATCAACCATCTTAAGTGGCTGAGAAGGACTCTGGAAAATGAAAACCTATCATACAAATGGAGAAGTTGTTTTTTCTTGTAATGGATAAGAATATGACAGATTCAGCATATCTGAGATAAACACTAAGGATAGATAACATATGGTCAAGTTAGAAGGCAACATAAGAAGAACAGAGATAAACTGATTAAGGACATCTTGACTGTAAATCCTAAGTTTACCATCCATTAGAATAAAGAGCTTTCAGCCAGCTCTTTGCTGTCCTCTCGGAGTTTCTTGGTTAATATGAAAAACCTTGCTCAGGAGATAAGCAGTGCTAAATCTCTCACATCACCAACCTTTCTCTCCTTCTCTCTGGCAGAGCTGAAGGATCAAGAGACTAACAGGCACAGAGTATATGGATCTTGGCCATAATATTTTGGATATTATTAAGAAAATTATTGGCATCAACCTATGACCATGGCAGTGATATGGCATGCTGATGTAGGTTACATAAATGGATCTCCATACCTATAGAATTGGTATAATTCTGGTTAAACTCAGATGTCAGGAGGGAGTTAGATGTAATGAATTCCTGGAATAGGGAAAGAGAGAGTTCTGACCTCATCCTATCCTCTAGCTAGGCATTTTTTGGAGAGCAAAACTGCTCATTCCCTAAGGAACAGGCTCTTTTTGCAGTTTTGCTTTTTAGTCATTCCAACCCTTTACCAGATAACAAAACATTAACAGAGACAAGTTTGATTCTGCATCTTGACTGCAGAGACAATTTTCAGCTTGGTCAGCAGAACAACAGGATGGTGGTATGGAGTAAAGCCATAATCCATCAAACACCTCTGTCAGCAGAGGGTGATTTGAGTAAAGCTCTGATATAGACAGCAGTGGAACTTCTTTTCCTTTGCTTATTCCAATTCCTAAGAATAAGAGTGCAGGAATTTCTTCAGCTGCCAGTTTTCTTGGCATTACCGTATTTAAAAGCTCATATAGATACGTTCAAAAAGACTGGGATAACAATTGAAGCACTTTTTTTCACTATTGACATTTCTATCTTTAGCTAGTAAGTTCTATTACTGTTCACAGGTATTTCTAGTGCCCTTGCTCACTTTGGCAGGAGAAGAGGCCATCACACAATGCAGGAATAGCACAGCATCTGAGATGCTCTCAAACCATCTCCAGAACCTGGACTGATTTAAGGTCCTCTTTCTTCCCCACCTATATTCACACTGTGACCCACATTCACATCAGTCCCAGTTATTTGCATTCATCTCAAACCATCTCATAAAAAGACAAGGAAGAGAAGGAGGGAGATCTTCAACCTCATTTTTCAGCTTTCCTCATATTGTATGTACACTGATCTCTCCTTTTCCACTCTCTTCACTCACTTTTTATCCCTGTCCTTCACACCCATAAAATGTGCTAGCAAGGGTGGCTGTAAGAGGGAGTGGACACAGGAGGGAAGTCGTGGTCTCTTGGGAGTGACAACAGAAACCTTCCAGTAAGGAATAGGAAGAGCTAGTAACACATTTCCAGAGCATGGACCTGCTTGCTGTCTGTGCTGCCCACCTGCTCAGCTCCATGTTGAGTACACCCACCTGCAAGAGGGAACCAGCCTGAGCAGCAGCAAGGAAAAAGTTCACCTGGAGGGGAAAGCAAGCATTTACCAATGAAGGTGGGAAGAAAGAAGGATCCTGCAAAATACTGTGGCTATGAGGGAGGCTTTCTAGAATAAACCTGATCTGGGGATATGAAATATGGGATGAAGGAGAAGCATGGGGGGATTAAATTGGTGTTTTAGCATCCTCACAAGCTGGTATGGAGGGAAATGGATTCTTCAGAAAGTTTAGCTCTACCATTAATTTATAACATTTTCCTTGGAAAATCTCTCCTTCTCCATTTGTAAGCATTGCTTGAGCTGCCGACAGTGTGTGAAATCATTTTGTAACTATTTATCTCAACAGTCACTAGGCCTGAAGTGGGATAAACTCCCAAGCACTGCTAGAGGATTAACACTGCATATGGCTATGGGATTGCTACCAAGTGTTGATATTTGTAGTGCTTGCCTCATTTTCCTGACAACTCCTGACTCACTTTCTTCTCTTGTTTATATTTGGTCTCCAATGTGTTTAACCCACCTGGGGAATCATAGAATCTTTAAGGTTGGACCTAGTCCACTTACCACTAGTACTTCACACTAAAACATCCCTAAGTACCACATCTACACATTTCTTGAGCACTTCCAGGGGTGGTAACTCAATTATTTCTCTGGGAAGACTATTCCAGTGCCCAACCACTCTTTTGAAGAAAAAAAAAATTCTTAATATCCAACTGAACCTTGCCTGGTGCAACTTCAGGTCATTCCCTCTCATCCTATTGCTGTTATCTGGGATAAGAGACCAACTCCCACTTCACTACAACCTCCATAGTTGTAGAGAGCTATAAGGTCTCCCCTGAGCCTCCTCTTCTTCAGACTGAATAATCCCAGTTCCCTCAGCTGCTCGTAAGATTTGTGCTCCAGACCCTCAACAAACACATAGGTGAACCCCATCTATGGCAGGTGTGGACAACACCCCACAGCACTTGTAGCTATGACTCTCATGGGTCACACCAGGGGTGCTTATATTTCATTCCCATGCTTCACTTGGATTCTTTATCAGTGCATGCACAAACTGGTAAACTGTGTTTCTAGAAGTAAGGTTTCATAGAATAGATTCATTTGAGTTGGATGAGACCCTTAAAAGCCATCTAGTCCAGCTCTCCTGCAATGAACAGGGACCTCTACATCTAGATCAGGTTACTCCGAGTCCCATTCAGTTTGACCTTGAATGTCTCCGAAGGTGAGGCATCCACCAGATATCTGGGCAACCAGTTCCAGCACCTCACCACCAACAACTTTTCTTATATCCAGTCTTAATTTCCCTTAATGAAGTTTTCATGATGTTGAGTCCTGCTCAGCCTTTGGAAAGGTCCTAGCTTTCAGCTCCAGACTCCAGCAGCTCTCCTGAGCAGTGCCAATGTGTTTTTCAGAATAAAATTACAAGGCTGACAGAAAAAAAGTGTTTCTACATTCTTTTAAGGGCAGAGAGGCCTTGGAAGTCTGAGAAATCACCAACTGAATGAAGTTAAACAAAAGCAAGTGTCAAGTTTTGCACCTTGGGATAGGACCCACCTGGATGTATGTACAGACTGGATGATGAGAGGCTGGAGAACAGCCCTGCAGAAGGAGATCTGGGGATTCTGGTTGATCTACATCTGTGGGGATCATCCCAAAGCTCCACAGGGTTTGGATTCTGGATGATCCTGTGTGGAGCCAGGAGTTGGACTCAGTGATCTTTATGCGTTTCTTCCAACATGCTTCTCAGCTAGCCACAGCTGAGCAGACTGGCAGGAATAAAAGCTCCCTCATCTTGTTGTGTAACCATGTGCTTCCCATAGATTTGGTAATGGTCGTATAGTTACATCTACACCAAATTTACGAACCAAACATAGATGCATGATCTTAGCTGCAAAAACCACCTATGAACTGCAGTCTGATAGAAATCCACCATTTCTAAGAATCATAGAATCATAGAATGGCTTAGGTTGGAAGGGTCTTTAGAAATCATCTAGTTCCAACCCTCTTGCCATGGGCAAGGCTACAACTCATTAGATCAGGCTGCCTAGGGACTTTGTGCTGCCCAAGAATATGACTGGTTTGAGATTATGTGCAGACACCTCACATTTGCTCCAGAAGCATCAGGCAGCTGAGAGATGTCAATCTATTTAGCTAACAAAGCCAGCTCCAAACCCTGAGCTAATCTGTCTTTCCTCAGGGAATCACTTAAATAACAATGTCGACTGGCTTTTCAAGAGAACTTACGAAAAAAAGAGGTGTTAACAGAAGATTTAGTTAAAAGCTTAATGCTGCAGGTGATGACCTGGGACCTTAATGACTAAAATTCTTTGGGTGAACACAAATACATTTCCAGTGGCTTTGCAGCCCCTCCAGTCCTGGATTTATTTGCATATCCTTTTTTTTTTTTTTTTTTTTTAAATTCTTTCTTTCTTTTTTTAATGGCTATAACACAAGAGATCTTGTAAAGCTTTTGCAAAATTTCAGGTTGGGACTGTAGCTGCAAAGCTAGCTTCCCTGAAGCAACAGGCAATCCAACACATCTGTGGCCACCCATCAGGATCTGTAATAGGGTGGCTTCATAATCAGCAGGCAACTGTACTGCCTCTCACTCAGTCCGAGTTAAGAAAAGCTGCCGCCGTTTTCTATGCTAATTTCATGGTTTTTCAAAAGCCCATTTCATGTCTCCTCCTCCTCCATATACTTTTCTCTCTCTCTCTCTCTCTCTCGCTCCTCCTGTGGAGGTGCCAAAGCCTCCTCCGTCAATTTATGAGAACTTCTGCTTGAAAACTAGAGCAGAGAATCACCCACGTAACCAGGCTGGCAGGAAAATATTGGAGGCAGAGACACTGACTCAAAATGACTCTAGGAGTTTCCCCGTGTCAGGGTGAAAGAAAGGAGAACCTGAGCCTGGAGTCAACACCACCAAATCACATGGGGATGAAAGGTCTGTCCACCATGTTCTAAATATGGCTAGTGAATTTGTTCATCAGGGAGATAGTTTTGCATTTGTTTCTACCATATGTTATTATTTTATCTGTTTTCTGCTTGCCTAGGAATTGTGGCATTCCTTTTTTATCTCCCCCCTAACCCCCCATCCAACCTGGCCTTGAACACCTCCAGGAACGGGGCATCCACAACCTTTCTGGGCAGCCTGTTCCAGCACCTCACCACTCTCATAGTAAAGAACTTCTCCCTGGCATCCAACCTAAATCTTCCCTCCGTCAACTTAAAACCATTTTCCCTTGTCCTGCAGTTATTAACCCTTTCAAAGAGTTGACTCCCCTCCTGTTTGTAGGCTCCCTTTAGGTACTGGAAGGCTGCAATGAAGTCACCCCGCAGCCTTCCTTTCTCCAGGCTGAATAAGCCCAGCTTGCTCAGCCTGTCATCATAATACATGTAGCATAAGAAGCTGATTTAAGTGTGGTTTCATAGAATCATAGAACCGTAACATGGTTTATGTTGGAAGGGACCTCAATCCCTTCTAATTCCCCTGATGCAGGCAGGGCTGCCAACAGCTAGATCAAGCAGCAGATTAGGCTGCCCAGGTCCCCATCCAACCTGGCCCTGAACATCTCCAGAGATCGGGCATCCACAACCTCTCTGGACAGCCTGTATTAGTTTCTCTGTACAAAAATTCCCTGACATCTCATCTAAATCTCCCCCCCTTTATTTTAAAACCATTTCTCCTTGTCCTATCAGTTTCCCCTTGTCCTAGCAAAGCTTAAAGCCCTAAAAGATATTGAGTAATTGAAATCAATCCTCCCTTAAGATTCCTGTGTTTTATGTTAACTATGTGAATTTAGAGCTTTGATGAGAATGTTGTATGCCCTAGAGATGATTGTGGTTGAGAACCACAGTGCAACCCAACCACCCTTCTTCATGGGCTACCCAATCTGTCACCTCCTATATGTTCCCAAAGGATGGCACAGTATCATTCACTCTTGCCCTGGCCTGAATCCCACCTTGGGGAAGGAAATGAAATAGTCCTTATCTTAGAAGCGACAGCAGGAGCTCCACAACCCTCTTTCTCTGAGCGTTTTTGAACACAGTTTGCATATTTAAATAGCCTACTTCCACTTGTAATGAGCAGTGCTTCATGTTCTTTCCTTTTCCTCTGCTAGCTCCCTGCAGTCACAAATAAAATTAGACTTCACTATTCAAACTGAAAATGAAGGATAGCCCATTGCCCAAAAGTTAACAGCCCAAACACTTAACAGACCAAATAACAGTCTAAACTGCAATTAATTAATCAACCATATATACTAAATCTAAGACCCTTCACAAGTGTTTTAACTATTTATTTTAGTACCTTTGAAGAATTGAGCTGGGTCCAAAGACTGGTTTTATTACTCTGCATTTTTAGCACTGGATATTCAGATCAGGTCCTGGATAGCTGAAAGAGGTTGTTGTTTTGTTTTTTTTTTTTTAAATTATTATTTTATTCTTATTTTAGCATGGTGCATAACCTAACCATGCTTTGGGATGCTCCTTAGGCAGCAAAAAATAATGTTAACCTGAAATTTCCCAGGACCTTGCTGTATGACCTGACTGGATAAATTGCCCACATCGTGTCTGTCATCCAAAGGACAATGCTGGGTAAGTCATGTACAACATGAGTTCACCAGGTGGACTCTGTGCTTTTCAAAATCCAAGCAGCTTCAGTTGAAAAAGACAAATCTTGATTTCCAGAGAAATTGGAACAGGCTGCTCAGGGGAGTGGTAAAGTCCCTGCCCTGGGAGGTATCCAAGAAATGTGGAGATGTGGCACTGAGGGGGTCATGCTTTAGTGGGCATGGTGGGGATGGGTTGATGTTTAGACTAGATGATCTTAAAGGTCTTTTCAGACCTTAATGACTGTATGATTCCATGGTTCTAGGAATTCAAAGCTAGTCATCCATTGGAAGGTCTGTGTTGCATCTTCTGTACACCCACTGTAGCTAGGACAGCAGAGAGCATCTCTTTCTGCAAGCATGTGTGGTTTCTATCATAATCTAGGCTCCACACTGCATGAGAAGCACAAACGTGTGTGAATACCTTTAGGGCCTCACACAAACTGTTTGTTCTCAGCACAGTGCTGCTGCATCTCCAAGAGCTCTGCACTGCAGCACAAACCAAACCTTAATGTCATTATGCCTGGAGTAGTCATCATAGCATTATTGCTCCCATGGAATGCAAATAATAATCCTTTCCTCATCTTGTAGCTCCTGTGTAATTTAGTAAATTAATCTTCAGGGCTGGAAATGTCTTTTATTGTCTGCGTGTTCTTTGTTTCTCCCTGTCAGGTCTCAGGGCATTTTTCAAGCCCACTGGACAATTTTGCTTCATTTTCTGATTGGGGAAACTGACGCATTAATAAAATAATTGCCTTCTCATGTTAGCTATTGACAAAGAAACAAAGCAGATGTGCTTCCACTTAGCCCAATATGCCTGATTAATCTATATATTACAGTAGTTCCTTCAAGAATGTAAGATGGAAGAAATGTCTCAAACACTGCACAGGAATGCCATCACAAAACAAACAAACAAACAAACAAACAAACAAACAAAAAACAGAAAAAAAGAAGATAGGAAGACGTGTGCCCCTCCACTTGAAGGTATTGTCAGGGCAGCTGCACTAGCACTGCAGCAGTGTTTCACAGTGACTGCAGAACAGAAGGTTGGAATTTTCTGTCCAACCCCACAAAGCACAACTACATATGCAGTAACCCTGCTATGATCTGTAGTCAGTGGTTTTAATGTGAACTTTCCCAAATGTACTAAAGGATTCAGGCAGGACAGAAGGAATTGAGTGAAAGAAGGGGAAATAGGAAGAGCATAAATCTAAGAGCTGAATGTCATTGGCAGAGCTGAAAGGATTTGTGGGGAGGGAGGAGCGTGGAGCAGCTGTGCACAAAAGGACTCAGAAGGAGGTGGTGTGGGGGTCCAATGCAGGCTGATGGATCTCTGCGTGTGGGCTGGGCGAAGGCACTGGCAGGTCAGCTGCCCCCACACTGCTTGCCGCCCACTGCCTTAATCATCCTGCACCTTCCTGTTAATCATTCCGCACCTTTCCCTTTATTCATGCTGCACCTTCCCTCGCTGCCTCCCGGTGAGCAAGAACGAGGCTGTTGTTAACCCTTCTTTGAGCTAAAGGCAGAGAAACATTGGAATTTACAGTGCTGAGGCTTGAGCTGGAGCTGCTTTAGGGAAGAGTGGAGCTGGCATCGGATATTATTAGTTCTACTGTTACTGCGTTATGGTCTCTAGGGATTTCTTTGCATCCTGCAGGGTGCAACGTCTGTTGCAAGCATTAGTAGGAGTCTTTCCTTTGCCATCCCACAGCTGTGGATCAGGATTCAAAGCAGTTTGTTTACAGGCATTTCCTTGCACTGGGCTGAGGCTGTGCTGGGGATGCACAGTTGTCACCAGCACATTCATGGTGGTGGCTTAGGCCATGAATCCTCCAATAGTGTCTGTAAAGATATACCAGGGAGAAACAAGTATAGAACAAATCCACGTGGCAGCCCCTGAAAATTTCTTCCATTCCTTAGAATTATTGAATGGTTTAGGTTGGAAGGGACCTTAAAGATCATATAATTCCAAACCCCCTGCCATGGGCAGAGTTGCCACCCACTGGATCAGGCTGCCCAGGGCACTATCCAACCTGGCCTTGACCTGGTCCCCTGACACTTTTCAGTTCAGGGAATTCATTTAACTGGATGTGATTTATCTGTTCATCTCTACTCCAAATCCTCATCTTCATTGTGGCTACCACTTCTTAATTTCCTGAGATAAGGGTGGAAGTGATCCATCATGGAGAATAGTGGTGGAAAACACCAAGTGCTCTTTGGTCTGTTCTGTTCAGTGGCACTGATGTCACCTCCCTTGACCTGCTGGCCATGCTATTTGCAATGCACTGCAGGATGCCACTAATATTCTTGGCCATGAGAGCACAGTGCTGGCTCATGGTCTACCTGTTGTCCACCAGGACACCCACGTCCTTCCCTGCAGTGCTCCTTTCCAGCAGGTCAGCCCCTAACCTGTATATATGCATGTGGTTATTCTTCCCCAGGTGTAGAACTTGCTCGTGTTGAATCTTATAATGAACCTTTCTGCTTAACTCTCCAGCCTGTCCAGGTCATGCTGAAGGGCAGCACAGCCTGTTCCATACTGCTAAAATCTTCTCCCCTACTGCCCTAGTCAGTAGCAATTCCCTATGTCCAAACTTCCACTTGGGAGTGATCCCTGCTTCATGTTATTCCTGAGGCACAGATGGGCATTGCTTAGGAGAATGACAGTGAGCATATTTAAGCATTCTGGAGGGGCACTGGGCAGTACTGGTATCCAAGCAGTGACTCTAGATTCTCAGCATAAATGTTAAACCAAGAGTCTAGCATCGAGTCAAAATACTGTTTAGTTAGACTGCTTGAACTCTAAGCTTCTGCCAGCTCATTGCTCTCTGACTCATGATCAATATGTCTGCTATCTTATTTTCCTTCTGTCCTTAGGGTCCAAGGCTTCACTTCTGTAGCGTGGTAGATGAAGTCAGAGAAGTTCAGCATATTTAGGTGTTCCTAAAGCTGTGAGCACTGCCTGGGATTCTTACACACCTAACTGAGTCCTGATGTAGGCATAGAAAATAAGAGTAAAGGGTCAAAGGAAATGCATTTTCTATCTGATGTATCACTGAACTAGAGAAACCTGCCCAAAAGAGTCAGATCTGCAAAAGGCTGTGCTGGGTGAGCAGCTGGTAGATTTGATGAGCTGTGAAGGAGAGCAATGCCTGTTCTGGACCTACCTGATAGTGGATGGTGGTTGTAGGCAGAGAGATTTGCCCAGAAGACTCAAGATATCTCTTCAAGGCTTGAGCAGGTCGTGATGTCATTCACATACGCATAAGTCATTACTCACTGTTTATTATTCAGTAATCATTATTCATCAAGCACTGCATGATATGATAATGTTATGTCCAAAGGTTAAATAGCACCAATAGACTGAAAAGGAGAAATAAGAGGCCTTTGCTCTATTTTGGAAGAGACCTGAGAAATGTATAATCAGAAGTTCACTGATTTTCACTTCATTTTCCAGAGAACTTGAAGTTGAGGTCTTGTCTCTACTATTTGCCTGAAGGCCTCCACAGACCACTAATCAGTCAGGAAGAAACACTGAGAAAAACAGAAAACACAGTTACTCACATGTGGAACTTTTGGGGTGCTTGCACTTCAGTGCTATCATCTCAAAAAGGTTGGTCTAGGAATAGAAGAGTATCAGGAAAGGGTAGAAAGGTTCATCAGAGATATGGAGCTGTTTCTCTATAAGCAACAATTAGATGTATCAAAACTTTTCCACCTGGAGAAAAAAAAGACAAATTTTAGTGAGAGAATTTGCTTCAAGGTAAGTTGTAATTCAGACTGAAGTTAACCCTTTCTTACATGGTAGTCTTTTCCAGTCCCTTCCTGTCCCTTTGCTGCACTTTCTACAGTTTTTCCATGCCATGTCTGTTTTGTGCCGGTGAGCCCAGAACTGGAATGTTCAAAACTACTGCAAAACACTGCTGAAGCCCGGGATTGAACCAGGGACCTTTAGATCTTCAGTCTAACGCTCTCCCAGCTGAGCTACTTCAGCCCTGCCCTGGCATGATTATTTGCAAAACCTGATGTAACAATTATATTTTAGACCAATACCATTCAGACTGGCTTTGTGGACATTTGACTCTTGTCCTGTTACTGGAAATGTTTGAGAAGGGCATAAATTCAGATACTTGTATAAAGTGATGAGATCCCCTGAGCCCTAGTTTGCAGGTTAACTTCTTATCTCCAGGCACTTGATATCCATTGGATAAACTACAAAGGGCGTCAGAAGATCAGTTGTCCCACAGCTCCCACTCCAGGTGACTGCAGACTTTCTTCATGCCCCACGTCAAGTCTTTCATCCCGGTCTCATAGCATTCTGCCTTGGTTTGGACATTCTTGGGACCCTTGAAAGCACCAGACATCTAAGGACATAAAATGCCTCCTTGTAGGTCATGCCTATTTCAGTTCTCTGTCTCTGAAAGTGGCAGAGGGAGAAGAACCATTGCATAACATGAACATGACCACTACATGCATTCCATTCCCTTTGAGCCATATTCAAGAAGCTGGAAGACATGTATCCATCTTGTCTTTTACCTCTCATTAGGGGTCTGTAACCAATGCTTAAACCTATGCTGAAACATTTGGCCCAAACATCAATTATCAGAGACCAATAGGAATGATAACAATCAGGGTCTGGTATGATAAGACAAGGAGAAATGGTTTCTAACCAAAAGAGAGGAGATTTAGATTGGATATAAGGACAAATTTTTTATGATTAGGGTAGTGAAGCACTGGTGGTGGATGCCCCACATCTGTAGACATTCAAAGTCAGGCTGAATGTGGCTCTGATCTAGCTGTAGGTGTTCTTGTTCATTGCAGGGGAGCTGGACTAGATGACTTTTCAAGGTCCCTTACAACTCAAACAATTCTATGTTTCTGTGATTCTTACACTGGTAACTTCAAACAGGTTTTCTCAGAGGCTGGGCTAAGGCATCATTCCATAGAGCCTAAATCATCTGCACCCTGGCAAGGTATTCATTTCCCTGTGAGTGAATATCTGGCAAGGAGTCACCTTCAGGTTTCCCTCTAGGAAAAGGAGACCTGCCAGGTGAGCATCTGCAGTAGCCTGTCTCACCTGTGATTCAGCTCTGCCTTTTCATCTATACCATTTTTGCTTCACCGGCTTTCTCCTTGCAAAAGAAACTGACTGCAGAAGCCCAGAAATAAACTAAACTAAACTAAACTAAACTAAACTAAACTAAACTAAACTAAAATAAAATAAAATGAAATAAAATAAAATAAAATAAAATATCTATTTCTCACCAGCTTTCCCCAGACAGGAAAAGATGATCCCAACATGGGAACTATGGTATTTGGCAACCCACTCTGCATTGCTGGAAATACTCAGGCATCAGCTGGTTACAAAATTCCTTGTGAAAGATAAGCTGTGCTAGCAAATGTTAGCAGTGCCGGAGGAAATAAGGAAGTGAAGCACCTGATAAAGAACAAGCTTTGAAGTAAGTGCTACATTGCAGTTAAATTAGAAATTTCTTGCTGTGAAGTTGACTCATTCAAGATGGAGAAGCGGAGTAGCATCACAACTGAAAGTCTATGAGCAAAGTGATCAGAAAGCAGAGTGGTGCTGCCAGTTCATCATGTCAGACTAGAAAGACTTGGAAGCTCAGACTTCCCTCAGTGAAGAGAAAGAAATTCAACTTGACTCCCCAGTTTTTCAGACCTAAGAGCTGAAGCTCTGTAGGGATCTCTTCTAAGGAAGGAGAGTGAAGTGTGAGAACAGAAGTTGCACTCACTGTTCTAGCTGCATTGTGGGCAGGTCAAAATCTCTACTTCTAGCAGACACTGCTTTTTGAGCCAGAGCTATGGACACCTCTTTCTGCCGTGATCAAGTCCAGTTTGCTGCTGCACTGTATACAGAGATTTGAGAAAACTGTTCTACACCTTATCCATTGCCATGGAAAAGAGACAGACAACCACTATGGTCTCCTGATTGAAAAATACCCTCTCCACGTGTCATTTTTTTCCTCTGAATGAGACTGTCCTCCTTTTTTATCTCTGTCTATGCTTAATCTGTGTATGCCAGAAAGTTTCTGATAGGCAGACTCATACTTCTTTTATTTTAATCTGGTGCTCTACTTAGGTCACTTGAGTCTCCCTTGCACCTGAAGGGAGGTTGTAGTGAAGAGGGATTTGGCCTCTTCTCCCAGGCAACGAGCAGGACACGGGGCAATGGCCGCAAGTTATATCAGAGGAGGTTCAGGTTGGACATAAGGAAGAACTTCTTCTCTCAGAGAGTAGTCAGGCACTGGAATGGCCTGCCCAGGGAGGTGGTGGAGTCACCGTCCCTGGCAGTGTTCAAGACGTGTCTGGATGACGTGCTGCGTGATATGGTTTAGTACTAGTGGTGGCAATGGTGATGAGGAGACGGTTGGACTGGATGATCTTATAGATCGTTTCCAACCTTGTGATTCTTGTGATTCTTGTGATTCTTGTGATCCATAGAGTGTGAATTCTTCTGGGCTGTACAAGAAGTTCTTCTCTTACCTGTCCTCATTCCTACTGCAAACATCCCATTTCATTCTTGTAGAATCATAGATTCATTAAGATCAGAAAAGACCTCTAAGATCATCTAGTCCAATTGTTGACCCATCCCCACCATGCCACTGAACCGTGTCTCTCAGTACCACATCTCTACATTTCTTAAAATCCCCAGGGATGGTGGGTCCATCAGCTCCCTGGGCAGCCTGCTCCAATACCTCACTACTCTTTTAGAGAATAAATTTTTCCCAATATCCAACATCTTGAATATTATTTGCAGTTTTAGTATCCCTTTACAATAAAGGATATGAGAAATACTAACAATTTGAGAAGTACAATAAAGTCACTTCTGTTCTGAGAATGGTTGTATAAGTTGTGATTATTCAGTATTTAAAAAAAAAAAAAAAAAAAAAAAAAGAAAGAAAGAAAGAAAAGGAAATAGGAAGGATATTGCCAGATGTAGAAAGAAGTCATAAGGGTTTGATAGCTTATTGTCTCTTTTGATGTAGCAACTAGCATTTATCATTTCAAATTATCAAATGCTAACCTCTAAACAAAGGAAAAGGACAACTGATTCACACAATATCTACTTATATGCTCAGCTCACTACTGTAGGACCTTGTAGATTGCCAAACATACAGGCAATCAGAAAGTGATGAGCTAAACTAATGGAAGGAAAAAAATCCATGAAGAGTATGTAGACATGAAACTACATACTTTGGCTCTTCTTGTGCCTGAGCCATGAATCTCTGGAGTTTGGGAGAGTATTTGATGATATAACACCAAATGTTCTTTCTATTATTGCACCCTCCTGTAGGCATTATCTCATGGAAAGTGTTTGAGATTGGGTTTTGAGCTAGATGTTCTTCTGTATAGTTTTTCTGGCACCTTATTATCCTCATGCCGGGGCTTCCTGAGACATCTAGATAGCATCAGGCTGTTAAACCATGTTGTCATGAAGGGCAGAATGGAGACGCGTTGGAGGTGTTAATTTAAGCTATCAGCCAACTGTTGGATCTACCACTCCCACATGGGTGTTTGAGGCTTCAGCCATGTCAAACAGTTGACAGGAGATCCCTCAGTTCCCACTTTCTCTCCTTCTATTCTTCCAGTCTTCCCATCACTCAAGGCTGATCTGCCTGTGCTTTTTAAAATATCCATCTGGCATCCACCAGATGCAGCTTTCAAAAGTTATCACTTCATATCTAGGGAGAAAGAAGTCTTTGAATGCTTTTCTCTGGATCTGATGTGCCTGACCATAAGGGCATGCTGGGAGCTGGCCTTTGTGAGCCAAGGTGAGTTCATCACCCCTTGCTGAGTGCACCGTTTTTAATGGGGGTCAATGCATCAAGCAGATTGAGGTACAGAGAACTGACCTTTCCTACACGGCTCAGCACAAAAGATTTGTCATAAATCTTCATTTTTGCTGCAGATTTCCTGGCACCAAACTATACCAGTGATTGAATTTTGCCCTATTTCTCCATTCCTAAGAGCTATCTGCACCAGCAGAGGAACAGACAATGGCAGATTCAAGATGCTATAGCTTTTCACATACTGACTTGGCTCTGATGTGTCAAATAAAGCACATGTTTCCCCTTTAGGTTCCTTGATTTTTTTTCTGTCTCATTACACCAAGTGGGTTTCTGGTTTACTTGAAAAGCATTTTCAGTGATTATCTCTATTTTGCTGTCACTATTTTCTCTTCTTTCTTTTTTTTTTTTTTTTTTTCCAGACTTTTCTGAAAATGATCTCATTAAGAACACCAAACTCCTATTTCTGAAAATGGTTCCTTGAGGTTTCCAAAGGTCTCCCAGCAGGAGAGCTGCTTGTCTCCACTTTCCCTGCAGTTTTACAAACCCCCCAAGTGAGCCCATTAGCAAAAATGGACTGGCCCCAAAAAAATCTACAAAATATGCAACGGCAGCAGCAATACCTCCAAAATATAAGGCTTCAGTAGGCAACAAACTATATCTGCAGACCTCTTCTCTGATGGCAGTTTAATTTTAGGGAAAGGATGAGCTAATGACACAAAGGCGACTGCGGGTGCTTTGTGCCTCCTGCAATAACTATGAGGGGACATACTAAAAGGGGTTAGAATATGGTGTCTGAGATAACTCGGTCATTATTCTTGAGAGATAAATACATCTTTGAAAAACAGAATTAATGAAGCTTAGCTGCCTAACTATGCCTGTCACATAGAGTTTTTCTTCTTTCCCTCCATCAGTCTGATGTCTAAAAAATGCTGAGTTCATTAACCTACCCTTTGAGGGGATGACAATACTAGGGCTTATTTAAAATTGTAATTTTAGGTTTAGATCTTAAAAATCCAGGCTACGCCTAATGGCACTGGTGTCCTTATGTGCAAGGTCCCCATGGTTGAAGCATATCTTTTGACTGGAAGGATGCAGTTCTGTTAATGCCTAAGTGGAATGATCTGATTTGGGGTAAAAAGTTGTAATCTTCCCTGTTGTAAACTACCCAGATAGAATCAAAGAATCATAGAATGGCTTAGGTTGGAAGGGAACTTAAAGATATCTAGTTCCAAACCTCCTGCCATGCTCAGCATGGCCACCCATCAGATCAAGTTGCCCAGGACCCTATCCAACCTGGCCTTGAACACCTCCAGGGATGAGGCAATCTGAATCTTTGGGTAATCTGAAACATATGGCAGACAGTGATAAAAAGCACCAGACCTGGTATTTAAGATCTCCCTTCGTCTGAATCACTTTTTTGATGAGAAAATTCAGTTTTAATGTTGGCTTTAGTGACCTTGTTTTACACAGACAGACATCCAAAAGATCTCGGACACATTTTGTTTAGGCTAATTGGTCAGTTTTGAAAAAATAGAGGTCTATGTTCACCAAATCCTCATTCCTGGTCAGGCAGAAGGTATTTAGGGCAGAAGTTGTTGAGCTTTATTGGAATGCATCAGGTGAGCTTTTTCGGAATGCAAAAAAGAGGGGGCAATGACCATCCCCTGGTTGTGTCCTGCATAGGTCCAGGCTAATGAAACAACAGGGGAGCACCTAAGACTTTTGCTTTGGAGCTAAGCACTGAGACAAACAAGTTTCTGTGAATTCAGCCTAAATTTATTTTGCGTCAATTACTGGATATTGCAATTCTGCAATTGTGCTCAGCGTACAAGTCCTGTTGCTTTTCACTGGTATAATAACATTTGCAGATCCCTCTCTGCCTCCACAAACTCACAGTGTGCTACGCTTTCCCCAGATCTTTCTTTCAAGATGGATCGCCCACTGCCACTTCAATCCATCAAAACTTCATTTTCAGAAGGATAAACCTGATGCATTTGGGAATCACTTTTTTTTTTTTTTTTTAATAAGCGTTAATAGAAGATAACAATAAAATGGATAATAAGAAAAAAACAGAACAGAAACAGCGAGAAATCCCCTGTAAAAATAACAGGTGCATTAAATTGTGTGGGGGTATGTAGGTATGTATGTAAGACAATAATACACGAACCAGGTGGCATGCTTCATTAGCAATCTACTTGTTCTTGCCAAACAGCTATGGTGAGATTCCTTGAGAGGTTTCCCAGAAGGTCATGAAATTAGTAGTAAACAACACTTCTTAGTGCTTGGAAAATATTGTCTGACTCTGACTAGCAGCCCAGCCCCCTTCTGAAGCTTTCTCTGTCTTGTAAAGTCTTGGGAGAAAAATTAGGGAACAAAGAAGGGGGAATAAGAAGAATATAAGCAGAATCCACGGTAATTGGCTTCACATTGAAAACTTAAGAATGCTTGCTTGGACAGTAATGTTGTCTTGATATATAAATGGGTTTGTTACTTAACTCTGGTGATTCACGCTGTCAAGCACAGGGATGAGGCAGCTGCTGAATTTGATACCAGGAAGGAATTTTCTCTCCCATAACAGATTGGCAGGGAATTTACAAAGATCAGGCTGTCCATGCCCTCAATAAACCTGGCCATGAACAACACCTCCAGGGATGGAACATCCACAACTTCTTTGGTCTATAAAAGGGGTCAGCTGTAGCTATGACAATCACTTGGACAAGCTGAGGGTATATTTCAGAGTAGAGCAGCACTATCGTATCTTACTTCATGGTACCAATCATGCCTTCAGAAACAGTGCAAACAGTGCACAAGCCTTTAGTCTTTTCCCCTACTGCTCCAGTAGCCTATTTGCAAAGGGATGACTTTCGTGGATCAGATGAATAGATTCAGACTAGGTCTTTTCATATTTTTCACATAGTCTCTTTCATATGCATTCCTAAATAGAATCTAATTGAAGCTGCATGAGACCTAGCTGTTGGCTGTTTGGAGTTGATGCTTTTTATTGGTTGCTGTTTTTTCATGTTTTTTTGTGTTGTTTTTTTTCCACCCAGTTTTTAAAAAGTGCTTCAAGAATGTGCTCCAGATGCCAGAAAGGAAAGTGCCAGAAAGAAAAGTAACAAAGGAAAGCAGTGAGGATATTTAATTGAGATGACTTTACTTGTTCTAAATGGCACAAGCAGTGTGCACAAATACTTAAAGAGAGATGAGAAAGGAAGAGGGAAGAAGTTCTAAGTTGCTCAATGAGTCTCCAAATTAAGGGTAGGGAAGTGCCCCATCAGAGGCTGAACAGAATCCTACCTGGTAGCTCTTAGGTGATTGACTTTAGAGCCTCCATGCTCTCCTCTGCATTCTACTATGCCATAGTACACACTCATTCAGGCCCTTCATGATCAGAAATCATAAATCATCTGAGCGAAGGAAATAGGCACTCTCAAGATGGGTGAAATGAGGTTGATGTGTCACATCCCTTCTTGATCTAAGCCTTTGTGTCCTAGATGAGCACCCCTCCTGTGTGGGGAGAAGACTTGGTTGCTCCTTGTGGGATCCCTATGCTTTGCGTACTATTGAACAGAAAAATGTAGAGAGATGGCTTTCCTGTGAGGTATGGGAAATACAATCGTGGATTTACATCTGAAATTTGAAGCTGCCACATCTCTACCTCAGGATGGCTTGATGGAAGTTTGGTGAGCTAACTGAACTGGACAACATCTTCCAGAAGATTCTGGGCTTAGCAATGTGGAGGTTGGAGCTTTCTGTATGTGAATAAGTCACAATTTATATCCTAGTAAAAAGAGAGACCTGATTTTGAACCTGATTTTTCACAGCCTCTGGAAGGCTGCCTTATCTCTAATCTATTCTCCACAATAAAAGATAAACACACTTTTAAGACCCCTTATGTCCAGAACTAGGGCAGTGGATGGAGGATCATAGAGTCATCATCATGGAGTCATAGAATGGCTTAGGTTGAAGGGGACCATAAAGATCATAAGTTCCAAATTCATTGCAGTAGGCAGACTTGCCAATCACCAGATGAGGCTGCCCAAGTCTCTATCTAACCTGGAATGCCACAATGAGCTCTCTCCAAAGCCATCTCTTCTCCAAGCTTAACAAGACCAACTCTCTCAACCTTTTTTCCTCAGAGAGGTGTTCCAACCCTCTGATTATCTCCATGCCCCTCCTCTGGACCTGCTCCAATAGCTTTGCATCCTTCCTCTACTAGAGGGCCCAGACCTGAACAGAGTACTCTAGATGGGCTCTCAGAAGGACAGGGCACAGGGGGACAATCTCCTCCCTCTCCCTGCTGTCACCCCTCCTTTGATGCAATTCAGGGTACAGTTGGCCTTCTGGGCTGTCAGCACACACTGCTGGCTCATGTCCATTTTTTTTTGTCCACCAGAACCCTCCAGTCCTTCTCTCAGGACTGCTTTCAATGAGTTCTTCTCCCAGACTGGGATTGCCCTGACCTAGATGCAGCATTTTGTATTTGGCTTTGTTGAGCCTCATTAGGTTCACATGGGCCCACTTTTCAAGGCTGTTCAGATCCATCTGGATAGCATCCCTCCGTTCTATTTTGTCAACTGTAGGACAGTGCTTCCTGCATGATTATTGTCAGAAACATGGGGATATCTTTGCCCTCATAAGGCTTGATGTAACAGGCAAGCAATATCTTTCATGTAACATACACACACTGCAGAGAGGACTGGTTAAGGATTTTGGAAAGCAAACAGTGCACGGGAAGGAAGGGGATGCATCTGTTCATTGTAGGGACGAAAAAGTCCAAACTCAGGGTTTCACCCTCCTTCACAAGCTCCAAAATCACCTAGCATCCCTTCAGAAAGCCTTGCTGCCTTAAAGCAAAGTGATGCTAAGGGGACCTGCCCCCCCACGGGGACCTGCCAACCCCCCCCAATGCAGAGCCTGGGGAGAAGGAAAAAAGGCTGTAACCCACTCTGTGGCAGGCACAACACATGAGGAGTCATACCCACAGTCATCCCCATTTCAGCAATGCCCCAGAGGTGCCACCCTGGCTTTCTCCTAACAGCTCACCTAGCAGTCTGTCTCCCTACCCAGCTTGCAGGGAGGTAGGGGAAAGGCAGAAGCATGCTGCAGATCCCATCTCCTTTGCATCTGTGCTGTTCATCCCTTTTGTCTGCCCCTCCGCCTGCTCCCACTCCTTCTCCCCCACACTCCCACCCACTCCCATGTCTCATCCAGGGACTGCTTCGGATGCCTCAGGCAGCCACCAGGATGGATACTAACCTGTGCCAGGCTGCTCTTTAAGGAACCCATTAATATGGAGCTGCTGCCTCTCCCTCCCCTTCCTTCCCGCAGCCAAGCTCAGCTGCTGAATAAACCGACAGAAAAAAAGGGGGTGCAAGGTGAGAAATCCAGGCCACTGCATCCTCCTCCACAGCGTGGGTTGGGTTTTTTGGGAGAAGGTCAGCAGTGAGACTGTCACACATGTCAAGCAAGGAGAAACGGTGACAATCAGCTGAGGAGCAGTGGCACAGTTTGCTGAACACCTCTGCATCTCCCCCCAGATCCTTTCCTCTCTCTGTTGCAACATTCCGCGGAGGGCTGAATCCTATTGTGCTGAGAGTGAGCTGCCATTCCCTCCGTAGCATCTACCAGCCTGCATGCAGGAGCCCTGGATGGGAGCAGCCCCTTCTCCCAACCCCATAGCCTTACAGCTGGACTGCCTCTCCCTAAGTCATGGCTGAGGAATATTCACCCTCCATGAAAAATCAGCCTTCAGGACTTAGGGATCTTTCCCTAAGACAGACATAAGTAAATCTGGCTGGACTTTTTTTTTCTGTTTTTTTTTTTCTCTCTCTTTTTTTTTTTTTTTTTTTTTTTTTTTTTTTCCTTTCTTTTTTTCTTAGTTTTAGTCATTTGGCTATTTACCAGACCTATAGGGGCAAATCTTTAGTGCATTCCTCCTCAGTGGTCTTTCCAGATGCAGTAAGCTTTCCACTGAGGAGAGAAAACCTTCATAAGGAGAAGGAAGGTTGAGTAAGTTCAAATGAGGAGACAGTAGCAAGGAAGTTGGTGCTAGGATCACCTTGGTCCCCTGTGCATGCTTTCTGTTCCTCCGTACTTTAAGTATTCCCTTCCAAGGGAGTGGTAGACTGTCTCTGGAGATTTTTAAGAAATGTGTAGATATGGCACCGAGGGACATGGTTTGGTGTGCATAGTGGGGATGGGTTGATGGTTGGACTAGATGACCTTGGAGGTCCTTTCCACCCTTAACGATCCTATGATGCTATGATTCCCTGTCACTGTCATCCTCATGTGGTCTTGGAGCACGGAGCACTTTATTCAGGCCATGCTACCTCCACGCCTTTGAATTTACGGGTCTAGATCTTTAAATATGACCTACATATGCATACCCAAGTAATGCTCCCTTCATTTAAATGCTCCCAAATGCTCACCTTTTTCAGTGTAGAGATGTGAAGTCACTGCATTGTTCAGTTCCCATGCACCTGATGATTTCCATCCTGAAACCACCAAGGAGTTGTATTCACTGGGGAATAGTGGTGGGAGATTTTGTAACCAAAAAGAGAGGACATTTAGATTAGACATTCGGAGATTATTTTTTACTCAGAGAGAGGTGAAGCACAGGAACAGGCTGCCTAGAGAATATGTGGATTCTCCATCCCTAATGGTGCTCAAGGACAGACTGGATAGGGCTTAGAGTAACCTGAACTGGTGGAAGGTGTCCTTGCCCATGGAAATGGGGTGGGAACTGGATGATCTTTAAAGTTTCTTCCTCTCCAAGCCATTATGTGATTCTTTGATTCTACAATCTGGCACTGTGCCAGCATTCTGGGAAGATGAAAAGCTCCAACAGAGCTTTACCTAGCAGCTTGCTCCCCAGCTACTGCTAGTTCTGATCTAACACTTCTTTTAGTGATGTTTGAAAGTGAGTACAGTCTGCTCCTTGCTGCTCTCATTTCTTCCTCCTCCCCTGAGCCTCCCTGCTGTCCTTAATAATCCGTCTCTTCTTCGTAGGGATTTAAAGAATGGAAACAGAAAAACTGGTCTGAATTAGTCTGAGGTGAGGATGCCCTCAATGGGACTCTGTTCCCATCAGAAGAGAAACCTAACACTACCTTTTATTTTATTAGTGAAACAGGCTCCCCAGTTCCACACAAGGCAGCTGCCCTGTTGTTATCTTGAGCTGCCCTGTTGTTATCTTAAGGGGATACAGCTTACGCACTGACTCAAACTGTGGTTCCCTGTGCCTAAGAGAGATTAGAAACTGCAAGCAAGGATACTGAAGGGAAAGCCTTTGTTAACAATGATGTCTGGGGGAGAAGAAAATAAGAGAAGTAGCCTAGAGAAAGGAAAGTAAAAGGTAAAAGATAAAAAAGAGGCAAATCAAGAAATCACTGGGAGATACAATTGCTGAAAGCAGGTAAGTGGTAGTCTAGTTGATGACCTCATGGTGACGATGGCTGTGAGAGCTACTAGCTGTGAACCAATTTACGTCAGTATACAAAGCTCTGAAGTTTGGGCTTTGTTGGGAGCAGCAGCCTTGCGTCCTGCTGTGACCATGTCCACAAAATGGATTAAAATAATACATTTGTCTTTGTTTTAGTTTCAGAAATGTTCCAGTGCTGAAGATACCTGAGTAGATACCTTAGTAGAGCTTTGAATCTGTCCAAGGTTCTGTCCGAACATACCTATGTTGTGAAACTCTACAATGGCTGCAGTAAAACAGATTTGAAAATGCTTTGGTATTTCAATGTGAGTGAAGGCAAATAATGCATTTAGGGGAGATTATGTTGCTTGTAGAGAAAACCTGTCTATTTTGTGAGTCAACAATAGATTCATGATTCGGTAAGATAGCAGAAGATCCATGTTTCAGATAGATAAGAGTATTTTTGGATGAGTAGGAGATCTTGCTTAATGAACCCCTAGTATTAATCTTGAGTTCTCTAGCATAGGTTAGAGACATCAGCCAGAGGGAAATTAATAAGGGATTTGAAAAGGAGGATAGCATTCAGGTGTTCAAAGGCTGAACCATGGCTTCTCTAGCCACCTTGTAGGAGTGCTGCAATTGAGCATCCAGTAGCTCTGCGTCTTCTCCAGATCTGGACCTGTGATGGTAAAAATGGATTCTAGTACATTGTCTGTGGGACTAATTGATTACAGCCACATCAAGGAAATATCCTGTTACAGACACCCAGGAGGACCCAGTGGCTGAGTGTTGGGATCATGTGGAGGAGAGAGGACAGCATCAAATAATACTAGCCTTGTCTCAAAAACCTCCCATATCTCATAGCTGTGAGTCAGAAGCTTGGAAATCTTCCAATAAGATGGTCCAGATTCACTGGTGGAAAACCAGGCTCTAACCCTAATACCCTTCCCACATGATCCCATAAAGGAGGAATAACCCATGAAAGTGGTGAGAAAGAGAAAGTCAAAGAGGGTTTTATTGTAGAATGATACCAGGATCATAGAATGGCTAAGGTTAGAAGAGATGTTAAAGATCACCTAGTTCCAACCGCCCTGCTGTAGGCTGGTTGCCATCCACCAGATTAGGCTGCCCAGGGCTCCATCCAACTTGGCCTTGAACACCTCCATGGATGAGTTATCCCAGCTTCCCTGTGCCTCACCCCCCTCTGAGTAAGAAATTTCCTTCTAGTGTCTAATCTAAATCTTTCCTCTTTTAGTTTAAAACCATTCCCTCATGTTCTTCCACTGTTTGTGCAAAAAGACAGTGTGCCTTCTGTTTATAAGTTCCCTTTGTGTATTGGATGATCACAGTGAGGTCTCCCCAAAGCCTTCTCTTCTCCAGAGCAAAAAATCCCAGCTCCTCAGGCCTTTTTAAACTGTCCAGTGCTGTTTCTCCCCGTGGGAATTGTGTCTCCAAGGAAACTGAATGGGAGCAGGTAAGATATGGGGCAATCTGAGCCACGCTTTCCTCCTCACAGAAGAAGCTGGTGCTTCCAAAGCCATGTGGCTGCACAGCTTCCCTTGGCTCACCAGAGGACCAAGGGTATGGTTTGAAAGTTCAACCATCTGCTGTCAAAAAGAGTTTTGTCCCATTTTCCCTGTGTGCAATCTCCCAGTGCTCTCCTATCATCACCACTAGCCCTTATTTGAACCTGCCTCCTAGATAGAAATGTTAAAGAGCCAGTGTTGCAGGAGACAAGGAGACTGATTCCCTGGACCATAGATAATCCTTAGTGATTTACATTGTCCTGGCAGATGGTGAGGAGTACAGCTCTCTCAGACACTTGGGATGCTGTACTGGGAGGAGAACAAGGGCTGTACTCTTCACAGCCACCCCAACACTTTTCCTTATTTAGCAGACCTCTGATTTTCAGTGTTTACTGCTGAGGAGGAGTGAAGAAGCACTAAATTCAGAAACTTTTACTAGAATGCTTAGAGGGGCACCCTGAAGGGGGACAGGTTGGGAAAGAATCAAGAGTGAGACAAAATGTGGTCCAGATTCAGCTCTCAGCCATTTAGCATAAAGGCAGCTGAGCTTTCCCCAGATTTCCATCATAGATCAGATCCGAATTAGGTCTTTAGATATGGGGATTGCTTGATTTGCTAGCAACAAACATACTCCAACACCTCATCAGTGATTTGCATGGGTGGAAAATGAAGTTCATTTGAAAATGTCTGTTTGTGTTGACCCTACGAGGATCATATCAACCAACACCAAAGTTCATGTTCGTATGGACAAAATACTTGATGCTACCCTTGACTCTCTTGATTTATCTTCAGGCAGTCTTGAGGAGGCAAATGAAGTACTCAGAGGCACTCATTAATGTTTTTTCTGCCTGGAGAGAATGCAAAAATAACAAAGTTTCCATTAAATAAAGGGGAAAATAAAAGAGGCAGAAGATATTTTTAGTCTAAAAACAAAATACTCTATCATCCCCAGGAAGGAGAGCTTTTCAGTTGAAAAGACAAAAAAGAGAGAACTTGCATGCTCCTCCACACCAGAAGGAGTGGCACAAATAATAAGAGTAATTACTATGATTATTGTTAATATTGATAGCAGACTGCCCTCAGCTCCCTGCTTGTTTCCCAACCTTCCCAGCATGTGACGTGTGGGCCCCGGGTGTTGTGGACAATGGGTGGCCATGCCAGGTGGGTAGGAACAATGAAGCCACTGACGCGAACTGTGCGTTGAATGCAGAGTTCTGTGTTGTGAGTGCCAACTTCAATGCAATAAAGTGTTCCAGGGATGGAAGTGGTTGAATAGGGACGTGTGGTGTAAATAAAACGTGTTATTATTGATGCTTATGTATATATAAATAACAAAGCCCAACAGTTTGGTTTCTCTTTTTCTTCTCTTCTTGAGGATTTTGCTACAAGAGAAACAAATGATTGGACAGATTTCTGCAGTAAACTATAGGTGGATCAGTAGGGGAAGGGTTGTGATTCCTTTCTTTCTTTTTTTCTTTTTTTCCTTCTAGAAGAAAGAAGTATTTCTGGATGTGAAAGAGAAAATTCTAGCACAGCAGCTATAGGTTAGAACAAAAATCCCCTTGTTCGCCAGTGGAAGAAATCCCTGGAAAAGGTATGGGACTCATTGCACATTTATGTTCAGATTTCTAACTCAAGGCTCTTCACACAGTCCCTGGTGAAGGATGGGGACCTCCAGATATTCAATGAAGGAATGCTGTGCACACCACAGTGAATAATCAGAGTATTGGTATTGCATAACAGAACCCAGCAGAGCTCTTCTGAGCATTGAATGCTAAAAGATTGTATGGCTACTGCCCCTTAAACATCTCCGTGCATTGAAATCTTCCCACTGACCCACCAGGCTCACGTGGCTCACAGATCAGGCTCATCCCTGTGTCTTGTCCTGTCATGAGATAGAATTGGGAAGGAAAAATCATAGAATCATCATAGAATCACAGAATTATAGAATCACGGAATGTCTTGGGTTGGAAGGAATCTCAATGATCATCCAGTCCCAACCCCCTTGCCACAGGCAGGTCTGTCAGCTGCCAGACCAAGTACTGGATCAGATTGCCCACGGCCACATCCAACCTAGCCTTATACATCTTCAGGGACAGGGCATCATCCCCCATCCATGGGTGAGATGGGTCTTCGGCAAAATACCCTCCCTCACCAGGAAGGTTCCAATGCTGACTATGGCTCAGTTATCCTGGTTTTTTTGCTCTCCTTCTCTGCAATGGGGTTTTCTGTTACTTCTTGCTGCCATACAATTAGGCTGTCAGATTTTCTTTCTCTCTCTTCATGTTTTGGGCCTGATCCTAATCTCCTGTGCTTTAACACGGTTGGGAAGCTCTATAGAGACAACCCACATTGACAGCATCCCTGCTGAGCCGAGATGTGGCTTTTACTATTTTCTCTCCCTTCCTTATTTCAGCTCAGCTGCTTTGGAGGAATTTATCCCTGCTCAGTGCTCTCCCATTTCCTTTCTCACTTCAAACCTCCCTTTTTCTTATTCTTATCCCCTTGTCTCTCTGTGAAGCCATGGAATAAAAATGCTGTAGCAGTAAAAGCCTCCTTCCCAACTTGCCCCATACCTCCTGTCCCTCCATGCCTATCATTCTGTCTGTGCTACAAAACCATCTATCTACCTCAAATTCCTTTCCTTGTCAGCTCTCAGTGCTCTATCTCATCGTCCTCCTGTCACTTCCGGCTCTCCTCTCTTCTCCTCCTCTTCCCACACACCTTACTTTAATTAGAAAGACAATGAAAATTCTTATCGCTATATATTAATCAGACATTCCTCAGCAGGTCCAGAAGGAAAACCCCCCTTTCCTCCTCCTCCTCGGTCTCCCCCACCACCCCTTCTGCAAAAGAATAGCACACAGATTCGGGGGAGGGCTCAGTGAGAAAGGTGCAGAAGGAAGTGAACCCAGACACCTGGTCAAGCTGGAGAAATGTACCAACAGAATTGTTCCAACATTCCACAAGGATATGATATTCAGGAGCAGCTTCCTATGCTTGGCAAGAAAGAGTTTTTGGCAGTGACTTACTGGCTGGGGCCAAAAAATAGATCTGAGAGTGCTGGGAGACAATAAATTGAGCATGATCCAGCAGAGTGTCCAAGAAGCAAAAAAAAAAAAAAAAAAGATGACCTGGACTGAGATAGCATAAGCATAGCCAGGAGATCAATAGAAATCATTAATCTCCTCTTTTCAGGATGTATTAGACCATAACCAGCTTTGTGCTCCTCAGTACAAGACATTGTTCAGTTGGACCAAGTTCTGTAGGGGATGTTGAGGTGGTCAGGGTTGGGATGTTTGATATTGCTTGTTGTGGGACCAAGGCTTGTTCCTCCTGGAGAAGGGGTGGCTTCAGGGGACCAAACAATGATCCTGTACCTGTGTGGAGGTTATCATGGAAAAAACAGAGGTCAGTGGTGAGAAGACAAGAGATATCAGGCATAAAGTGAGACAAGACACTCAATCTGGATGTAAAGAGAAATATTTTCCATTGGAGGATAGGTTTTCCAAAGAGCTCTCTTAACCCCACCCCAGGAGCTTTCAAGATCTGTCAGGATAACGCCCTGAACAACATCATCTGATCCTGGAGCTTCTGACACTACTAGGAACAGGAGGTTGGTCTAGGAACATCCTAAGATTCCTTTCAGCCTTAATTATCTAGTTTGGACAGAGTTTGAATTTGGGGTGGATCTGTGTGGAGCCAGAAGTTGGACTCAGGGATCCCTGTGAGTCCCCACCTAATTCAGGATAGACTATGATTTTATGATTCTAATTGACAGAAGATGCCATTTAGTCCCTGATGAATCCTCCCACCCTGAAAACTGAAGGAAAATGAAAGACAGTTATCAGGGGCTGGAATACCATTCACTGGTATTTTCTTAAGGGTAATTTCTGAAGATCCTGGGTTAAAACCTTTCCAGAGAATAATCTTATTCTAAACCAGAGATAATAGGTTGAATAGACTCTCCCAGTTTCTGTGGTATTTTATAGGAAACATAGGTTTAAGGAGGATTCCCTAGGGTATAGAATTTTCAGCATAAAAGCCTATTGATCTGTCCCACATCCTTGGATAATCTCCTTTTTAACCCTTTCTAAACACAAACACAGTTGTACAAGCATCTCATGCCCAGGAAAGATGGGTGAATGTGGAGAAATAAGGAAGACAGATGGCATAGCAGCCTGTCATTCATACCCCTAGTATCATACTTGTGGGATAAAGTGGCATTATGAGGGTCTGCTGGATTAGGAATCCTGGGTTTCTACCCTCAGACTTTTGAGCTGTTCCTTTCTTTCTGGCACTCCCCACCTTAACTCAACCACATAGCCCCAGATAACCCTCCTGTTTACCCCAGTAGCCGGAATCATTTGTTCATGTGCCAACTCTGCATCATCTGATAGGGAACAGATGTATTTTCATGGAGCACATGGATATGGTGGGAAGGGATGTTCTGACCCCTAGTCTCTCATGGCGTTCATCCCAACATGCTGTTTAAACACCACCACTTTCCTCTTAGGGGACTCTACCTTCACCAAATGCACTGAGATCCCCCTTCAGGACCATCACCTCTGCATTTTGCTCTGACCAACAGAAAACATGTGGCAAGGAACCAAGGGAGCAGGGACCCATTCTAAGTCTGCCTGGCACATTGCCCACCATCTCGAGCAGAGGCAAGGCACCTCCTCGGTGGCAACAAGCTTGAAACCTCTTTTTAGGTAATATTCATGAATTAGCATCCCATTACCTCCGGTCACTGTCATCGGGAGGGGACGAGAAGCCCCGGATGTCCTTAGAACCTCTCCAGGGAGGTTCCGGCGGGGAACTCTCACAGATTAGGGAATCCTTTATCTTTGGCTTACATAAGTCCCCGGGTCTCCTTTTATGGTTGGCTTTTCCTGCTTTGTCAGGAGCAAAGAACAAATGTAGCTTCATCTGCGCTTGTGGGTTGGCTAACTGATTAAGCATCTGATTCAAGCTAAGTACGGAACAGGCTTTTGATGGGCGGATTTAATTTGGTGTAAAAACCAGGATGCCATCCCCCTCCCTGACCGAATATTCCCAAGATAGTGGTTGGTCTTGTGCAATTAAGCAGTGGGGATGACTCCCACCTGCCAATGCTTTAGAAAAGTCCAGAGTGCTGCAGTGTGTACTGAAGTGGCTCCTTTGAGTATTTCCCCCTTTTCCTTCCCCCCTCCTTTCCTTTTCTTTTTGTCTCTCTCTCTCTCTCTCTCTCTCTCTCTCTCTCTCTCTCTCCTTTTTTTTTTTTTCCTGCTGAATTGTCACCATTTCCAAGCATGTGCACTAGGAGTGAGCAGCTCCGTTTGTGTGTGTGTGCGTGCATGTGAGGGCATGCGGGGGGACTGTGGGCATCTGCCTTGGTGTGACACAATGAATTCCTCCTCATCTCTCCCTCTGAGAACCCTGCCAGGAGAAGCATGCTAATGATGACCTTGCTGAGTAAATAGTTGTGGCATGAATAAGTGTTTTTCCTGCAATCCGAAAGGCGGAAGGTGCGATTACTCATCCATCTATCCAACTGTCTCCAGCACCTTTCAAGTGCTTCTCGCATCGAGTCTGGGGGCGTAGGCGAGGGGGTGGGAAGCAAGGGGAGGCTGCCAAGATCTGGGTTGCCACAGACACCGGCCTCGCTTTTCCTCCAATGAATGCTGTGCTGAGAGTGCGAGAGGAGGCAGGGCAACACCCACATGTTGAGCTGTGTGGGGTATAAGTAGATGGAAGTGCCTGGACTAGTGGCAGTTCAGACAGGGAAGAGAAGCAGAGCTCTGTGCATCTATACCGAAAGCAATTTTGTCTCGACAAGTTTACCGGAGAAGAAATCATCAGGATTTTTTTTATTTTTTTTTTGCAGCACTAACAGCTTCCAGCTTCTGTGAGCATCGCTGTGTTTCAACGAGCGGGGACTGCATGCCGTTTGAGATTCTCAGCTACGGACAAGCAGGTAGAGGGCACGCGTTTGGGGTCAGACGTCTTAGCCAACTCCTCTCCTTGTGCTCCTGAAGGATCCTCGCTCTCTCTGGGACACTCTGAGCACGTGAGACCGGCGTTTCCAGGAGGAGAAATTTGCTTCCAACTCTCTCTGCGATCCACGGGGACTGAACTGCTCGCTCTGCGGTGATATCTGATTTGGTTGTGTTTGTGTCTAAAAGTCCTTTGAGGGGGGTTTAGAAGTCTCTGTGTGTTGCTTGGGAAGTGCTTTGTTGAGGTTTTTAGGAGCAGGCTCTAGGGCCAAGGCTTATAACCCAGTTCTGTCTGTGTTTCGTACTCATACAGTAGGAGCCATGCAGCTGGACAATGTCACCAATGCGGGCATCCACTCCTTCCAGGGGCACCGTGGAGTGGCCAACAAACCCAATGTGATCCTACAGATAGGGAAATGCAGGGCAGAAATGTTGGAGCATGTCAGGAGGACCCACCGGCACCTCCTGTCCGAAGTCTCCAAGCAGGTAGAGCGTGAGCTGAAAGGTTTGCAGAAATCAGTGGGGAAGTTAGAGAATAACTTAGAGGACCACGTGCCAACCGATAATCAGAGATGGAAGAAGTCCATCAAGGCCTGCCTGGCTAGGTGTCAGGAGACCATTGCTCATCTGGAGAGGTGGGTCAAGAGAGAAATGAATGTTTGGAAGGAGGTCTTTTTCCGTCTGGAGAAGTGGGCGGACCGTCTGGAGTCCATGGGAGGCAAATATTGTCCTGGGGAGCATGGCAAACAGACCATGTCTGTTGGGGTGGGAGGCCCGGAGATAAGGCCAAGTGAAGGTGAGATATATGATTATGCCCTTGATATGAGCCAAATGTATGCACTGACCCCTGCTCCTGGGGAGGTGCCCAGCATCCCCCAGGGCCATGATTCCTACCAGTGGGTCTCTGTGTCAGAGGATGCTCCAGCATCCCCGGTGGAGACTCAGATCTTTGAGGATCCCCATGAGTTTCTGAGCCACTTGGAGGAGTACTTAAAGCAGGTGGGTGGGACAGAGGAGTACTGGCTGTCTCAGATCCAAAACCATATGAACGGTCCAGCTAAAAAGTGGTGGGAGTACAAGCAGGACTCTGTCAAGAACTGGGTTGAGTTCAAGAAAGAGTTCCTGCAGTACAGCGAGGGGACTCTGACAAGGGATGCTATCAAGAGGGAGCTGGATCTACCCCAAAAAGAGGGAGAACCCCTGGACCAGTTCCTCTGGCGCAAGAGAGACCTGTACCAGACCCTCTATGTTGATGCAGATGAGGAGGAGATTATTCAGTACGTGGTAGGAACCCTCCAGCCCAAACTGAAGCGCTTCTTGAGCTATCCCTTGCCCAAGACCTTAGAGCAGCTGATTCAAAGAGGGAAGGAAGTCCAAGGCAGCATGGACCACTCAGAAGAGCCCAGTCCTCAGAGGACCCCCGAGATTCAGTCTGGGGACTCTGTAGAGAGCATGCCTCCCTCCACCACTGCCAGTCCTGTGCCAAGCAATGGGACACAACCCGAGCCCCCTAGCCCACCAGCTACTGTCATATGAGCTAGCTGGATAGAGACAGCAATCTGGGTTACATGAGAGGGAGAAAAGGGCATATTTAGGAAGCTTCTGCTCAAAGAGAGGTTCTGGCTGAGACATGACATGAGGTGTGCTCAGCCCAGTAGCCCATAGCAAAGGAATTAACTTTGCTTGTGGGGGGAGGGTGGTGAAGGGGGAGAGGCACCTTAGAATGTGGTTGCCCACTTCACATGAGCCACACAATCCAGTGGTGCTGGAGATGCTACTTGCACCACTGCAGGGAATGGACTATTTTATAAGACCCATGACAAGAAACTAGAGACAATTGCCCAAATTCAGAAGCAATTACTTGGCACTGGCGGCTTTCAAGGACTTCAGATGAGTGCAGCTATTGGCTGAGGGTTCCTACCCATCTGGATCTCTTCTCCTTCTCCCCTCCCTCTTCTGAAGAGGTGTCCTTCTTCTGAGAGGACATCCTTCTTTTGACCCTTGTCCATTTCTATTTTACCACTGGGCTTCTGTTTTCTTGACAGTCTCCTATTCTATCTTGATCTAAAGGACTAAATTTTTTTATTATTATTTCTTTATTTAAGAAGAAATGCTATGACTTCATGAAAAGAAAACTTTATGAATTTGGATAATTTTCAGTGGTTTTAATTCTAGTGTGCCTAACACTTGCTTTAATGCTTTTGCACCCAAGAGGACAGTTTACTCCTTATCTTAGTTTCTGTTCACTCAAATCAAGGTCACTGCAGTGCAGAAGCAAATTTCACCCTTTCTCTGCACATTATGCTGTGCATTCAGCAGTAAATAGAGTTTCAGATTAAATTCTGAGTTCATTTATTGAAACGAGAATGTATCTCCCTTCAGAGAAGGGAGAGTGACAAGGTGGAGAGAGAAAACACTAGAGAGATTTTAGCAGATGGGGGGGGGGGGTTTAAGGGAAATAAATCCTTATATTTTGAATGAAACAAACAAACACATCCTAAATCCAGAGCAAAATATTCCCAGAGCAGCAAATCATGTCCATGCTGATGAGTGGAGACAACACTCCTGGAGACAGGAACTTCTGCCATATAAAAGCAAAGCTAAGTGAAAAGAGGAGCTGTATGTCTCAGCACAGGCTCAACCTGTGCATCGTAAAGAAGAACTTGTGCTTTAACAGACAGACTCTGAACACTCTTGGAAAGTCTGGCATCTCTGTCCTGGAGCACCTGAGAACAAAGCGTTGTCTGCTCACACGGAACTACCACAGGAGTGTGCCATGGATGGAGGCAGGCTTGGACTTGGTGACATTTTCCATGTTGAGACAGCAATGCTCAGTCTTCACCTCGCTTTGACCAATGCCTGATGATGGGAGTTAGAGATGAAATCGCTATGAGAATTATGAAATTTGGCTCTTTGAAGCTTCTCAAGGTTGGACACATCTTGAGCATCATCTGCATTCATCACCAGACCAAATAAGAAACATCTCTGCAAGGAGATACAGCAGTGATGCAGCAACAAGACTGTCCCTGGGATGTTCCTGGCACTGCAACAGTAGCAATAGTGGCTTGGAAGACCTTTGGCTTACTTTCTTCCTAGAGGCTGAAGGTAGGACAACTTTCTGACATTGTTCTGTCTGCACTGCTTAGACCTAAGTTAGCCTGTCCAGTGGGAGCCTTACACTGGAATATATGGGATGTAGAGTGCTGTAAATGGCAAGGTAGAGCTTGGAGGAAAAGAAAGGAGGGACAACCAAAGGGAAATAAAGGACAGTGAAAAGAAAAGGTTTCCATACACAATAATCTTACACATTCCTATTTATGTGGGGCAGGAGTGGGAATGATCTGCCCCATGAAGTTCTGGGCTTGAGTGCCCAGCTGTGACAACACATCACAGGTCCATAACACAGCCCAAAGTTAATGCATATCTGTTCTGCACATCTGCCTAGATGTAAGTTTTCTTTAGGAGAAGCGAGGGCTCTCCTCTTACTTGTTATTAGTGAATGTGAATTAGTCTGCAGTGGCTGTGTCTGTAGAGAGAAATGAGCAGTTCTTACTAATGACCTGGAATGGGTGGTGGAGGAGTAGGTGTCACTGCTGAGGATGAGCTGGCCATGCATTACAAGCATTATCTTCTCTTGATTACAGTGACTCACTCAGATTCTCCTCGGAGAAAAAAAATCACAATGCTCAAGACTCAGAAGGAAAGCCAAAGGGAAAAGACTTCAAAACCAATGATTCAACATGGGACCTGCTGCCAGGATCCCCAGCCACCCAGTGCCAGATCCACTGTCTGAATGAAAGCCTGGTACAGGTAATTACCTCTCCTTTTATCCTTATGGGCCTTTCTTAACCTCTTCATATCCCTACTCAAGATACTGAATAGCCCACGTGCAAATATCTGTGCTGGTCTTGGGACCTCAGAACTAAGTCTGAGACCTCAGCCACAAGGGTCTATCTCAACCAGATAGTGGGATTTCAGCTGCTTAATTTAGGAACACAAGCATCAGTCTCAGTGATTAATGCCCTGGGAGTGGTATATGCTCTGCCTTACTTTCTGCTGGATCACTGCAAACGCTTAAACTAAAATGCCTAATGGGACTTCCAGCCCTTGAGCACCTGGTGGGCACAACTGATTATAAATCTGTCTCCTGAGAAATCCCTTGTACTCACCACTTTGGAAATCTAACCTGAGCTGTGTCATCTTTTTTCTTTTAGAGATTCCTGCTGCGCCTGTTACTGAGTTTCCTTCTCTGTGCCCAAGAGTCATGTCTTCCCAGGTGATAAGCAAGCACTGCTAGAAGACAGGGCAAAGTGAGCACCAAAGAGCCTTTCATGCAGTGCAATGCCATACTCAAGATGCAGAGAGCCTTGAGTGAGTGAAAGGTGGAGCCACTTCCAACAGGATGAAGAAGAGGCTGAGCTGGTCCAGCTAGTCCAAGTGAAGAAGACAATGTTAAGAAAGAGAAACCAGGAGGCAGAACAAAAGAGCCAAATCTGGGCTTTGAGGACAGCAAGGATGCTGGGCTTGTAGTGACTGTCTGTTAATATGATACCATACCTCTGCCATCTGTGGCCACTGAGAAATCTTCACTGGATTATCAGTTAGAAAAAAACTTTCCTGATTAACTTTGCTAAATGAATGACCCTACAAAGGCTACGAACCCTCCATGCTCTCAAGGCCGTAACTCATTTTTCCTGAGTTGAGGGTCGCTTCATTTCATGCGGGTATCAGTTTTCAAACCTCAAACAGCTCTGGGGGTTTGGAGAAGCATCCTGAGGTTCAGATGCTTGTCTGAACTGCTTGAGTTTGCACAACAGGACCAGCTGTCTTGCCAAAAGGGACGCTCTTGTGAGACAGCAGGTACTTCCTGGATCTGCATGGGCCAGAGTTACTGCAAGAACCAGGGTTCTTGAGTTGGCTTTGGTGTGGCTGCTTCCATCCAGACCCAGGGAGTGCAAAAGGTGCATGAAAGACAGTATGTGAATTGAACCAAGCCTTTTTGCAAGACAGTTTTGGTTCACATCTCATTTGAAAGGATCCAGTTGGTTCCTCTCTCTTCCAGAGCCAACTGTCCTGGGTATGCGTGTGTGTGTGTCAGTGTGTGTGTGTTTTGAGCCAACAAATCTACTTAACCAAATTTTGAGTTGTTCTGTTGTGTTTAAACTAAGCCAATGGAACTTAATGTGCATTTCAACATTGCTCAACAGAAATGTCCAGGACTAGAAAATTATTTGAAAACATGTAAAATTCAAGTTGGTAGGCATCATCCCAAGGTCAATATGAAGTTTGATTTTGAGGTGCTTAATTTCTACAGTCCTTCTCAAGGAATCTAACTGCCTCAATAAGCATTTTCTATATCTATAGACTTTCCAATGAATTAGCCTGCCTGTGCTACTTGATTTGGTCCTGAGCTTTATACATTTTGAACTGACTTTGTGAAATGTGCACAAGTAAATATCCTTGGCTGATTTTATTTCAGTTATTGCTCCTAGCTGACTGGAGCTTTACTTGTAGCACCCTGGTTTATATTACCAGTTTCTCCAGGAAGGACTGGTAGTTTGTTTTGCTGGGGCAAAGTCATGTGAATGAAGAAGTGTGTATGTGTTGTGCCTGTGAAACTTTAGCGAATTTCAATTACTGGATTTTTGTTCCTTAGGCAATTTTACATTTGATTCTGACACAACTACCTTAGAGTTTTTATTTTTACTAGAAATATTATTAATTCAAACAACCTTGTACAAAAGGCAAACACACTGCAGGTTATAGGGGTTGAAGCCAAAGGTCTTTGTAAGCTGACATCACTTGCCCTAGATCTGACTGTATCAGACATCATTATTCCTCACATGTTATGTTGGAGTTACAAGATCACACCAAGCCACTAGAACCTGTCAATTGAATAGTGCTACACTTTATTTGCTATTGTAGCAAAGCCTTTTGTAGATTTATACAATAAAACTTTGAAATATCTGCTTCAAATACTTCGTACCTTGTTTTCTTATCTTTCTTCTTTGGTTCCTGGGACACTCAAGTATTTATTGCTCTCTGATAATTTAGTCTTGTCAGTCATCTGAGCTTATTGGGGTCATAAATCTTACTCCAAAGTTGACATAAAAATTGAATGTATAGGGCCTTTTGAAAAGAGGGTTTAGATGTGGATAAGGAGATGATTTAATTGTTTTATTTAGCCCCTCATATTGGGTCACATGTGGCCCAGGAGTCTGGGAAACATGGGACTGTGAATTGTGCAGGTTCTTTTTGCATACAGCAAAGAGAAAGTTGACTGAAACAGAAGGCAATCACATCCACCCACGACTGAGAGGTGATTTGCATGGATGAGCTGAGGCAAGTCAGGACAACTTAAAGAGGTTGCTAGGCCTGAGTTAACTACGTGATATTTAAAACGACTGCAGCAGTCAGAATTGCCAGCGCTCAACAGCACAGATATCCAGGAGCTGTTACTAGGCTAGTGCTTTGCTACTTGGTGTATTCCTTTACAGTGGAGATGTTCTTCATTCTCTGGGTTCATAACCATAAAATACTTCCAGGTCATCAGAACTGAGGGAAGGGAACATGCCAGGGGAAACAGCTCAGAGAGCTTTAAATGTATTTCTGCAATAGGCTAAGTTCAAAGATCTGGTCCCAAAGACCTTCATCCCATGGGACACTGCCAAATGCATCTCCCTGGTATTCCCTTTGGTGGAAAGGCAGGACATGGTCTGATGGCCAAATATCCCTTGATGCCAACCAATAACCTTTATGTCTTCTGCTGTTTACAGATCATTCAACCACACACTCAAGCGTGAGAAATGGAAGTGGTCACATCCCCAAGCTGCTGGAGTTTGAGGAGCATTTGAACAATGCTCTCAGACATAGTTTCAATTTTGAGTGGTCCTATGTGGAACTACAAGTTGGATTCAGTGATCCTGATCTGTCCCTTCCAACTCAGAGATTCTATGACTCCATGAATGTTTGAAGATGTAATTTAGGTCCACAGCTTAAGCTCCACCTTTGTACTCCCAACAATAGAAAAGAGATGAAAAACAGCCATTGAGATGTCAGACCAGCAACAGGGTGTAGAAAAAGTCATCCCATGCTGGGAGAGTATTGGAGGAAGCTGGGTAGGAGAAGAAAGTTAGACTTTGCACAGTCCATGGACATAGCCAAAGGCTGGATCTACTGCAAGGACCAATACCATGTCTCACAGAATAAAAGCCAGGAGCAGTTCGGCTGGAGATGCTGAGCTCTTCCAGTAGAGGGGGGCAGAACTCCACTGTGTACTGTGGGAATTAAAACTAAAAAACTGCTAGAAAAGAGAAAAATCGTTCTTGTTATCCTTCATCCTCATCTGATACACTCCCACAGCTTCAGCAATATGAGATATATGATTATTTGGGGAGGATGTCTACGGGCAAGAATTGAGAATCAAGGACAATGCAAGGTAGTATGGAGGGCTGATGACCAACATGCAGTGGAAGAATTTGGAAGAGGTGGAAGTATCCTGCAAAAGGAGGTGAGAAAGGGGAATGAGAGTGGGGAATGCCTGACAGTACCAGATGAATTTTGTTGCAGACCTTTCTGGATTTGAATCCAATAATTGTTTATTTTCTTTCTGCCATCTTCAGCTTAAAATATCTAGAGATTAGCTGAACATACACCTTCATTTACTGAAGAAATACCTTCCTAATGCTCCTGGCTTCAGCAGGGAGTCACCTGAAACAGATGTAGCCCAGCCCTGCCTCAAACTAGTGGAAATCCTCTCCAAAATTGAAGTAGAAATACCCCACACCCCTTGTTTACTGAGGCATATAGAGATACTCAGAAATTCTCAACTCACTGGTTGAGAATGAGTGTGAAGTCACACACATACAGAACTGATTAAAGTCATTGATTCACACATATTTGATGCCCTCCCCTCCCATCCCCTCCCCTTCCTCTCCATTCCCCTCTCCCTTTTGTCTTCTATCTTTTCTTCCTTTTTTATTTCCCTATTCTCCATCAGAGGTATAATAATGGGCTCTTTAATTTTCTTATTTAAGGCAGCTTAAAGAAAGTTATGAAATAGTCTTTCTCAGAGTATTGCATTCACATATGAAATGTTCTCCAATTTTTTTTCCCTCTTTTTGTTTTTTTTATGAAAGTGCTTGCATTGGTCAGTCACGTAAATCACATTTACTGACTCCTCCAGCAGACATATGTTTATGCACAGCATAACTGCTTCCCTAGAGCCACTTTTTTTTCCAGCAAAGCAATGTGTAATTAGGGAGGCTGTGAAATTTTTCTTATTGACACAATCTGCTAAACGGCTCCACTTTCCATGTCAATATGATGCTCTGAAGCTCTAGGCACTCACTGTGATCATGCAGTTGGACATTATTTTAGACCTATTCCCACAGCTACTACAAGCAGGCATAAAAGGCAGGTTAAATGCTCTCTACAACCAATATTTAATAATGAAAAACAGAAAGGTGGATTGCTAGGTGCAAAACTGGGTTAGATTCAGCAACAATTTCAGATGAAAAAAATGCAAATGATAATTACTCAGGAGACAACCATTTTTATTACTTTTTAGGCTACATTTCTGAAACTGATCATGCAGTGTAAATACGTCTTTTCATCTTTCCCTTTGCAAGTTTAATACCTTTCAACCTGTGAGCTGGCATCACACAGAAGTTCCCAAAGTCAGTAAATTCCTATATTTGTGGCACTGATGGACATGGGTTATTAGGCATGGTGGTGATAGTTTGATGGTTGGACTAGATGATCTTAGTGTCCTTTTCCACAGGCAATATGACATATAAAAGAACACAAACAAAAGCCTGAAGTCCATAGAAAATCAGATGTCATTAAGTCCTGAATCCTATAGATTCACTTGTTGAAATAAGCGTGATTGTTCTTGATTCCTTTTGTTTTTGTTTTTGTTTTTCCCCTAAAGGAATAGCAACATCTTTTTCAAAATAAACCTTTTTGACTTTTTGTTTCAAAACAGCACTACTTAAACACTGATTTCAAACTGAAAATAACAAAAAAAAAAGAAAAATAGAAAGAGAGAATTTAGAATACTCATAACCACATGGGTTTTGTTACAGGACTTAAAGGCATATGCTGTTTGTTTTTTCATCTCCAGCTTCATCCGTTACCTCATTTGGAAGACTTCTCCTCTGAATTCAACTTTCTCCATTTTATGCACTCCTTATTTGACTGCTGAACTTACAAGATCTCCATTGTTTCTCTCTCTGCCAAAAATACCTGCTGCGTGGTTCTATGCTGCACACCTCAATGAGGCAGAATTTTCCAAAGATCCTAGAAACAGTGTGAAATCCTTATCCCAATTAAAATAATTTCCCCAACACAGCTGATAAGTGATCCCTCTTTGTATCCATATCCTTCTTTTGCTAGGGACCCCAAGCCTGGATGCAGCACTCCAGATGAAGTCTCTCAAGGGGACTGAGGGGGACAGAGTTGAGTTGAGAGTTGAGGGTGACAATCCCCTCTCTATCCCTGCTGCCACCCCTCTTCTCATGCAGCCTAGGATACAGTTGGCCTTCCAGGCTCTAAGCACACAGTGCTGGCTCTGGGATTGCCTCGATCCAAGTGCAACACCTTGCAATTGGCCTTGTTGAACTTCATTATGTTCATGTGAGTCCAGTTTTCAAACCTGCCCAGGTCTATTTGGATAGAATTTCTTCCTTCTACTGTATTAATTGCATAATTCAGGTTAGTGTCATCAGCAAACTGAGATCAGTTCTACAATCTAGGTCACTGATAAAGATGCTGAAGAGCACTGGTCCCAAGATTGACACCTGGAGGAGACCACTCATGACCGCCATCTATCTGGACATGGAGCCACTGTCCACAATGCTCTGGCTGTGACCTTCTGATCAATTCTTTATCTATTGACTAATCCACTCTTCAAATCCTTATTTCTCGAACTTAGAGATAAGGATGTGATGTGGGACCATATCAAAGGCCTTGCAGAAGTCCAAGTAGATGACATCACTTGCTCTTCTCTACCAATGCTGTTACTCTAGCATTCCATCCAGGTGCTCTCACTAGCCATGCTGAGGTCAAGAAAAGTGTAAATATTATAAACTATTTATAATGGTGTAAAAGATCCCTCAGGGATGTCAAGCAAAATAGATATTAAAATAACCCTTCTTCTCAACCTTGGTTTCTCAGTTGCACGCATATTGCCTAGAAGTCCTCTTTGGAACTGCAGAAGGACTATCCAGGTTTTTTCATACTGTGTAGAGTATCTGGTCCTGGAAAACTGATGAGGAGAAGGTAATCCCAAAGCAGACTTTCTAGACAGCATAACATTTCTCTTAGCACTCCTTTGATGAGAGTGGCAGGGAGTTTATGTATCAGGAAGAGGAAATCTTGGGGTCATTCCTTCCCCATTCGCTTAGCTGTCTCTTGGACTTTTACAACCTAAAGCAGCCACCCTTCTGCCCTGATCCCCATAGCTCCACAGATCTCTCAGGTCCCTAATGGCCCCTACGCCTAATGAGAAAAACTGGCTCATTTGCAGTCAGTGTCACATCCCAAAAACACACTGTCCCAGTGAGGACACCTGGGATATGTTATCCTCCTGTTTTTCCTTGGAAGGTAGTGGTACTCACGTGGAGAGAGTGGTTTACAAAATGACTAAGAGTGAAGGTAAAGGCAGAAATTAAATAATGATTACAGACATCTCTTGTTCATGCAGAATCCCCTCTGAGATATCACTCGCATTGCATGCGTCAGCCAGTATCACCACAAATATCATTCTCATTTTATATGTGGGTAAACAGAAGCATGGTGATTAATTATTTACCAACGTTAGAAATAGAGAACAACGTAGGATTTTCTATTAGTGCTTTGTTCTTTCACTGCTCAGGTAACAGTTTTCTCTGCAATCACTGTCACTTGTTTCTATGGCCATTTAAGGAACCTAAATCTCCTTGGAATCAAATAGAAACTAGACCCTAATTTATCATATTTCAAAGGCCTTTAAGTCGTGATATCTCCTCTACACAGACACTTGCAGTAAAGGAGAACCAAACTTAGTAAAGGAAGACTTCAAGCCCTGTAGCTTCAATCTTGTTCAGAATTAAGTCGATCTTAATGCACTGTGGCTCACTTCCCATTGGCAGGGGAAAGGTCTGAAGGTGAATTAAGCTTCTCTAAATTAACATCTCTTGATCTTTATGAGGTTTGTCCACATCACATTGAACCGTATCAGTACCTTCTCTTGCTCTTTCCCACCAACAGACAGACCCATGGTTGCCTCTCTATGACAACAGCACAAAAATCTTCTCAGGTTCCACTTTGCACAGAGCATCTAGAGCATCACAGATATTACAAATTCCATACAGAATTGGCCTTTGATCAGCAAGCACACACACAGACTGATGCAATTTTACATGATACAAAGTCAGGCACATGTAATAGCATACAATTTTCTTAGAAATCCAGAGAAATAATTTTTCTGTAGGCTTTTTATACAGGTTATCAGATTTGAACAGCTGGCAAATGTCATTCTGTAGTATATGCCACATATCGCCTATCAAGATCATGAAAAAATGCACTTTATTTTTTCCTGCCAATTTTCACTTGTTGTTGTTGTTGTTGTTACCTTAAATCATAGTAGTTAAAGGCACTGGGCCAAGCTAGATGACTTAGCAGAGACCACAAAAAATCTCTGCAGAACAGGAGCACATTGTCAAAGCTGTTTCACCTCGCACTAGCCACAGGGAAATTGGGTTAATTGTTACCTATATCAGCAGAAATCACTGTCTGGCAACAATTCTCACACAAGAGTAGAATTGTTTTTGCTGTAAACATACAGTGTGAGACAGGATTTGGAAGCAACAAAAACAAACAGGAAGAATCTGCCTTGTTAAAATAAAGAATTCCCCATTTTACCCACCCGTGTCACCCAATGATGTCTTTTCAGAGACTGGACATAGTGTCGAATGTCCAAAACCAGCACCACACCAGGGCAATGAGACCAGAGCTAGGATTGTTTGCCATCCAGCAGAGAAATGGCTTCATCCAATGGCTCTAATTAATCCTAAACCCTGCAACGCATTCAGCATGGAGAATAACATCACCTTGGCTGGCCCCTTTTACACTGTTGTGGTTTTGGGAAGTCACCTTTTTCTGCTTTTGTGGAAAAGCTTTCCAAGACTACCCACAACTCATGAACTTGTATTCTCTCGCAGTTCTGATCGTCAGAAGCAATCAAGCACCTTTGTGGTTTTTTTCTTCCCACTCAATCTTTTTTTTTCTTCTGTATTTTTTTTCCCCTAGTATTCAGAGTGCAGAATAGCCATTTCCCTGTGGTTTTACCTGGTTGCTGAAATAAAGCTGTAATCACAGACTCCAAAGCTATCAAGCCAGTGACTTTCCCATGGCTTGGAAGAAACTTATTAATAAAATAATAATAACTACTTTTAAAATATATATAAATAAAATAAGGGAATCCTGAAAAACTCAGTCCTCTGTCACAAGGCATTCATAAGCATTCTGAGCTCGTTTCTGTGTTGCTGAGGCTCCACATCTCAGAAGGTAGAAAATGTCAATCAGGATTTTTGCTACTGGAAGCAGGGACCCAAATCTCTATGGAAACGAGACAGAGGTGACAGTGACTACAGAGAAGCATTCTGCACAGATTCCCGTCCCAACAGTTTACATTTGCTCAAGGTATTTATACTGCTGTAGATCTAGAAAAAAACACAGAATGATTTAGTTTGCTTCACTTTTTCTGTACCCTCTAACATCAGTCAAGGAACTATAACCTTTAACTAGTTCTACTTCTTTGCTACCATGTTATCAATGACTAAACTTTTGATGCAGGTGGAAAATCAATCTAATGAGTTTCCATCTACAGAGAATGTCAGGATATAAAGCAGATTTGCAGCATTCCAGGATGGACTTCACTCTCTATGACTCCCTGAAAGGAGGCTGTAGCAAAGTGGGGGTCAGCTTCTTTTCCCAGGTAACAGCGATAGGATGAGAGGTAATGGCCTCAAGATGCACTGGGGGAAGTTCAGGTTGGATATTAGGAAACATTTCTCCTCTGAAAGGGTAGTAATATATTAGAACAGGCTGCCCAGGTTGCTGGTGGAGTAACCATCCCTGGAAGTGTCCAAGAAAAGGGTGCATGTGGTACTGAGGAACATGGTTAGTGGGCATGGTGGGGATGGACTGACAATTGGACTAAATGATCTTAGTGGCCTTTTCCAACCTTAATGATATTTTGATTCTACGATGCTATGATTTATGAATGGAGATACAAGCAGAGAGGATGCTTCAGAGTAAGCCATTCAGAGCAGATCAATAGGTATATGGTTTCCCTTTCACTTTTGTTGCTGTACTGCTTGTACTTGGGTTAAAGGAGAAGAATTGGTGAGTTATTCATCCTCCTGACTGTATCTAAGGAGGTGAATGCATGGATTCATAAGTGGAAAAAGTTCTGTGTCTGCCCTTGTGGAATCTAGAATCTGAAATAATGCTTGGCCATGCGTGAAGTTGAAAGATGAGAGTTATAGCTTCTAATTATACAACTCTGTACTGTACAACAGTAAATATGTGGGCCATGAAATAGGTACAGTGAAGGTCCAAGCATCAGACATAACAAACTTGCTATATAAAATGCATCATGACATAGTTCTGACATTCAGTCAGTGAAGGCAGAGGGGACTGTCTCCTAGGAACCTTGGCTCTGGCCCTCACATATTCAGCGAGTCCCTGCCTAAATATATCACAAGTCAGGCAGGAGCTGTCAAGTCCTGGGGTAGTGGTTTAATAAGGATTGCAGCAGGGGTTTTAATAAGGGTTTCAACAGGAAATGTCAAGAATGACTTTGAGTATGAATCTTGCTACTCCCTGGGCCTAGAAACACAGGGAGCACACAATGAGTCACAACCCATCTCCTCCTCAAACCTGGCAATGACTTTCCTGTAGCTCATCCCATGCAATGAGAAGAAAGGTGGCTATTTACTCGTTGGCTGTGTTGTCCTCTGCAAGAGGAATCAGTGCCAGATGTTTTCCCTTAGAAACTTCAAAGCCTGGGAATATCTGCTTCAGTCAGTGGGGGGGGGGCGGGGGGGGGCGCCTCACAGCCGTAAAGAATCATGTTGCCCACTTAATTCAGGAGAACATAATCTGCTGCTGTGTGTGAAATGCACAGATCATGTTTTATATCATTGTAAAAGTTCTTCTAGTGGTGGAGACATTACACTTTCTTCAGCTCTCACAGGTCTGCAGCTTCATGCCAGAACATCTGGAAGCATCAGCTCTGGCTTTGGATGGTACATGACCATAACTTGCAAGCAAATTATTTTCTTGCCACAGCTGATGTCCTTTTAGAGATAAAAATGGACCTCAAAGAGTAAGTTTCCACCTCTTTAAGGCTGAATTTCACTGTGGGTTTTATATCACTGCAGAGGACAACTTCTGAAGAAACTTCCCCACCTTCCATCTGCATCTGTTCTCTGCACAGTTCAAGAATGATTTTTCTTTCTGTATCTTTGCTTTGACTCTTTTTCTGAACACTGAAGCTAGATTTTCATTGAACAATAAAGAGGGAAGACATCTGATAGGAGTGAGACCAGATGATCACAAGGGAATTATCTATACCCCAGGCCATTTAAAACAATATAAAGGCCAACTCGTCCCTCAGGCAGGACACTGATGGGAATGCAATGGACATGAATGAGTTGAGGAACTAATTAGATGTGATTGCTTCCATGGCTGCTGTTGCTAAGGAGACTGCTTCCTTGGCATCTTCAGGTTGAGTACTCCCTTACCATTAACTTCTTTAGAAATTAGGCTCTCAGGTACTAAGCAATGAGAGGAAAGAAAAATAAAACCAGAATTTTAAAAGGGGAAATACCCATAGAGTATTCTATTCAAGCAAGAAAACAAATCTGGAGCTCTTTTCACTTGCCTGTGCATAAGTGGTGTTTCCCACATTGATGCTGTTGTCATGTGATGGAGTGTCTGAGTCAGGATGCAGAGTGAGAATAATAAAGAGAGATGCTGGACTGCTCTCTGCCTTTCTTCTTCATTCAATAAATGTATGGCTTAGTAGCTGAGCTGCTTCCATTCGGGTGCAGTCTGTGGTATTCCTGCTCTTCCCTATTCCTCTCAGCCCCAGTGTACATGGGGGCTAAGGGAAAGAAAAGGTCTCTACACATTCACTCTCTGCTCCAGTGAATTGCAGGACCATAAACACAGCAATAAAAAGATTCACAGTGCATGAAACAAGCTTTGGCTCAAGGCTGCACTTGTTCAGATCTCTATAGAAGAGGTGATTACACTGTTATAGGTGTCAGACAGGTTTAGTAGGCGTGGTGGTGGTGGAAGATGATCAGAGGCCTGGAGCATCTCCCCTATGAAGACAGGCTGAGGGAGCTGGGCTTGTTCAGCCTGGAGGAGAGAAGACTGTGAGGAGACCTTGTTGCAGCCTTTAAAATGGGATTATAAACAGGAGGGGCATCAACATTTTACTCAGGCAGATAGTGATAGGACAAGGGGGAATGATTTTAAGCTCAAGGAGGAAAAGTTTAGATTGAATGCTAGGGAGAAGTTCTTCATAGAGAGAATGGTGAGGTGCTGGAACAGGCTGCCCAGAGAGGTTGTGGATGCCCCCATCCTGAAGATGTTCAAGACCAGGTTGGATGGGGCCCTGGGCAACCTGGTCTAGTACCAGGTCTGGTGGTTGGTGGCCCTGTTGTGCCAGGAGGGCTGGAACTTGATCCTTGGTATCTCTTCCAACCCAAGCCATTCTATGATTCTGTGATTCTATGATTCTGTAACAACCCAAGACTCAGCTGAGATATAGCAGAGATATGGGTGCGCTGACTACAGGAGATGAATCAATGTAACTGTTAAGAAGTTACTTAGGAACACTTGAAATTACTTAAAATTGTACCATTGAGGTATTTTCAGATCTTGGAGAATCTTGGAGAATTTAACCACCTAATACACAATCATCTAGGTTTCTTCCCTGAACTACAGAGAAGGAAAAGTCATCTCCAAAGGACATTTTCTCCTATACTGTGGTGCTGCCTAAAGACAGTGATTTTCATAGAAACTTAAAATCATTGAAGTTGGAAAAGACCACTGGGATCATCTGTTCCATCACTAAGCCATGTTCTTCAATGCCACATCTCCACACTTCTTAAACACCTCCAGGGACAGTGACTCCAACACCTCTGTAGGCAGCCTGTTCCAATGCCTCAGCAGTCTTTCTGAGAATAAATTTTTCCAAATATCCAATCTGAGCATTAGGTTATCAGGTTTTCAGCAGTTAAACCTGGATGAAACACCTCTCACTCCTAAAATCATTCCCTGTACAAACAAAGCACTCTCACTTATTCTCCTGCCTTCGTCTATTCATGAGTTTCTGTACGTAGATATATAGAGATATATATATACAGCATGTTCAATTTATATATTCTTATACATAGATATATATATATATATACATATGCATAGATACATGACAGTGGTTGGTAGGCAACTTCTAGTTCTGGTAAGTTTCCAAGTATTTCTATAATACATGTAACGATGCCTTGAGTTTTTACATATCTCATGACTTCATGTTCTTTCAATAGGTATACATAACTGGTTCCTCAGTCTTTGGCTCAGTTAGTGAAGATTTGACAGTTCATGCCAAAAATTATACGTGGTATGTGAGTAACCAAAGAGGAGACATTCCAGGATTTTCAATCATTCATACCTGATAGCCAAGCCTGGCTAGAGGGGGACCATAAAGTGGAAAGGGACTGCAAGCATCACACTTTCAATCTATGAGATTGCTTATCTAGAAGGAACGGATGTGGTCCTTACCTTATAAAACTAATATTGTTGTAGCTGCAACAGGAGACATGGTTTAGTGGGCATGGTGGTGATGGGTTGAAAAATGGACTAGATGATCTTAGCAGTCTTTTCCAACCTTAATGATTCTAGGATTCTATGGCAAACACTTAGGTTCAGCAAGGATTTAGAACTTCCTGGCATAGCCTTACTCCTCCACAACTCTTTAAAACAACACAGCTCAATTCTCTGGGTTGGATTTTTACAGTCTACTAATAAAATCATCCTGAATAGTATCACAGGCTGTAGGCTTCTCACTTTGTCTCTCAGGTATTCTTTGCTCTAGGGGGCTTTTATTTGTCTGTTCCTTTGAAGCTCACCGTCTGCTGCTTGTTCCCAACTCTCTCTGTTCTGTCTGCCTGACATATGTGAAGCTTGAATACTTTCCCTTACAAATACTGCCTGCCTACTGCAGCCTTTAAAAATAATTCAAGCCAGGAAATAGTCATAATTAACGGTCTCATGCAAAGACAGAGCATCAGTCAGTAATATATTACCCAGCTTGTCTGTGGTATCCAACATAGTGACTGATCCATACTTAACTGTTCTCTTGTCCTTTTCTTTGTATGTGTTATCTTTTTCTACTTTTATTTCTCAGATGGATTCAGCAGTCCATCGTTGCACTCTAAAGCTCTTCCCTCCTTCTCTCTGGGACAGATGGAGCTTATCAGAATGATTAAGGGGAAAGCAGGTGACATTAATTCAGCTGTATCACTGAAAAAGCATCTCTGAATTAATTGTGTAGGTGCGCTTGGAATAGGGAAGGCAGGAAAAGGGGAACACAAAAGACCAGGATGCCCTTTCTGGTAAGGTGAAAGGAGTTCTCATACCAGTCCAAGAAACTGTAATTATTGTGCCTGTTCCCTTTAGAGCTGTTCATCAACAGATAGTGGAGATGCCAAAACAAAGCAGAGAGAGAGAAATTGTTGCCTTTCAGCACTTGAAATGTGTCCAAAGAAGGGTAATGAGGTTGTGAAAGATCTGGAACACAGTAATAATACTGATAAGGTGCTTAACGTAGAATCAAAATATTTTGAAGTAAATTGATATGTGCAACTAAGTAATTGTTGTTTGGTGTTTTTGTTTTGTTTTATTTGTAGTTTTTGGTTGGTTGGTTTAGGGTAAATTTCATAAAAATGTGTTTAGAAATAAGGTTTGTATTTAGAGAGAGAATGTGGCCTTGGAATCTCTATCATGTGTCTTCATTGAGGAGGAAGAACAGTCAACATGAAAGTGCACTGGTGAGAAAAATATGAACAGGAATAGTACACTAAGTTCCAGGCTTGATATAGGCACAAAATAAGGAAACAAAATATGTGCTAATAATTTGTATGTCAGTACCCAACACACACTCCCAGCTGGCATGTTATGCATAAGGGAAGATAGGTTCTGTTTGATAAAAGGCAAGTCAGTACAGCAAATTATTATTATTGCAGCCTTCATAAATTTGTCAGTTCCCAGAAGAAAAAAATAACAAAACAGTGTGCATTCTATTTCCAACATGGAATTTAGACTTTCCTTCCTAAAAAACGGTTTGACTGCTTTTGTCTGCCACTTAACATTCTAGCACTTACTAGAAGATTAATTATGGTTATAAGTTAACTATAAAAATAGATTTGCTTTTATGTTATATGATGTTATCTCACTGTAAATAACTCTTCATATAAGATTTTTTTCTCCATGCTGAGGAATTCAAGTGAGATCAGCCAGTAGTTACCTAGGATAGCTCCTTACCCATGAATTTTCCTTGCAAAAAATATTCTGTGCTGACTCTGGGAAGTCGTCTTAGTGGTCATCCATAGACCTTTTGACCGGTAGATACAATCCTAATTCAGCTCTGGTGGGGCCGCACCTTGAGGACTGTGCTCAGTTTGAGACCCATCACTACAAGGAAGACACTGAGGCTCTGGAATGTGAATCATAGGGGAAATGGTTTAAAGTTGAGGAAAGGAAGATTTAGGTTGGATGTCAGGGAGAAATTCTTTATAGAGAGAGTGGTGAGGTGCTGGAACAGGTTGCCCAGAGAGGTTGTGGATGCCCTATCCCTAGAGGTGCTCAAGGCCAGACTGGATGGAGCCCTGGGCAGCCTGATTTAGTATTAAATGAGGAGTTTGGTGGCCCTGCGTGTGGCAGGGGGGGTGGAGATTCATGATCCTTGAGTCCCTTCCAACCCTGGCCATTTTGTGATTCTGTGTCCAGAGAAGGACATTGAAGCAGGTGAGGGGACTGGAGCACAAGTCTTATGAGGAGCAGCTGAGCTGAGGGATTGTTTAGTCTGGAGAAGACGAGGCTCAGGAGAGACCTTATCACTCTCTACGACTATATTAAAGGAGATTGCAATGAGGTAGGAGTTGGTTTCTTCTCCCAGGCAACAGCAATAGGATGAGAGGGAATGGCCTCAAGTTGCACCAGGGGATGTTCAGATTGGACATTAGAAAAATTTTTTCTCCAAAAGAGCAGTCAGGCACTGGAATGGGCTGCAAAGGGAGGTGGTTGAGGCACTATCCCTGGAGGTGTTTTAGAAATGTGTACAACATTGGTGACAGGTGAATGGTTGGACCGGATGATCTTGGAGATTTTTTCCAACCTTAATGATTCTATGATTCTAACTGGTCAAACAGTACAACAATATCTCTTAAGTATTTTGAATAGTATTAGACAACTGAATGAACTCTTTTCTCTCCACTGCCTGTAACAGAATATTTATGTAGATTGCTCCTGTTTATTTCCACGAAAGCTGCAAAAGATAGAAAGAACACAATGGCACTATTTGATAAAGTAAATTCTCAGCTACAAAACACTGTTTTTCAACATAGTCACCACCGTTAGCTATGCATTTTCTCTAGTTGTGGTAAAAAACCTGCATACTGCACTCATAAAAATCTGCACCAGTGGAAGTGAACCACTGTCACCACTGCTGAAATACTCAACTCACTGCCTAATTGTGTTCACATCCACTGTTCAGTTTCCATAATGATGCAGAGTCAGTCAATATCAATGGGTGTAATTATTTTCCAAGTAGAGGAATTCATTCAATTCCATGCCTTTGCTTCATACTTACTTCCATGTCAGATATCATTCTGCCAGATTGCCCCTCTGCGGCCACTTGTCACATAGCAACAAAATTGAATGGAATATTGGCAGGAATGTTCAAACTCTACTGCCATATTATCAACATCTGCCTCTGATTTCGTTGGCCGACATAATAAAATAGGAGGCATTACTTTCAGGGCAGCCTTTGTAAATATGAAAATACACAGCCAAAACTTTCCTCTGCCATAAAATTCAATAAAAGTATAGTCATCCTCTCTAAGACTGAATCAAGGTCTTGTTTAAATGTCATAATGAAAAAGAAACAGATGAGAAATACAGGAGAAAAAGGATTTGAGTTCAATGAAGGAAGAGGGGACTTTTACTCATTTGCACTAGAACAAGTCTTGGAAATGTGCAAGGTCATTTTGAAACACTTAATTCAAAATGTCATTACATATCATAGGCTTCAGATATGAACCATTTTTATCCAGTCTGAGGAGACTGAAAAGCTAGAAAACACTTGCTGAATTCATCACAGCCTCTCCTAACTTTTGCAAACTCTGGCCTGACCTACTTCATGAGACAGGTTATTAAATTTTCCCAACAACTCTTCTGTCTGACCAACAGAGAGTTCTTCTGTAATAATGCAGATGTGAAATGCTCCCAGACTTTTCAAAAAGACCTGAGCCAATGTATTTTCACTATTATTTATCCCAATAGCCTATGTTAGCCTATCTTGGTGCAGTATTTTTAGTCTGCCTGTATCTATGCTTGGCTTTTATGTCCTGGATTTAGATCTGGTTTATGCAGTGAGGGAAGAATCTCCTTCCTCACTGAGCTATATTATCCCTCCAGCATCTATAGGGAGACTATAGGGGGGCTATAAGACAGATAGTTGAGCAAAGTCTATTCTGATAGGACAAAGGGAAATGTTTCCATGTTTAAAGAGGAGCAATTTAAATATTTGGATATAAAGAAAAAGGTTTTTACAACAAAGGCAGTGAGGCAGTGGAACAGGTTGACTAGAGAGGTGGTGGATGCCCCATGCCTGGAGACATTCAAGGTCAGGCTGGAGAGGGCTCTGAGCACCTAGCTGTATCTAGCTGTAGGTGTTTCTGTTCACTGCAGAGGATTTGGAGTAGATGACCTTTAAGGTTCTTTCCAACTCAAACAGTTATATGATTCTATAATACTAGCACTCTCTGTTGTCCAGAGGACCCATTTAATTTAAGTCCAGTTAAATAATAAATTATTGCTAATGCCTCCTGTGACAAGGTAAAATGAAGTTGTGCTTAGAGAGGACTTGCTTTTGTGCATCTTGTTTCTAATGAGAAAACACAGAAAAGCAAAAAAGGATGTCACTCTTGAGTTGTATTCCTACCACAATAAATGAGATGTGAAAGAAGCTCTTCTCAATGCTTCACAGATGGAGCACTGTGTGGCTTAACACTTTCTGAACTTTGCTTTTTAATTGCATAATGAGATCATTGTCAGGCGTGGGCATCCCAGGTGTGCTCAGCTGAAATGCAACTCTTCCCCAGAGCTACTGCCTCGGTAACAGCTCTGCCACCGTTCATTAGCACATTCCCAAAGGTAATCCAAACAGACATCACCATTCCAGTGCAGCCCAGCGTGGGTCATCTCCATGAAACGGCAGAATTCATTATGAGTGAGCACAGGAGAAATCTGAGGTAAGAGAGAGATAGAGAAGTAAATGGAAAGAGACTTTAGAGCTCACCTCATGCATCTATAATACAATTACTTGCCAAAGGGAATGATAATTTTGATGTGATATTTTTTTCTTGCTGTACACTAAATCCCAGACTCTAAGCACAACACAGCGCAGAGATTCCATAGGCTCTGAAATGAAAATTAAAAGGAATTGTAACTCAGTAGCTGAATTGCAAAGGGTTGGACACAGCTCTGCGTTTTGACACTTTTCTGGACTTTTCAGACAGAATGCAGATTTTTGAAATGGGCACTGGGAGACAGCACGTCATAGCAGTTGGTGGAGGTGCTTCTTTTTCCACTGATAGCTAAGTCTGAGCATAGATTGCATATGATGTTATTAAGAAGCAAAGAAAAAACAAGGATAAGGTATCCTTGCAAAATAAACTGAAATTTGGGGACAGCAAAGAAAGGATAGGGGGTCCCTACAGAACAAGATAAAGAGAAAGCTGAAAAGCAGAGTTTCAGTTACAAGGATCTGGTTAAACAAACTTATCTTGCAGGAGATGCTCACTTAACACCTGTGTGAAATCTTTTTTGCTGGACAGAACAAAGAGTTGTACACTTCACAGAATACAAAGATAGTTCTGGTTGGGTTAAACAACAGACTCTGAATTCAGATTCCAAAGTATGTACTGTCATCTGAAATTTGAGAAGAAAACTCTCTAACACCAATGTGATTTTTGGTCCTCACAATACATGCTGATCAACTTGACAAATCAAGTGAATGCTCAGTTCAAATTATGCATTTAAACAGTTAAGATATACATATAACATTGGCATACATATTCATTTTCTTTCTAAGAACTCATATATATATGCTGATGTTCCTCTGGACATGCATGGTAGTGCCTCTGGTGGTTTTGGACCACATATTTCTCCCTCATTTTTCTATCATCAGCTTCATCACAGCGACTTTTGGCCAACCTTCAGCTGTCTTTCCCCAGTATGGCAAACTTCCATTGTTTATTAGGCCATAATGAGCAGTTTCCAAAACAGTATACATGAAATCCAAGAAAAACGTCCTTTCACCAGGTGAAATGCAAAGGGAAAAGTAGTCTATTGTGACTTCAATGCTTCTGTGAATCAGGATCACCGAGAGAAATAAGGCTGTTCACATGCTCATGCAAAGCTAAACTGGCAAGTTTTTCAATTAGCAAAAACTTTCCTTTTTCAAATGCTTTTTCGTTTCCTTTTTCAAAACTAATATACTGGTCCATGCTATACTGATCCTTATTGCTAAACAAACTAGCCTGTATCAGGATAAACAAAGGAAATGAAGGGGTGGGCATATCTACTGGGGGGATAAGATGATAAGCAAACCAAGAGGAATGTGAACCCAAAGTACTTCAGCCAATGGGGAAAGAGGGAACGGCTCACCAGCACTGGATTACAGAGATAAAAGGGGGGCTGTGTCCCCCACTATTTTGAGAGACCCCACAGGGCTATGCCCCAGTGGACTCTCCCTTTATTTGAATAAAGAAATCTGAAGGCTCAGTTCTGTCTCTTTTTGGAAAATAAGATAACTGAGCAAGCCTATTGGAACAGAAAATTTCCTAACAAGAAGTGATAAGGAGAAAATTATTTTTGGATATAATATAAGATGTCCTGTGGATAATTCTGTATTCGTTAAACTTCCTTACTGAGGAGTCTCAAGGAGCCCTCTCCTGCTTCAAGTATTAGTAGGTGGATGGTTGGACTTGATCATCTTAAAGGTCTTTCCAACCTTTCTGTGATTCTATGATTCTATTCAAATTTAGCTAAGCTAATCAGGAAAACTTAAGTCATGCAAATATTTTGAATTCCTCCATTCTACTTTGATAAGCTCAGAGCGTATCACACTGGCAGTCCTCATGCAAAGTCTTATCCACAGATCAAATTCCCCTGCACTACAGTAGATACTTCTGTGATTGTTTTGGTACGTAATTGGGCTCTGGGTTGCAATGATGGTTAGTGCTTGGAGTAAGGGATTCTTCTTAGATAGCAAGTGAATGCTTGGGGATATTTTAAATTGCCTGTGTGTTCTGGAAAGGAACCCATTTGTGAAGCTGCCTTGAAATGGACATATCGGGAAGGAGCAACACAGGCACTTAGCATTGCTATTTCTCAGTGAAATGTGTCTCTTGAATGCTATAAAAGGGAGCCTCAGCCTTACCAGCAAGGCAGGAGAAGTGCCCAGATGTTAGCAGTACTTATTGCCTACTCTAAGCTCTTGCTCAAAGCACCAGCAGCTAGCAATTCACACTCCTGCTCATGACCAACGCCTATTTCCTAGTCTCAATTTGTGCTTTGGGAAGCAAACGCTCAGAGCTTTTTCTATGAGTCTCTCTCAGTCTCTGCCTTCAAGGACACTGTGCCTAAATTCCCTGCATCTAGCCAGGGAGATGAGGCACTGGAGTAGATAGCCCAGAGGTGCACTGGATGTCTTATCTTTGGAATCATTCAAAGTAGGCTGGACATGGCTTTGAACAACCTGATCTAGCTGTAGGTATCCCTGTTCACTGCAGGGGAGTTGGACTAAATGACCTTTAAGGGTACCTTCCAACTCAAATGATTGTATGATTCTACTAAAATCTCCCTTTGGCTCTGTACCAAGTTCCCAGCCCATAGATATGAGGCATCATTTTCTTATGCTTGCAGCCCGCCTTGAGATGCCTGGATAATAAGAATTCTTGGGAAGAAGAAAAGCAGTCTTGGATGAATTTAGCACCTTGGAAATATGTAGATAAACAGTCATCTGCAAGTTATTCATTGTGTGGCTCACCGCAAATGGTATCACACCCAATTTCACCACCTGTGAAAGGAGATGAATATGTGATTCAATTTTAATATATGTGAAGAAATTCATGTAGACATACACTGCTGAGCAACCCCACTTCACAGAATGGAGAAAAACAGGCATTTTAAAACATGATTCATCTCATCTTATTTATCTGGCTACTTTAGGACAAGAGGAATTACCCTCTGGAAACGGCTATTGATTGCAAAATGAATTCAGGGTGACAATCACAGATGGCTTCGTTTGGCCACTGAATCTCTCCTGAACTGCCTCATCATGTGTATGCACACAGTCTAGCACAACAGGGTCTCAGTCAGAGCTAAGTGCTACTGCAGAATCTGTAATAATAAAGAGTATCTAGTGCTGGGTGCAAGCTGTATATTATTCTTCTCCATGTGGTAGATTGATACCTCAGTTCCTGAGGTGTTCCTGTTTGCCTTCCCGTTGTTTACCACTGAGTCAGCCAACGTATCCTCTCTCTGAAGGTTCACATCTATGGCTGGTAACAACTGACAGCATGTTCCTGAATGCAAGGATCTTATCCAATGTTGCAAAGAATCATAAAACCACGGAATCATCTAGATTGGAAAGAGCTTCAAAAGAACCAAGTTTAACCATCAACCTGATCTGCCAAGTCCTAAGCCACGTTCCTTAGTACCACAAGAAAATGCTGAGGAGTATGTTAGAACAGTTGATTTCTTCCTTCCTAGTTTTGGACTGTTCAAAAGCTTGATGGCTGTGCCCCAAATTTTGCTTTGATATTGTGGAGAGAGTCTGTCTACAGAGTCCATTTTGCATAACCTCAGTGTAAGGACCATTCTCAATCAAGTACTTGTGCATGAGTTATGCCAACAACAGGTATTGCCAGATACCACTGAGTGAGGCCTACTTCTTCTACATAGAACATGAATGCACAGACATTTGTTACTGGCTTGTTTCAACTCCTTCCTTCACATGTGTACTAGATGATCTCTAAGGTCCCTTCCAATCCAAGCCATTCTATGTGAGCTTGCTTCATAAAACTAAGTCAAACCTCATTCTTTTCTTGCACATTCCTTTGAAACTCTTCCTCTAACTACTAATTATTTACACACAACTGTGCTATTTAACTGCAGTGTTGCCATTATCTCTCTGTAGTGCTCTGGGATTCACCTTGTGGCATGGAGTAAAGTTGTTGTTACTCTCCATGCCAAGTCATGTCATTCCAGTTCTCCCTCCTCTCACCCATTCTGGTTCTTTCAGTTGCAGTCAGACGCACACACTCGAGTTGGTGGAAGTGCAGGTTGGGTTTTATTAAACATTTTTATTAAAAAAAAAACGCAAAATGGACTCCATAGACAGATGCTCTCTGAACCTCTAATCATTGCTCCCAGCACACTGCTTAGGAGTATAATATTCAGTGACTTCTCATGAAGAGTAAAGCAGGACCAAAGTACCAGTCCGCAGCTGCTACCAAGCCAGATTCTAACCTCCATTGGTAGTTACACCAAGTGATGGGTTGTGTCAGAGCAACCCTTGTAAAGGAGCAACAAAAAAGCATTTTTTCACTTTCTGGTATGTGCTTGGTATGTCTCAAATACTTGCGGTGCAAGTCTGTCACCATGACAACAGTCAAAGAATTATATTAGTAAGTATGCTATCCTATCCTCTAACAGGTTAGTCTTGCTTCACTGACAATCTGGCCTACCTTTCCTGCAATAAAGGATTGCAATATTTTTGACAAATTTGTTATTGCAAACTCACTTGTTTGTGACTTTGACACGGTGCACCTATAAACATATCAGGCATAAAAGGATGCTTGACAGGAACCCTGGGGAAGTTTGACTTTTTCTTCGTCTTCTTGGTGGTCATCATTGCTGTTTGTCATTTCAAGATTATGATCTCTGCACAAGCATGTTCACCTCACTGGCCCTTCTCCGGTACTGCAAGCCAACACTGGAACCTCTTGAAACAGGCATTTGACTGGTGATTACTCTTTCTCCCATCTATTTCTTTGACTGTCATTCTCCATTTTCCTCAGCTTTCTCTTTTCTCTCTTCTTCTCTCATAAAATTGTTAAGTAATTTTAAGACTCATTTCAGCTTCTTAAATGATGTACATCTCATACGTTTGCTAAGTCATAAAGTTGCTAAGTAGCTGTGGGCCTTATTTCAGTTCCTTAAGGACATATAGTTTAGCCACACAGTTTGAGATAGATTCTAACTATTAGAGTGCCAATATTTTGGGGATAATTATGTGCCAATATTTCTGGGATAACTGTAGTTAATCAACTCTCATTAAAATTGAAACTGTATGCAGATCTCTGTGTATCAGTATTTTATCTTAATCTAATTAGGAGTATTTGTTACAACCTTCACTCATAAATTACATTTCTGATTTTTCGGTAGTAAAGTAAGATTTTACTTATTGTCATCATGTCAGTATTTCAGGTTAACCATCACCCCTTTTACAATGTGTCTATTTCATCCTATCCAACACAACAATGAAAATCTACCTAAACATTTTCCTATCAGAAAGACTGTATGAGATGCACTTTGTCTTCAGCAGATCAGTGGATTTCAATGAAACGCAGTTTTGACAGCTACAAAAGTTGTTCTGAAAAGTTCAGAAAAACACTTTGCAATTCCAGGTTTCCTATATAACAAACTGGGAACAGGAAAAAGTAGACTCAGATACCTCCCTGCAGGGAGCTCGCCTGTACTGACTGAACAGGTTGTCTGACTCACTCATCAGTTTCAGACTTCAAATGAAGTCATAGGCTCTTGCACATCTATTATCCATTTGCAGTAAGAGATCTGAATACGGTCTTAAGTATTAAGTACATTAAATCCTGCTGAGAAACGTGCAAAGCTCTTTATGTGTTTAGAAGAAGAATTCACAGCATGGGTGGCCAAAGTCAGACCTATTCTGATTGGAATGCTTCAGGTCAATGTCAATTTCAGTTCAAACTGTGGACAATTATATGGTATTGCTAGGAGTGATTTATACACCTTTACAAATGATTGAGCCAAAACCTTTAGCAACAGACAAAAGCTGGAAATGACTCACAATGATAAGTGGAATGTCTGAGGTAATTTCATGCCTGGTTTCATGATGGGGCATCAGGTGCTCTATGGTTATCGTTTCACTGTAGTCCAATAGCCCAGATTTTAGTGAGCTCTGGTACCCAACTCTATATGAGCTATGAGTCAGACACAGGCACAAAGTACAGTGTAATAGCTCTGGGTGTTACACTTGAATTAAACCTTACATAATCACAGAATCACAGTACTGTAAGGGCTGGAACGGGCCTCTTGAGATTGTCCAGTCCAACTCCCTGCTAAAGCAGGTTCCTTAGAGTAGGTTAATGCAGCAAAGCATCCAGACTGGTTTTGAATATCTCCAGAGAACGATACTCCATAACTTCTCTGGGCAGCCTCTTCCAGTGCTCTGTAACCCTCAAAGTAAAGAAGTTTTCTCATTTTTGTATGAAACCTTATTTGTTCCAGTTTGTGTCTGTTGCCTGACACCACTGAAAAGAGCCTGACCTCATCCACTTGACATCTGCTCATCAGAATTTTATAAGCTTTGAAATCCTCTTAGCTTTCTCTTCTCCAGGTTGAACAGCCACAATTCTCTCAGCCTTTCCTCACAAGGGAGATGATCCAGGCCCATCATAATCTTTGTAGCCATCCACTGGACTCTGTCTAGTAGTTTCCTGCCTTTTCTGAGTAGAAGAGCCCATAATTAGACACAGTTCTCTAGATGTGGCCTCACCAGGGCAGAGTAGAGGGGGAGGATCACCTATCTCAACCTGCTGGCCATGCTATTATTAGTGCACCCCATGATACCATTGGCTTTTTTGGCCACCAGGGCACACTGCTAGCTCATGGCCAATCTGGTGTCTACCGGGACACCCAGGTTCTTCTTAGAGCTCCTTTTAAGCATGTCAGCTCCCAAACTGTACTGTACATCAGCTCCCAAACTGATGCATGTAGTTATTCCTCCCCAGGTGTGCAACTCTATATTCGCTCTTGTTTAAACTCTTAAGGTTCCTCTATGCCCGACTCTCAACCTGTCCAGGTCTCAGTGAATAGCAGCACAGCCTTCTGGTGCATCAGTCACACCTCTGGTGATGTACTCTATCCCTTCATCCAGATCATTGATGAAGATGTTGAATAAGATTGAAGTTAAAACATGCTAACTCAGCTGGTGAATGGATACTCAGTAATTCTTTGGATGATATGCTTCTACTATTAGACCAAGAGGTAAAAGATGTTATGCATTATTCCAGAGCACTTCCCTTGATGTCCTATTATTTCACTGATCCTTTTTCACTGAAATTCACCTTTGAGGATATATTTCTGACATTGTTACGTCAGTTTTGTAGAGAACTCTTTAATTTTGCATTGCTAGTAAACAAGCAGAGACAAGATTTTTGGACAATGTTGTCTGCTACCTTTTCATTGTTTTAGATCCACCCTTGATCTCCTCGTCTTTTACTCCTAAAGACCTGAACTCTATTTCATTTAATATTTAACAAAGATTCACCCATCTTTATGCTTCCCACTGTCAGATGAAAGCCTACTTGAACCCACTAATCAGTACAGCCTCACCTCACATTGCTTTGCTATTTCAGCTCTCCCTGTGTGCTCTAACAGCTTTCTTTATGGCCAGTGCTACAGTGCCACATCTGAGCTCAGTGAATATTTCATCTCTTCACCTCAGAGCATGTCTGGCTGGTCCACTGTCCTTTTCAGTATTCCAGAGATTCTACAATGCTGACTGCTTATTGTGTATATCTTGTCTGTGGGCAGCTGAGATTTGAGAGTCAGATCATGTAGTTTCTGGTGAGTGTACTGTTACTCTGTGCACAGTGATATTTTACTTTGAGGATGGGAGTAGGGGGTGCAGGGGAACTGGAACTAATTTCACTTTGTTGTTAGAAGAAGGCTAGAAATCAATAGGCAAAGCAGTCTATTGAATTTCAGTATTCTATATGTCACTGATGTAGAGGACACTGAAGTCCATATCTGCCTGAACCTTAGGAGTAAAACCCACGTCAGTGCTAAAATCCTATGTTTAAGTTTCTAGGCTAAACTAGAAAAATCTATTACCATTGATTCTTTGGAGCCTACTGCCTTCAGGTAAGAGTTGTAACTGTCGTGGCTGGATTGCAAAGAGTGTTTACATACTCACTGTGTAAGGGTCTGTCTCTCAGTACCTGAAGAGTCCTTACAGAGCAAATCTTTGCTAAACTGCTAATCTTTTCTTTGTGATTTATCACAGTGAGTTTTAGCATCATGTCTTCCCACCTCCATCAGCTGCTTGGGGTACCTGATGTGAATGCATAGAGATGTGAGCCTCTGTTTCTGAAGAATGTCTTTGCCAGAACAAGTCAGAAAGGGCAGAGTGAACAATCATTCCCTGGAATGAGATTTAGGCCATGTTTAAAATATTTACATTGTACTCACAGATATAAGGGAACCAAAGACTCCCACCCTCTCTTCCTTGCCCCAGTCTCCACTTGTGGTTCAGTTACAACTACAGTCTTAATCTGCATTCTTGGGGGATTAATTGACCCACTCATTCACATGAGGAAGTTTATGTGACTTCATTTCTCCTCTCAGATTACATTTAACAAATAGAGAGAGAGGGAGGAAAAAAGAATTTTCAACTTGGGATTGTTTACTTTCTGAATGTAAGACTGTTGCTTCAAACATGCACTATTAGATAACTGATTAATCAGATACCTAATGAAGAGCAGCTTCATTTTTAACATTTTGAGCCCCTCAAATGTAGACTATACAATTATGGAAGTCCTAACCATAGCCATTCATTGAAGTCAAAAGCACAAGACACCATAGATATTCCTGTTGGTGACAGTACATATATAAATAGGCAATATTGCCATACAGAGAAAGCACACTTTTTTTGATTTGCATATCCCAAACAAACACATAGCACCTAAGAAAATTTCTCCCAGCATAATGTTATCCATCATGAGTCTGTACAGCATTTCATTTTTTATAATAGCTCTTGCCACTTCTTAAGAAGGCAGGTAACATCTCCAGTAAGACACAGCAGCTCTTTCAGCTCTATATTTTTCACTTCAGTAATAGCAAGAATCCTTGGTTATGTCCCATATGCTGCCATGAAAACTGAGGATATGTGCTGTCTCACAAAGCACAAGGTTAAAAGTTCTTCTTGCTTGCAGCTCATTTAAATGTTCTCCCCCTCCTCTTGTCCCAGCAGAGAATATATTGTGAAACATCTCCCTGCAATGGTTTGTATTCTCTAGTATTTACAGCCCCTTACAGTCTTACAAGTATAACCCCAGCACATTTCTTCTGGAATAGGTGCTATTGACATGTTCCACCTGAGTATCAATTCAACCCTCAGTCTTTCCTCAAAAGAACACAGAACTAACGAGTTTAAGCTCAGTGTTGACATCCAGACTTTCCTTTCTTTCCTGATTCATGCCTACATCTTCACTGTAATGGAAGTACCAAGTCTCTTGGCTGTTATCAGCAGCAGGTGGTTTATTCTCAGTGATTGAAGTTACATAAAACAAAGATGTGAGCTTTGGACAAGCTTTCTTGACAAAAACACCTGGAAAATGGGTAAAATTATCATTTTCAATTCTGTGGATCTCAGGGGATCTTATGAATGTGAAAATATCTTTTCCCCTTCCCACCTCTTCTGAACTTATTTATCCTTATTCTATTTAAAAGCAAAGTAAGGCATTGATTAGTTAAAGAATGAGATTGAAAATGACAGATAGCAGTCTAAGGGGTCAAGAAAGCAGAATTTAGACATCTAAATTCAATAAAACTTAATTTACAAATGATTTATTCACTTGCCTGGGAGGCTGAAATGTTTTGGCACTTAGGTTTTGGTGTCTGCAGTTCATTATTCACTTAATACTCAGCTAATGAGAACTAGAAGCACCAGCCTATTAGATGGTATCCATAAGAAATGGTCTTGTGGTGCCAATATGGTTCAGTTTTAAGAGATTTTACAGCCTTCAGAGAAATGGCACTGGGGAACAGCAGTGGCTGCATTATAATATCTCATGTGATTAGCAGGCAAAAGATAACAAATTAAATGACTTTCTTTTTTTTCTTCTCTTAAGACTTCTATTTTCAAAGAAATTAAATGCTCTAGTGGAAATAATTCTGTTCCAGGATTGTTTCTGGAGCAAGGAAGTTCAAAACAACAAAGTTCAGTCTCAGTTGCAATGTTTGTTTCATTTATGTTGGTTGCAAAAGGCAAAATGAAAATGTCACTCCTGAGTGAAAAGATTTTTTTCCCCATAGAGGTATTAAAAAATTACAGCTTAAGTTAGCCTTTTACACAGAGCAACTGAAAGTGCTCTGTAAAAAATTTGCCTAATTGAAATGGGAGGTTTCAAATGAGCTAATGTCATGGGTTCATCGATATGGGGACTGTCAGTTCCCAGTGCCCAAGCTGCTACTTGTTTTGGGGAAAGGTCTCCACCTCACTGCACAGGGATCCCCTGGGGCATCTGACACACACCAGGTTGTTGACAATGTTTCCTTTTTTCCTATTATTTCCTTATTCCACATATTTTCAGTGTCTATCACAATGTGGCCTCCATGCTAGAGAGATCAGCAGATGTGTGATTATTAGCTGCAAGAATAAATTTTTATTATATTGTAAACAAGGAGCCAGGAGAACTTCAGTCTTGGCCAACATACCTAGCGTAAGTGGTTAACATGGGACCTTCGTCCTCGGGCAAGATAATTATGTGAAATCTCACTGAAATAGTGCAGACCAGCTAGTTGCAAATGATTGGACATTAGGAAAAGTTCCCTCTCAGAAAAAGTGATGAGGTATTGGAACTGTCTTAGGAAGTGGTGGAGTCATTGTCCCTAGAGGTTTTCAAGAACAGAAAAGGGTAGATGTGGCATTTAGGGACATGGTTTAGTGGTCATGGTGAGGATGGGTTGATGGTTGGACTGGGTAGGCCATCAGACTTGGTGGTCTTTTCTATCCTTAATGATTCTATACTTCTAGGCATGGGCTAAAGGGGAAAGGTGAAGTCAGTAATGGATGACAAATGAGTTGCACTGACAAAAACAAACTTGAAAATATCCTGCAGCTCCCACTAGTGTTTCTTAATCTTCCTGCAAGTATAAGTTAAAAAAAGGCTAGAGCTTATTAACAAAAGACATAAAGAAGTGTTAAAAAGTCACGTATATATAAATATACACACACAGAGACACAGAAGGGAAGTTAAGGCAAAAGTAACAGAACACAAAAAAGTATCCCAAAATGCAGCTACAGAAAGGAGCATCTTCTGGCTGGATCAAAGGAGTCGATCCTCTCTGTTGTTTCTCTGTCTGCTTCCAGATTATGATTTTTCACTGTCTTGGGTTGGCTTCATAAAACAAAGTTCTCAGTAAATTATACTGCATGTTAGCTGCTATCTGCATGGTATCTGAAGTACAGCTAATGGACAGGATTCAAGCATTGTGCAGGTCTTCCTGGAACAGGACAAGAAGTGATGAGTTACAATTTCAGCAAAGGAACAGCAGTGGGAGGGGAAACACTTGAGACAACCAGTCACTGCACGTGTTAGGTGGACATTCATGATGGAGAATTTCAGGAAGAATCTTGGGCTAGAAGCTGCCAAGCTGGAGCGGAAAGAGATGATGCCTCAAGGTTTGGGTTAGTTTTAAACCCAAAGACAAACTTCATAATGAAATCAGAAATCAGCCTGCAAGACATTCCCTTCTTTTACCATAGGGTAAATTAAACTTAACTATAGTGGTCATTTGTTTCTTCTATTTTCAACACCTTTTGTTTATCTGAATGCGATGTGCTTTTGTGTGTGTATGAATGAATATGGTAGGATGAGTGGAAGAAATGAGAGATTTTACCTCCTGTTGCCTTTTTGCAGTTCCCCTGCTGAAGTTTTTGAAACTGTTCAAGAAGCAGTAGGTTGAACAACTCCTCTTGGTCCTTCCTTGTCTTTTTTTTCTGTGGCTCTCAAGTTGAAAAGAAGAAAAATAACATGGATTTACAAATCAATCATGGGCAATAGTAAACTGTAAACCTGTTGAAGATGTGGAAAAGGTAAAGATGGAATCAGAACATCCCAAGTTGGAAGTGACCCACAAGGATCATCAAATCCAGCTTCTAATGTAATGCTAACAATATATCAGAAGATAAAATCGCTACAGAGAGAGCAAAGATTTCATATTTGTGTAAGCTTATTGGGAAAGTCACAAACCAGCCCGCTCACTTCCAATAAAGCAAGATGGGCACAACATGAAACACATGCAGGAAAAGGCTGCAAGTATTGCCAGAGCTAAGGGGAGCTTCATTTAACAGAAAAACTAGAAGAGACAGGCTTGCACTGAAAGCTGAGTAGGAGTCTGCCTGGTCTACAGACTCTTCCTCTAGACAAGCAGCAGGGAAGAGCTATTTTAGCTCCAGGATAAAGCTGGCACTAGGACAAAGAGCTAAAAACCTGTTTCAGATAATGTTGGCTGGAAATGCAAACATTTCTAAGCATCAAAGCCAAGGAGGTTTTGAAACAGCCTCCCAAAACATCCAGCAGGTTTGGAGTGATGTGTGGTCCATGAGTGAACAAGACTACAGCAAGGTCCTGGAGTTCAAGGTACAGAAGACTCTATAGTTATATATCATATTATCATAGAATGGTTTGGTTTGAAAGAGGCCTTAAAGGTCATCTAGTTCCAGGCCCAGCCATGAACCTGGATGTCACCCACAAGATCAAGCTGCCTAGAGCCCCATCCAGCCTGGCCTTCAACACCTCCAGAGAACATCCATGGCTTCTTTGGGGAATCTGTTCTGTCCGAGAAAGAAATCCAAGCCAAATCTCTCTGGGAAAGTACTGGTGGAATTCTCAAGCATTTGGGAATTTGCTCTTGGATCATTTCTTTTGCCTTTCATTCATGTTGGGGTTCATGGCATGAATCCTTTGCTAGAGCTGGCTTTATTTCAGGTGCTGGATGGGTAAAATGCCTTTATGTGAAGGTTAAGAATCTCTTTTGCTAGTCTTAGTTAAATTAAAAAAAAAAAAATGCAATAGGGGCTCATTTGCAGTAAATAAACATTTGGAGTGCACAGGTTTTCCATTCAAGCTCACTTGCCTTCTTCAGTAACATACTGCAAGTATGCAAGTGATTTCACTATTTCTTTTTTTTTTTTTTTTAATAAGCAGATTTGTCATCCTTTTTTTTTTAATTATTATTTTTTAACACAATCTGAAGTCCATTTGTATATTTTAAGGATGCTATTAGCAATGACAGCAATAAAGTTCTTATACTTGTTTAAAGCCTGAGTAAACACGCTCCTGCTGCTCAGAGGGTATGACTCTTTGGGGAGTAACAAAATAATTCTCAGCACAATCTCCAATCCAACTAGCAAACTTAAAAAATTCTGCAAACTGAGCAGTTTTAAAGTTTCTTCAAGGAAGATTACAGTAAAAATGACTCTCATTAGAGGTGACTCATCTGTATGCTGGACTTGCATCATACCAAGGAGCAAAAAGGAAGGTAAAGAAGTTTAGTAAACTGGCATGCTTCCATAGGTAATTTGGGTTTTCAATCATGGTGCTTACAGAAGGAAAAGAGACATTTTGCAACTCAGCATCTGATTGGTTGTTTAAGCCTCTGCAAGAGCTAAAAAAGCAAAGTCTGGACAGTTAAAAGATAGGGTGAAAGATGCAGGAGTCACTCAGTGTGTGAAAAAAACTAAGTAATTTAGTTGTCATTGTTATTGACTTTTGTGAGAAGATTACCTGAGCCATTGTTATTCAAATAGATGTTTGGAGGGGAGGAGATGAAATTCCCGGTCTTTCATTGCCCAAAGCTTTGCATTCATCATCACAGAAAGGGCGAAGGAAAAAGACAAAAGCATAGCTTGGGGGGAGAGGGGAGGTGTGCATGAATAGCTCCTGCAGTATGGTTTGAAATATCTTGTGCATTGAGGTTCTTTGTTATCATATATGCTGTGAATACGATCAGGGCACTCAACTGTTCACAGAAGCACAGAATCATTAAGGATGGAAAAGAGCACTAAGATCATCCAGTCCAACCATCAACCCATTGCCACCTTGCCCACTAAACCATGTCCCTCAGTGCCACATCTCCAGATTTCTTGAACACCTCCAGGGATGGTGACTGCCCCATTTTCCCGGGCAACATGAGACCATATTGTTGTTTGTAACAAAGACCGGTTCCAGGTCATGCTCAGGAACATCATGGTTCTCTTTGCTCAGATTTGATAAACATGTTAATCAACGTTGCCAGGAACATTACTGGAGTAAATATAATTAACATTGAAGCAAACTCTATAAAAAATTTCTTTTTCACGTTACTGATTAGGAGGGATCCTGCCTTAGCTAAAACCTTAAAGCACTGCTACAAGTAACAGTAAACACTGGGGGATGGAAAACACTTATTCTGTCAAATAAAAGATTTAATTGAAACTTCATCAAAACTCTTTAATTTTTAAAAAGGATATAAGAGACTTTGCAAAGAGAGTTTACTGCTTTAAAAAATTTGAATTTGATTGTTTTTCATCTATGTCCTGAAAAATAACTTTTTTCTTTTTTCTTTTTTTTAAGCTTAAAGACATTCCAGGTGAAAAATGTAAGAAATCATATAAGTCATTGGTTTTTAAAGCATTTTAAAATACTGAAGTGTAATTGAGTTCATTCCACAAAAAATTAATACCCTAAGATGCTGTTTTCTTTTCTTTCTTTTTATTTTTTTTTTTTTTTTCTTTAATTCTGAATCCTTTTGGTATGGGGAAACCTCCAAAAATGTAAGCTGGATTTGCATATTTCTTCTGTGTATTTGCAAAAATGAATTCTGGTTGACAAGCATTAAAAGCAAGAAATTAGTAGAGAAAATGAAACACTGTCCTTCTCGGTCTTTTCCACTCTACATAAATAAATCCCTAGGATATGAAATGGAAATCTGTGATATCATTACTCTAAATGTAAGTATGGGACAGAGAGCATAAAGGAAGATTTAAATGTAATCCTCCATATGCACCATAGCTGTCCCTGGTAAGCTATCCCTGCTCAGCAAAAGTAGCCTTAAGCATAAACCATCATAAATGTAACGACATCCAAACATATGCTAAGATGCTCTGTAATACAATGCAGCATAAATACAGAGACATATTGTATTGCCATGACACCAGATTTGTGCAAATCCTCTTCTCTTTGCAGATTAATGTATTAATTCTGTAATGAGAAGCGTAGCAGCAACGAATAATGCTTCTATAGTGATGCAAGCACTTCTGTGCCATGCCAGATCACTATCTGCTCAGTCTTTCTCTATTGAAAAACCAACATAATTCATGATGTTAACAAAATGATTCTCCAAGAATCTCCAAACCAAAGGATAGTTTAGAAAGCCTGGTCAATTACAGTTTTGGGAATGGGGATCTTTCCACAGAGCATGCAACACAGCACATGAAATATGGCTCTACTCTCAATGGTGTGAGGAAGGATGGATGCTGGAGAATCCATGCTCCTACATGGAGAGTTTTTTAAGCACAATCTGATTTTTGGGTAGCCTTGTGTGGAGCCATGAGTTGGACTAGACAATCCTTGCAGATCCCTTCCAAATCAGGATATTCTATGATCCTACAAGAGAGTGGAGAATTGGGGTTCTCAGAGACATATCAGTGCAGTTCCCTCAAAACAGCAGCAATGCAAATTCATGTCATTTTTTGTAATAGAGCCTTGAGGAAAAACAATACTGAGATAAGACGGTTCCAATGTTTCTTTGTTTACATAAAACACTTCGTGCTTTCCTCAAAATTGACACCTTTTTCCTGCTGAAGCATAAAAACTTCAGTTTTTTGGATGAAGATTGATAAATGTCAAGCAATGGTTTGGAACTGAGGTGAAGGAGAAGGAGGTCTGTTTGTTTTGTTTATTAACAAAGACAAATGCCCCGGAAAAAAAAAAAAAAAATCACTTCCTCAAAACTAGACAAAGAATTTTTGTTTTCTTTTTTTTTCGAGACGGAGCTTGTGATCAGTTTGGAGGAGGCTCAGGTGCGACTTCATTGCTCAGGAGATTGTAGTGAGGTGGAGATCAGATAACAGTGATAGCACAAGAGGCAATGGCCCTTGAGTTGCACCAGAGGAAGTTCAGGTTGGATATTAGAATCATAGAATCATAGAATCACAAGGTTGGAAACGACCTATAAGATCATCTAGTCCAAGGAAAAATTCCTTCTCAGAAGGAAGGGTGAGGTATCAAAACAGCCATCCCAAAGAAGTGGTAGAGTCACTGTCCCTGGAGGAGTTAAAGAAAAGGGTACATGTGACACTGAGGGACATGATTTGCGGGCATGGAGTTGAGTGGGCTGATGGTGGGACATGATGATCTTAGTTGTCATTTCCAAACTTAATTACTCTGTGATTTTAAATCAGCAGAAATGGCCAATTTCTAGATGTGCCAGCTGTGCTTCTGCCTATTATGCCAATGTGATGCACAGCTTTTCCTGACATATTATGCCAGAGTGATGAACAGCCTCTCCTGCCTTTGACAACAGCACACAGACTGCCCTTACTTTTTAAGAAATCAAGGTTCTGTACATGAGCCCCATTCTGCTTCTGGAAACAGAAAAAGATTTCTCTTTCCTGGAGTGTTGCCCCCTATTCATTTTCTCCCTTGTCCCTAGCACTATGATGGCTGTGCAGAAAAAGTTTATTTTACTTACTTGTAGAAGATGGGAGGTCAAAGGTCCATGCTTAACACTGACCTGATAACATTTGTTTTCCACTTCCAGTTTTCCACTTCCAGTTTTTCCAATTCAGTTACTGAATGTTGCAGTCTTTGTTATTAGAGAGCTACTTGCTATTCAAAATCTCTCCAGAGAGCCTGCACTCACTGATAAAGTCTGTTCACAATTTCCTCAATGCAGAAGGCAGCCTGAACTGCCTTGAAATATTTATTTGTAACATATGAATCTGTGGTTAAAAAGAAATGCAATTTCCCTGTTTCTAAATTTGACCAACATGGAGGTGTTTGTTGTTTTTGTTGTTGTTTGTTTTTGGTTTTTTTTTGCTGGCCAGGAAGAACAGCAAAGACTCATTTTCCAGATAGCTACAATATCATTGCAGATCTTGTCTGAACCTTAATTGCTTGCAAGAAGTCATCACAGATACTGAGGCTGTGATCCCACCTGAAGCACAGAATGGTCTGAGCATTGTTTGCCTTGTCACCTTTCTTAGAACCCAGCAGTGACACAAGCCAGTCCACACTGTGTTCATTAATGAATAACACTTTCTAGCATGGGGTTATCAGGGATATCCCATATGTTTAGCCAGGTACAGATAGTCTACTTTGTAAGACGTCGCTATATAAAATGTTGTTACATGATAAACTACATTTCATTCCAGTCCAACAGTTCAGTACAATGCACTGCAAGACAACTGGATGCAATATTACCTTTTATGATGCGATATGGTATGGCATATTAAACTAAAATGCAGTATGAAAGACAATACACATTTCTTCTTAAGCCTGAGGAAAATGACAGGCTTTACAGTTCCAGCTTCAAGCTCAAACTCCTATGTGTATGAAATTTCTCTTTCCTGTATTATGAGAAAGTCAAGATAAAAAATGGTTCAAGATTATGGAAAATATATCTCATGGGGACTGTAGAATGTCTCCAGGGCATGGAATCATACTATCATTTGAGCTGTAAGAAACCTTTAAAGGCCATCTAATCCAACTGCTCTGCAATGATCAGGGACATCTACAGCTCAATCAGGTTGCTCAGAGCCCTATCCAGTGATTATGCATCAGAAAATGAGGATCCGTGTGCAGCTCCAGACGTCACAAACAAATCCCTAGATCGCTGTCAACACCTTTTAATTCCTGATCATCTGGAAGATGGTTTAGCTACCTCCTTTCTCTATAAGCTCTGAAAATGCCAAGGCTATCCAGAGAAGTTGACACGGTGCCCTTATGCAGGACAAAACGGCAGAGGAAAACATATTTTAAAATTACAGCAGAAGTTGAGGGGGAAGGGAGGTCTTGCAAAGGCTGGAACAAATTCCTCTTCTGGCTCCTAATTAGGATTTGAAAAATCTCAGTGTTTTAATGAAGAACAGTCATGTTGAAATGTCGCTTATGCACACTGCCATTTAAAAGACTATCTCTCTGGCAAGAATTATCATGGGATAATAATGTGAGGTGTCTGAAAATCACAATGGAAGATAAATCCCCTCACTGAAACTAGAGAGTGAGATGGTGTTCTCTGAATATGATATCAAAAATGCATTGAATACCTAAAGAAGTGACAAAGAGAAAAATAAGGAAGTGATTGGAAGTGAGTACAAGATTAACAGGCAGTACAGAGTATTACACCAGTAAGCATCAGAGCACGTGGTTCCCTAGCAATGTAGCCATTACTGCTATTTCTCAAAAAAAATCAGTCCCTTTTGCTTTTAAGGGGAAAAAAATCATCCAGTTCAACTTAGAACCTAGCGAGCTTGGCTCCAACCCTCTAATTATTGTCCTCTGTGTCCTAAAAGTATAGCCTTGCATTCCCTGGATTGTAATAGGGATGTGTCATTTTGAAATACTTCAGCTAATCAGAATTGATGCAGTGGGCTGTGTTTTGAGTTTGTCCTGACTGGTGTTTTTTTTCCTGTTGCAGGGATATGTATCAAGAGTTTAAGAGAAATTTGACTATTCATGGCCCATATTTTTATTTCTTGTCATCAAAGAGAATGTGGAGGCTACCAAAAGATCTGAGCTCCTTTGAACATCAGTCCACACCACCAGCAAGTTACTCAGAGATGCAGCACAGTGATAAATTCCATCTTCAATTTTACTGGGGCTTTGATCACAGCTCCAAAACACTTATCCACATTGTACCCCTATGAAAGAGCTGTGAGCTTTTTATTTCCTCCCTGATGGGTGCAAAAGGGCATATTGACACACTCTACAAGCCCATTTTCTTACTCTAAAACAGTGATGTTGTTTTAATATATTCATTGGTTGAGGATTATGGGCTGTTATTTATTTCTAGATCTCCCAACCTAAAAAAAAAAAGTGATCTATGTCTGGAAAAGATGAAAATGGCTTCAAGTTTAGACCAGATTTTAGGTTAGCTTGTCTTTCTATCAGCATCATTACTATTTCAAGGACGTTAGCATTTCCTACTATATACGAATATTTTTTATTTAGTCAGGTTTAGATGGCTTCAGATCACCCTGGAACTCTCTCTTGGTGGTAACCAGAAAAATTGTGATGTTGCCAAACAACAATTATTTTGCATTTCTCATGTCCCTGAAATCTGGCAGCAGATTGCCAACTCTCCCTCCATAGCTCTCTCAAAGAATTTAAGAAATTTTTTAAAAATTATTTTTACAACACTGGAAAGATATATCATAGTTCAAGGAAAGTCATTTCTTGGATGCAGAGTTTGTTCCAAAGAACAATTTAACCTGAGTTTCTTGGCTTGTATGCACATCTATTCATATCCTTCTGCTCCATTTTGAACTCTGCTGGGAGAAATCTGTGCCAATGTCGATTGCATCATGGCAATTTTCAACTTTGGAAATTTGTTGAAACGACTTTTATAACAGTGCTAAACACATTGCTCTTGTCCTGTAAAACACAAGAGACACCTACAAGCAGGTGGGATTCCCTGTTTACAGTAGCGTTTATTAGCTGGCATGTTTCCTAGACTGTCTGTTTAATTCAAGCTGTTCTGCTTCAATTCACTGGCAGCATTTAGCCTACATAAAGCAATGAAGACCATAAAATATCAAGCCACTAAGAGAAACAGAGAAGTTCATTTTCTGCAATCAGTCACTCTTATATGTGCATCTTTGAATGCGCTTATTACTGTGAAAGCAACAAATCAAGTAGAGCCAGTAAATCAAGGCATATCAAGATACAACCCTGGCCATTCTGTGATTCTATGATACAACAGCAACCATGGTCACATGCTGGAGTTCAGATGGAGTTAAAATCATCACCAAGTCATAGAACCCCATCAGAGTCAATGACATACAAAGGAGAGAATTTCTTCTCTTTGTAGGAAGGACACAGCAAGTCTGTAAATACATCGTTCTTTTCAGTCTGTTGTTTCAAACAATCACTTGGATATTTTCATTTGTTTTGATAGACCAATAGAATACAAAAAAACTGAAGTAGAATCCCTGCTGTTTGTTTTGACAGTAAGTGTGTCTGGAGGGATGTAGCAGAATGAGAACCTAACAAGCATATGCTTCTTTGGCCATGTTGAGTCCTGTTACCTATCGTGTGAATTAGTCATGGATATAGTCGTTAGTAGTTGGAATAAAGTACTGTTAGGGTTCAAAAAGCATGGTCTTTCTTTCTTGCATTACAAGATGCTACAATATTACCTCAGAGAAGGTAGTTCTTTAAATTTTGTTTGTACTGAGTGAGATCAATCTAGCCTATGAATATGAATATGGGATTTTGTGAATTCAGCGCACAGAAGCTGAGTTGCTGGACTGCAATGATCTGTCCAGACTCATTGCTTGGGCACTTTTGTCTGTGCCAAGTAGTGGTTCCTGTAAGATACAACAGGCACAAACTGTGCAAATGAGGTTCCATCTGAACATCAAGGAGCACCTTATCACTCAGAAGGCTATAAAGCACTGGCACAGGTTGCCCAGAGAGTTTGCAGAGTGTCCTACTTCAAGAGCTTCAAAAGCCACCTGGACATGGTCTTGGACAACGTGCTGTGGGTGCTCCTGCTTGAGTAGGTGTTGAACAGTGGCTTCTAGAGAGTCCATTCCAACCTTGACCATTCTGTGATTCTGTGAGTTCTCCCAGAAAGAAAAACAAAACAAAACAAAACAACAACAACAAAAAAACACCACCAACAGCAACAAAAAAATCCAGCCAAACAAAACAACAAATTGTGTTTGTGGAGTAGCATATGATAAGGGCTACATCCCTTATATGCTTTGGATATAGTTATCTTCTTTATGAGAAACAATGTTTGAGACAGTACAAATGAGGTATGCCGTGCAAACTATCTTTAGATAAAGAATCCTGTCTCCTTTCAGAAGATGGCAGGTACAATCCTGTGCTTAGAATTATGGGTAATCAGACTCTTTCCATGTGTTTTGTTCTTTCTGTGTACAATTCTTAGCAGGTGGTGTGGTTATTTAATATCAAGTAAACATGGCCTGTACTCTGCCAAATAACAAACTTGGTCTTCAGTCACTCTCACTTGCCTGTTCCAGGGCTAGCATTGTCATCAAAGGATGATACGTTGTTTTGCAGAGAGAAATCATCTGTAAACGTATACAGCAAGTCATGCATTATCCGACTCTGTTATTAGCACTTGCTAAGATTATATATTCTTTTTCAGCTTACCTATCTCTGACAGAAACTGTGACTTATGTTTTCTTGCTTGGATTTTCGAAAGAGGGGATTTAGTGGAGGCTTCCCCAATGAAACAAGAGGATGTTTCTCAAAGTGAAGAAATACTGAGCACTAACCTCCAAGCTGTTATGTCAACTGAACTTGTGTATTATTTGTTATCGAAGTCTCACTTTTTGCTTTTCCAATAATTCCACATGAAGATTAAAAATGTATGAAAGCTGAACTGAGGGCTGAGAAGTGAGCTCAATCCCCATAAGTCAGAAAAGACAAGGTTAATGTAAACTTTTCTGAGCTGCCAAAAGAAAAAAGAGAAAGAGAGAGAAAGAAGAGGGAGGGACGAAGGAAGGAACAAGGAAGGGAAATTGGGAGGGGAAAGGGGAAAAGAAGGAAGGAAGAAAGGAAGGAAGGAAGGAAGGAAGGAAGGAAGGAAGGAAGGAAGGAAGGAAGGAAGGAAGGAAGGAAGGAAGGAAGGAAGGAAGGAAGGAAGGAAGGAAGGAAAGGAAAGTGATAATAGAAAGAGAGAAAGGCTGTCTCCACAGTGTTGCAGAAATGAAAGCAATTGTTTTGGTGAATAATTACTTCTTCATTAGACCAAAGGGCAGATTTCCCCTGCTGTTGACTCACAGTAGCTCGAGCATGTAAACAGATGAGTCTCAACTAGAACATGAATGGAAATTAATAAAAGAAAAAACAAAGCTCACAAAAACTCCCAATTAAGAGTCAAGAAAATGTAGCAAGCTGTTCAAGTGACTGGAGACCCATGGAGATATTTAGATAATTATACACAGAGACGTTCACCTCTTTTTCCTACAAACTTCTATGCACAGTCTAGTACATAGATCAACACTATCCCTGCAGGTTCTTGCAATTAGCTTTGTCCAAAAGGCACATTCGTTAACCGATGTGCCTCAATCTCATACACAGATTAGATATTTATTTATTTCAAAGTTGCTCAAGTTTGAGTGCTAGGTGGCCTTCCACAAAGCTAGCACACTCCAGAATTTTTGCTATTTGTTTTACACATATTTTTATCACTTTACTATTCTGACACAGCTTGCAGCCTACAACTGATCAGTTCAAGACAGGACAAATCTTCCTACCTGCAGGCTATGGTAGCCAGGCAGATTAACTACATGCTTGTTCAAGATGCTCCTATCTTCAAAGACAAGCTTAGTTGCTGCACTGTGATTAAGAGTTCCTTTACTTAATCACCTTAGCAGTTTTAGGGATGGTCATCCTGACCTAGATAAAAGTACATATTTGTTCTATCTAAGAATACACAAAAAGATTTGTACAAAGTTCTTACTTGACTGACAACACTAGTAGCAGTTTTCCTACTCCATTACCCTTTAACTGCTAAAATTGGACTTCTTCACTTGCTATGAAATCCTGTACATCTCTTGTGTGTTTCATTCCTGTCTCAAGGACATAAAGAACAGCCTTGGGACTTGAATGGGTGGATGCTACTTACTGTGATAACATCTCAAAGCATGGAATATCTTTGGCTGAGAAAGGAAGATCATCTGGCTGACCGTCTCCAGAACATGCCAGAATTGATGATAGGAGGGCTAGAAGGGCTTGGAGTGGCTTGTCACTATCAGTGTGACGAGGCCTAAAGTCAGACAGTTTTAAAATGGGTATGCCTGGAACTTGAATTAAAGTAAGCAAAGTTGTTCAGATTTTTTTCTCTTCTGCGAGTATGTTTTGCTGAATCCGGAATAGAGAAATGTATTGTTCAAAGAAGGAACTTTGGATCTTCTAGAGAAAGTTGAATAAAATGTAGGTTTGGAAACGTAAATGTCCTTTGACCATTGTCACAGAAAACAGATCTTTTTCTCCTACAATTAGTCCAACAGTTTCCAGTATCTTTTGGAAACTCCAACCCTAATGATGTGAATCTTGTTGATTTGAAGCATGCAGGAATGCACTCTTGACAGCCTTTGAGATTTCTTCTTTTCTATCAGGTAGGTTTTAAGCTTGGAAATGAGTTATGAGGAGGGGACAAAAAAGCGATGAAAGTGCAGAAACTACGTGACCAGGTCAACCCTTAGGAAATCCTACTCAAAATCTGCTCAGGATAGCTCAGACCCTCAGCAATCGGCTTAGAGAACATCTTTAGAGCAGGTCATGAGCATATGAGACCTCCTGCTCTGCCTGCCTGTCTTTTATCCAGATACCTGAGCTGCAATTTGCAGTCCTCGCTGAAGAACCGAACAAGACCGAAGGGACTTGAATTCATATAGAAACACAGTCTGATAGTGATAAGACAAGGAAGGAATGGCTTTAAACTAAAAGCCAGGCTGGATGTGGTTCTGGGCAGCCTGATCTGGTAGTTGGTGACCCTGCATATAGAAGGGGGGTTGAAACTAGATGATCTTTATGGTCCTTTTCAACCCAGGCCATTTTACGATTTCCTCATGTGCTCAACAACAGTAACCAGTGATCATTACAAACAGCAATACTTTGAGCTTCAGGTGTGGCTGTCTGAGATCCCTCCACATTCACTAGGAAAGAGGGCTATCCAGCAGATCATTCAGCCCTTCTTAAATTGATGCCTTAAAGCCCTTAAAGTCTGCAATCTGTCCAAATTATTCTATTTTGGAATGTGTATCACTTTAATTAAAAAAAGCATCCAGATTAGAAGCAAAATTCCATTACAGTTAGTACTGGGAGAACAGATTGTTCCTGCAAGAGACAGTTTGCAAACAATTTTAAAAGGCACAGACAAGCAGACAGCCGTGTTAGCCCAAAAACAATGACTGCAGCATGCCATTGATTTCCCCTCTGCTATGGTTTTCTACAGTCATGGGCTGTAATGATCATTCAAACAATCACAGAATCACAGAATTGCAAGGATTGGAAGGGACCTGAGATCACTGAGTCCAACCCCCCTGCCAAAGTAGGTACCCTACAATAGAATGTCACGTCTTTAGCAAGAAGATGCAAGCATTCGTGTGAATGGTAGATCTGGGACATTGCTTCAGTTCTAAAATTCTGATAGGAGTCTGAGACAGAAAAAGATTTTGTTAGAACGTTTCTTAAATCAATGTTAAACTTTCTAATTTTAACTTTAGAAACTCTGGTTGCTGGTGTCAGCATCCAAGGGGTCAAAGCTGTACCAAGATCTTGCCCATAGTGACAGCTGACTATCAGAATGCTTCCTAGAAGAGTCTGGGATGTTTTACTACCCAGTTAAGATTTTGTTTGCATCAAGATGGACTAAATGACTTTTAAAGGTCCCTTCCAACTCAAATGATTCTCTGGTTCTATGAAAATATACTGATGAAATCAGAGAAATTATTGGAAAATAACACTACGTAAGGTACAGTAGGGAGTTATATGTAATAGCATCTTTCTCAAATGTCTTCACTTGAAAGGCAACTCAGTGCAAGTCCTGCTCCAATAGCAAAATGCATTTTGATCAGGGGCAAGACATTACAGTTTAGGAATTTTTCCCTCTTTATGAAGTTTTTTTCTGCAGTAAATACATTTTCTTAGTCCTGAAACACTCACATTGCCTGGATATTCAGAGAATATAACCCAGTCAGAGTGGAAAACAGAATTCGGTGCAAAAGATTTGGAGGCATGCCATGTTTGAGATTCAGTTTTCACCTTACATACAGACTTTCATTTTACATTTAGCATCTCTTATAGCCTGCTACTCAAAACCATTAATGTACCTTTCTGTCAAGACTTGAGGCCATTCTCAGAACTGCAGTTTATTCTGTATCACATACTGAAGACATTTGATGTCTGCAGGCATTATGTGTTGTGGACTTGCAAGTCCCTAGAATCCTGCTTCTTTGCATGCTGAGAGTTCTCTTTGTTTTAAGAGTGGTTTTACTTCATCTAGTCCTCAGCTGGGCTTTCATTATGAAATACAGTGTTTTTCCAATTTCATGTTACAGAGACCAAAGGTCTTAAGTTGTGCCACGGGTGACTCACATTGGATGTTGGGAAAAATTTCTTCTCAGAAAGAGTGGTGAAGCATTGGAACAGGCTGCCCAGGAAGGTGGTAGAATTGTCCCTGGAGGTGTTCAAGAAATGTGGAGATGTGGCACTTGGGAACATGGTTTAGTAAGCATGGTGGGTCAGTGGTTGGAGTAGATGATCTTAGTAGTCTTTTCCAACCTTAATGATTCTCTGATTCTCTAAAGCTCAGTCACAAGCAATTTCTCAGAGTGCAATTGATGGAATGGCCTTGGGAGACACTTTTATTTCACCAACGACAACACTTGGAGGCCCCTTTCGTGCATAATAATAATCATCACTTTTGAAGCCCTGGCCTTTCTGCTACTCAGTTATCCATTCGGGAGCAAAGGTATTTTTCCTTTGCTATTCTAGAACTATGTTTCTAAATTTTTTGCCTTCCAGATATCTTTCATGCTAAGGATGCACAGAAGACCTCCACAGGTTCTCTACCAAGGACAGTTAATTAATGCTCTTGACTTGAAAAACCCCAAGTTAAGATTGCTGGTCACGTTATTTTTTCATTTTTCATTATTCATATTTTTGGTCATTTCTCCCCAGAAATCTGCAGTTGCTTACTCTCAGAAACAGAACAGAGTTCCCAGATGAACCCACTACTCTGACTCATGTTCTGTAATTCCCAGACCTTGGATGGCATAATTAACATAATAACAATGATAATAAGTACATGTGTAACATTCATACGTGCAGTCATATACATATATTGAAGATCAGCTCTGCGATGTTTCCCAGTGGCAGTGAAAAGGAGCTCAATTTCTCATGTTCTGATTTATTCTGGTGCCTTATTCTATTACATCTCCATTCACTGAGGCTTGAATGAGACATCAACTTTAATAGATGATAATTAGCTATATAAACCATCCACCATGCAAATCAACAGCAGAATAATATGAAAAATCCGAGTCATAGTAACAGTTGGGTCCAAAGATTGAAAGGGGGGAAAATGCAGTTGAATTCTTAATATTTTAATGTAATTAACAAAGAAAGGAGAAATTATTATTTTCCACTTGTGAATTATAAGCAATTAAGCATGGTATATAATAAACCTTGGGAATAAAGTCACTCTTTTGTATGTCAACTTCTGTACTCCATTCTGTGTTTCATGGGGCTTCATTAGCTGAAACACAGTTGGACGTGTTTGTTGTCAGCTCTTGTTTGATTCTGTGCTTGAATACGAAGGCACAGCTCTGACTATCACAGTCTTACTACAAGGAGAACAGGAAATAGGAATAACATTCCAGATTCAGCTCACGGTCAACATTTCAGTGGGTGCAGATGTTTTGCTTTTTCTTGGAGGACTGGTATGTGGTAATTGGGCAAAGGAGGTAATTAGTCAGTATGTGTGGGAGGTGATTTGTCTGGATACCACCACCAAGGGCTGAGGAAAAAAGTTTCATCAAACAGAGAGGTTTGAATAGATCATATGAACACCTCTTAAGCTAAGCAACTGATTCAGAGATACCTGTATTGTAAGCTCCGAAAGACTGGGGTATCTTTCCCATGTCAAGCCTTCCCTGCTCTCATGAGATGGAGTAGTGACATATAATAGCTAAATAGGCATTTTTCATTGCAGAATGTTTGCATCCGGACATATTACGAGATTGCATACGCAGACTAAACCATATGATGGAACTGCACTTGTATATCCTGTCCTGGGATGGGCTGTACACACACAGCATAAGAAAAACAGCTGCTTTTAGTTGTGATGTGACATACATTGATTTGGGTAGAAGCAGGATGATGGCTCTGGGTTGCCCCTATGACAGGCTGATGCAAAGTTTGATATAAATCAACTCTAGCCTAAATCTACATTCCAACACATGACTGAAGGAAAACTTTGGCACAGATGGTTTCTCCCAAAATTTGGGCTGGACTTCCAAAGAAGAGATAAGTGAACTCCATCTCAAAGCAGAGGAGGAGAGAAAACAGAATCTACTCTCCTGAGATTTACTGTTGGCTACATAGGAAGAAAACTGAAAAGCCGGAGACAGACAGGTTGTCCTTGTAATGTTTTCATAACAGCTGCATTTTGGGGCAGGAATTACTACCTTCCTTCACCACTACTCGTGGTTACATCCTGGATTATTGCTACTCTGTAGGAAGGAGTCCCATTAATTTCTCTATGGATTAAAGAGGTTTTTACCATCTTCAGGGAAGAATAAACCAGACTGTTGGCCACTACAAATATCTGACTCTCTGGGCAATATGTTATTGAGTATTAATTCAGTGTTTTAAATTTTGAGATGAACGTGTTCATGTCATATGCTAGCTGCATCTCTTTAAGGAAGAAATACTTCTTTTTTTTTTTAATGTGAAGGCTTTCAATATGTTGTTCAGATAAAAGGTGTTGGAACAGATACGTTTCATCTGTCTGTCTCTCTCTCTCTATGTCTATCTACTTATCTCTTGAAGACCTATTGCCTTTCTAGGAACTCAAGTGCAAGTATGGGCTTCAGCCACCATTCTTTTTCCATATCGCCTTTTTTATTTAAAAAATACACATGGTCTTGCTTTCCAAGTCAGACACTGAAAGTCAGAACTATTATTTTTTTTGTAATCATTTCTATTACTAAATATAAAAAAAAAGACAATGAATTCTGATCATAAATTCTGGAAAAAAAAAAAATATATATATATATATTTCTGGAAAAGGCCAGACTTCTCCACAAAAGACTATTATACAATATAAATGTCTACAGCAGAATACATTAAAGCCTTAAGCAATTCATGCTATGCTTTCTTTCACTTCCTACTGCTCCTAATAGCACTCTTTGTTCCATTCTAAACAAATCTTTCCCATTCTTAGTTGTTTTTACATTTTGCAAATGCTTGTAGACAGCTCTGGTCCCCTTAGTCATAGATTAGACAAATTATGCATATTGTTTGCTTTTAATCTTATCTCCCTACTGGCTTTTAAAATACTTCTAGTTATTCTACACCATACTCTGCAGTTTACCAATACTTGTCTGATATTCTGAAGTGCAGAATTAGCACGATCCACAGTGGGAGTCAGATGGCACCAGCACAGACAGTCCTTTCTGTTCAGTAATAGTTTTCAGATAAATATCTTCTTGCTAGTTGCATCTGAGCATAAGATTTTGAGAGGGTTGTTGTAAAAAATTAGAGACAAGAATTTAGGCGTTGTTGGTAAAAGGATGATGTTTGGATGCAGATACCTGCAAAAGAGAAAAAAATATATATTCTGGACTCTCTCTTTAAAACTAGGTAGCTGAAGTGTGTCTTGATAATCGCCAGGTAACAAGGCAGGATCAACAATATTACTGGCTTAGCCTGATCATGATGTAAAGATAGCTCTGTATTAGCAGTTGGCCTGAGTCAGCAGTCTTGTTCAACAAAGAAATATCTTTTACTCAAATGTAGGCTTCTATTTGTGTGTAGCCCTCGGTATATGAGAGACATGGACCTGTTGGAGCACATCCAGAGGATGTAAGAGCTCAAAATTCAAAATTGTTATGGTATCAGCTCTGGATTATTTTCTCCTTCTCAATAGAAGGTCCTTCAGCATTGCGAGCTAATGGGACACATCTGAAATTGCACCAAGTGCTGCTGTATTGAATTTCTTAAGAAAGTGAAGATAGTGAGTGGTGTAATGGAAGATTCATCTGGTCCAATTTCCCACTTTTAAAGACAAACTGTTTTTTCTGCTCCCTTTATGCAGCAGTGAGCACCTTTTTGTGCTGAATTCTCTTCCAGGTGTGAGAAGGATTTGAGGGTCTTCTCAGATCTGAGTAACTTGCTACTCGTTGTTAAAATGAGAGGTGAAAGAAATTCCAGACTTGGGGTTTGATTGAAATGGTGATTGAAAGGATATTCTAATTCTGGGAATTATATAAAAGTGATTAATTCCCAGATAGTTTATAGAATTGTAGAATTATTAAGGTTGGAAAAGGCATCTACGTTCAAGTCCGATGGCCAGCCCATTACCACTGTGCCCACTCACATAATCATAGAATCATTAAGATTGGAAATGATTGTCAAGATCATCATGTCTGCCAAACAATTCCCATGCCATCTAAATCATGTCCCTCGGTGCCATATCTCCACATTTCTTGAACACCTAGGATGGTGACTCTGCCTGAACAGCCTGTTTCAGTGCATTAGCACTACCTCTGAGAATATTTTTTCCTAATATCTGACCCTTTTTTGAGACAGAGAGTTGATAAATTGTCTCAGGTCATTACATGCAACTGAAACAGGGAAATGGAAGAGAGTTACTGCTGATAGTTACTACTCTAGGTTATGACAATAGCATTTCCACTACCAGCATTTACTGAACTGCCATATAAAACACTAACAATAAAAGAACTCATCTCATGAATTTCAAGCATAAAAGACAAGAAGTCACAAATGCATGAGGAAAACAAGAAAAAATAAAAATAAAAAGATTGTTCTGAGTTTAATTGGTGCAGCTGCTGCATTTTTTGCCTTGTTGCCTTGTTTAGATTTCATTAGGACTGCTCCCAGACTAATCCATTCCCACACGTTTCTGGGAGCAATACAAGGCCATCAAGTTTCTTGTAATAGAGTGTCTTACAGGTAGGCAGAGCATTTCATTGAGGTGAGCAGGCTCTCCTCCGCAGTCCATTTGGTCAACAAGGAACAGCTTTAACGTTTAAACAGAGTTTACATGGAGCTGATGCTGAGAGCTTTGCAAGGCAGGTGTAAGGATTACAGTTCTCTGCTTAGCCGTCTGTAAGTGGCACCTGAGACCAACCTTTAGATTAGCAGCCTGAAAATGACCCAAAACATCCCAAACAATATGATGAAGTTATGGGGGGAAGGGATAAAAAAAAAAAAAAAAAAAAAAAAAAAGGAAAGGGGAAAAAGGGAAAAGGAAAGGGAAGGAGAGGGGAAGAGAGGAGAATAATTTCTGGCATTTTCTCCTATCTCTGCCCCTTCTTTTTTTTTTTTTTTCCTGTGTAAATTTTGGAATTTGTCCAACAGCATTTGGATAAATTGACACTAAGATATGCAGGATCTGATGCCTGTGTGAAGAGACACAGTTTTGCTCTCATCTAAAGCGCAGTGCAGGAGGAAGCAGCTCCCCAGTGATGCTCTGAAGAAGGTCAGCTGTTGGCATCAGAGAGGCAATGGGGGAGTAGAGGGCTTTGCTGAGACCAGAAAGGGGCTGAGAAAATTCAATTGCAAACGAGGTGAGAGGAAGTTTTATTTCCAGAGACTCGAGTAAGTGATAAATCTGTGAGTAACAAGGCTGTCCTACCTAGCTGGCTAACAAATTATATTTGAGAGAGGAAAAAACACGAAAAATAAATATTCTCCTTCATAAGGAGTTTTTAGGAGTTGCATTGGTAACAGTAGTCCACAGTTTTATGTGCTGGTGAGCATCTTCACAGGGCGGTGCAAGGAATCACAGAATCACAGAATCACAGAATTGTAGGGGTTGGAAGGGACCTCCAGAGATCATCGAGTCCAACCCCCCTGCCAAAGCAGGTTCCCTACAGCAGGTCGCACAGGTAGGCATCCAGGCAGGTCTTGAACATCTCCAGAGAAGGAGACTCCACCACCTCCCTGGGCAGCCTGTTCCAGTGCTCCGTCACCCTCACTGTAAAGAAGTTCTTGCGCATGTTTGTGCGGAACTTCCTATGCTGCAGTTTCCAGCCATTTCCCCTTGCCCTGTCTCCACTCATCACTGAAGAGTCCGGCTTCGCCATTCTGCCCCCCACACCTTAGATATTTATAGATCTGGATCAGGTCCCCTCTCAGTCTTCTTTTCTCAAGGCTGAACAGACCCAGTTCACTCAGCCTTTCTTCATAGGAGAGATGCTCCAGGCCCTTCACCATCTTTGTGGCCCTCCGCTGGACTAGGAGCCAAGGTCACATCTGATCCCAAGTCAAGGGGTAAGAAAACGGTAGATAAGTACAACTACTCTGAGGATCTCATTCAAAAGCTGAACCCAGAAGAGAGGGGTTGCAATATACTGAAAGAATAATTGAGGTTCTGACTAGTTCTGGGGGCATGGATGAAGGTTTGGCGATTGACCTGGTGGTCTGATCTAGCTTGGAGTTTCCCTTATCTCTCATTTGAATAGTAAGATAAATTATACACATATAACTTATACAGGATTTATAGTTATACTTTAAATATATATATATCATAGAATCACAGAATCATAGGGGTTGGAAAGGACCTCTGGAGATCACCTAGTCCAACCCCTGTATCTATACATCTATTTACACATATATACACCGTTGTACAGGAAATGTCAGCATCCTTAATAATGTTATTTGGCTAAAGAATTTCCCTCATGACACCAAAACAATAAACAAGTAAGCTCATGGCATCTATAATCATCAGCTGTCTCTGCCCACATTCTGGACTGAGGAAAAGCCGTTACACAGCTGTGGTTCACACAGTCCTCAGCCCCAGCTAATGGGCCATGCTGAGAGACAGCAGAGATTCACTCATGCTTGACACTACCAGCACAGAGCATCGTTGCTTTTGATGCAAAGCACTGTTTCATCACTGTCCATCACAGTGAAATGGACTTAATGACATGACCTGGTGTCATGGGAAAAAACACTACTATAGTAGGGAATCAGACAGCCGGGAATTAAGTCCCAGTCTACTACCGAGCTAATATTCCTCCTGCCTTTTATTAGTTTAAATACAGACATGGAGATAATGAGCAGGAGGGCAAATCAGGGGCATTAGATGTTGGTTAGAAAGGTGTGCTGGTCAACCCCTGCTCTTCTACCTCTTTGAAAGTTGGTGGCATCTGGAGGTGGGCAGACACTGATAGCTAAGAAAGGTGTTTTGCAGAGCTCCAGCTGGTGAAGAATGTGCTGTGTGAGACTCAGAACAGATTACACAATGCCAAGGAATTTCCATAGGGTAACAGGTCTGCATTTGAATTGGTTTGTACAGTAATAAACAGCCGGCACAAAACAACCTGCCAACTTCTCATCAATGCTGTGTTCTTTTAAGGCAGTACTTCTTTTTTTTACAGCTTCATATGCTCCCAGGCAGTATTGTGTAGCAGTTCTGAAATCAATGAGGCATTTGCCATTTTCTTCTTACCTTGCTCGCCTTTGGACTGGCACAGCCATACAGCTCAGAATTTATGCCTATGGATTTCTCTCGCTTGGACACAAAAGCAAATGACACTTAGGATCATATATACTGTAGAAAGGAGAGGGGAAGTCTTCAGTGTCAATATGGACAGGTGAGTCATGAGCTCAGAAGGAGGCTTTGTATGATGGGGAAGGTAAAGGCAGCCATCACCCACTAAGAGCAAGGGCAAAACCACAGTCTTAGAGTGCTCACTTTGGACACTCATTCAAAGCATAGGGCCCAATGCACCACACCAACTTCAGAATTAGAGTATAAGCTAAATTTTTATCCCATGTCCAGACAGTAGAATCTCAGAGCAGGAGAGAGGCCATAGACCTCATCTCAGAGAATCATAGAATGGCTGAGGTTGGAAAGGAACTCTGGATTCATCTCATCCAACTTCTGCTTGAGCAGGGATATGCAGAACAGGGTGCCCAGGACCATGGCCAGGTGTCTTTTGAAGATCTCCAAGCAGTTCCAAGGATTTTTCCTACTTAGTTCATTCTTGCTGGAACTCTTAGGGATGTGTTCAATCACATTTAGCTCATACTACCCCTGTGATGCTGAGATATGCTACTCTAATTAGTTAATGCTTATTAGGAGAAAGACTTTCTTTCATTAACTTCCCTAATTTTTCATCCATGACTTTTCAGAGTAGGGAAGAAGCAGTTTTAATTTTGTAAGACATAGAAGACATTAAGTATTAATCAGGAGATGCATTAAAATCAAAAGACATTGGTTTGCAGGTCCCTGTAGTCTTATCAGTACGGAGGGACAAGGGAGAGGCTGCTTGGGCACGGCCTGTAGTATATTGGATGGGGTCTTAAAATCACAGCCCTGTGTTCAGTAAGCCAAGGAGAAAAAGCTTCCCTGTGCAGTGAAGAGCTTACTTTTTACCACATGGCTCCACCTGAGCCAGAAATGGCAGAGATGCCCATGTATACTCCTGCCCGTATGGATCCAGTTACGATGCAGGAATGCCTCTGCCAGACTGTCAGAGCTATAGCTGGTGGGGACAGCACGATCTCCGGCTTGTCAGTCTGTAAGCATTGCTGCCCTCTCCTGGCTTCAGTGCAGACAAAACGGGAAAATCAACTTAAGACTGGAGTGACAGCAGGGTGTAAGGGATAAAAGGCAGAATAGCATGCATATCTCCATGATGATTCTGGAAGAACAGCTTCACCTGTTCTGCACGCAGATGCTCACTTATAATCATCACAGCCACTGGGCTCCCGTTGAGCAGTTCTTGCTTCCCAGGAGTTCTGGTGCTCTGAAGGGAGGTCAGATTCTTTCTGCAGAGTTTTCCTGGGCTTCTCCAAGATGTAAGAACAGGACTGCAGTTGTTTTCCTGTGAAGGAGGAACTTTCACTTAGAAAAAAAGATGGGCTTCCCAATGCTGCCAAGAAGTGTGGCTTTAAAATGACCCCATAAGCATGCAGTAAAGGATTTAGAACTTGCTTTTAACATCACTCTCTGCCCTAGGATATTTTCCTTCTTCTCTCTGGGCTTTTCTTCCTCTTTGAAAATGCAAGACAAGGTCTGCAGAAGCAAATAAATTGAGCTAACAACTATTTTCTGTTCCTGAAGCAAAGTGACTTAGTGCAGATTGAGTTCATATGGCCAAACTCTTACCCTCCATTTCACTCTTAAATCAAGGATCACATCACATCCCGAGCACCTTCTGGGACTTATCTTTAACCTGAGATAACTCACGGAGTAAGACAGAGGATAAATAGAGTGGTTGGAAAGGAGAGCTCCTTGTAAAACTTCCTGAGGAATTTTTTTTTCCAACAGTGAAAGGAGAGGTACAGAAGTCTTATTTGTGTCTAATAAGGTGTTCACCCAGAGTAAAATATACATTTTATGACCTACTAGCATGAGTCAAATATCTCCAAGAAGATGGAGGTTTTGGATACCTCCAGGAGGTGGTGGAGTCACTGTTCCTGAAGATGTTCAAGAAACATAGAAATGTGGCACTGAGGGACATAGTTTAGTGAGCATCGTGGGGATGGGTTGATGCTTAGTGGACTTTTCCAATCTTTATGACTCTGTGGTTCCAACTCATATGATATGGTTTCTGGAAGATGACCATCACAACCATATGACTTTGCCCAAGGGAGCAAAATGACTCTATCTGAGAAAGATCTCAGATGGAAACCATGGAGTAGAAATCCTCTCCCACTCCTTTCTTTTCCAAGAAAAGGGATAAAACTAGCACTTGAAAATAAGCAAGAAGCTGCACTAATGATCATTTTATCTTAAGTCAAGCAGCTAAAGCAAATCATCCCCCACACACTTGAACCCCACTGACTGAAGGTCAGCCTAACCAAGAGAGCTATTTAGTGAAAAAGAGAGCTAAGTGGATTAATGATAGCTAATCACATGAAGAATGGAAGAAAAATGAAAGGGCAGTCCTGAAAATAAAAGGAAGCATCCAAAACCTATTAAGGAGCACTCAGACTCAGGAAGCCTTTGTGTATGAAGCTGTATAGATCTTGCGGCTCTTTATCTGAGTATGAGTCACCTCCATAGCCTCTAAACTTACAGTGTTTTGTCTCTTAGTTAAATGTGCCCTTCCAAGAAGGTTACAGCTTCCAGGGTAACCAGCCCCAAGTAAGACTTTATTTACTTCCATCACAAATGTGTCTTAGAGCAGTTTTCAAACAAGGGAAGGAAATTTATTCGTGCAGCAGGTATGGAGATTTGGAAGGGATGCAGAACACATTTAGGACCGGGTCAGATGAAGCCAAACTCGGATCCCTCTGGGTTTTCTCCTTCATCCACTGCCACACAGCAAATGCAAAGTGATTCTCTTCCTGGCAGCACAGCCAACAGTCGTGATTCCTTGAAGCTGAAAATAGGACGGTGCTGGCAGCAGCTGATGCTTTTGCTCACAGCTCCCAACTGAGTAGGCTACCTCCAGAAAGCAGATGGCCAGGGAGGAACTCCAGCAATTTGCTACAAAGCAGCTCAAAATCCCCTTTCCCTATTGCTGTAAGAACTCGGGATTTCATGACACCTAGTGGGCAAGCCAGACACAGTGATCTGTGCAGAAAGCAATCCTTTGGAATACACCAAATAGCAAAATTGGTTTTACAGAAGGATGGTGTGGGAGTAAATATGTACTGCTATATGGATCTCCAGAAAATAAAATAATAAAGTAAAAATAAAAATAAAATAAAATTACAAAAAAAAACTTTAAAAAATCATTTTTCTCCCTTGAAGGAGTTACTATTTCAGCAGTCACTCCAGGTGCAGATAGAGGAGGAAAATAATTGTGCAGTGCATATTTGAGGAAGATAATGCAGTAGGTTGGTTTGATGAATCTAAGGATACAACAAAAACTGTCAGGTCCTAAGGTGAGTCCTCTTCAGCAGTCCATCCTGCCTCATGATTTGAAGGAAAATTGAGCTCTCTGAACAGACACATCATGTACAAGAATCAAAGGAAAAGGAAAGGCTTCCTGGAAGAGACTTATGGATGATATATTTTGCTTAATGAGAGAGGGAAGTCAGGATCGTTAGCTAGAAGTAAAGTGTAACACTGGAACATTTCATCAAAGTGTGCAATGCTCCTGCATTCAGTCTTAGAGATAGACAGTAAAAAACTCTGTTCATTTTCCCACTCACATGTTTTTAACATTTTTTTATAGGTTCATCTGCCTTATTTTAGAAGACTTCCTTAGGATGAGGCACCTAGAAGTGCTTAATTGTCTCTATTTCCAGTAAAAGAATCCTCTAGTCCTTTATTTGGGGGGGATATATCAGCATCTGGCCAGATGAAACCCATCTCAGTGGACAAGAGCATCCAGCCCTACCTGCTGAAGAACCCTGCCAGCTTTAACATAGGGCCATACTATCTTCTACTGAGACATTTACTGTCGCAAAAGCTGATAAAGGAAATGGTCAAATGCAAGATGGATTTGCAGGTGTGAGGTCATCTGCTGTATCACAGGGGAATGGAGTGAGAGAGGCTAACCCTGATGCAGCTGGTCGAGGCTTATTCTTAGCAGTGCAAGTCAGCCAGCGGTTTTTGGGGACTTCTGGAGATGTGAAGGGTGCAAGCAGTGATGATAATGGAACAATGTGAGAGAGGTCCAGTTTCATCCTTCTGGGACCCTCTATGTGGACATCACATCCTTCTCTTTTTTTTTCACTCTTCCTCTATCCCTGTGAGTATCTCTAAATACACTCTCACCCTTTTTGAGGGCTTTAACATATATCCAACCTTTTCACTTTCTGGCTCAATTAGTTACTCAATTCTTTACCCTCCTGCAAGGACTTGGGAGCCAAGACAATTTAGTCCAATTGCAAAAGACAATTTTTAACCTATACTCAAAGGTTTCCCTTGAACCACCTAATGAAGAGAATCCCAGGAGTTCCTATTTATTTTCAGAGGTGACCCTACTGATTGCTGTTATGTTGTTCTGCAATGCTTTCTGAACCTGACTATTCCTTCCCAGAGCTGTTTTCATTCCAGACTTTCTGAGTTATAGAAGAAAAAAATCTTAACAAAACTTAGTTCTTCGGGCTAAGCACAAATTAGGCAGCTGAGCAGACATAAATGATCGCTGGTCCAAGGGAGAGTGGATTTGTAATCCAAATTACTCTGGAATAAAAGCATCATCTCCTCTCTGTTCTCTAATTTAAACGTTGTCTACTATTCTTCCTTTTTTATTTGACTAATTCAGTTACCTTTGGTCTAAGGATAAGGAAATCTCATTTGCGTGTTTTAGAGGGCATTAATTAAAAGTCCTTTCACTTCAAGGCCTGATGAGGAGCCTCACTCTGACTGCAGCTCTGGTTCCTCAGAGGGTCATTAATATTGAGCCTGTTGAACTATACTTGAACATAAAAGCTCAGCAATGAGCAATGGCTCTCTTGAGGTACAGTCTGGGAAAAGGAGGGGTGATGGAGCAGGGACAAGTCACACAGTAGTAATCCCAGTTGAAAAAAAAGGCATTTTAGATTGGATATAAGGAAAAAGTTTTTTACAGTAAGGGAAGTGAGGCACTGGAACGGCTTGCCCAGAGGCAGAGTAGATGATGGATATACAGAGACATTCAAGGCTGGATGGGGTCTGAGCACGTTGATCTAGCTGTAGGTGTCCCAGATTGTTGCAGAGTTGGACCTTTAAAGGTCCCTTCCAACTCAAACGATCCTATGATTTTGTGATTCCAGGATCATGAGAGAGCTAGAACATGTGTCCCAACAAATTAGTAGGATATACTGAAGCACTCAAATTCTGTTGGGACAGTTTGTCTCAAAAGGCCCGGAGTTATTTGATTTGAGACTCGGTTTGGGCTGTTTCAGCTTTTGGCACAGTTGCAGTGGCAAAGTGGTGATAAGAGACACTTGTATAACCTGCCCTGAACATCCCTTTTCTCACCCAGATCTGACAAGTGAAATGCAGGATGCTATTTGTCCCAAATATTGTCCCAGTTTTATTTTTCCCAGTAGAGACATGAAGTGTTCTCAGTCGCTATGTCTGTAGTGTTAATGGCTGTGTGCACTGTTTCAGATGAGGTGTTCCACCTTCCATTTCTAGTGACTGCTTGCTAATTGCTAGTTGACTTACTACATAACAGTCAACTCTTCTGCCAAGAATTTACTCAGTGAGTATCAGACACTCTTTTGGCAATTCTGCTTTTATTTTCTATGTAACAGGTGACCTTTCTTATGTTTGTTTGTTTTTTTTTCTGAGCTGCACTGTGAGGCAAAGAAAGGTCTTGAAAGAAGATTTCAGCCTGGGTATTCACTTAGGTGTTGGTCAGGTTTGAAGGCTACATCTAGGCTGCTCTATTTGAAATTTCCAGCACTGTTTTCTGGCTCTCTGGCACAAAATGAGACAATAGGAAACCTACTTATCCTGAAATCAGGATGATTGTATATAAACATCCTTCACCCAAATCATGCCTGATAATTAACCTCTGACCTGATACAGTTTCAGATTTTATGCTCTGGGTTATAAAAAATTTCGGTTGCTTAGGGAATAATCCTCACTTGAGAAGCTCATTTTCAGAGTCTTGCTCGGTATCATTTGGAAAAGAGACCCAAAATGATGAAAAGTGTATTAAGTGGTAATCTGGTCAACCCAGAATCAAGAAAGCATCTTCTGTTCCTGTGCTTCATTCTCCTTAGAAAGCATTTTCCGGAGGTCTAGAGTTGGGCTTCTGGTGTCTTCTTCAGAAGACAGCAGGAGGCAGAATTTTCCTCTGCAATTCATCTCTCAGTTAACTCTGCATGCTATTTATGGAGGTATGTTGTAGCAGTGCAAGTAAGGGTTAAGGACGTTTGTATGGTTGTTGTGGACAGCAGCTAAATTTAAGGCTCTGCTGTGTTTTAGTTATGGTGTGTTTCTGATTGTCATATGTAGAAATCTTCTGCTTAATGAATAATATAGATAAACAGCTATGCAAGTGTCTTGTGCTAGCAGCCTGGATAGTCACATGCTGGGTGACATTCTGCCAGAAAGCTGGAGGCTTTGAGAAGGTTTGTTCATAGAACCATAGAATAATAGAATCATAGAACCGTAGAACCATAGAATCATAGAACAACCATAGAAACATGGAATCATAGAACCATAGAATAATAGAATCATAGAAAATCATAGAATCATAAAATCATTGAATGGCATGTGTTGGAAGGGACTTAAATACCTTGCTCTTGAGGTCTTCCTCAAGCCAGCCTCACAATAACTGAGGGATGGGATTCCTTTTTCAGACACCCCTCAAGTATCATAGGTGACAATGAGCAGAACATTATTCTCAGTGCTAGAAGACTCTTTTGGTACTGGAGGAAAAGTACTTCAGGAAAGTTATTTAAGGTAGAAAAGAGGGAGTTTTTAATGTATGTTTGACCTAACTACTCAGGGCTGTGGAAATGATTTATTGAGCCAGTTAGTTTTCCTGGTAGTGAACTATTCCTGGGACTGTTTCATGTGTTTTCAAGTTTTCTGCATTGGCTCTAGGAAGGAATGGTTCTCTTATTGGTTCTCAATCCTACGTATTTGGCTTAGATATCTCACTTGTCTGAAAGTTCAGTAACCACTTGTGCCTGGACAAGAGAATGATGTTCAGTGAATTACAGAGTTTTACTACATTCTGGAGTAGAGGATTCATGTTCTGAACTCTACTCAGTTCACTGACAGTTTTACTTCAACTGTAATGAGAACAAGGATAATTAGCCAAATGGAGACAACTAAGTTATAGTCATCCGAATTTATGGAGATTAGCTTTCTTATTGTGTACAGCCAAATACAATTTCCAAGGTTTTCAAAGATAGTGAGAAAAAGATCAACATGTGACAGCTTTTCAGTGTCACAGACACATAGATTGACAGCACTAGTTGTCAGAATTCCCTAGGTATGGCCAAAATTCAGAAGGTAGCACAGGCTACTTCAGGCATTTCTTCCTCCTTATGTACTCAGGCTATGTGGAGTTTCAGAATAGAAACCATCCTGGTGGACTCAGTTTAGTATGTCTTTCTTGAACTGGAGAGCCCCACATGAGACTAGCCCCGTGCATGTTTTACTGATATGATGGTGATGGGTTGATGGTTGGCCTAGGTGATTTTTGTGCCCTTTCCAGCTTTAATGATTCCATGCTTCTATATGTTGCTCCATGCCTTGCACTGTTCAAAATTATCCACTACAGACACAAAGAAAGAATTGAAGATACCTCACTAGGAGTATTAATGCAAATTATAGTGTTCCTCTATAGGATGAACTGCAATGAACTACTTCATGATTGCTATTGCCTACAGAGCTGCAATCTCGTTTTATTCATAAGCAGCAAATAAGTGATGTGTGTCTTTGTAGAGTTATTTATATTCATCAAGGATAGTAATTGTAGAAGACATGGACAGTTTCCAGTGCCTTTCCTGTCCTCCTGACCCCTTTCTGATACTTGGCAATAAATGGCAACTTCTCTTGAAAGTGTCATCAGAAAGGCCAAATACATTTTAAAATGTTTTTGATAATTAATTTCATGGTGATATTGCTGAGTACCTTAATACACATTCATTATAACTTGGCCGCTTTGTTACAGGTTAAAACCTGGATGAATTGAAATTAATGGATTGCTTAAGTACCATTCATCAGAAGCCACAGGATATCTCAGAAGCAGTTTCCTTCACGCCACAAAAGGAAGGGAAGAGAAAGTTCATACTTTAAACTTCCACTTAAAGAGCAGATTAAGAAGAAAGAAGCACATGGTTTCTTTCTCAGCTTGAAACTTGAATGTGGAACAAATTAATTTGATTTCTTATTTAAAAGTAGAGCATGAGTTATTCAGTAATCAGGAGACATTTGCTACTTCACCTTTCTCTGTACATTTGTGTGTGTATGTATGTGTGTGTGTACTTTGCCTTACGATTAAAGGAGCTGTCAAAGCTTTGGCCATGCTTTGTTTTCAAACTATCTTATCCACGAGGTGATAGTCTGACTCCACTGACGTCAATCAATGCTTTTGTGGTGGCTTCAAAGGAGCATGCATCTGCTCCAGCGTGCACTCAGGGAAGAAGAATTGCTTTTCTATTCCCCCGTGGGATGCAAGCAGGCATATTCATGCTGCTCTTTCACCCGGCCTGAAGAATCTGGGCTGCTTGTTTATCCCAAGCTTGGATAGCTCCCATCTGCAACAACAGGTCCAGGAGAGCTAACAGTGTATTTTCTTGTGGCTCCCACATCACACACTTTCTGTTTCTGACCAGTGAAAGATGAATGCCTTCTTCTCTGGGTGATTAGAAAACAAAGAGGGATGAGGAAAAAAGAAGTAGTGACAAGATGAAAGCTAAGGATGATGAAAAAAAATCCTGCTGCTGAAATGTCTCTGCTGTTAACTATTTGTAAGGCAGTCTCTGGGTTTGCCCCACCTTTCTTCTGATATCAGAGCATCTCTGTTCCATAGCACAAATGGAACTTGATAAGACTGGACTGGGCTCTGAGCAACTGATCAAACTCTGTGTCCCTGTTCACTGCAGGGGAGTTGTACCTAATGGCCTTTGCAGGTTCCTTCCTTCCTAGAGGTTTCAAGAAAAGTATAGATGTGGACCTTAGGCCCACGGCTTAGTGAATAAGTGGGGATGGGTTGGCTGTTGGACTAGATCTTGGAGATCTTTTCCAACATTAATGATTTCATGATTCTTCGGTGACTGAGATGATGGAAGGTCCTGTGCGTGGAGGAACCTGCCATTTTGCTCTGATGAAGTTGAAATAGTCATTCTTTCTTGATGCTGCCTGCATTGGGCATCCAGCAGAAAGGCTGGAAACACAAACTAGAATTATTTGTGCTTATATAATCAAGCTGTGCCTGTGCAAAATTGCTTCTTAATGATTCATCAGACTGCACTGTTTGTCTTCTCCTGCCAATCAGCTGACTGAGAGCAGTTGTTAGACCTCTGATTTCTCCCAGGCAGCCTCCATAAACCTTTTTAGTTTTATTAGCTGTTTATAAATTATATTGAAATGCATCAGACATCCACTGTTACAAAATACCAGTAATTGCTATGTGTAATAAAGAGCAGTGCATGAAAACATATATATATATATATATACATACATTTTAAAATGCACCTGAGGCATGTTATAGTTATTGCATAATACGTTTTGAATTAATAAGAAGATACACTTTGTGTAAAGACAGTGCTTAAGCTAGTCTTCACTTACTGATTTATTGAATGTAAATGTTTACACATTCAGTTTATATCCTAGGGCTAGCATTAATACAGTCAAAACAGACCTTGTGTGGGGAATGCACTTATTTGGGAAAGGTAACATTCTCTTCTCCCTCATGAAGTAAAGCTGACATATCTCTCTTGGCCACATTATAATAGCAATGCCTTATCTTTTCTGTCAGAATAGCACTTAGCTGAGGGAAAATGGATTTACACAAGCTCAAAATGCGCATTTCTTTTCATTTTACAGACAAATTAACTACATGTTTGAACAGCATTCACAGGGAGATGATAGTTTATCTGTCATTTGATTTCATCAAGATGTAGTGACCTAAATGCCCCCCAAAAATGGAAGTAAAAGCAATGATTTGTGCTGGTATAGTTAGATATCATGAGTGTGGTTGCGTATATACCTGATATATGTATGCAGTTATATATATATCATATTGTAGAATAGTTTAGGATGAAAGGAACCTTTAAGAGCACCCAGTTTCAGTACCCCTGCCATGGGCAGGGTTGCTGCCTGCCAGGTCTGGCTGCCCAGGGCCTCATCCAATCTGGGCTTGAACACCTCCATGAATGGAACTTCCACAACTTCTCTGGGCAGCCTACATGCATATAGAGAGACAAGCACACAGAGACAATTCTCAGAGGGTGAAATTAGAATGTACTAATTATGCTTGCTAACCGTAAAATCCTCGATACAAAAATCAGCGAAGGACCTAATGTGTTTATGCTCTCATGGAAAGGACTTGATCTAGGTTTAGCTCTAATGTGGAATTTTGCATGGATGGCACTGAAGTCCTCTGAAAGGTCTGGACAGATTTTTGCTGGTTTCATTAGTCTTTTGGACTAAATTCAGTGTCACCATGTAGAAACTCAGAATAGTTATACTTTGATTTACTAATGGTCATTCAAAAGTTCTGTGACTGCCTACCTATTTTAGACATGTACTGATACTTATACATTCACAGTGATGCTATCCACATCTGCATCTCGGATTGTTTTACAATTACAAATTAATTTCTTATTTGAGATACATAGAGTGTTGCTAACTGTACAACATTCCTCATTTTTAAGTGTTAGCTTGGTAAAACATATTTTTTGCTCAGGTAGTTGAAAAGACTTGAAGCAAAACATACACTGATGGACGTTCAGTAGATTCCATGTGATCTACATTCACCATCTCTTCACATTTTTACTTCAGTTATTTTTTTTTAAATAATTAGCTAACAAGAATAGTTTAAAATCACTGAGATATTGCAGTCATTTGTTGAACAGGTGGTTTCACATTTTAAAAAGACATATATTTAAATTTTAAATATCAAATTTATTGTTTTTTTTCCCTCTTTTTTTGTGTGTGGGAGAGGTCCATTTCACTATATTTTACTATTATTTTATCTTTCCCTGCTTTTTATTCTTTTCTCTTAAATAAAACTTTGATTTCTCAGGATTGCGAGGGATGCTCAGATGAAACAGGGATAGCTGCTCACAGGAAATATCACAAAAATTGCTAAACAGAATAAATTTGCTCTATAAGAGGTCTCCACGGTCACAGCATTGCCTTGAAGAAGAGGCAGATGAGCACTGGACAGAGCAGTAGATAAATGTGGCAGGATTCTCACAGTGTACAGAGTTATCAAAGCTAGCTTAAACCTTGCATGCTGCACAAAGCTAACAGTATCTGCAAAATCCCACAAGAAGGATAAATTAGCTCATGCTTCATTCCATCCTGTCTCAGTTAATACCCTGATACTTGAGTTAATGAATTTAGAATAAACTTGGATGCATCTTGGAGGCTCTGGGATTTGAAGACCTGGTTCCAGTTTTCAGATTGCTGAAAGACATCCTATGTAACAATGCATCTCTCTGCATTTACATTTTTCCTCTCCAAATGAGCATATTGGCACAATTTTCAATACAGCCTTGCAAGAATGAACTGCACATCTGAAACATGCTTGGATACTCAGTAAAAAGCACAAAATATCTCTAGACAAAGAAGAAAACAACTGGTTTCATAATTGAAACAGAGGCGAGGGTCAGCCAACCTGCAGTGTGTTTTACCCAGGGTGACACAAAGGACCAGGGATGGCAGTCTTAGCATGCAACTATCACCTCTTGAGTCCTTCTTTGGCAGGTGACCATATGTAGGGTTGAAATACGCCTTTCTGTCATAGAATCAGAGAATTATTTGAGTGGCAAGGGATCTTTATAGGCCCTGGCAATGAATAGGGACATCTACAGCCAGATCAGGGTGCTTAGAGCCCAGTGCAACCTGATCTTGAATGCTATTTTGTCCCCAAAGGATATGAGGCATCTGGATACAAGCCTTCAGGATTTACTCACTTCGTTGTATCTGGATGTGAGTTTGTCACTGCCTTCCTTATGATCTCTCACCTGGCCTTTTCTCCTTCTGTTGTATCCACACTTGCTGTTCCCAGTCCCTATCTGTTCATATTAATCTCAACATTTCTATCACAGTTCTTAATGTCAAATCAACAAGTCATTTTTCTTTTGCTGTTTTCCATGTTGTCCTATCCATTATCCAGTAAGGAGCTGAACCTGCCTAAACACTATTTGGAAGTGGATAGGAGCGGCAGCAGTCCAGCGCCTTACGAGGAATGGATAAAGCTGGAGCATAAGCAGTCATATTCATAACGTTTGAGATTGCAGGAGAGCTCTGGATATCATCTGATCAAACTCTCCTCCTAAAGCAGGTCTTTCTAGAGAAGGCTGCCTGGTACCATGTCCAGACCAGTGGTAAATAGACTGTCTTGGCCTGGGCAGGAATGCCAGAGAGAAAAGAAAACTCACAGCTCATGAAATCTTTAAATTACGTCTCAGAAAATATTCTTGACCTATTGTTTCCCTGATGTACCACAGCTTGAGGTCTCTGCCCTGCACAGTCATTTTCCCTGATCCCTTTAGCAGAAACACAGGCTGTGAATTAGCTGTTGCCTTTGCACTGGGAAAACTTCCATCTCTCAACCAAAGGTTATATTTCTGAGGGCTGAGGTTTGAATTAAACTCCTGTTCCAGAAGCATTGGCACAGAAGAACAAAACATTAACATCGTATTTAAAGGCAAGCTTTGGTGGAAAGGGGCAGAATCTCCATAGGTAGATGCTTCAAATTAAAATCAAAGAGAATGTGTAAAACACTAAAAGAGCAATGGGAGAAAACTTGATAACAAAAATAAAATTAAAGAAAAAAAAAAAAACGAAACTAGAAGAACCTTTGGCATCTGCCCTGTTGCTCAAAGGTGACATCAAAGCATCTTATACCTTTATTAGGCTGCAGACAGATTTTGTTCTTGCTTGCTTAAATAGATCAGACTTTGAGTTAAGAGTGCCAATTAGTTGCTGTTTATAGCCCGCATGGACACAGGTCTGTGTGGGAGGAAAACAGACCTGGTAAGTACCAGTGACACCAAGTGCCCTGTTTTTAAGTCCCTGACAGTCGCACAGAGGGAAGCTATCAGAGTTATGCTCATTTCTGCCCAGACTGATGTCAGTTTACAATTAATTTACAATTAAAAAGAAGAATTTCATTGAGCTCACAGTAATTCTGCGTGAAACACAGGCATGTCAACCACGAAGCCTGAATAATGCAAATTTTTCTTGTGAAAACAAGAAAATATGTGTTTTTTAGCAACAACACAAATCTCACCCTCCCTTTGCATTGCTGACAGACTGTGGCCTGAGCCAGACATTTGATGGAATAAAACAGGACTCCGTGAAAAACATATCACAATATACCCTTCTCAGTAATATTATCAATAATATCATTTCTGTGGGCAGCATTCTTGGTGTATGTCCGTTGTGCATAGAGTCCCATGAGGTGCCATTTTGATAAAATGTGCACTTTAAACAAAAATCCCACTGATTTCTTGTACTGTGGTGATGCCTTCAATCCCTTGTGGCCAATTGAGTCTCTGGGAAGCAAGATTTAAAAAAAATATAAAAAAGCAGAAATGGATAACAGTCTCTACAACTACTTGTGATGAGGTGGGGATCAGCATCTCCTCCCACATATTTAGCAACAGGCCTAGAGGGAATGTCCTCAAGTTGTGCCAGGAGAGGTTCAGGTTGGATATTAGGAAAACCTTCCTCTCCAAAAGAGTAGGCAGGTGCTGGAACGGGCTACCCAGGGAGGTGGATGAATCACCACCCCTGGAGACGTTCAATAAAAGTTTAGAGGTGATACTAAGGGACATAGTTTAGTGGGGAAATATTGGTGGTAGATGGACAATTGGGCTGAATCATCTTGGAGTTCTTTTCCAACCTTGGTAAGTCTGTGACTGTGATTGTAAAAGGTGGTTGTCATCCCAGATCTTTGAGTTGTCTGCTGATACAACTGGTGGTGAGAATATTTCATGCTCTGCATCCACTCCAGCACCTGGTGATTTCTCTTAAATGTTGAAGGACTTCAGTGAGTGAGTCAAGATTCCCTCTTTCTTCTCCTATTTTTCCACAAGAGATCCGGAATCTTCTACTTCTGCTGTTCCAGGAAGTTGTTCTCAAGTTTCTGTGCGTTTGACTTCTCTACACTGGTTTCTGAGGAGCTACTTCAACATTTCCCCAGGTGCTGAAGTGCAACTTGAGGCCTAAGAAGAAAGAAGATTCCTGTTTCAATGGATGTTGGATATAGGGTGGGTGTCACCTTACCCCCTGATTTGCTGAGGCCTGAAACATCACATCTTATTCTCCAGCTCCAGGCACTTATAGCGTATGAAGAAAGGTCTAGTTCTAGATTTTCATGGATTTTATTCCAGCCTAAGTAGCTTATTCTCCTTTACTGCAGTTATTCAGTTTCCACAAGGAACGGGAACAATGACCTAGTCCTGAGCTCTAAAGTAGTTTTCTAGCAGTTTTTTTCCGGCTTCCTGACTCACCTACTTCTGCTGCTGTAATTTTCCCTTATTTCACAGAGATTTAATCAGGTTGTGAGTGCATGCAGCCGTGTCTGTTCGCATTGCTGAGGACAAAAGCACACCTTGGGAAAGGTTGTCATATCCTAGAAAAAGGGGCAACAACCATCATCACCTGAGACATTTGCTAACATTTGCTGGGCAAAAGTACGGTTCCACTACTGTGAACAACTAGCATCCAATGAGCTCATAGAAACATGGGGTTCACAATGACATTTAAGGGCCATCTAGTCCAACTTCCTGCACTCAACAGGGACACTGACAGTGAGATCAGGTGCCTAGAGCCCCATCCAGCCTGACCTTGAATGTCTCCAGGAATGGGGTATCCACCACATCTCAGGGCAGCCAGTGCCAGTGCCTCACCAACTTTATTGTAAAAACTTTTTCCTTATATCCAGTCTAAATGTCCCCACTTTTAGTTTGAAACGGTTTCCGCTTGTGTCATCAAAATAGAGTCTGCTAAAGATTCTTCCCTCTTTGTTCTCATAGCCCATTTTTAGATACTGAAAGGCTGCTTTCAGGTCTTCCCAAAGCCTTCCTTTCTCCAGGCTGAACAGCCTCACGTCTCTTAGCCTGTCCTCATAGGAGAGGTGTTCCATCCCCTGAATCACTTTTGTGGCCCTCCTCTGGATGCACTCCAACAGGCCATGTCTCTCCCATGCTGAGGACTCCACATTTGGGCAGTGTACTCCAAGTGAGGTCTCACCAGCAGTAGAGAGGCAGGATCACCACCTCCCTCACCGTGCTGGCCACATTTCTTTTGATGCAGCCCTGGATATTGTTGGTTTTCTGGGCTGCAAGGACACAATGCTGGTTCATGCCCAGTTTGCCATCACCAGCTGTGGGTCTGAGGCTTACCACGGAATTCCTTTCATCCCCTACATAGCTCCATTTGTATGCAATCACTATCTCTCTGACTCTCACACAAACTGGAATGAGTCCTATGGAAGGCTGATTTGTTTTTCACTCACTTCTACTTCCTTACGTATAAAATTGTCTAGCAAACCTGCTCCAAGATAAAATCTAGAGGTTGTATGCAAAGTGAATTTTGCATCCTGAAGAAATGGAAGAATAAGATAGGAAAGTGAACAGCAAACTTTCAGCTTTTTTTTTTTTTTTTTTTTTTAATAAGAGAAAAAATGCAAAGTCAATTTTCTGGTACACAAGCTGCGTTGGACCATCCACCTGCTTCCAATGAATAATAAAGGGAACACTGTGAGCTGGATTGGACCTAAACACAATCATTTTCCAGTAGCTTCAGGGCTGCTCAGGGACTTTCTGAGATAGTCATGCCCATGTTGCCTGGGCAGAAAGCCACCAAACATCCCACACATTCTGCCCTCATGTAACTAACTGCTGCCCAAGGTCAAGAAAAAGAGAGATGGCCAGAAAGAAGGGCGGTGTTGGGAGGCACAGGGGATGCTTCAAGGTACAGGGGATGCTCAAAATGGTACAATCAAAGGCAAGATGGCCTGGGGACAATTGCATCTGCCAGCAAAGTCAATTCTTGGCTGCCATTCCAGTTCAGGGAGTTCTCCTTCCCTGTTCTCCTGGTAATTACCCCCTGCAAAAGCGTCTCACTGCCAGTGTGTTATTTGTTCATTTAATACTGCCTGCCTATCTCCTTTTGTTTTTCCTTCCCCAGTTTCCACTGTATCTCTTCCCCTTGTTTGTCCTCAGCCGCTTTTGTTTGAATTAAATCTCTTTTATTTGCTCTCTGGGGGAAGGAGGCTGCTCAAGCTCCGTTTGCCTTTCAGCAGAGGCATAACAAAATGGGATGTGTTGGGCAAGCAGTATTTCATCCATCGGCGCTATTAACTTCGAAGCAGTGCCCTTTGATTTTCATTCTTTCCATGTTTTCTCCTCATCGAATAACTAGTTATTTGATATTCCCTACATCACTAATTCAATTTTTCCATATTGCACCCCATGCACCAGTATTTCTCAAGCTCTATAAAAGATATTTATATTCTAATTATTACTGGGTATAATTTCTAAGAAGATTAAACATCAAAAACAGTTTACATAGTTTTGCTCCCATGAACAGCTGCTATCAGGGGATTATGGAAAAAATCACTTTGCTTAACCCCAAATGACGCATTCACAAGGGCACAAGAGTATGGGCACACCTGCTAACACACCCACATGTAGGCATGCATGTGGATCTTCAAGACATGTGCAATCATGGTGATCCACGTGTTCAGAGGGAAGCATGAGAGTTCAGCTGTGATCTGATTTTGGTTCAGCCAGGAGTTAGACTTGATGATCAAAATGGGTTCCTTCCAACTTGGGATATTCTATCATTCTAACTCATTGACACAAAAAGCCATGACCTCTTGGTGAAGCTTGCCGGCATCGCTTTAGAGGTGAGCAGTGGAAAAGAGCTGCAACTTGCACTGAAAAAGCTGTTCAAGCAGCTCCTGTCAGACACAGATTTTACGAGAGAAAACCTTTCCCTGCATGAGCTGCATTTCCACTAGAGGGCTAGAGAAGCAAAGCTTCTGCAATGTGCAAAAATCAACATGTAGAAAACTCACTTATTACTCATGCTCTGAGAGTTATGCAAACTTAAAAAACAAAAAAAAAAAAAACCCAACAAAAAAGCACTTTTTAAGACATTTTCTTACTTCATATCTTAAAACAACATCCAGAAAGATTTGATATATGTGTCCACGATGACATTGCACATGGAATTAATAGGACATCAAGCAGAGGCTGTGGCACATTGGAAAAAGTGAAAAAAGCATTTGTTTATATCTCTGAGCAACCTGACCTAGCTGTGGATGTCCCTGTTCATTGCAGGAGAGTTGCACTAGATGAACTTTAGAGACCTCTTTCAACTGAAGTGAATCTATGATAATGGCTCGAAGTCCAGAAACAGGATAAAAACTTCCTTACGTTAGACACAACTAATTCCTGCCCATCTATATTATCTGTCCATGTCCTCTAATGCTCTTCTTCCATCAACTTACCTATTAATATTCCTAATTATTTAAACAAACTGTTTTCCTGCCATCTGTTTGCCTGCCTATGCGTTCCGCTGGGATTTGACTCCAAAGCCTGTGTTGCTGTTGCTCTCATACCTAGCTTTCTGCATAAAGAACAGCTTTTGGGTGCATTTGAGGCTTTTTTAAGGAACATTGCAGATAAACAAGTCTTTCTGACTATCCTTGACCACTGGTTTGAATGTAAATGGATTTGAAGGGATGATTTGGCTTTAGGCAGGTGCTGTGCCTAATGTTAAATGTAAGGACAAGAAGGGCTGCTTCTCTCCTAAAGGCTATGGAAGAGATATCGCCAGAAGCTACTCGCAGACTGGAATAGATAGAAGCAAGTTGGACTCAATGATCTCTAGAGATCCCTTCCAACCCCTACAATTCTGTGATTGTGTGGCATACTCTCATATCATATTTCCAGATTTTCAGGGTTAAAGGTGCATTTTTATGAGAGCCAAGCTCTTTGCCAGTAAACAGAGCTGTAGAGAGAAGTCCTGTTTACCAGCAAGAAATAAAGAAGCGTCACTAATGAATTGCTGCTCTATGATTCCTATTCCCTTAAGCCTTGCAGTTAATTATGATATTAACTGTTACTGTTATATTATGCTGACATTTAGAGTACTCCAAAAGTGGCACAATGTGCAAAATGGGAGAATTAAGCAGAGAAGCTAACGAGTGATGCTTGGGCAAAGAGGGGGGGATTGCACTTCGCTGACAGAAGAGGATGGCTGAACTTTTTCTGCATTTGCTTGTGGTGCACAGGTTGTTAGAACTGGCAGAGTTTACACAGAAATGCTACCATAGTGGAAGAAAAGGGTAGAGAAGGAGGGGATAATTTACATTATAAAATTCAAGCAGGATGAAATTTCTATGAAAAAGCACTAAGGATTCTGGTTTTGGAATCACACAGCTCAACTCAATCTGTAAGAAATGCAGACATTCCTTTATTTGCTCTCCCTTCAAAGCAATTAATCTGATGAACAGGAATAAAGTCGGATAAGAAAGATTTAAAGACAGTATTAAAAGAAAAAAGTCTCCCGAAGCTTTTGAAACATTATGACAGATTTCAGTTTAGCTGCTCACTTGCAAACTCTCTGCTGGTGAAGTATGTCTGCAAATCCTGGCAGAGACTTCAGTTTCTCACCTGACACTGGCAGATGGCAGCGGAACACTGTCTGCCAGTTCTGAATGTCAAGGTGGTGTGATGACTTCTCATCTTTTCCCAGCTATGAGGCAAGTTCTCTTGGGAAAAGCAGGTACTGTTTGGGTGCTGAAAGCAAGAAGTAGCTCCCAAACCAGCATCAGTGTCTGTAATTTGTATGGCAGGTAGCTCATGGTTCACCTGCAAGTGATCTCTGCTGCAAATACAGGTAATTTCAACCTGACTGCCAGTAAAAATTATAGAATCACTAAGGTTGGGAAAAAAACACTAAATCACGTAGTCCAACCATTGACTCATCGCCACCATGCCTACTAAACCATGTCCCCAGACTGAGTAACCTGGGTCTGTTCAGCCTGGGGAAAAGAAAACTGAGGGGAAATCTGATTAATGTTCTTAAATATCTGATAGGTAGACATTTGGATTCAATGAGCTTAGAGATCTTTTCCAACCTTGGTGATTCTATGATTCTATGATCTAAAGGGAAGGGGGAGATAAATTGATGAGGCCAGGCTCTTCTCAGTGATGTGTAGCAATAGTACAAGGAATAATGGCCTAAAACTTGAATGTAAGAAGGTCCATACAAACATGTGGAAGAACATCTTAATGGTAAAGTTGACAGAGCACTGGAATGGGTTGCGCAGAGAGTGGAGTCTCCTTATATTCAAGACCTGTTTGGACACCTACCAGTGCCACTTGTTGTAGGCTACCTTCTTTAGCACAGGGATTGGACTCAAAGATCTACTGAGGTCCCTTCCAGACCCTTCAATTCTGTGATTCCATGAAGTACCACACTCCACATTTTTTGAACACCTCCAGGGACAGTGACTTCACTATCTCCCTGGGCAGCCTGTTCCAGTGCATTAAAACTCTTTCCAAGAAGAAGCTTTTCCTGACATCAAATGTGAACCTCTGTTGGCACAACTTACGGCCATTATCTCTAACCCTATCACTGTTACCTAGGGGAAGAAGACAACCCTCACTGCACCACAACCTCCTTTCTGGGAGTTGTAAAGAGCAGTAAGGTTTCCCCTGAGCTCCCTCAGCTGCTCTGCATAAGACTTGTGCTCCTTTTTACCAGTTTTATTGTCCTCCTCTGGACAACCTTCAGAGTTTCAATGTCTTTCTTGCAGTACAGTGACAGGGAAAGCTGTACTCCTGCCTCTGTCCTTCCTTTCTTGCCTCTGCTATTCCCATTAGCTTTGCTCTTAGTGATTAGACAAACAAACTGTACTTCCTTGCAAATTCCATACTTCCTTGCAAATCTCTCTGCCTTGTCTCAACCTTCCCTAGGCTATGAACCATCAGGTTGATATGGAAATCAGCTGACATCCTTGGTTTGCAGCTGCTGTCATGATGCTTTCATCTGCCCTGGTTCTGCTGGCTGAGATATTGCTAAAAGTTCATGTCTGGTTCCCTCAGTGCCTCAAACAGCAATATAGCACATCCTCACACAACCCAGTCTCACTACAGTTCTCTAGGTATTAAGCAGAGACAGAAAATGAACTTCCCACTGATGGTGTGCTTAGGATGATGTAGCCTTCATATGACAGCTTCTTCATTTTGGTGAGGAAAATTGGCCAAATTTTCCTACCAATGTAATGCTAAATATGAGAAAGTAAGATCAGCAAGGACTGACTTTCATACAGAGCAATGTAACCTTAGACATTGGGTGGAATTGGTTTTGTCGGGTCTACTGAATACAAATGGAGAAGTATTTATATGGGTTTAGTGTAGTTCCAGTGTTTGTGTATTACTGCTACCTCTAGCTTCTTATTCCCTGTTTTCCAGTTGCTTCCAGCTTGACACCTTCTCTGACGGCTTCACTTGGGATTTTATTTTGCTCTTCTTGCTTCCTTGTCCTTGCTTCAGTGGAAATGCAATCCACTGTCCCATTAAATTTAACAAAGTTCAATGCAACTTGATTCAGGTCTGTTTTCAGTGGACTTTCATTCAACTTGCCCTAATTCAATCTATTTCAACTAACTGCAATTCAGTTGAATGCAATTTCAGGAATTTCATTAAAAATAATTTGCTGCACAGGAAATAAATAGTATTCGCTATAAACAAACAACAATCGATGCAATGTGATTTGGTTAAATGCAATTGCATTCAACAGAAGGAAATTAAATCAAAGCAATGCAATGTATTGCAATTAAAATTCACCCTTGAAAATCATGTCAAAGTTTAATTAGTGCCAGAGAGATTTTATTTAGCTTTCTTGAATATTTCTTGAATATTTGGACAAGTTAGTAGCACTCAATAGACTCCTCTATAATGCTACCATTTCTGCATCATTTTCCTCCCACTTACTGCTGTTGAAGGAGTCATTTTTGCATGTGTTGACCCACAAGGTTGCTTCCAATCTCATGCTCTTATGTTCGGTAATTCTTTCTGCCTTGACAACCTATTGCCTGAAATAGTTTTCCTAAGCTGCTCTGAACAGTGCAAGATAAAATCAGATTCAGTCGCTAAATCCAACCTGAATGTTCAGGACTGGAAGAGGTTCCTGATACTGCCTGTTTTGGTGTCCCAGTATTCAGAGCTGTGATCCACAAACTCACAATCCACAACCTCTGCCTGCTCCCTACTACTGAAGGACAGAGAGGACAAAATACATATTTTGTTGTTCTATGAGAATGGAGAAACATGTACATGTGGTAGTCAAGGACATGGTTTAGGGCAGTATTGGTGGTAGGTGAACAGTTGGACGAGAAGATCTTAGAGGTCTTTTCTAACCTTAATGATTTTGTGATTCTGTGAGCATTTTGTTTGAGAAATTTTCAGTTCAATCATTGCTAACATAGAGAAATCTCTCTCCTGTGACTTCTGCAAGTTCACTTATAAAAAGCAATGCTTGTGCCCCTGCTTGCTAGGAAAAATAACCAGCCTGATGTATCCTTACAGCGTTTGTTGTCCCAGCTGATGCATCTCCAGAGAGATTAATCAGGAATCCATTCATCAGCACATCTAGGAAAGGGATTCATCTCATTTGACTTACATGGAAGTTTCCTAGTGAATTATTTGTCTTATCTTAAATTAGAAAATAACCTGTAACTGTCTAGAAAAGCTTATTTCTCTCCATTGACTCAGAGGATGAGGTAAGATGTTAGATGAAAGTTGCATGGAATGAATTGCATTCTGGATATCTATTTTTCATTTTCTGCTCCCATTTACTGCTAATAGAAAGGTGAAGTTTCCATACCCTCCAACTTTTAAAATGTCTGTTATTTTCTTTTCTAACTGGACCAGCCTTTGAAAACTGAACTGAGAAACACAATAATGGCCTGAAAGGGACATTTCAGCTCTATAGTATGTATATTATGATATGATTAATATAATGCAATGTATAGCTAAAAGAAAATTGAAACATTTAAATGCACCAAAAGAAAAATAATTCCTTCTGAAACTGGTTCTTAAAGGAATCACAGAAGTGATTGAAAATAAATTACTCCTGCAAAACACTTCTGGATTAATGAAACAACAATTTCAGATGGAAATTACTCAAATCAAATTCTCTCCAGGTGACTCCACTTACAATGCTCTGGTAGAGTGACAACACAAAAAGCATCTTTTCTGAATATTGAAAGACATTTTTTTGAGGAAAAAGAACTGCCTCACTTCATGCCAATAAGGGAGAAAGGAACCCAGTGAGTTGCTGACAGTCGTAGAATCATTAAAGGAAGAGACTAGTAAGATCATGCAGTCCGATTATCATCCCATCATAATGGTACTGGACAAATGACTTATCCATTTTGCAGCCATCAAAGGAGTCAAATAGGGAAATAAAAACAACTTGGACATTTTCAGGATTGGTTGGAGCAAAAGGAGAAAACTCATTAGTCAGTTAGGAGAGAACGGAACTGATAAAGTTTTCCCTCTGTGAATCCTGTAGCTCGTCAAAGTCCTTCACACTCATGAGGTTATTCATCAGCACCAAATAGAAGGAGGGAAAAAAGGTAATGAAGAGAAAGAATCATAGAATCACCAAGGTTGGAAAAGACCTCTAAGAACATGCAGTCCAACCATCCACCGATCACCAATATTTCCCATTAAACCATGTTCCTCAGTACAACATTTTATTGTTTCATGAACGCCTCCAGGAATGGTGACTCTACCAGCTCCTTGGGCAGCTTGTTCCAGCACCTGATTACTCTCTCAGAGAAATATTTCCTAATGTCCCCCCTGAATCTCTCCTGGCACAACTCAAGGCCATTCTCTCTAGTCCTGGTGCTAGTTACACGGGAGAAGAAGCTGACTCCCACCTCACCACAACCTCCCTTCAGTTATTGGTAGAGAGTGATAAGGTCACCCCTGAGCCTCATCTTTTCCAGACAAAACAATCCCAGCTCCCTCAGCTGCTCCTCATAAGCTTTTACTCCAGATCCCTCACCAGCTTCACTGCCCTTCTCTGAACATGCTCAAGTCTCAATGTCTTTCTTGTAGTGAGGGGCCCAAAAATGAACACAGTACTTGAGGTGCAGCCTCGTAGGGCTGAGTACAGAGGGATGATCACTTCCCTGATCCTGCAGGAAGCCCCTTCTTGGCCACTTGGGCACACCGCTTGCTCATGTTCAGCTGAGCATCGACCAATGCACCCACATCCATCAGCAAACTTGCTGAGGGTGCACTCGACCCCACTGTCAATGTCATTACTGAAGATAATAAAAAGACCCCTTGGGGGACACCTCTCTGATCTCTATCTGGACACTGAACCATTAACCACCGCTTTCTAGACTCGATCCTGCAGCCAGTTCTTCGTCCATTGAGCAGTCCAACCATGAAATCCATATCTTTCCAATTTGGAGAAAAGGATGTTGTGTGGTACCATGTCAAAGCTTTACTGAAGTTGAGGTAGATGATATCAGAAGCTCTTCCCTTGTCCACTGATGCACTTACACAATCATAAAAGGCCACCTTTGGTTGTCTGTCCTTTGGTTGTTTGTTCTGAAGATTGATTTAACTTAATGACGGACACCTCAACTTTAATTCTAATTTTTCAGATTTATGTTTTCATCCTCTAGAAGCTATGTCTCTTTTTTTTCGTAACTCATGAGCAAGTACCTGATAAGCAATTAGAACCTGTAATCTAGTCATCTACTAAGCTCTATTTTGCTTCAATGAAGAAATCATGCTGTTATTTGAGAACTGATCTTTCAACCTCAGATCACTTTTCTGTCATATCTCCAAGCACTTTTGAACAACAAAGGACAGGCATCAAAAGTGAACAGAATTCTCTAAGAAGTAATTTCGTATGTACATCTACAAGTATCAGAAGGAAAGTGTGATTAAAATACTTGCTTTTGGCTTAAAATTAAGGCTGAAGGGAATGATGGAATAAACTTTAATTTTCTGCATTGTTAAATGAAGGAAGAAAAATATCTATATATTCATGGTGGATGACACTGAAAGCCATGGACCTGAACACAGAAAATTTCAATTAGAAAATGTTTTATAATATCAGGGAAGTGAAGCCCTGAGAATAATTTTTCCTTCGCTGGCATATTCAAAACCAGTTATCTGGTGTTGGGGAGTCTGACCGTGCCGTTGTGTTGACATACAAAGTAGTTCATCTTTCCAGCTGATCTTTCTGTGACTCCGTAGGTCAGACTGATGGTAGGTCTGGATGCATATTAATGCTGTGATTGGTAATTTACTGTATTGGAGGTCTTTTTGGGCATCCTACCATGTTTGTTCAGGTGCTACATCTTCTTATTTGTGCTCTTGGTTCCTCCACGCTTATCCCAGTGTGTCACAGATGAAACTGATGGAAATTTCTTATATTGTTTGTCTGCCACCATGAATGTTAGGCACTGAAACACAAAGAATGACAAATATTTCCCCAGGGATGGTGAAACTCCTGAGTGGTGTGCTTTCACTCCAGCCAAAGGCACTTCTCCAGAGTGCTCTGCACAAGCTGGCACAAGCTGAGACATGGCACCAAGAATCATGTATAAAGCAGAGACTTCCTCAGTGAAAGAAGAGGAAATACTGGAAGCCAAAATACTTTACTTAGAAATATTAATATAAAAATGTTCAATTTTCAATTCAAAACCACGTAATTGTGAAATGGAAGGTAAGTTTATTCAAAGAAAAATGAGATGTTTAAAATGTCATGCAAATGAAATGAGCCAGCAGTTCCAGTAATATTTTGTTCTTCCTGTGGTTTGGAAAAAAAAAAAAAAAAAAAAAAAGAAAATGTTGTTTATATCTTTTCTCTGGCCATATTTTGTATTTTTGTATTTTGTATTTTCCATAGCCAGTACTGAATACAAATAAATATATGTACTCCCAGGATGAGGGAAAATGTTTATAAACTGGAACAGGGTAGATTTAGACTAGATAACAGGAGAAATTCTTTACAATGAGTGTGGTGAGACACTGGAACAGGTTGCCCAGAGAGGTTCTGAATGCCCACTCCCCGGAAGCATTCAAGGCCAGGATGGATGGGACTCTGGTTTAGTGGGAGATGTCCCTGCCTGTAGCGAGGGGGTTGAAACTAGATAATCTTAAAGGTTCCTTTCAACCCAAGTCATTCTATCATTCTATGTATATAAATATATATATATAAGTAGAAAATGAATAGCGCACCACTGATGAAGAAGTAAAAATAGAGGAAGTTAACATAGTACTTCCTACAGCCAACCTTTGAAATAGATAAAAAATGACTCAGCACAAGATACTGAAGAATGACAGGCAGTGGAACACATTCTTCTAATATGAGGACATTTTCTTTCCACCATTTAGCTCTTTTTAGGAAGGGTTTTTCCAGGTCTTTCTTTCCGGTCTGATGAAGTTTTTTTTAACAGTCTCGCCTGACCAACCTCCCAGGCAATGGTGTTCATTTTTGTCCTTTCCAGAGCAGTATCGCCACTTAGCTCCCTGAAGAAGTTCTCCTGTAAATTGAAGAAATTTAATGAAATATTTTTTTCACACGGTAATCATATTCTAATCTCTTAGTATAACATCAGAATTCTTCAGTATTTATGCATGTACAGAAAACAAGTTATTAAACAGAGTTCAGTATGAAATTGCAGCTGCATAATTGCTCTTTTCATCTTTCTGTCTGGTTACATGTCCATGATGCACTGTACAATTTTCTATTTTCTTGCCCAGCAAGCTATTGTTAAAGTGTCTCTGAAACTGAATATCATGGGATGAAGTGGAGATAAACTCAAGTCCCTGAGAACAAGAACTTATTCTGGGCATGCAAAGCTCTTTTTATGGATGAATTGACATTATTTGGAGATGTCATGGTAGCAGAAGAGTTTGGTGACTTCATCTCTTGACAGCATCTTGCTGTTTGCCAATTGAGTGATTTGTTTCACCAGGTTGTGGCTGCTCAAGCCAGTAATCTTTACAGATTTATGAGAGCATGTATCCCATTAGACGCTTCAAAAATACATCAGTCAAGCCATGAGAATGGATTTGACACCATCAAGCATTGTCATGACTTGTGCAATCATGTTGCTCTGACTAAGCTTTAACACCAGACAAGAGTTAATGAAAAATTTTTGGAGTAATGGAAGATTTAAGGAAAACTAAATCAGTAAAGAATCATTATTTTATCAATAATTCAAACTTTTAAAAATTACTGCTTTTTCGTTATTATTTGATATCTCCAGTCTCTCAGTTAATTCCTGTGGCTGGCTAATATGCTTTTGTGATATATAAATGTACTGTGAAGTTTTCTTGGATTTACATCTTCCTCTTCCCCTACAAAAGACAATTCTGACACCAAACTGTGTATCTTTCTTACCTCAATATTCTGTACACCTTACCCTTCTTCCATGTTCTGTCCACAGGGACCTCTCATAGTAAAGACTAGAGAATAAGCTCCTTTCTCTTACCTCTTTCCTCTTTTAATTAATGTTTCTAGCACATAATTTAATTTACACATTGCCTTAATTTGCCTGACATCTACTGATACAGCTTTCCCATGACAGATTGGCAAAACTTAACCGTAATATCTTGAGAAACATTAATTACACTAACTTTTTCACAACTATTCTCTTTCTTTGAGCATCAAATATGGATGGAAGCTGTTTTTGAAATGAGAGAAGTGAGTAGCCTCTATTTCTGCAATAGGAATCTAGACCTAATATTTAGAAAGGAAGAGTTGGGGGTGGGGGGAAAAGGCAGCAGTGTAACAGGAAATTTCATGTGGGGTTTCATTTCTTGCAGATCTTAAGGATTTAATGAAACATCTGACATGACCAAGGATTGGCAGTTCCTCCAGACATCTTGTCCAGTACGTACATTTGTGATGGGGCATCCCTGTGAGGATCCTAAGCAATTCAGAGAGGTAGAGCTACCATGAAGATCCCATTCTATAGACTCAGAACCAGCTCATAACATCTTAGACCATAGCTACAGATTAATGCTATGATTTATTCTACACCCTGTTTACTACATCTTAAGTCCCACCTCCTGCACTGCCATTTTTGCTAGCACTATCAAAAATTCTCTAAGGGAAACATCTATCAAGACAGCAGAGACAGAGCTCTCCCCTTACAGATCTCCATAGCCTTAATTTGGAAGCCCAGACTCCCACAGTTCAAGGTGAGAGGAAGTCAAAGCCAGAGCTGATTCAGGCAAATTCAGATTCTTCTGCCAAGAAGAATGCTTCTGTCTATCTTTGTCAGAGGAATCCAAACAGTGGATGTGAGCACAGTAAGGCTGTGGGTGATGTGTTTCATAAGTGGTGACAACTTCAGTGATTCACCTCCACAAGGTGCAGATTTTTACAAGCATGGCATGCAAGCTCTTGCTCATTGCTGGCAAAAATGCGTAACTAATGGTGGTAACTGCATTGAAAACTGAGTATCTGCACTGTCAAATAGTGTTATTAACCTCTTCGTATCTGTTGTAGTTTGCATAGAAATAAATAGGAGGCATTACTTTCAGAGGAACCTTTTTCAAATCAATCATTTGGGGTGCAGGTTGGGGCTGCTCTCTAGGATCCATCCCAGTCAGTGTTATAAAGCATTTTGATCTTCCAGGCAGGTCATGCTGTAGAGATCATAGAAAGTTCTGTATTCTTTTTCAGCATCTTTTAAGTCCTCCTGGGCATCCAGCTATGATGACTTGGAATGATCACTTGCACCAGTTTTATGGCACCATAATTGCCAACCACAGCAATTCTATCTCGTACGGCTGTTTTCAATAATAAATAGAAGACTTTAGGGCTAATTATAACAGGCCTTCTAATTTCCAGCTGGAGTCACAAAATCAATACAAACTTCTTGCTTCATTAAATAATTGCAGTTTCCAATAGCTGAAGCTGTTACATCTGCAGGTGTGCTAAGAACATCTTGATTTAATGCTCGCCTTGTTCCAAAGCCTTTTGCAAGGAGTGCAGCCACACAGCCACCATCTCCTGCACCTAAGACAGAGAAGAAAAGAGAAAAGCACGCTGGGTTGCTTTTCAGGAAAATGACATGCACTTAGGCGGGGGACAAATCCTCAACTTGCTTTGGATGTTATTGAAATGAGGTTGTGCACTGGTGGGTAGCCAATATGTGCTGAGATCTGTTCTTTGTGCTTAAAATGTGCACCTAAACTCCTGAGTGAATTGTCTGAGTCTCTAGTGACAAATGTCTGGACATAATCCTCTTCCCTCAGCCTCAATATCTACAGTGTTGCAGGGAGATATAGAAGCATTACCAGTCTCAGGTTATGTAGAGTCATAGAATAACCCAAATTGGAGAGGACCATAAGGGTCCTTAAGTCCAACTTCTGGCTATCGTAGAAGATTCTGCTTCATTCAGCCAAATCCACTGCTGAAGTTGAAGTAATATTTTAAAGGCAATTACAGTGGTTATTCTGATACCCTAGCCAAAAGACTTTCCCAAGTTGGGTAAATGATGAAAAAACTGATTAAAAAGGATGTTCTTCAGTTATCACTTATCTACTGCATACCAGAGAGATGGACTAGTACCATGACTATACAAATCTTTCTCAGCACTTAGTTGCATTACTGCCACTGATGTGAGGTGCACTAAATCTTCAGGTTGGATATTAGGAAAAAATTTCTCAGAAAGAGTAGTCAGGCATTGCAACAGAGGACTGAAATCATCTAGAAGCTTGCTAGGACTGAATATTAGGTACAGACCTAACAATATAATTGCTTATTAATCTGTTTCATGGTTGGATGTTATTTTCCAGCTGCTTTCCCTTGTAGATGTGTAAAAATCTTAGGTTAATTCCTTCAAGTCTCTATGAAAGGAGACCTATCATTTGCAGAAGTCTTTCTCTATTGGAATTAAATCCACTATATACAAGCATTCAAATTTGAATTTATAGTTTCAACAAAGGAGAATGCTTGCTGTTTTGAAAGATTTGTTGTGATATGAAGGTGAAACAGTAAAGAAAAGGAGCATCATTTTGGAACAAAGCAGGCAAGTATCACCTTGACATTAACAACTCGTAACTGCTAGTAAATATGCTCTAGATTGCATCTTAAAGTGGTCTGTAGAGCAGCACCCTTCATAACTTGTCTTATGCAGGGTATTAAAACATCCTTTAAAATGTGTATCCCACAGAATCATATAATGGCTTGGGTTGGACAAGACCCTGAATGTGGAGCTCCAACCTTCCTGCCATGGGCAGGGTTGCCACCCAAAAGATAAGGCTGCCCAAGGCCCCATCCAGCTTCACCTTGAACACCTTTATGGATAAGGCAATGACTTGTTTTGGTGGGATTTTGTATAAAAATTGACAAAGGAAGAAGGGGAATTACATGTCTAAATTCATCCTGTGTTTCAGCACTTTCTAATGCATGAAATTGGAAGAGGAGAGTTCATTCTTTTCCACAGGTCAAGGGACTTGCCAGCAATTCTAGCAACTGATGTCCTTGGAAGAGTGGTTGATGGCTGACCAATATGCTTGCGCTTTTGTTGTGCTCTCTAGCCATCTACTAGCATCTGTCATCTTTTCTGTCATGGGCTTGATTTCAAAGGCTTTTGTGGTACAGGCATCTGGTTCATTCTGCATGCATTCAAAACAGATTACAACATTCTTTGCTGTAGATATGCTTTGGAACCAATGATCCTGTTTTAATCCTCATAATTAGATCATCATTAGATCATACTTAACAGGAGAAATCCTTTACAAGATACATAATGCTGTAAACCTTAAGCTTCCCAAACTCTTGTTTTAAAGAAAAGATCTATATATCAAATGATATATCCAAAGCAGCTACAGGTGCCAGTGGAAACTGGTAACAAGCTGTTACTTACAACCACAAGAAATGCCATTGTGAACTGGAGCTTGAGCTAAAAATTTTTAAAAAAAAAGAAAAAAGAAAAAAGGAAAAAAAAAAAAAAGGGGGGGGGGTAAAAAATTTCAAGCACTGGATGCCAAAAAATGGTAATTCCTTCCTGGCAGTGGAAGGAAGGAGCAATAGGAATATCTGAAGGAGATAGAAAGTTCACAAAGGCATTTTTGCTGTAGATGAAGGACATGCATTTACAGCTTTTAAAAAACAGATAGAAATGAAACAGCAAATGTCTACCAAGAGGACTGATGCATTTAAGGAGAAAGATAGCTACGAAGGACTAGGGAATGATAACCCTGTCTGAAACATAAAGTCCAGGTGTGCTTCAGACCTGAGGGGACAAAACCAAGTATACAGCAACTTTGGGAGCATCTCAGAAGTGTTATTTCCTTGAGTGTAGATTCCATATACCCTGAGGTCTGGGGAGAGCTGTTGTGTAGTTCCACACCACATGCAGCATGGAAGTTGTATCTTCTCTCCAGCAAGTTTTCTGCATTAAAACACAGAGTTATGGTGTCTCCATTAAAACACAGAGTTATGGTGTCCTCCAGCAATGAGTAAGGAACAATAGGAAATGAGGGAGTGAATTCTGGAGGGGAAAGAGCAGGAGCCTGAGGACAAATGTGAGGACAAATGTGAGGACACTAACTGGTAACTGATTAATTAATTTTGTTATCCAGGATGAGTGAGAACAAGCAAGGCTTGATTTATGCATCTTACTCAACAGAATCAGTCAAATCGTATAGGGATTAAGGATAGGAGACCCTTCTTCAGAGGACATTAGCTTTCCAGGATCTCAGGACTGTAGGAGATAGGATAGGCTTTCAGAAGACCTTTGACGCTCCAGGGCCACACAAGCTACAGGGCTGTTGCCCTGAACATTTTCAGGGAGGAAGGAAAGATAGAGAAACAGCAATTCACCAGCTAAGCTCTCTCCCCATTGAAAAGGCTTCTGGTTAGGTAGTATGCTTTTGCAGTTCTCTATGAAATGATCACACGCATGAAGGGAAAATGTAAACTGAGGCAGACAAGTGCATGTGTACTCTACTGATCCTGAAGAAAGTGTCACGTTAGAATTGAGTAAGGACACTTGGCTTCACAGTTCCTTCTATTCTGGCTGGAATTGTTATAAGTGCCTGATAACACAACCCCAAACTCACTGTCCATGCATGCAGACCCAGGAGATGGACTCAATGATCACAAGATCCCTATGGGTCCTTTCCAACTCAGGATATTTTATGATTCTATATGGGATAGAAATAAAGAAAGCAATCTGTTCACTTGCGCACTCATTTCTATGCTGGTTGCTAAACTCTGGCTACACACCCATCTGCATCACGTGCTTCTAGCTTTGTCAGTCTTTCACGTGTGCCTAAAGCTGGATAGCTACTAAAATTGTCTAAGCAAAGCTCAAGAGCTGACCCTGTGCAGCGAGAAGATAACAAGCATCTCAGGCTTGCAAGGCAATAGCACAGATGGTGCAATTAGGGAAGAGCAGCTATGCTGCAATGAACAGTATGGTCACCCTCAGTTCCATATGTGTCCAGTCATCTGAAGTGGGCTGGCAGCCTGCCAGACATCCTCTGTGTTTGTGTTTCACTGGCATACACTGCAGAAACAGGATTAAATTGCTCTCTGCTGGGGTTACTGTATCCCAAGGGCTGGGTCACCTGCCAGACTGGTGATGCGGGATGAGGGCCTTACCTCCTGGGCACCAGAAAACCAGAGTGTTTATCCATTCTGGGCTTGATTTACTGTGCTTATTGTTTTGTGAGCATTGAGTAGCAATGTGGATGAAGACAATGTTCTCTTAACTTTTCTAGCAAAGAGGCAATTTCTCGTATCGTGACATGAAATAGTCAAGGATGACAATGCAATGCAAAAAATAATAAAACTGTCAACACAAGGATAAGGATAATGCACAGCTGCAAACAAAGACTAGGATGTTGAAAATCTCCTCTCATACTTTGCCCTCAATGAGACTGAGTGAATGGGCACAACCTGAGGATATTCTATATCCTATTCCAGTTGTTGAACATTCCTAAATTTCTCTGACAGGGATATGTTGAGATATTATATAGAATGATATAGTAATTTACAAATAAATATGCAAATCCAATTTGTCAGCTGAAGCTGCAGAAGTGTGGACAAAGAGTAAACGTGTCTAAAGGAGATTGAATGGAAGCAAATTGAATTTCCTATGGGAGAGTGACACTTCAGGGATCACACTTTGCTTCAGAAATATTTAGAATCTCTGCTTCAATGCCACAGAGACAACTACTATGATGATCAACAATGAAACCATGGGCATAGAATCATCAACATTTTCAGAGCACTGTTTTCCATTAAATTCTCCAATAAGCTGGCTGGTTTGTTCACTTGGGTGTATTTTGTTAGTAAGGAAGCATTATTCAAGGATCTCAAGAGTTTTTATGTTTAGAAGTGAAGGTTTCCATTGTGAATAGTGGAAAGATACCAGTGACTGCTCAAGCGTATGTGTAAAGGCAAATAGGATAATTTAGGGAACTTATGGACTTGGTCTTCAAGGAAATATTGGCCAGGCATGACCTTTTAGTTAGCACCTCTGATGAATAAAAGCATCCTTTGGCTCTGGAAGATCTTGGAGGAACAGAGATGGGTAGATCCCCTGGACCTTTCATGGCATTAACAAATTCAGATAAAAGAACTTCATGGGAGAAATGGAAAAGAATCAATTGCTACCCCAGATCAAATCTTAATTATTTTGCAGCAAATGCCACCAAAGTGGTTAGATCTCCTATCATCCATTTCAAGAAAGCAAGGGAGCTGGCTGGTAACCACCTGCAACTCATGATGCAGCAGGGCTAGACCAGACCATCAATGCAAGGGGATGTTTTTAAGTTGTTAAATGAAGTTCTGCTGGGTGAATGACCCTAACCAACACTCTCACAGGCTGGTGCAGTCAAGCCAATTCACCAATGCTAAAGATCATTCCACAGAGACATCATCCTAAGATGTCAGTACAATAAATCGTTTCAGGATTCAGACCAGGAGACAACCAATGAATACTCACTTATATCAGGCTGACTAAATAATACCACATCAGGAAGGTATTTCACGTCATTCACTTCTGAAAAAGAAAGCCAAGCTGTGTCTTCATCTAAAACAAATGTTACAGCTTTTGCTATTTTATTTTTCTCCTGAAATGCTGTTAGTGAAAGATGATGGTCCCTTCCTGTCCCTTTCTTCTTTTGGAAGGGAAAAAAATTTCTCTGGACTATTGAGTTTCATGGAAGTATCTAAGCATAAATCATTATTACATGAGCAGGGTACCAGAAAATAATAGCAGGATGAAGACTTGTAAAATCATAAAACTTTGGTGGGAAACTATATACAATTAGAAGACATAAGAACAGTAGTGAGACTGAGAAGAAGTCTGGATATTTCATCTTACAGGAATGAACTAGAAAACGATACTGAGTGCATGGCTGGTCAGCTTATGAGGAGATGTGAAAGAAATGGGAGCTATGAAGTGGACAGACTTGGGAGAAAGGCCAGGACAGTATGATAGCTGTCTCATTTCATGCCTGGTATACAAGGTGACATGAAGCCGTGCGGCCTTTGGATGGAGAGGAACCAACCAAGTGATGGTGGAAGGGAATAGAAACATGAAAATTTGTTGGGTTGGGTTGTTGAATTAGACAATTAAACAGAGAAGAGAGAAATTTAGCAGAGAGATTCAGATCAATTTTTGAAGAGTAAAAATCTCACCCATACTTTCTGACGAGGAGAAATAATGAAATAGCAGCATTGAAAGATCCTGACAAAACTGACGTGTTCTCAAAGAAAGCACACTGATTTCAAGAAAATTCCCCAGAATTTGGTGCAGTTGTTTGGATAGTGGTTCTGGGGATGTCAGATGTTTTATTTCTTGCTTGTCTTGATTTTAAGAGATGAGGAAAATTTCTGGCAAGCAAATTCATTTCTCCAAAATGTCAGTGCATTGTGTTAAGATTGGTGCAGAAATTGAAAGCATGCAATGGTTTCCTTAAGTCAGGATCCCACAGTTCCTTGCAACTCCTACTCTGAGTCCTCCTCAAAATTCAGTGTTGACAGGGTATATTTCTTTCCTGAAATGCTTAATGATTCCTGATACCAGATAGCTTTTTCTATCTGTTATGAAGTTTGATTTGAGCTACCATCAGCAGTACTTGCAAGTTAGCACATTGCCAAGATGTTCTTTAATTGACAGTAACTTTCTGAACTTGGCTCTGGAATATTGAAGAATGAGATGGGAGAGCAATTTGTGGACAATAAGAAAGTGCTGCAGCCTTTCCCTACTCAGTTGTCACTTCAAGCTGTCATTCAAAGCATCCCATCATCTTCTCCATTGACTTTGTTGTGTTCACCTTGGAAAGGCTAATTAGCTCCTTGTCAACTATTGGTTCCATCTGAATCTTGAACAGGAGAGCTTAAATCAATTTGTCTTTCCAGCAACATACATCAGGAGAGAAGAAAGAAACTGGCAACAGAATGAGTGGCAGGGAGTACTTAAAACTCCCTTAAAATAATTACACAGGGAAGTTGGGCTGGCTCTTTGCAAGTTTATGTCAGTCTTTGATCAGAAGTAGTTGGACTGAGTTATTTCTTTTAAAAGAGTGGGAAAGTGAAGTATGAAGCTAATTTTCTCATGGCCAACCATCAGCAGAAACAAGAGATCGTGTAAAGCTGTCACAGGAAGCTCCATCAACATTGCTGACTTCTTTAGCTGATGGGATTGGTCCAAGCTGTAGGTAACTCCTTGACTTTCAGCAACAGTCCTGAATTGTAAATCCTACAAAGTGAAGGGATTACAAGAATAGAGAGGTGAGCACCTCAGAGATTCACTATTACCTTGAATGGATCGCAAGAGAATTCAAATGATTTCTCCAAAATAACCTAAGATGATTTCTTTTGCTTGAGGATGTTTTAGAGCTGGCATAGTATCAAAAGACACTGATTTGATGGTTTCATCTTGAGGTTTTCACTGAGACCATAGACATTTTTCAGGAAATGCAAATGAATGATCATAACAACAACACTTCATGGACTAGCATGTATCAGATATCTATAATATGTTAATATATACATATGTATATGTATCTATAAAGCTTCGTGTTTCTAGCTTTTTTACCTGTTTTCCCTTCATCCTACAAGTCCTTCAGGGATGTTATCTACTGGAATCCATTATTTTTTAGTAAAAATGTTCTCAAAATCAATGATTTTTTTTTTTTTTTTTTGTGATAATTAATTACCTGTTCCTCATATTCATCACCAAAGGCACAGTCTTCTTAAATGAAAGCCAACCAAAAAAAAACAAAACAAAAAACAAAAAAAACAAAAACAAAAACAAACAAACAAACAAACAAAAACAACAAAAAACAAACAAACAAACAAAAAACCCTACCTTCTTTCCACAGAGCTTCAAAGCAGAGGTGATAGGGAATCCACAGCACATTTTGTTCTTGAACTCAGTTACAACAAGTATAACTGTGTCAGCTTCAGAAATCTCCCTCCCAGATAAGGCTTCAAAGCAAGAGGGGACTGCTTTTCTCTTTCTGGACCCTGGAGTGAGGTACAAGGTATCAGCTTGCAGGCTGGATCGCTTTCCCGTGTTGATTTTTCATGGGAAAGGCAACATGGTACCATTCCATCAGTCCTTTATCAGCTGGAACTTTTCTTGTCCTGTATTTAGATTCTTCCTCGATCGCATGAAAAGTTTCAGAAATAGAGACAGGACATCCAGCTCATTTAAGGTGCATGGCTGCATCTGCTAGCAGGAATGATAAATGCTCCATTAATTTCCTCTGGAGAGCTGTGTAGTGCCACATATAGATATAAGCTTATTTTAAACTTTGTGTGGGTGTTTACATCTCATTACCTTAAATGAGAAACAGAGAAGTGTTTAAGTATTCTTTCTGAAAGAATCAAGTTCCAGATTTGGGGACTTCATTAGAAAAACTTGTGAGTGCTGCCAAATAAAGAGTGAGTTTTCTTATTTCCTCTTTTGACTACTCTACTAGTGTTGCTGATGTCACTCACTGAGTGTGATATGTGAGATAGAACCTCAGCTTCATTAAAGTTTCAAAAGTAGACAGTTTCCAAAGGCTCCTCCTTAATGTTGGCATTTCTTCTTGCTCTCCTTGGAATCATCATCATAGAATGGCTTGTGTTTGAAATGCCCTCAAAGACCGTCTAGTCCCAGCACCCCTGCCACAGATAGGAATGTATGGAACTATAAAATTTAGGCAGAATAGCAGATACAAGCCTGGATTCTGTGCACTCCAGACTCCACACTCCAAATTCTATATGGAGTAGAACTACTGAGTGTATATTCAGCTCTGTTCTGAGTACTGACACACCTTGTCTTGAATGCAGACCCTGCCATCTCTTCACATTTTACACTCTTTTGAGCAAATGCCATTTCAAGTTACATAAATCCTAAGACTTTTCAGGGTAGGTTCATTATGGAACACTTCAGGTGTTTACAACACAGGTGTTTTCATCTGAGCCATATGACCATGTTCCCAGTATGGAAAACGGAGATGAAGTCAGCAGTGATTCCTCTGGCCAACTCAATGTAGGTACCCATTGCATGGTAAGATGAACTATGCCATACAAAATCTATTACCTCTACTGATTTGTATTGGTCAGAAGGAGTGACTGCAGTCCATATCTATGTGCGTGACAGAAACCCTATTATAGTGGATAAATTCCCAGTTGCTTTTTAGAGGATTTTCACCAGTGTTGAGTCACATTTCTCAGGAAAACAAACAAACAAATAAACAAAAAAACTGATGTTTGAATTGCTGGCTTTTATCATAGTCTTAAGAGGTTCTCCTTCCTATCCAACACGCCTTCGTGCACTCAACAAGCTCACTTTCTGAGCTCAGTGTTGGGAAGGAGTAGAGATAAGGCCCTTCAGTTATCTCAGAGTTGAACTGGAAGCTGAGATCATAGCCCTTTTCTTCTTGAGCCTTGGAATATGTACAAGACAACTTCTCCTGAGGTCTGCTTACGAAAAAACAGAAGCCTTCGATTTCCTTCTACATTTCAACTATGTGAGAGATTTAGACGTTGCCTTTTAAGAAACTCGTGTCTACTTGGGAAGAGCTTGACAAAAGCTTTTTTTTCAGACCCCGTGAGGAACCATAATAGTTTATTAGTTCCTGCTCTTCCCATTTGATCATGATGGGATTCAACACATTTTTTTTTTCATTTCTTTGTTCTATAGATATTGGTCAACTTCAGATTACTTCGGAGTAGAGAGAAGAGAGGCAACTCTTATCACCAGAGATATCCCAGGAGTTATATGGTCATTAGGTATTTCTCCAGATAATTCATGGCAACTTTATTATTACATAACTCTGTGGTTCAGGATTGGTAAGGCTGGAAAAGACCTCTAAGATCATCAAGTCCAACCATCACCTCATCATCACCATGCTCACTAAACCATGTCCCTAAATGATGAGCCTGGCTGTAACAAACTAAACACGGCCTTCAATCAGCAGGCTGAGTGGTCTTACCAAGCAGCCCCTGGGGACAAATGACAGTGATTTAAGTCCTCTATAGTCCCATTGACTGTGTGTTGAAGCTCATTAGATAGCAAGTGGGGATGTACCTGCTTCTGGTAAACTGTGGAAGCAGAGGGAGATTAATTTTCACAGTCACTGAAGGATATTTACGTACTTTTCAGCATATTCAAGCAGAATACACCAACCAGTGGACAGAAAGAAAGCTATAAGATGCAGGAGGTAATCTAGACAAACCATAGCATAGAGACCCTATAAACCAGCATCTGACAACTGTGGTGCATCTCATGTTTAATACCCAGATCAGTACTTCAAGTGTAAAAGGCAGGAGGCTCACTCATGTACAGCAATAATTTACACCCTGATTTATGGGGAAACTTGTGCAATTTATGATTCGTCTACTGAAGCTGAGACCTTTGCAAGCAAGACCCCAATTTTGGGGGGGGGGGAAAAAAAAAAAAAAAAAAAAGTCTGAATGACTTTCTAGGTTATTAACTGGCTTTTTCAAGACATTGTGCTTAGTGCCTTTGTTTTCTTTTTGCTTTATTTTAGGTTATTCCATGCATTTTGCACGGTGTAGAAGAAGCAAATAAACTAAACAATAGGAAAAATATTGTATTGCACTATAGCTGAAGCAGCTGCTCCAGTGCTATAATGCAGATTTCCCTCCTCTGAACAGTGCTATGGCCTGAAAGCCTCCAGATTGCTCAGATTCTACAGTATTACTAAATGATAAGTCCTAAAAATATCTTACTGTTTAACAAATGGATATACTCATAAGGTAGTAACCTCTTGCAATTTCAGGATTTCACAGTGCTTTATATTTACAATGCAGATACTCCTCCCTTGAAAATACGACTGCTTTCACTGCTTGGTGTAAAGCAGTAAAAACGTTCCTAACTATGACCTCTTGTCAAGAGCAGCCAATGGAGTGTCATTGAATGTGCTGTTTGCATTATTTCCCCCCTTTTTTGTGTCATCACTTCCACTTCTATTGTCGACAGAAACCAGGGTCAAGAATGGAACAGAAAAACAGGATGATGTTCAGGCCATAATGGCACTGTGAGAATATGAAACTCTATGGTGCTAGAAAGATAGCACAAAGGTCATCCTCCCTTCTTCTCTCCCACCTTCACCTCTGTATAGAGAAATGCATTATGAATCTCTCCCTCATCCATAAATTAACCACTGTTATTTACAAGCAGCATCCTTTTCTCGTAGGGCTGCCTTGTTTAAAACTGGACATTCTCAACTGCTGGGAGGATTAATCTTGTTTTCTGAGGGTGCATGAATAAATTACTACAAGCTGAGCTGGAGCTGGCAGCAGGCAGGTACCTATGAGTGGGAGGTGAATGCCACACACATGCACTCCTGCTGCACTCTGATGTCAGTGCCCCAGGCATCCACAGCTTATCTCCCAGGCTCCAATGCAGACAAATGTTGGCATTTGTTATTATTATTATTATTATTTTATTTCCTGCAATGTTTTATAAATCTTGATGGAGACATGATAAGTAAATATTTTCCCCAGGGGGAATGAGCTAGAAAATTCATGTCCCTGGATTTCAAAAGGTCACTTAGGCATCAGTGAGTAAACACAGGCAATCTGTATCCCACCTGCCTTCAGCAATAATTCTTGTTTAGGTGCTCATTAGACACAGAGACAATGGATACAGGGAGGTGTGCATATGTGGGTGAGAAAGATGAAGCACAGACTGAGACGCAGAGCATGAGAGATGCCAAACAGAAGAGATGGAAAAGAGCTGAGTGAAAGCAGTGATCGTTCTTCAGTTCTTAAGACTCAGGATTAAGTAGTCTGCATTTGGGCTAAACACACTTCCAAAAATACCCATCTGCATATACCAGATATATTCTTTATTTTTTCTTTCCAGGGTATTGTTAATCCTTTATTTAAACATTTTCTGCCTGTTTTTGTACCACACCAGATATGCTAGCTGCTCTGGGTGAATAGATGCAGAAAAGGGAATACAGAACTCGAAGAAATTCTGCTCAAGCACAATCCCAGTGAGGAGCTTGCATGATTAATGAAGAGGTAGAAATCTGAACACAATGCAATTTTAGACAGGTTGAGTATTTTTCCCCAGTTCAAGGGACAGCTCTATCAGTTCTGTACCTCTCACTTTACTCCACTCATCTTCTAGGGGAGAAAGTTAGCATTCATTGGGAATAATTTATGGCTTTGGGACAATGTTTGGTCTAGATTTATCCTTCCTCTCTCAGTGCACATACTGTAGGAAGTTTATCTCCTACTACTTGCATATAAGAGTATTGCTCTTGCAAGCAATATTTAATGATGTAGAAATATAGTACCTCTTTCTCTTTTCTCTATCAGGACAGAGATAACCTGAATTGTTGACGCTTTGCTGTCTGCCACTCACCATCACAAGTATTTTTGTCTTTCTACTATGTTACATAATTTTTCTTTATCCATATACACTGCAGAAGAAATTTTCTGTGCCAGAATGTTCATTTAGAATCCCATTTGGGTCCATCAAATCAAAGCACCTACGAATTCGTATGTTGAGTATTAGGAAAAATTTCTCCACAGAATGAGTGGTCGTGCATTGGAGCAGGCTACCCAGGGAAGTGGTGGAGTATTCATCCCTGGAGGTGTTTAAGAAACATATAGGGGTGGTACTAAGGGACATAGTTTAGTGGAGAAATATTGGTGGCAGGGGGACAGCTGCACTGGATGATCTTAGAGTTCTTCTCCAACGTTGGTGATTCTTTGATTCTCTGCAACCCACTCTAGCACTTGACTATTCTTTTGCAGAAGAAATTTTTCCTAACATCCAACCTGAACCTCCCCTGGCACAACCTGAGGCTATTCCTTCTGTTCCTATTGCTAGTCATACAGGAGAAGAAGCTGACCATCACCTCGCCACAATCTCCTTTCAGGAAGCTGTAGAGAGCTCTAAGGTCTCCCCTAAGCCTTTTCTCCAGACTAAACAATCCCAGTTTCCTCACTGCTACTCCTAAGATTTGTGCTCCAGCTTTACTGCCCTTCTTGAACACACTCCAGGGCCTCACTGTCTTTCTTGTAATGAGGGTGCCAAAACTGAATACAGTACTTGAGGTGAAGCCAATTATTATTGTGAAGCAAGTTATTACTGCAGCCATTTCTTGACTGGGAATTGGGAGCTCAAACTTGCTCAAAGAAGCTAGCTTCAAGATTTTTCTACTAATTGATATGAGTTTCATGGAACCAAGGTCTCCTGATTCCACCTTCCTAATGTTCTGATAAAGAGCTTTTACTGCCTTCTACCTAACAGTTTTAAAATAATGTCAATATTGAACTAACTAGTGATCTTCCTTGCTACATTTTTCCCCCAGGCTTTTTTTTTTCCCTATCTTTCTCTCTCCTTTTCTCCACTGACAAAAGTTTATTTGCTTTGTCAGAAATTTACAGAGAAACTAGTAGTATTTTTTCTAAGAATTTGTATTTTATGGGTGTAGAATATATTTCTAAGAATTGATGGTGTAGAAGGAGAAAAGATATATAAAAAGTTTTGTAACTTTCAGCACTTCTACAATTTGGAGGGGACTTTCAGCACTTCCACCATTTGGAGTGAAGAAAAGTACAAATTACCTGCCCTAGAGTCAAGAGGGCATCTCCTTCCATATGATAAAGAGTTGACATAAGTTGGTCCCTGTCTTACGTGGTTAGTAATGGCAGTAATGACATTTATAAACATTTATCAAATTCCCTCTCAGTCTCCTTCTCTTCAGGCTGAACAGACTCACTTTACTCAGCCTTTCCTCAACTGGGAGATGCTCCAGCCTGTTATCATCTTTGTGGCCCTTTGATGGACTCCTTCTAGGAGATCCCTGTCTTTTTGAGCTGTGGAGCCCAGAACTGGACACAATATTCTAAATGTGGCCTCACCAGAGCAGAGTAGAGGGGGAGGATCACCTCCCTTGACCTGCTGGCCACACTCTTTTTAATGCATCCCGTGATACAATTGGTCTTGGCCACAAGGTCACATTGCTGGCTAACGGACAACCTATTTTCCACCAGCTCCCCTAGATGCTCGTCCACAGAGCTCATCTCCAGCAGGTCATCCCCTGACTTCTACTGATATACTCCTTGCACTGATACTAACCTGCACTGATACACTAACCTGTACGGATGTATTCCTTTGCCCTAGGAGTGCTGCTATGGAGAAGAAATTCCCTACACGTTTTGCTTCTTGACTGCAAGACTTTGCTTCACATGTGAGAATGGAGACTCCCTGCTGCTTCCTTAGCACTGAAACACTGAACAGAAAAACTTGCTAAAATGCCAGGAATAGCAGAGGAAGGGAAGGAGGAAGAGAGGACACCATTTTCTATTTTTCTGCAAAAAACTGTGGCTAACTACACAGGTACTTATACATCAAACATACATCGTAAGACAGTATTTAGTGTTACATCTGCATCTATGTTTTTATGCTTCTCTGTTCTTACAAAATGACTCCTAGAAAAGGTAGCACTCTAGATTTTCAGATAGTACGAGAAATGGCTTCATCTAATTAGCTGAAGTCAGTATCAGGCTATTGTGATTTATTAAGAATTGGTTATGGAAAGAAAATCACCAAACTACATTTCAGTAAAAAAACAGACAAATTATTGATGTAGAAAGCATCAAGTATTACTTGGAATTCTTTAACATCAATGAATGTGTGCCACAGTAACCTGACATCATATGCACTGCTGAAATGAAAAGATCACTGTGATGACATTTAGGATGATGTCCTGCAAATCTGTTCCCCACATTCCTGCTCCTCTCTCATTGATAAGCTTTTATCAAAGGAAGCATACAAAAGCATTAGTCTTTTATAAAATATTTATTCTAAGACGGAAGAGATTCTCTTTTAAGATATTTTCCCTAGGATAAATTAAAATGTAAAAGGAAGAAACTTGTTTAAATGTTTTCATTTTAAGACTATCGGAATGTTAAACAAGGGAACAGAATGGAATAATTCATTTGTCAGACTTGAATGAGCACTGTATTGATGTCTTACTTGCAGCATCACTCCCCAGAAAGAGAAGGAAGAAGAAGATAGGGAAAGAAACACAAAGGCAGCACACAAAAGAAAAATTCATTGCAAAAATTAAGATCTTTATGCGTGTGATATGCAGAAGGAAGGTCCACAAATGATGCACTGCCCAGTAGTTATCCTAGTTGCGTTCAAATGGGCTTTCAAAATCACTCTTAAGGAATTTGGCTGCACCTAGTAAGAACTCTCATGGCTAAATTATGCTTATTAAAGCAACAGATTACAGATTCTTTTGTATTGTCATTGGCAAACACGTTATGTACAAAGCGTTAATCAGGAACATGGATAATACAACCAACTGCAAGCATGTTAATTCATGGAAGATGTATAAGTTTCCTGGGGAAGCACTTGGCATAACCAAGAGTGCAAATCTTACTCAGTGTGTATTCCTATGGAAAGGAGAAAGGCTCAGCCCACTGACTGGTCCCAGAAAAAAACAGTTTACACACAACTTCTCTGTGATGATATCTTCCCCACCTGTCTGCAATAATATTATCCCCCAAATTCTTTCTCTCTTAAGTCATTTTTATACTATTTTCTTACATTCAGATGGAGCTTGAGTGACTCTAGTCAGACATACCTTCGTTTAGTAAAGTTTGCATGAAAACATGTTTTTGACAGAAAGGTGGAAAACTGCTGGCTCAGGGCAACAGCGAAGTATTTTATCAGTTCCAGTAGTATAATCAAATCCCCATCCCTGTAGGATGACTATGGGGTTCGGCCATGAGGCCTTCACCTCACTCAATACTTCATGTTATGTTTTTTTTTAAAGTCATCATACCAGGCTCCGTTGTTTCTTGCTAGCAGCTAAGGTTGCAGGTCATTTTTCTTGGGGAACTATCACAGAACTGATTATCCATCACATTCCACCCTGGAGGTTTACCTTCTCTCAAGTGGTGGACAGTTCAACAAATCACCACCAGTAAATACTCCACAAGCAGAAAAAAAATATGCACACACACACACATGTAAACAGAAAAGGGCACCCTGCAAAAAGCAAACTATTGAGAGAGCTAATCTCTATAGATTGGCCACATTACTGTGTTGGCTGAAACACTTTATTTCTGCTCTGCAATAAACTGATGATGTGAGGTAGGAAAAATGGAAAGCTTTTAGCATAATCCTATGGTGGGACTGGTGCAGGTGGGAGGGCTGCATTCTGTTATCAACTGATGATAAAGCTTTTGGAGCATTCAGAGAAACGCATCATAATTACGAGTATTTTCTGAGATGGCAGAAGATACAGCTTACAGCATAGGAAAACTAACGGTACTTTCCAGAAGCTCTACGGTATGTCTGAGTAATTGATGTGCAGCATCCTTCTTCTCAGCTTTGGATAATTCACAACAAGGCTTTTCCATGGTATTGGCTGCTGTCCAAAGTTTCAACAGCGTTCAGTACAAAAGCAGGTGTTTTTTTGAATTCGTCTTTCCCTTCTGCCAGTCTGAAAGACTCTGAAGAGTGATTCTTAGAAGAATTCTGTAATAAGTTTGTAACTAGAGATGTTCCCCAGGGGTTGGTGCTGGGTCTGATCTTGTTCAACGTCTGTGACCTGGATAAAGGGATAGAGTCCATCTTTAGCAACTTTGTGGATGATACTAAGCTGGGAGGAGTAGCTGACACACCAGAAGGCTGTGCTGCCATTCAACAAGACCTGGATAGACTGGAGAGTTGGACATCAGTACAGGTTAAGGGCTGACGTGCTGGAAAGGAGCTCTGCTGGACAGGGCTTGCATTTGGACTTGATCTTGGAGGTCTTTCCCAACCAGAGCAAATTTCATGATTCTGTGATTCTATGACGTGGGTGTCCTGGTGGACAGCAGGTTGTTCATGAATCAGCAATGAGCCTTTGTGGCCAAGAAGGCTAATGATATCTTGGGGTGCATGAAAAAGAGTGTTGCCAGCAGGTTGAGGGAGGTGATCCTCCCCCTCTACTCTGCCCTTACAAAGCCACATCTGCAATACTGTGGGCTGCTCAGTTGAAAATGACAGGGATCTCCAAGAAAGAGACCAGTGGAGTACCACAAAAGTAATTTAGGGCCAGGATCATCTCCCACATGAGGAAATGCTGAGAGCCCTGGGACTCTTCAGCCTGAAAAAAAGAAGGCTGAGAGAAGATCTTATAACTGTTGATAAATATCTAAAGTGTGGGAGTCCAGTCAGTGGGGACAAACTTTTCAGTGGTGAGCAACAACAGAACAAAGGTCAATGGGCAGAAACTGGAACACAGAAAGTTCCATAGTTCCACGCGAGGAAGAAGTTCTTCACTGTCAGAGTAACAGAGCACTGGAGCAGGCTGCCCAGAGAGGCTGTGGAGATATTCAAGACTCACCCAGGCACCCTCTGGTGTGTCCTGCTGTAGGGAATCTGCTTTAGCAGGGGGGTTGGACTCTTTGATTTTTAGAGGTCTCTTCTAACACCTACAGTTTTGTGATTCTGTGATTTTTCATTATCTGTCTCTGTGCTACTCTGTTGTTTTTTGTAGGATAACAAAGATTAGGAACTCAAGGAATGCCTTTCTGCCTCCTTTCTTCTGCTTTCCGAATGTGCTGTTTGTCTACTTTGAGGAATGCATCCTTGCACTTAGATTGGAAGTGAACTGGAACTGACTAATTTGGTTTTTAATATTTGAATTTATGCTTCCAGAGGATTGTTTGATGCTAAGTTAAGCTTCCTTATACTAAACAGTGGTATTAGTGCTCATTTTGAATTACAATGTCATATGCCCGTCTTGGCTGGTTGCCTTATACTGACTCTCTGTGAATGGAAATCCCTCTTCCCTTCTTTAGTCTAGTCACAGACTTGAAAGTATTTTCCTATCACCACTGATCAGGGAAACCAGAAAACCTCTACGAACTGAAGATTCCTCAATTCTTTATTTCACTAGAAATTGAAACATGCTGAGTAGCTTGGACACAGTCTGCAATGACACTGCAAACCTGCTTAAGAGTATTAGACAGTATGCCAGCATTTATCCACTTAGCAATGACTCTTAACTCCCATTACATTCAAATCCCTATCTTTTGCTGCAGCTTGATTACAACGGTGATTAATTTTAAAGTCAACATATTTACCCAAAATACAACATCATTAAAAAGACTAAACATGAAACTGCATATTTACAAATATCTTAAATCGACATGATTAAAACAAACAGCCTTCTCTAACCTTGTTTGGATATGCACATATGAGCTCAGCTTCCTTTTCATCTTTATCACTTTGTGCCAATAGATGGCACTAGCATTTTCTCCATTTTCCCTGCAGTGTTAGATTTCCATACCATGCCTGATGCCCTTGCTTGGATATTCAAAGGATCGAACTGTTCATTTCTGAGGAGATGTTTTATCCTTGGAACATATATAATATCATTCCCATTTTGCTTTCAGCTACTAAATTTCTTCATAAAAGCTCAGTACCACCAGACTGACTTTCTTCCATTGTGGAAACAAAATGAATTTAAAGTTTGCATTTCCATACTGATGGGAGACTTCGCCATGAAAAAGCCTGTAGGGTTTCAATATAGGATGTCTTAAAAACTCTGCGCCTTTTATGCCGTCAACAGTATGAAAACAGAAATAATTTTCTCCTTTTCAGTTATATTTTTATTTGAAGAATGACGAGTAGGTTTCACGAAGAGCAGAGATATTAAAAATTCTGACTAAGGTTCTCAGTTTATTCTACCCATTTCATAACCATGGGAGCTGGTTAAGATTACCTTTTCATATCATGTATGCCAGTTCCGTTTTTCTAATTAAAACCATACTGTAGGAAAATGCATTTCAACATTTCTTTCTTTGCCAGTGTAAAGCAAAAAAAGTATCATCTAATTAAAATCATCATTTTTTTTTGCTTCATCTATATGTGCATTGGAAAGGTGCCATTGTGAATTTCTCCTCCAGTGTGAGAAGGAATCAATGGATTCAATGGATTGTATTTCAGAAGTATCAGCACTAAACAGGATGCAGGCTCAGTTCATTATCCTGTCAGGGACTCTGTGGAGTATCAGTACCAAGTAGACAGACAGACAGACAGACAGACAGAAAGAAAGGAGAGAAAGAAAGAAAGGAGAGAAAGAAAGAAAGGAGAGAAAGGAAGGAAGGAAGGAAGGAAGGAAGGAAGGAAGGAAGGAAGGAAGGAAGGAAGGAAGG
>NW_024884253.1:995476-1148463 GCF_019232065.1 Centrocercus urophasianus
GAATGGAAGAAAGAAAGAAAGAAAGAAAGAAAGAAAGAAAGAAAGAAAGAAAGAAAGAAAGAAAGAAAGAAAGAAAGAAAGAAAGAAAGAAAGAAAGAAAGAAAGAAAGAAAGAAAGAAGGAAAGAAAGAAAGAAGGAAGGAAGGAAGGAAGGAAAACCTTGCTCCTCTAGCTCCATAGCTATTAACAAAAATGATATTTTTCCAACTTGTGAGGTTAGTAAGCTTGCAGATGGAGAGGACTACAGAAATGCCTTTCCCTTATTATATTTCATACATGCTGAAAAAAAGATTCAACAGGAAGTTACATGAATTCATCAATCAAGACAGATTGTGAAGACTAATTAAAAATTAAGTAAATCTTCTTACACTAATACAATGTCCATGCTCCCTCCATTTTCACCCAGTCTACTTGGTTTTAGGAAAGAGCCAGAAATTAAATCAATGACATGTCAGTGATGGGGAAGTCCCTTTTGCATTATTCTCAGATAACGTGAGATCGTAACTAATGAGTTATGATATGAATCCAAAGGAACAAGTGAGTCTGGTGCCTGCAATGTTTATTCTCATCAGATCTCTCTATTACTAATAGGGTTGCTTAAATATGGCAGATAATTGTCTGCATGCCCATGACAGCAGAGTTTTGCGTTTGCAATTCTATGCCTTTTACAATTGTGGTGTCTCCATTCCCTAACCCAGAACTAATTAACATGCCAGTTAAGGCACCTGGGCTTTGACATGGAAGGAAGCAGAAGGTGAAGGAATAAAACCACTACAATTAATTATGTTTGCCTCTTAGATCCAGGCACTGATGTCCAGGGATTTCCTGTCTGTCTCCTTTCCCTTTGTTCATTTCCTCGCTGGTAATAACACAACACTTGTAGAAATTAATTTGGTGGAAATTGATAAAAGGTGGACATTGCTTGCCTTGAAACTCACTGTCTGTGATGCCTAGTGGTGGGAAAAATGTACATATACGACATGTAAGAGTGTATGTGAATGTCCTCTTTGTGATGGAGGTGTGAGGGTGTTAGCCAAGGAGGTGAGGTCTGCCACAAAGCATGGAAAGGGAAAGAAATAACATGAATGTTGCATGGAAGGAAAGTGAATTCATTAGGAGTACCCAGAAGGACTGAGAATTCAGTAGGGCTGAAAGGTTACACCTGGCTGAGCCAAGTCATCAAAAAAACAAACAAACCAGCAAAACAACACAAAACAAAACAACTCCTACTGGTTTGGGTTTAACAGTTATGCAGTGATGTTTCTTGTAATTAGTAGGAATCTTGTCTTTGGCTTTCATTCCTTCTCCACTTTGCCAAGTAAGCGAGGGCTGTTTAGAGAGCAGATCAAGTTATCTCCTTGAGATTCATTCTATCATAACATGAATGGAAACAGAGGGTCTTTTTTATAAAGTTTTCCCTATTGAAGATGTGAAAAATCACAGTAGAAGGGGTAGGGATCCAAAGTTACAGCTGGAACTAGGGTTGATTCTTTGTTATTTGCTGTACTCCCCACAAGCTCCAGAAAAAACTTCTAGAGTCATATCCAACCAAGTATTATCCAAACTTGTGTTACAGAAGCCAATGAAAGCTATGTCAGCTGCCAGAAAACTGGCAGGTTAAGAAAGCTAATAGTAGAAAGCCAGAGAGGGCAAAAACATGCAAAACCTAAGAGCTGAAATTACACACAGTGAGTATGCAAAGTCTATTTTGATTGTTGAGATGCTTACCACTTAATAGAACTTTGACAACATTTCTGTTATTAGTGGAGCCTGAGAGCTTAAAAAAAAATGCAGAGCAGAGAGCAGAAAGGAGAAATTGGGAATGCTGTTGCTCCATGAGGAATTTCAAACAATTGGTTCACCTCTTTCTAACTTCATTATATATATTTCTTTAATATCAGCTCTTTTCATCAGCCAGACACACTTCTCGAAAGTAATTTTAACACCATCTGTTTGCATAATAATTTCCCCCAAGTCCTTATAAGGACTGCAATAATTCCTTCACTTTAACTTTTATTATTTCATTTCCACCATCCTAATCTCTGAAGCAATGGCACAGGGGATACATCTATTAACAAATAGCATCTCCCAGCAATTATTGCTGGTACTAATCATAAAAAAGAGGAAAAGTTTCAACTGTCTCACTGGGACAACAGTATTCACACAAGTATGTTTCTATCATCCCAGATAGGAATAATGAGAACGTAAGCACAGAAAAACTTGTTCAGGCCAAGCACAGGAACTTATCTCCAACACCAGAAGTGGATGTCTGGAAATCTGAACAAAAAGAACAAGAATACGTATGCTGTTAACTTTCTCCCATTCTTCAGCCATTTTTCAGCTCCACACTTGAGCTTGTTGTAGCTTGTCTGTGCATTCGTCTGCAGCAGACATCTTTTCAGACAGTTCTTCCTGCCTCAAAGGGCACCTTTTACTCATGTTGTCATCTTTCAAGAAAAAAAATCCTTTGCCAACAATTCTGTAGATCTATAACCCCTTTTGTGAAGCCATCTCTTTTTGCTTATTTTGAATCTAGCTTCCAGACATTTTAATTATGCACCCAGTTCCAATAAAAGAGATAGCAGCCTTCATCTAACTACTCTAAAATCTTATGACCTTATAACAGCAAAAAAAGAGGTGTCATGATTCATGGGAAAAAAAAAAAAAAAAGACTGGAAAGATGGGTAGCATGCAGCTGAAGAGCACAGATAAATGTTATCATATGTAATAGAATGATTCAGTCAGTCTTTACGGTTCAGAGTATACTGTGTGGTATTCTGAACAAGGAAGACATTTGCAGTTGTTTGAATATTCAAGAAGGTACTTAATAAGACTTCTGTTGTTAGATGCTGTTTTTCATAGCTTTCAAAAACAAACATAGAACAACAAATCACCTTCTAACTTTTCTCCCTACTGTGTAAAGGAAGATAATCTCAATTTTAAGTCAGATGTCTTTACACCCACAAAATGTACACATTGAACATTATTTCATTATTTCCTCTAAGAATGTGTGCCCCATGCCCTACCTTGCTGGACTGCAAACTCTCTGTAACATGACTTTTTCCACATTTCAGCAGCAATAACTTTGATGTTCACTTTATAATATTGGAAAGAAGATTATACAAAGACTTTGCCTTTCAGATTCTTTTTCTGCATATTATAAACTGCCTACTCTGCAGAAGAGCAGAACAAGGACTTCATTCTTTAACTGCAAGACAATGTCAATAGATAGTGAGTGTTAAAACTTCAAGACCATATTATTTAGACTTAATTCAATTAAACTTTTTGTGCTTTTGTTGGCAGTTTTCTGCTAAGGTCACACAGTCGAACTCATACTTAAAAAGAAATAGCTGCATAGAATCTTGATACTTAATATATAGGAGCGCTTTGGCTGCCAAGTCCAAGGTGAGTCAAAAGAAATGACTGCTCAGGTAGATAGAAGAACATACCAGCAAATACACAGTCTCAGACAAGTCACTTTTGCCAACCTCTAACAAAGATTTTTTGTCAGTTAACTAATTTGTCTGTATCTTCTCTTCATAGGCACTCTGGCTGCTTGTACAGAGGAGTGAAACTATGCAAAGTTCAAGAAATCTCAACAATTTAGCAATGCTCCAGGAACACTGAGTGTTTTCCCAGAGAGGAACTTTATCCTAGATTGTAAAAACAGAAAATACATTTTGGAATCAACGTAAAGACATCATAAAGCAGTAAAGGAGGAAGGTTGACTTGTATGTTCCAAGAACACTTTGTACAACATCTGGTACTACTCTCCTCAGAATCTTCCTTTGTATCTGTTTGGAGCAAAACTCACGAACTTTACACTGTGAATGTGATCTATGGACTGGAAGATACCACCTTGACAAAAAGAAATACCCAGGATTCCAAGCTGAGTTTTCTAGACAAAAGAAAATAAATGTGCCAAAGATGTTTGTGCAATTCTGTTCAAGGATCAAGCTTGCTATCTGAGAATGCCAGTATTTTTAAACAGATGCATGGATGCTCATCTCCATTTGAACAGATAAAGGCATTGTGGAAGATGATATCGTTGATCACCTGACATTCCTCCCAACTCCTGTGATTCTTTCATGGGAATCATTGATTCTATCATGGGAAAACCTCACAGACCTGTTGGCGTCATCCCTCCCATGCTAAAAAGCAGAAGAGCTTTCATGCTATTTATATGTCCAACAGAAGGTGAGTTCACATATGTGAGCTTTAATGTTAGATGATAACAAAGAGGATCACTTGTATGTCTATTACAGTGTATTGTTATAGATGTTATAGGTTATTGTAGGTTGCTATAGACCCATTCACTGGGGTTTAGAAAATTACGGAGGCATGGAATACATCAGCTGCAGCAGAGAAAAGGTTTCAGTACAACAACGGCAGAAGAAGGGATCATTGGCTGCTAGCCCAAGGATGTTAACACTATTGCCAAGTGCTGACCTGTCTCTAACAAAGACTTTTGACATTGCCACAAAGTGCACTTAGCTGGATAGAAAGTGCCCACTGATTTCAGTGGGCTGTGCCTCAGGACTCTTCATTGGAAGGAGAGGCCATTTCTGAAATGACCTATTAGGGACAAAGTAATATCATACTTTATTTTTATTTGCTTCAGATCTGAAACTGGAGAAACAAGCAGTATCTTCTTTCTTGTTGTAAGGGGCCCAGAACTGAACACAGTGCTCAAGATGTGGCCTTATCAGAGCTGAGTACAGGGGCACAATCACCTCCCTGCTCCTTCTGGCTGCACTATTTCTAATACGAGCCTGGATGCTATTGGCCTTCTTGGCCACCTGGGCACACTGCTGGCTCATGTTCAGCTGAGTGTCAACCAACACCCCCAGGTCCTTCTCCTTTGCACAGTCTTCCAGTTACTCTGCCCAAGACTTAACGTCCTAATGCTTGTTTCTAATTTTTATTGAAAATAAGGCATTCTGCAATCTATACAAGATGAAGCAAATATATCACTTAACAAACGTGTGAAAAGCTGTGAAAAGGCAAAGCTTATGAATAAACATACAGACTGGATTGGGTTTGCTGGAGATGAATGTGGTACAGGTATTTGAGTGTGCTTTAAGTGCATGAAGTATGGTGATTCTTGGCTTTCAACCTATATCTGAGTCTTGCTTAATCTAAACAACTTTGAAAATGATCCAAGAAGGTGTTAGAGTGGATGAAGAGATGCTGTTGAAATTCAGAAAGACATATTTCAATGAAGAAAAGACTATAAAAATACCATTATATGATGAGTGCCAGCCATGTTCAGCCACCTGCGTGATGCACAGCGAGGAATCTACACATCAAAATTTGTTTAGTATGCATTTTCTCAAAATATATGCTTTTTTGAGTGAAAGCATAGTATTAAATAGAGGACTGTTGAGCAATCACTAAATTCTTTCTTAAAAGGAAGGTACTAGCAGAGAAAAAGAATGTAATGAACAAATAAAGAATATTCCAAGAAAACTGTCATAGAAAGTACTGGGTCATATAGTTGCAGAACAGGTAAATATCAAGCAAGACGTGCAGGACAATAAATTCTGTCATAGAACGGGGCTTAAAAAGAAAGAAATAACTGGAAAATCAAGGAAGGCTGGAATATTATAAGTTGAAGTTCTTCTGGCTGCCACAAATTTAGCAGCATTTTGAAAAAAAAAAAGTTTTAATTAATTTCCCTTAAAGTGACTGGCACTCTTTTGCCTTTGTTGCTGGACTAATAAGGTTTAAGAATGTCTGGATTGTCTAACAGCACATCTCTAAACACACTGGATCCTGGAACTTACGTGAGCCATTTGTACACTGCATCAGACTAATATATTGTTATGATTATCCCTGTATTGTTTACATTGATATCATCTATATTTATATGTTTGTGTATCTATGTATCTATCTATCTATTTACCTGTGTATTTATATCTCTATGTATCTATGTAACTATGTTTGTGTACATGTTTGCTATAGGGATAGAATGTGACCTAAGTAGCTTTTAATTTCTGTGCTTTATGATGAAGATCTGGATTGGATCTCTTTGCCAGTTCGTTGTCTTGGATGCCCCTTCTAATCAATGCTAAAAGAATAATTGTTATGGCAGAAGGGCATCCTGTTTTACATTTCCAAGTTGGTCTGTGATATGCTGTTGAACACAGATTGAAGTATAAGATGCAATTACTCTGGAAATAGGGAAAGATAATAGGTTGGCTGTACCTGACCTGACTTTGAAGTATGGATTAAAACAGATAAGGACAAGAAGGAACATGGTTCCCTGATGCTCACTGTAGGGGTAAAAAATGAATCACAGTGTATAAAGGAAGAATATCCTTTTATTAGGAGAATTTATTTAAGGATTTGATGGAGATACGCAACAGGGATATGAACTGCAAGATCAAGTGATAGATACAGGACATCACAATTTAAAATCCCACTCTGAGCTTCTCAAAATTCTGCTTTTTCTCATATGCACTGAGCACTTATGAAATCTAAGGATGGAAAAAGCACTTACTACTGTTATTAAAGATTCCTTAATAATTGATAAACATGCTAATGCTTCTCCAAAATCAACCTACATTCTTCTTTTATTGTCTCTGCTGCTCAAATGAAGAGTCATATAAGCGAGAAAGAGGCCCTACTTGCATCCATTCTCAACAGAAAAATATATATATCTAACATGTATTTTAGTAGTGAAACAGAAAGCAATCCAGTTGTGTGCTCTTGCAACCCAGAAGGCCAGCTGTATCCTGGGCTGTGTCAGAAGTGGGATGACAGTAAGTAGTGATCGTCCCCCTCTACTCTTCTCTTCTAAGACCCCATCTGCAGTATTCATCCAGACCCGGTTTCCCCAGCGCAAGAAGGATTCAAAGCTATTGGAGAGAATTCAGAGGAGGGCCAGGAAAATAAACAAAGGGCTGGAACATTCTCCTATGAAGAAAGTCTGAAGGAGCTGGGCTTGTTTGGATTGGAAAAGAGAAGGTTGTGGGGATACCTCACTTCGGCTTTCCAGAACTTGAAGGGAACTTACAAAAGAAGCAGTACCATCTTTTTACACTGTCTGACAGTGATAGGACAGAGGGGAATGGTTTTAAACTAAAAGAGGGTAGGTTTAGGCTAGATGGTAGGAATAAATTCTTTACTCAGAGTACCTGGAATACGTTACCCAGAGAAGCTGTAGCTGCCCCATCTCTGGAGGCATCCAAGGTTGGGTTGGATGGGATCCTGGGCAAGCTAATCAGATGGATGGCAACCCTACCCTTAGCAGAGGGTTTAGAGCTCGATCTTGAAAGTCCACTCCAACCTAATCCATTTTATGATTCTATGATTCTATGAATATCCTTTAAATGCAATGTCCTACCTTCATTTTTGCTTCACCAGGAAAATGGAATGACTTGCCAAAAGTTGTCCATGACAGAAACTTAAACAGAAAATTGACATTCAGAATGGTGATCTAGTTACTAGACCATACCTTCGGGCAGGTTTCACTGTTATGTGGGTTTTTTTTACAGGTATCTCGAAGTTGGAGAAAACACAGAAAGCCCAGGTATGGAAAGAGCATAACTGACTTTATGATCTATACCATGGAGACAGAATTGAAACTTTAAAGAAAAGGGTGAATATGGTACTGAAGATCATATTTTAGAGGGCATGATGGTGATGGGGTAATCGTTAGACTAGATGATCTTAGTGGTCTTTCCAAACTTAGTGATTGTGTGATTCTGTGATTCTGTGCTTTTTCATTAACTGGCCCCTACTGCATATTTTTGTCCAGCACATCTCTAATTTACAAATAAAAAATAGTTTAGCTTGTTATTCAGGAAAGGTCATTGACACCGGTGCCCGGTCATTCTGTTTTGCACATGTTTTGCACTGGGAACATTTGAATGGCAGTTAAGGAAGGGAAGTTCATTGTCATTCACATTCAGAAATGCAAGTCTAACACAGAAATGAATCTGAAGATGATGCAGGCAGACTGAGACTTCCCAGCCCTGCCTTGGGGGTTTTGCAAAACCCTGATAAGGAAAACAAAAAATCTGAGTGGTTTAGTTTAATATTTACTAAATAAAAGCTAAATGAGCTTTTGCTGCTTGGTTGGCAGAGCAGGAACTTGGTGACAGAACAGACAAAATCACTGAGGTGAGACTCTCATTGATTGTGCTTGCAAGTCAAGTCATGTATATGAATTGTCATGCTGTTATCATGTTTAAAGCCAGTACTGTAGCTCCCACTTCTTATAATTGCTCTGCAATAAAGCAAGAGTGAAAGCCCATTTGTCAATAGTTCCCTCTGTCAGCTGAACTACTTCCAACATCCTTCATTTTGCTCTGTTTCTTTGAGTGATCATGTGAATTTAAAGGATTTGATTGCAACTTGGAAACCATTTTATAAGACCAAAAGCTATGGAGGAAACCTTATCAGCCCAGGTAGATACATTGCAAACCATATGATATTTTTTGTTCCTTCAAGGGTAGGCAGACTTGTTGGCTGGAAGAAAGAGAAGTGACAGTTGCAAAAAGCCAGGTAGGTTATGATTACTTATTGCAGCCTGTAAGAAGTCACAGGAAGCTGCTTGTCATGAAAATGCAAATGACTCATTCTGTTAGACCTGAAGGGAGAGCAAGAAAACCAATCAAGAAGTTGCCAGAGTTGCTTGAAGTGTTTAAGCAGATGATCACTTCACACACTGCCAGCTTAAAACAGGGACTATGATTTTTTATACTAACTCAGCTGTCACATGAGGAAGACATATATCCTAATGGGAGGAGGGGAAGGAGATGTTAAGGAAGGAATGGAAGGGGAGGTAGTGAAATCTTATTCCTCTTGTTTTTCCTGCTATATTGTGTTCAGTATACCTGAGGTATGTCCCACAATCACAACAGTCCAAGGCTTATATTTTCCGAAAAGGTATCAAAAGTGATCTTTTGCATGCATGCTTGTTTTCAAACATGAATGTATCTGCTAGAGGAAGGATGGAAATTTGAAGGTATCCATCTGAAAGGCCACACTCCTGTGCAAATAGGAAAACATTTCAAGAAGAAGCTCTGGGGTGATGAGGCAGAAAAAAGGACTGATACCCAAACTGCAGTTGGGAATTAATTTCGTTGCTGCCACATCCTCTCAAGGCAGGAAAATTGTCCAAGTGACACCTCTATACAAAGGGCCCTCAGCAAAACTTGGCTGTCATGTAAATCTTTGGGGATGTTGTTGAGACCCCAGCTGTTTTTCATCCTCAGAGAATATAAATATCACAATCACTTCCATATACTCAGATTAAATTCAGCTTTTGGGAGTTAGTTTATAAAGTTATTGCTGACCAATATATCTGCAAGGATTTTTGTACCTTTTTTTTTTTTTTTTTAACCAAGTCAGAACGACACTGTCATCATTCACCCATTCATGTTCTGGAACATATTAAAAAAAAAAGAGGGGTGTAAGGAGATGAATGAAAGGAGAAGAAACAAAAGGCATTACAGGAAAGAAAACATGTTTTCACTGTTTCAGATGTAATGAAATACCTTTTTGTTGTTGTTTGGTTTGCATGTTTGCTTTTGTTTAGGGTTGGATTTTGTTTCATCCTTTTTTTCTTTTTTCTTTTTTTTCAGAAAGGATATTACTACCATATTTAGTATATTATATTTAGTATTTAGTATATCATGTTTAGTATTTACTGTTTTTAGCTAAAACGAACAAATACTGACCACGGAATAATACTTCCATCTCCTAAAGACTTCAAATCAGCATATAAATCAAGGAGGGTTTAATAACAAATTTCTTCATGTGTTTCATAAATCCTTCCCAGCTGCTTAATAATCTTCGTGAGTAGTGAGTTTGGCTGCTGTACCAATGTGAAGATGTCTGTTCACAAAGTGCTGGGATATGAAGACCCAGATGGGGAGAACCACTGGTCATAGTGGCACCTGCAGCTTCAAATTATCCTACAATTATCTGATTATAGTCCTACAAACTAACAGTATCCCATCCACCTGAGAAAGGTTGTGGTCACATGGAAGTGCTTCTGACCACCAGCACACAGTTAATTCTCTCTGGCATGTCCTCTTCATAAGGGCAGTTTCTTTCCTTAGCCCACAAATGGTTGGCTGAATTCTTCTAGGCATAGAATTATAGAATCCCAGAGTTGAGTTGGAAGGGACCTTTAAAGGCCATCCAGTCCAACTGGATGTACTGATCTCAGAGCTCAGAGCCGCATCCAATCTGACCTTGAATGTCTCCAAGGACAGGGCTTGCACCACCACTCTGGGCAACTTGTTTCAGTTCTCCACCACTTTTGTTGTGAAAAACCTTTTTCCTTATATCCAATCTAAATATCCCCTCTTTTAGTTTGAAACCATTTCCCCTTGTCCTATCACCAGACTGCGCATTCAGTCCTTGGTTTCAGTATATTCACACAGTAAATCCAGAGCTACATTTTATTTTCTTTTTCCTCTGACAGGAAGATGCATTAGGTATTACAGCAGGCCTGCTCTCTCATTTACTTCAGAGAAACCCTGCAGGACTATTTTGGGCAGCCTAAGTGGAGCAGACAGATTCATAAACTCACTCATGATTGACTTGGCACTGAGCGAGCTTGTCAGGAGACATAATGTACTGTAATCAATACTTTCTGGTATCCTGCTGAGTTCTTTTCAAAATGGTTGAAACTCTTCTGCTAGTGCCCATTTAGTTGCCTGGATGAGATAAGCAGAGGATTTTTTTGGTGCTTCCCTGTATTCCCTGACTGAAACTGCACACCTAGGGAAGATACTGACCTCTGATTTTTTCAAATAGGTCATCACCTCCTTGTAGGTTGCCTGGGAAAAAGTGATTTCACTTTCTGAAGCTCCAGGTATTCCATTCTATGTGGTGAGAGAAGGCAACAGCAGAACTGTACATCCTCTATTCCCATTTTGACAACTTGATTAGCTCAAGAAGTAATTTGCTATAATTTTAATAAAATGTTGTCCTTTTCACCAGTTTATTCCTAAGATCCACTGCTAATTTTTATAGATTTTTGGGATCCAGGTCTATGCAAATCTCAGCTCAGTGAGGTCAGTGCTCTTCAGTTTACTGTTCTTTTTTTTTTTTTTTCTTCCTTCTGTCCTGGCTCTAGGCTCAGTATGCATACTATTTTTCAGTTTTCTCTATTTCAAGGATGGCTCATGGAAGATGCCTATTATACTGCTCCAATTCAGCCTCCCATTTTTTTTCCTCTTGTGTGTGGTTACAAATAGACCACCAGCTACAAAGGAGAAATGAATTTTACAGAGGTGAATAGAATATTGTGGGACTAATCAGAAAATTCTGCCCTGAGTCAGTCCTACATGCTCTGATTTTCTCAGGCTGTGACTGAATTTACATCCACAGATTCAAAGTTTATAAGCATATACAACAATAAGAATAAATTGTTTAGAACCAATTTTCTACTATCTTGTAGATATTGCTTGTTCCAGCAGCATATATATATGTAAAGCCCCAGAAAAGTTCTGTAGTTATCACAGAATCATAGAATAAAGTAAGTAGGAAGGGACCACCAAGGATCACCAAGTCCAACTCCTGGATCCACAGGGCCACTCAAAATTCAAACTTTGTGTCTGAGAGCACTGTCCAAATGTTTTCTGAACTCCAGAAGGCCTGATGACATGGCCAGTATGCTGGGGAGCATGTTCCATTGCCAATCACCCCCCTGGTGAAGTACCTTTTCCTGACATCCAGCCTTCCCTGATATAGCTTCGTGCTGTTCCCTTGGTTTATGAAGAATCTTTGAGCACTGTGAAACACACTGATAAAACTTTCTGTTGCCCTGCTCCTGAACCTGACTGAGATCAACTACAGATGGATTTGATGACAGACACATATAGATAGTGATAAGCACAAACCATTTATCTTTTTTTACTGGGTCGTCATGATACAAATTCAGATCATGAACATTTTCCTGTGTTTGTAACTGCTGGTAGTCAGGAAACATTGCCACAATACCTGATTTCCCAGATATTTACTTCAGTATCTCACAGATTTAAGGCCAGAAGGAGTAGTAAACCCATCTTTTTTAGTTCTCAGCATAGAGCTGTGAAGAAATGAAGTCCTGGAAATCAGCAGGGACCAAGTTTTTCTGAACCCTCTTGGTCGTGACCAAGGAATTGCTGGGAAGATGACCGTACTGAAGCTAACTCCACAGGTTTTTGAGCAATAAAAATATCTCATCCACATGGCTGTGCAGTTTCTCAGCTGCTGTCTGTTGACTTCCTGTTACAATTCCCTGCGTGTTCCCAATCAACAAAGTGTTCTTGCTGTGAATGAACAATATCGGGCACATCTACATCAAGGCAAATACAGAAGTGTAAAAAATTCAAAGCACTTGGCATGTTTCAGCAGGTTACTGGGCTCTGTGCTTCTCTTTTTGTCCTTTTTTTTTTTTTTTTTTCTATCTTTGTCTCTTTTTTTCATTAGAACAATATAAATAACTGCAAAAACAAAACATACTATGCCACTGCTCAGTCAGTGAAAGGGATTACTCACTGGGGGGGGCTCAAACAAATGGGACAGGTTTGCTGAAACTGGAATTTGAAATCACAGAGTTTTAATCGGCCAAAAAACAAGTTTCAAATAGCCAGTATCATCCCAGACAAAATCAGTAAGGAGTGTCTGTCTCTGGCATGCAGTTCAAATTTGGAATAGTAATGGGAATTGTTATACTTTGAACCTCCCAAGGGGTTGTTTGCCTGATAGATAGATCTGGGTAGTCAACAGAAACACTGCAATGACCTATTTGTGCAGCCCCACCGTTCCTCCACCCATGGCCATTAACTCATTGATGATCAAACTACCATCTCTCTCCTTCTGCGTCTAACATTTCTTCTGCTCGCAGGCTGTCTAACATGGTCAAGTTTTATGGGCAAAATTTTTCCCAAAAGTCATGGCTTGGGAATGACTGCTTTCCTCTGACAACCTACATCACACCCGCAGTGACATGAAATAAAAACTTAACCAAAGAGTTTTGAAGAGACATCATCTCTAGCTTGGAATATTCAAAGCAGGCAGAATGCTGGAGGCTGGAAGACTATAGTGCTGAAGCATCAGGTTTTGTACTCTTCTTTAGGCTTCTTCTAATTTTCATTGCAGGGGATAGAACACTGGACCTAGCTTTTTATTTTCCCTGGAGCATCTGCTCTTATATTCATTTCCAACATCAATCTGATACAGACAAAATATTTTAATACTTAAATGCAATTGTTTCATAAATGTTTTCTTCTGCTTGCAATGAAGTCAAAACTATCAAGTTTTCTTGGAAATATTACTGTTCTTCCTCTAAAGTTCAGTCTTTGCATCTAAGGTTTGCGAGTGTGCTCAAAAAAAAAAAAAAAAAAAAGGAAAATTAAGATCTTTTCTGACTTTTGTTCCTTTTGACTGCTGGAGAAGTCGCCTCAGGGTCATTTATTGAACTACTCAAAGAATAAAAAAGTCTTCCAGTTCCAACTGTAATGGGAAATGTCTGCAGAAGTGGTTGCTTGGATCCTACTCAAGACTTTGTGGAAACATGAATAATGTTTAATTTTTTCCTTTTCTCAAGAAAAAAGGTTGTGATCAGGCCATCAAGTTTTCTCCTACCACGGTGAAAGAAGTTTCAGAATGATGAGGCAATGCTCCCAGCTTCCTGGAGCTCATGTGGCTGCTTGCTGCTCCAGATGACTCGTTGTTACCTTCCTGTGACCCACTCCTTGATTCATACACTGGTTTTTACATTCTCTTGCCTGGTTGAATCACAGTATATTTGAGTTTAAGGACCTCATGGTATCCAAGCAAAAAGACCAAGATATTGACAGGGCAAGGAAAAATGGTTTCAAACTAAAAGACTTGAGGCTTAGATTGAGTACAAAGAAGTCTATTTGCAATAGGGATGGTGAGGCAGTGGAATAAGTTGCCCAAACAGATGGTGGATGCCCCTTTTTTGGGGACATTCAAAGTCAGGCTGAATGGGGCTCTGAGTACCATGACCTAGCTGTAGATGTCACTGTTCCTTTGCAGGGGACTTGAACTAGTTGTCCTTTAGGTGTCCCTAGCAACTCGAATGATTCTATGATTCTACAATTCTGTGACCTGACAATATCTAGTTTTCTTTATTCGTCATCCCATCGGATATGTGCCAGTAATGCTGCAATCTCAGATTTCACTGTTTTATTTGTTTTATTTGTTTAGGCTGACTGCAACATTCAAGATGTCCTTCACACAGTGGAAACTATTGCATGTTCCAATATATGTATTATATCTATTAGATTTGACATCTAGAATCATAGAATCATAGAATCATAGAATGGCCTGGGTTGAAAAGGACCACAATGCTCATCTAGTTTCAACCTCCTGCTATATGCAGGGTAGCCAGCCACCAGACCAGGCTGTCCAGAGCCACATCCAGCCTGGTCTTGAATGCCTCCAGGGATGGGGCATCCACAACCTCCTTGGGCAACCTGTTCCAGTGCATCACCACCTTCTGTGTAAAAAACTTCCTCCTAATATCTAACTTAAACCTTCCCTGTCTCAGTTTAAAATCTAGGGCGACCCTCAGAGCTCTTCTAAATGCACATCTGTACTCATGACTGGGTTTGTCCTAGACTCTTCTCATTTGGTGCAGTATAGTAAATAACAAACAAAGATTTTGTGTGCCAATAGCCAGTCATCACACAGCAGGGTCCAGCCTCTCAGCAGCCTAGATCAAAAGATCGGGTTCGTCTTTTAGCATCAATCACCTACTGGCAGCAATCTCCATATAGGCATATTTTAGTGGGCATGGTGCTGATGCATTTACAGTTGCACTAGATGATCTTAGTGGCCTTTTCCAACCTTCATGATTTTATTATTTCAGCCAGCTAATTACCTTGTACATGCACACAAAACATACATGAAAAATTCAGTCAACACCAGCAGAACCATGTATTCTCAGGATGCTCTTCACCTTTAAACTCTGTTTTCAAGCATTTTTTAGTGTGTATGTTCTCTGCACAGCCCCACAGATGTCTCATGAAGGCCTTTGTTAGTTATCAAAGTGCTGTGCATGTCATGCCTATTAATAATTATCTTCTGCTTATCAGTCACACTCTAGTCCCTCATTACTACAGTTGCAGTGCTTCTATAATTGGACTCCATATTTCACAGACCTTTATAGCAGTGTTTTAGTTTACAAAATGAAGAGTTTACTCATGCCAAAATGTTTTGTTTCATTATCAATTTCTTCCTTTTTTTTTTTTTGTTTTAATTTACCCAGTGAACCAAATCACTGTTTATCATCAGAACTCTAATTTAGAGAAGAAATTAAGGAATACATTTGTAACTGTTCTATTAACAATTAAATCTGCTTAACTAATTCTGTGATAGATTCTTCAACCCTGGAATTCTTTATCAATAGGAACTTTTTTCCTTGTAGTGAATTTCTGCTATTTAGAAGTTATGTTGTGTTATGAGCAAGACTATTAGACTTGGAAGTAGAAATTAGTACTGAAGAATCCTGTTTTTCAAGAAATCAGATTAAGTAATTACAGCACTGCCTTTCCATCAAATAATCTGAAATGTAGCTTGCATCACTTATGATGATATCACATTTTCTATCTTCTTTTTCATTGAAGAATTGGAGTTCAATCAACATAGCAAATTCTCCTATGGATCACTAAGAACTTGGGAAGAGGTCTCTGCTATTACCACTGATTGTTTAAATACATAAAAAGTGTATGAAGAAAGCCTGGACATCAAGATCTCTTGCATACACTTCATAGCCACAGTGGGTTTTTTTATACATGTCACAGCCCTCACTGCTGTTTCTGACATTTGGAGATACTTGTGCTACTAAATCAAACCAGAGTTTTTCAGACAAGGTCAGTACCACGTTATGGAAAAAATCCCAGATGCTAAAGGTTTCTGTCACAAAGTTGTCATTCATGAGTACAGCCCATCAACCCTTTGTCACAAGTACAGATTACAGCAATGTAAATTCTGGTAGGAAAAAAAGAGTTTTCCTTCAACTACTGTAACTTTGGGTTTAATGATTACCCATCCTGAAGCAAGCTCACTGTAAAATCTGTCCATCTCTCTCTCTCTTTTTTTTTTTTTTTTTTTTTTTTTTTTTTTTTTGAGTAAAAGACAATGAGAGATTAATGATTTGATGAAAATAACATTCCTCTTTTATTAGACCCTTTTCTTATCTTTTGAGGAAAATACAAGGCAATGAGCAGCAGCTTTGTCTTATTGTGTACAGTACAAAGAAAAAAGAATCTCTGACCAAGGTTAATGCCTCAATACTGCTACTGTATGTTTAAATAACATTACTAATATCACATCCTTAAATCCAGTGAGAACTGTCCCTTCATTTTAGCCCCAAGAAAACTTGTATTTTCCTCTAGAGGTTAGCCAAAACTTGACTCAAATTTTGTTGTCAGACTCAAAGTTCTCTCTGGAGTTTCCATTTAACAAGATTTAAGTTGCAGGTCTGTAAGAAAACTATTCAAATTTCATTAAGAAAATTTCTCATCTCTCTTTTTTCACTGTAACTTCACTTGCCTCTGAAGTACTGGAATTTGCTCATTGCCTGGGTCAAGATACAGGAACAAATGGACCACGGTCTAATTGAGCCTAAGAAATCTTGTATTCCTCCATCAAAATATAATATTTTTTTAGTACCCTGTTGTGTCTCTGCAACCATGCTGTGTTTCTCAGGCAAGAAAACAAAGGTCCAAGAGATATGCAAGCATAACAAAAATGTCATGTTTGCAAAAATACAGTTTGGCAATCTATACATGCAAGTCCCAGTAATTGACTTTATATCTAAAATCATGTGTGAAATTATGATGCAGGATTCCAATCATTCATACGACAGAAAAAAAGGAAAAAAAAAACACCAAAATTGTTTTTATGGTGATTGAGATTCTTTCTTTCTTTGATGTGTTTTCTGCCCAAATGATGGGTTGTGTGAGGAAGATTAAATATTCACTGCAGAGGAGTGTTTTTTAATTACGTACTTCTTCTACAGTGGTTTTGCAACAAGTTTCATGGAGTTTTATGATCCTTTGAAGGTTTTATCCTCATCAAACCTGCATGAGCCCAAGGCCTGGAATCTGCACTCACCTATCTCATTACCAGGACAAATTATGATGAGATAATGAGAGCACAACATTTCATGGTAATTAGTCCAGTGGGATGTTTATCCTACAAAGCTGTTGATGAGAAAACAAGCTCAGACACTGTCTTACTAAAGCCTGTAGGGACCAAATTTAAAACCATGGTGGTACTGCATGATGACCACCCAAATCCTTCTCAAAAAACTGCAAAGGCAGTGTCACCAGGCAGGGGAATATTCATCACTTTTATACCTTGTGCATGTTGCCACAGTAATATGGCAAATATGTGGAGTCTGTTAATACCATTTTTACCTCTGTCAGAACAGACATTAGAGAAAGTTATGCAGAAATGTGAAATGGTAAGTCGAGCTAGATCAGTCTGAGGACTTAGAATGACAGAGTCATAAAATCATTTGAATTGGAAGGGGCACTTAAAGATCATTTAATGAACAGAGACACAATGGCAAGATCAGTTTTTTGGATGGGGTGTCCAGCCTGACCTTGAACGTATCCAAGGACAGAGCATTCACCACTCATTCATTGCCCATTCTCTGGGCAATCTGTTCCAGTGCTTCACTACCCTTATCATATCCTTTTATCCAGACTTGTTACCCCACAGTTATTTCCAGGCTCCCTGCTGCCCTGATGCTTTTGTTGCGGCAACAACAACAAAAAATAAATATGTGTGAGCAATTTCCACCTAATGCAGGGCAAAGACAGCCAGCTCTGTCTAAAGGGCCTCCAGTTGGCATGATCCCAATAAGTTATTGAAACTACTGACAGAGCAAACAAATATCTAGTAGTGAATTTTTATTTCTGTAAGATCTTTCTGTGTTGCGCTTTTCTGCTCTCTACTGGGATAAAGCGCAAGAGCAAATACCCTTCCCTGCTGCTAGAAAAGAAATACCAGATGATTATTGTTCCCATAACATTCTATTTGTTCTTATAAACCCCTCTGCATGAGAGCAGAGGAGCAGGCTTCCTTTGCTACACATGCTACAAAAACAAGTAAAAAAAATGCCACCAAATATGTGGGAACAGAAGATTTGAACATAAAACCAGGCATTACTAAGGAATTCATATGGACAGACTAACATGAACAAACAATACTGTTAATTCAGACTCCAGGTTGATTTTAACCTTTCCCATCTCTTCAGAGAAGTTGGATGGTGGACATTAGTAAACAATGTCCTATCTTGGTGTGAATTTTCCTAAGCTGGTTTTCCAAGATGTAGTTATCCATACACATTTCTTAATGTCTCTTCTGTAGCACAAGGATGTGCTATATAAGGATGTTTCCTGCAGTGCAGCAAGAAAGAAATTAGATATCTGAGTTTCTTACCTGAAACATGGACTTGATGATCACAGAATCACAGAATCACCGAATGGCCAGAGTTGGAAGGGACCTCAAGAATCATGAAACTCCAACCCCCCTGCCACATGAAGGGCCACCAGCCTCCCCATTTAACACTAGACCAGGTAGCCCGGGGCCCCATTCTGGGGGCTTGGCCTTGAACACCTCCAGGGATGGGGCATCCACAACCTCTCTGGGCAGCCTATTCAGCACCTCACCATTCTCATAGTAAAGAACTTCCCCCTGACATCCAACCTAAATCTTCCCTCCTTCAACTTAAAACCACTTCCCTTGCCCTGTCCTTTCAAAGAGTTGATCCTATGGGTCCCTTCCAACTCAGGATATTTTAAGATCCTGTGATCTCGGTAAATCATTTCTATTAATAATGACTACAAGTTGTTCTGATTGCAGTTTTTTGCTGTCGATACTAAAAGCTTGCTGAGGGGTTGCCTTGTCTTCCACATGCACTGAGCTATCTGTTAAATAATGTTATCTTGTTAAATAATGTGATCTTATAATGCTTCAACAAATTAGAGAGAAATCTCAGCTATCTGCAGTGATATAACCAAGTATGCGGTTGGAAATGGAGAGTATTTAAGGTCCCTTCCAGCCTAAGTCATTCTATAATTCTATGGTGTGGTTTAAACAATACATAGACCTTGTGTGCAGTATAAAGCCAACTCCATTCCACTGTGTTTCTCACTGGAGGTTGAGCACAGGATCAATGAGGTCAGGCTATGTCTGCATCCAGCTCAGTCACAATGAGAATTTATGGTGATAGAATGTCTTACATGACCTCAGGGACAATTGCATAAGCATGCAGGCCCACTGCAGGGGCAGAAAACCAGAGCAAATAAGCTGCTTAACCCAGTGTTCAGAGCAAAGACATCCCAAATGGCTCATCAGAATCAGCTTGAGTTGGCCAGGCTTATTAGTTTCTGTTCAGGTCCAGCCATGTATCATCCAAAATTCAATTCTGTCAGGGATGTTTTGCAAAAATGGTTTGCATTTATTCTTCTCTAACTCTGCTGTACCCCTTAGCAGTCTTTTCTTTTCCCTGTCACTGAGGGAAGCTCCAGTGTTTGCTTTCTACAATGGTGCCAAGGGACATCATTTTCACAATGCCAGAATTTACAGAGAGCAGGAAAAAATCTACCTCTGCTCCCTGTACCACCACGCTTTTTATTTTCAAGCAGAATTCTAACACTAATGATGAGTTCTTTGGAATCTGAGCTGCCATCAACAGTATGTTTATGCACTGACAAGTAAAAAGATGAAGTTAATGAACCTGAAGCGAAGTTTTGATTCATCATGCTAATAACAGTAGCATTCTTTACATTTGTCAAATGTCTCCATTACTGTAACATTTCACAGTCATTACTATGTTCAGCTCAACGGCCTTAGGAAAAACATCTTGCATTTTATCTATTAATATTTAAAGAACAAGGAGGTTAAAGGGCCTGCTGAAAGCCACCCAGAGCGTTTGTATTTTATCTGGGAGCTAAATCCAAAAATCCCAATTCTCAGTTGAGTTCTTTAACCTTCTGTCCTTAACATACAAAAAATACTATCAGAAAATAAAAAGATATGGTGATGTTGTCCTTTCTAAGGCATAAGTTTGTTACTAAGAAAACAAGACTGAAGTACCTGTCCTTGGAAGAGTTCATAAATGTACACATGAAATGGTGATGGACAAGATTAAAGGATTTGCTTGGGATTTTTTTCATAGAATCATAGAATCATTTGAATTGTAAGGGGCTCTTAAATGTCATCTAGTCCAACTCCTCTGTGATGAACAGGGACATCTGCAGCTAGATCAGGGTGCCCAGAGACCCATCCAGCCTGACCTCAAATATCTCCAGGAATGGGACAACCACCACCTTTCTGGGTGACTTGTTCCATTGTTGTCTCACCACTGTTATTGTAAAAAAAAAACATCTTTTCCTTATATCCAATCTAAATCTGTCCTCTTTTAGTTTGAAACCATTTTTCCCTTGTCCTTTCACAACAGACTCTACTAAAGAGTCTGTTCCCTTCTTATAGCCCCATTTTAGATACCAATGGCAGTTTGAAAACATATTCAGTGGGATTCTTCTCTAGGAGAGGTCATGCTATTTAGATTGATATATCTTGTTATCAACACACGTGTTAGGTATCTAAGCTAGGTATTAGGTATAACAGCAATTACTGCCAGTACCAATTTCAACAACATTGTCAGAGAATCCGAGATACAAATACATTTCAATCTAATACGCACATCACAGGTAAGATCCAGTTGCTAAAACACAGTTATCTTGTGATATTTATAATAACCTCATGTCCTGAAGGTCTGATCAACTCTGCTGACTGTACTGATTAGATTTTCACTCACTGGGAGCTAAGAACCAATGCATAGGTAGAATGATAGCTATTGATACTTATTTTTAAGTATTTTTGAACTTATCTGAATACTTTTTTTTTCTTTTTTTTGGTGATGCACTTCATTCAGTTTATGAAACTCTGAAGAATCATGAACTGAAATCAACTCTTGAATGTCAGGAATTACAGACATAATGGCAATATAAGCTTGTTTTGCTGGGTGTATTTTATTATGAGCAAGTTTTCAAGCAGTTCATCAGGATTAAGAATGCTCCCTTTTTAATGGAACCTGAGCCCCTTTCTAGGTTTTATCTGGCAGACATTTCTGTCAACATCCAGATGCTTTTAATTGGGGTGTGCATGTAAGGATCACCACCATCAGGCCAGGCTTGGGACCCAGGCCTTATAGAACAAAAGTTAATAGCCTTAAATTGCTCCAGGAGAGTTCAGGTTGGATGTTAAGAAAAATTTCTTCTCAATAAGAGTAATAATGCATTTGAAGAGGCTGCTCAGGGAGGTGGCAGAGTCGCCATCTCCGCAGGTGAAGAAGAAATGTTGAGATGTCCTTCAAGAAACCATCCCTCAAGAAACACTGTGGCATAGTGGGGATGGGTTGACAGTTCGATTATATGATGTCAGTGGTATTTTCCAGACGTAATCATTCTCCTTCGCTAAGTGATCTTATTTCTCTCTTCTCTATGATTTCTATTGTGCTCCCTAATAAGACATAGGCCAGAAATATACTGGCCCTACTTCATGAAACTGTCCTTTTCTCTTTACTTCAAAAAACAAACAAAACCTCACAACTTACAGAGGCTACTGCAAATAAATCAAAAATCCATCAGATGTCCAGATGGCTCATTTCATTTATAGGGTGAAGGTGACTTATTCTGCCCAATTTGCAGTGGCAAATGTAGACATTTTTAATTTCCCACTAAAAGGTGATTATCCTGTGATCACCATCAGAGTAAATCCACAGCAAAGCTTAAATTCACATAGCTGGAAGCCAAGATCATGCTACCATCAAGGCAGATGAAAAGCTAATCAGAAAATGGGAGACATGATTTCTGATCAGTTCCTGCCACTCCCAACTCCTACATCTCTGGAATTGAATAAAAATAATAGCTCAGAGTTTTCCTTTTTTCTTCTTTTTCTTTTTTTCCCCTGAAATTTTCAATAGTATCTAGAAGGAGTCACCAGTATCAGTCAAAGCACTGAGTGGTACATGAGCACTTGCACATTTCCATCCTTCTACAGCACTTCTCAGCCACTCTCTATCCTTATCTCCCCATACCTTTTCCACTGGCCAAGTAACATTGAAGATGATAGAGTTCCATGTTGCAGTTAAGAAGACTGAATATGAGGTGACTGCTTGGAAACTTTTGAAAATGAGCTTGTTAGAAACACTTGCTCTGGAAAGCTAAGTAAATGAATTTTGATGCTTTTGTTTTGTTTTGTTTAATGTTATATTTTCCAGTACTCAAGAAGTCTTGGTTCCTGGTCGAACCCCATTCATGCAAGCTAAAATACTTTATTATCTCTGCATTTTTTTCTCCCCAAACATATTTAAATACAACTTCAAGGAAAAGTCACTTCTTCCTGTTCTCCTGTTTTTACCATAATAGGGTAAACTTAAAGCTGAAGTGAAAGACAGATCTATTTCCCCTTCAACATCATTTGGAATAATACACAATAATGAGTGCTATTTGCAGCTTGCCTTTCAGCCTTTTGATCACATAATAAGTGAGACCACTTAGCCTTTGCCATGCAGGTGTTGAATCCAGCTGTTCAGAAAAGTTATTGCTTCAAAAGGCCTTTGCCTGAAGCACAAGTACTGAGATTTCCTATTTAGATGCTTTGAGCACAAGCAAGAGATTTGTGCATGGGAGCCATTAGTTTCACTCCATGTTAGCTTATTTGATATACAAGTGGATGAATATAGAGGAAGAGCGAAAAGAGGCCATTGAGACCCAAAAGACTTACCACTGTATACAGTGTCTTTTTTCAATCTAGGATGTTTTTGCTTAAAGCACTAAAAAGAACAGAGCATTATTTGTCAAAGAGAAATAGGGCATGGAACCCTTCCTTTCCATTCTCTATCAGCATCTCCTTTCCCCTAAAGAAATCAAATCTCTCTGTTATTTCTCTTTTCTACAAGCAAAGAATCTTAACCTCTTGTGACAAGGGTTGATGGTTGGACTAGATGTTCTTAGAGGTCTTTTCCAGTATTGATGGTTTTTTTTTTTTTTTGCCTGTTTGTTTGTCTAATTGGCATAATAGCCATATTTCCTCTGCATTATTTCTTCCAAACTCTTCTGCCTCAAGCAACATACAGGCATAGATGACAAACTTCTCTGCATTTCCCAAGGCTTCTTAGCAAAGTTTAATAATGCGATTAATAATTACAACTACAACCATTTAATCTCAGATACATAAGAATGAACTCAGTATCAATGTAATTCTGTAAATTCACTTTCTTGAAGTGGGTGCACTGGCACTTCTATTTCGATGCCAAAATTTTCGGGTACGTCAAGGCAAACTGAACACTCAAAAATGAGATGATACAGGACCTCTTAAATGTGCACTCACAGAGCTGAGCACATCTGAGCCCTACTGGCAGAAGTCTGTGTTAACCAGAGGATCTTGTAAGCAGAAGTACACTAAGCTTAGCTAAATTGCCCGAGAAAGAAAATCGACAACATAAAGATTGATCCAAGAAGAGTCTGCCAATTATTTCTAACCATCAGCTGAATGTTCTGGCCGTTCTAGATAAAAGATCATTTGGAAGGGCATATATGTTTGCACGTTTCCTGGATATTGGACATTATGCTTATAAATCTGCTATGTAAGATTGTTCTGATTATCTGGGGAGAAATAGTCAGCTCCTTCATTTGTTTATTTCTCTATAGACCTAAGTGGAAATTGCTAGCATATCCCTTTATAGAGGGGCTTCCTAGGTGATCCAAGCGGCTTGTACAGAAGGATGGTACTGGATCCCATTCCATTGGTGCTTGGCAGAACAAATAGTAAAATATGCTTTGCTTGACATGAAGTGGTTATTTCAAACAGAAGCAGCACACACTAAAACAGCAGCAATCTCTAATCAAATCGTATCCCTTTGCTGTGTATGGGACATTCCCTCTAAGCAGGGCAGGAGAGGTAACCTCATCTCAAAATTTTGGTGTGGTGCAATGGAGCTGAAGTATGAGATGCTGCAAGCTTGAATATTCACTTCGTTAGACCAAAAGCATCACTTCCATAGGACATAATGACCACTACTTTTGCAGCTTACAATACTAGGCTGTTATATGCAGAATTAGCAAATGCAGCCCAATATATTGCTGCTGAGTCAAAAAGAAAAAGTCAAACAACTCATTGTGTTTAGATTAGAAAAGGAACATTTGGTAGAGTACATAAATACCTTCATGAGGAGAAAATACCAGGTAATAAAGGGCTGCTTAATATGTCAGAGAAAGGTAGAACCAGAACTGATGGCTTGAAACTGAATTCAGGCTGACTGCAATTAGAAATAACATACAGGGATGTACGTGGAGGGGAGAGCACCGCTGCATCTGGCAGCTGAGAGAAAGGATGGAGGCTTAACTTCCCCATATCTTTGCACTGATGGGAAGCGTAAGAAAAGGTGTTAGGGGGAGTGACAGGCAAAGCTGAAGGACATAAGGTGAATCTTTGAAGTGATTGAGAAATGATCTATAAAAACAGGGAGATTTGCATGCATAATAGAGCTGTTGGCTCTATATGGGCTGCTTAGTCTCAGGTTTAATACAATGGCAGACTCAATAATGCCAAGCACTGAGCAGGGGACTAAATGGTGTCTTTTGTCCTGAAGCCATTGTGATGGTCTATCTCAGCAGTTCCAAAAATCTGTTTTTATAGTTAAGCCAAGGTACATATCTATTGTGTGCTCACTAATTACTGTGTGACTTTCCAATTCTCCAGTCTCTAACATAATAGAATAGAATTGGAAAAGATACAGAAAAAAAAAAAGGTGATGGGGATTATCACAGAAGTGGAACAATCTCCTTGCAAAGAGTCAGTAAATAAAATAGGTTTCCTTATCCCAGAAAATGTGGATGTTGTGAGCTGACAGAGGTCTGTAAAGTCTCAAGAGGTCTCAGAAAGTGAGCAAGTGTTTATTCATAATCAATTCTAAAACAAAATATTGGACATAAAAGAGTCCTGAAATGGAAATTGCAAACGGCAGGAAAAAAAAAAAAGAGCAAAAGGAAAGACTTGGCACAGCCCAAACTTAAGCTACAGGACTAGCATAGGATGCAATATCTGTTAAATACCTACGTATCTTCAGAAATTGATTGGATACATTTATGGAAAAGATTAGATCAACTGATGACTGTTAAGACTCCTTAGCAGCGTCCACTGTAGTATGACAAGGGAAAATGGTTTCAAACTAAAATGGATTGGATAATATAGATTGGATATAAGAAAAAGGTTTTTTTATGATACAGGTAGTGAAGCAATGGCACAGGTTGCACAGAGAGGTGGTGGATGTCCCATCCTTGAAGACACTTTAAGTCAGACTGGTGGGGCTCTGGGCACCCTGATCTGGCTGTAGATGTCCCTGTTTATTGCAGGGGAATTGGACTAGATGGCCTTTAAGGATTCCCTCCAACTCCAGTGATTCTGTAATTCTATAGTTCTATGAACTGCAATAACACCAGCTCCACCTCCAGCTGCAGAGGTCTCTGTTTGCTGAAGATGTTGCTGTTTGCCTCTTGCTGTCCTTATGTTCTCCTCTTGGCATCTCTATTGAACACTGTTTTCAATACATGCTAAAAAATATTTGACAATTTGCAAAGTGAAGTCAATTCATTTATTGAATCAAAGGGAAAATCTGTGCCAGAAATTGAAGATGTAAAATGGCTCACAAATTTAGTATATATTGTGGCGTTGACTGCTCATTTAAATGAGTTAAACATGTGCCTTCCAGGTGAAAATCAAGTTATCTCTCCTATTTTTCAATCTATAATGGCTTTCAAAATGAAACATAAATTATGGCAAGCTCGAGTTATGACAAATAATTTTATGCATTTTTATATACTGTCTAAATGAAATACTGTGAAAACCAAAAAATAGGTAGCCTTTCCATTTTGATAAAGAAATTTGAGATAGCTTCAAGATTTCTGAGAAAGTCTTAAAAGTCTTTTTTTTTTTTTTGCTTTGTTTCCAATTCCTTTTTCCATCAAAGTACATTACCTCTGAATTTTCAAATGGAATGTATAGAGTTGCAATCAGACATTCAAATCAAAGAAAAAATTGATCGTGTCTCTTTACTAGGCTTCTCTAACATCTATATTACTAGAGAAATATATCTCTCACTTCAGAATCACACCTTATTTGTGTTATTGCTTTTTGTGTCAGTATGTGCATTTGTGAAAAACTGTTTCCAAGGATGAAGCATGAGAAGAGTGAACTTAGATCAAATATCTCTGATGAGCATCTTGAGAACTAAGAAGTTCAACCACTTCCATCAAACCGGATATTGATGCACTAGTTACAAAACAAAACAAACAAACAAGATCAAATATCCTACTAGTTTTATGTTTTTGTTGCCCTCTTTTTTTTAAATATAATTTTTTAATAAAAGTACATTAAAAATAAGTTTAGATATACTAACTATGTTTTCTATGTGGCCCAAGGCAATTCCCATTCACTCAGGGTGGCCCAGGAAAGCCAAAAGGTTGGACAACTAGGCCTTAGGCAATGATAAATTGCACCAACTGTGCTACACGGCTATTGACAGCACTGTGGGCATTCTTGAAGTCACCACAGGGCTTCAGATACCAGCTTAGAGGGCCTTCTGGTTTTATTTAACAAGATTCCTTTAATGTTCATACTTACTGCCAAAAAATCAAATGCTTAGATTGTTCAGCACAGGAAACCTACAGGTTTAGTTGGTTCTTGTCCAAGAAAATGGTGTCATTTTGTATTAATATGAATACAAGTCATTGCAACAATAGTACAATCCAGGTTTCCTAATGTAATTCTATCTAGAAATAGCTGTACATGATGCATGGCATCCATGGTGATGCTTAGCACAGTAATTCAGTGAATTGATAAGTGGCCAGAAAATGGAGAGAGAATCACTTGAGCTGTTTTATGCATAAACAATATGACATTATAAAGCATTTATCTCTCCATATATCAGGGCAAAAAAAAAAAAAAAAGATAAAACACAAAGCAGCCTACTTTTAAAATCTCCATAAGTAAATGAAAGACACAAAGAAGTGAAAATGAGGATAACAAGTAAGGATCCATTTATAAAATAGAAGCATATTCTCATAAACAGAAGTGAATCAAAATATAAAACCTTTTCAACAAAAAGCTTCAAATTCAGAAGGCATCACCCGCCTCCAATTATAATCACATCCCTTTGTCTTGTCAAGAAAAAGTTATGACCTTCCTACTAAGCTCATGGGCTGTAGGCTGCCTCACACTGCAAAAGGATGGCAGGCTGTAACACCATTTTGAAAAAGAGTGTAGAAATTAGAATTCTTTTTTATTTAACAAATAAAACAAGACTGTGTATTGTAACATAGTAATTCTGGTATTTTCTTTCTTCTTCTTCTTCTTTTTTTTAATTAAACATAACTGCAGATGACAGCCCTTAGAAACTACTGTATTTATAAGGGTGCACTCCAAAGACCTGCAACATACACTACTACCCTCAAATACTTTTAAATCACAGCAGTTTCCTCCCCACTAATGCATTTTGCTTCTCATTATCAATGACTTATTAAAGAGATGCTTGTGTCAATTCTTTTCTCACAGAGTGTATTATAGATGATTTATTAAACACTTACGTAAGTCATCAACGTCAGGTTATGCTTATGCATTATTTTCCTTGCTCATTTCATTAGAATTAAGCAGCTTCTCATAAGGAAGCTATTTATAGTGAAAAGTGTATCCTCGAGTCTGAAAGATCTTCCCTAGCGAATGCAAAGTCAGTCTATCATGTTATATGGGTAATGCTGGCCTAAAATCAAGAAGAACCTTTGTAACAATGTAGGATGACTCCTCCTCTGCAATCTGCAATGCTCAGCCAAGCTGCAGTTAGAATCATAGAATCATTAAGGTTTGAAAAGACCTCTCTAAGATCATCTAGTCCAACCATCAACCCATCCCTACCATGTCCACTAAATCATGTCCCATGTTGTTTGTGTTATCATGATAGGAGAAGTGGAAAACATGTTCAGATCTCTAGCTGTGTCTGGCCATTTTTTTCCCCAAGGTATTTAGTTAGCCCTTGAAAATATGAAACATCTACTGGAAATGTTTTGGTGCATTGTGGTGTGGGAAGAATCCAGCCTGTTTCTGTATCTAAAGACTAACGGAAGATTAAAACAACTGGATTAAGAATATGATTTAGTGGGCAAGGTGGTGGTGAGTTGATGGTTGGACTAGGTGATCTTAGTGATCTTTTCTAACATGATGGTTCTACGATTCTATTCTATGAATGACTATTTATTTTATCATTGTAAAATGCCTTCAGGAGTTGGATCCAAACTTAAGTTCTTATCCCTGTCAGCATCAGTCCAACATGCTGACAGATCCAGGTCTCTGGTGATTATCACTATATTAGGACTCTTCTGAAGAATTGCTTTCCTCAGAAAAAAAACTAAAATCTTTTATCTCAACTTCTTACCAGAACTGGATTGTCTGCTATAGTTTCTGATTTCATGCAGCAAATAAGCAAACCCCATGGCTACCTCTGGATGTCCTGTGTCAGAGTCATTGTCGAGGTGCTGGTGGTCATGAAAAATATTCTTTCTGCAATTTCACCATGTGACACCAGCTTTTGCTCCTCCCATTTGCAAGACATGCAGAGGAAAGCCATGAGCCACACTGCAGAATCACACAATTGTAGGTGTTGGAACAGACCACCATAGATCATCGAGTCCAACTCCCTTGCTAAAGCAGGTTCCCTACAGTAAATATATGGGCAATAATAAATTATGTCACTGGTAAAGAATATATTTTCTTTTTTTCCCCATAACCTGTTTGAGAACCATAGAATCATAGAAACACTATGTTGGAAAAGACCACAAAAACCACAAATCCCCACCATTCCCACTTAACCATGTCTCTCAGTGCAACATCTCCACATTTACTGAATACCTCCAGGGGCGGTAACTCCACCACCTCCCTGGGCAGCCTATGCCAATTACCACTCTTTCTGAAAAGTAGTTTTTCCTAATATCCAACCAGAACCTCCCTTGGCACAACTTAAGGCCATTACCTCTTGTCCTGTGAGAGGTAATGTCAATTATCATCTTGTCAATTATCATTTAGTTTATTGCTTGAAAATTGTAGAGTTATTTCCTTTTCTAAATGGTGAGTCTTAATTAACCTCACTTACTTGCAGCACTGTATTAATCCTGAGGGCTCTTACACCCTGCTGTAATACATATTTAAACTACTAGGAAGAAAACTATTGTGAATTGTAGCAATGCAGCTAAATAACTCTGTTAGAGCACATCTAGATACAAATGCAAAATGCTCTGGATTCCAACTGGGGATTTTGTCAGTGGAACTGAGACCCTGGAATGCTGTCTCCCTTTCCAACTGCCCAGCAATAGATTTCCAACTGCCCAGCAGTAGATTTCTGCAGACTCTTTAAGGCCAGGCTTTTTTCCAAGAGAAGAAGCTGTGGTGAGAACTTTCTTCCATAATGAGATCTGCAGGGAGAGGGGATTTTTGCTTTTTTTTCTTTTCCTGCTGTTGAAAACTGGATTGCCCATAACCACTAACCACCAAATTAAGTGGCATCTGTGTTGAAGTCAGCAGAAAACAAACAAACAGAAACCCCACAGTTTAATGCCCTCTGTCCACTGCTTTTATGTTTCACTTCTACAGGGATTAGCAAAGTTCCCTCCTGTCACCAGGGCAGAAGAGAAAAAAAAATCCATAAATTAACTGTTCACACTCTCACTTTGGTTTGCCAGGTACAGAGCAAATGTATTGAAACAGGAATGCTGAAGCATGTGGACACCTGGAGGGCTGACTCTGCATTTTGCAAACTCTTGCAATGAAATGTGTTTCTCTGCTAGGCTGTTGCTATTCTTGCCATTCTGAAGCACAACTTGAGAGCATCACATTGTAAGGAACCACTTGAATCATCACTTCCAAGCTCCTAGGGCATCCAACACCACATCTCACAAGCCCATTTTTCTAAACTGATTATGTCTTGCCTTTCAAATATTTTTTCTCAGCGGTGATGCATTGGAAAAGGCTGCCCAGGGAGCTGTGGAGTCACCATCCCTAGAGGCATTCAAAAGCTGTGGACATGTGGCACTTGGGGACATGGTTTTTTGGTCACAGTGGGGATGGATTGATGATTGGGCTTAGTGGTAATGATCTTAGCCATCTTTTTGAAATGTTATGACTCCATGATAAGATTATTTTTCTGCTTAGAGGCTGTTCCAGCATTTCTCTCCTCTGATAGCCTTTAATTTTGGGCTAAAACTTATTTCTGAGCTGGGCAGCCCTATTATTTCTTCTACCAGTACTGATTTTTCAATTAAGTAGTTCTTCTCCGCCTTTCATGTTCTTGGTGAGCATTAACCAGAGACCTCATTTTAGTGACTAAAGCAAATGCAGCTCTTTTTCTCTTCTCCGAAAATTGATCTCTCCATGTCCTAGAAGTTCTGAATCTCATTTTGCATTTCCTCAAGATTATATTAGTTGTTCTTAGGTTTGGGTTATCAAGAGTTGGATTTGATGATCCTTATGGATTCCTTCCCACTCAGATTAATACATGATTCTATGATATGAACACAGAGAACTTCTTGTATATATTAACCACGACGATATATCACAGTTCTGGAAATTTTTTCCACTGAATAAATCCTTCTCAATACGCCCTCAGTCCTCCCTGGGCCAATGTGTTTGGGATCCTGGGTGCAATTTGCAATTTGTCACTGTACGGCTTGGCTACAAAAACCCAATTGGTAGAACTAGACTATGTTCATCTTAGCAACAATAATTAAGAATAAACACATCAACATTGGGAAAGTGGCTTGTCTCTAGTTTTTAATCAACTAATCAAAGACAAAAATCTGCATAGCTAATATTCATAAAAGCCTGGCCATAGCTGGAGAAGGGACCAGAAGCACAAAGCACAGAAACACAAAGCTAAATATCTATAGAAATCAATGGGAGCTTGCCATCTGAATACTGTTGTGACTCTGTATATAGGTAATTATGAGTTTCACTCGAAGAGATTATTAGAAAAATATATTTCCTCACATTTTGGAAAGGTCCTTCAAAAGTATGCCAGCATGGCCACAGTTTCAAAAAACATAGTTCAGATCATTAGCCCTTATTTGGAAATGTTAGTCCTTCTTGGGATGGCCGTGATACTACTGTTCACTGAGTATCTTAGTTGTGAGAGATTAAGATATTTCATTGAAGTTAGAGTAGAAGTTTAAATGAGTTTGAATTGGTATTTGAAAGTGAGTATTATTTTGATATATAAAAAAAAATAAAAATAACAGCTGTGTGCAAAGTCCATGAATTCCACAAAGAGCTCAATAATTTTGAGACTCCGTGGAATTTGGAGTTAGGATAAAAAAAACACATTAGAACTACTGCATTACAGTGCAGGATATTTGATGGCACTGGCTCAGTCTTTCACAGTTAATGAGCAATAATCAATGCCACCATTTTCAGTGGTGAGTTGATCCCTGCTTCCTCCCTACTCAACATCCGCAGTTAGACTATTTCCTCCACGCTTTATTGTTTTATATATTTACCCAAAAATTAGGCTCCATCCTGTGAGGCTGCAAAAGGCAAACAATACCCCCCAGATTGAGAGCAATAATAGGTTGTTCTCCATGCAAATTGGACAAAGCAAATGTTGGGTAATTGGCTAAAAATGAGAGTCTGATGATCTCTGTTCCAAACTGTCATTTAAGACAAACAAGTGTATTTGCATGTGTACAATACTGCCAGTGTACAGCTGGAGGAATCTTAATAGTTGGGCTATCGTGTATTGATTGGGGCTAGAATCCACCAGGCAGATATGAGGTGGCTGGCATGCTGGCAATCAAATTAGATTTGTTCCATTCTTGTAGGGTAATTAGGGAATAACAGGTTGATATGATCCCCAGAGAACCTGAAAGCTTTTGTTCTTATAAGTATTTTCTGTAGACATGATGGTTGCCTTGAGCCAGACTAAAGGTGCATCTAGCAATATAACCTATGTCTGATGACTGTCAGAGCAAATATTGGGCAATGTTATAGAGTGGAATTTCCCTACATATTTCCTCTTAGAGTCTGTGTTAGGGGCTTGTTTCACTTTTGAAGGACACATCACCACCAATCAGACTTAATAAAGTCATGTGCTGAAATCAAGTTAGTAAGCCCACTGATCAATAGAGTTCACATTTTTTGTCTTTCTTAATGTGTTCACATTTTCTTAGGTCGTGGTTACAGATCTCAGGCAAGGTGACATAGTATCTGTCCTTATTGTAGCTACACTCTGAGAGTAACATATCCTCTTTCCAGTTCCCTCCCTACTGTTTTATCAGAGATGCATGAAGTGTTCATTGCAAAGTATTTTGTACAGGCGGAGGTGTTGCTGCACAGAAACACAAAGGGAGAGCCACAGATGGAGCCCTTAGAGGTCCGACTTCAACAGAAATCATCTGAGGAAACATTAGGTGAGAAATCAGCAGAGTTAAAAGTTCCTGTCTACTGAAGCATCTATCTTCCATTGCATCCCAGATCTTCCCAGTGTCTTCCAATGAAGGCAGACATGAAAAGCCAGACATAAGAGGGCAAAGCCTAATGACAGGCAAATGGATACTACATGAAAACAAAGTCCACTCAGAAATATATATCCTGACAGGTTCTTTTTTTAGGAGATGGTGCTATAAGCATGGCAGGACATTCATCATGCCGCGGGCAGGCAGAATGACCCCAATCTTAATTGGATCTAGTCTGACTAACCCTCTGGCAGCTCAGTCGAAACAATAGTATAATAACTTGGGAACACACTCTGAATGTGCTGCTTCCTTATCAGCAGGCAGCTGCTCAGCTGTGGTTCACAAATCCTCATCAGATGAAGGGGAGCTGCAGCAGGGATCAGTTTGGTCGGTTCAGTTATAAGCCTGCTCAAGGCCAGGGGCTGGGTGAGTTGCCGTCTCAGAATGCCAGCACTGTAGATAGGATGAGTTAGATGTAAAACGAAAGCTGTGTTTCAAAGGTGCATACTTTTGTTGTGTTGTTGTTTTTTGTTTTTTTCATAGAATGATAGAATCATAGAATCATAGAATGGCCTGGGTTGAAAAGGACCACAATGCTCATCTTGTTTCAACCCCCTGCTATGTGCAGGGTCATCAACCACCAGACCAGGCTGCCCAGAGCCACATCCAGCCTGGCCTTGAATGCCTCCAGGGATGGGGCACCAACAACCTCCTTGGGCAACCTGTTTCAGTGCTTCACCACCCTGAGTGAAAAGATTATTTAATTGAAAGATTATTATTATAATTATTATAATTTAAACAGTAATAATTTAAAATTTGATTGTTTAAACAGAATTAAAGACTTCAGTTATTGTATCCTTGCATTCTTTTGCTGTTAGTGACTCAAATATTAAAAGTCTGTACAGTTTAATCCAAAGAAATAAAATACTTTGGTTTTATTTGGCATGACCAGAGCTAAAATATCCAGGGACACTACATGTCCAGAGAATCATAAGAGTTTATTCTTGGTTCCTGTGTTGTGAACTGAGTGTTTCAAACTAAGAGTGAAGTTTAAAGCAGCAGTAAAGAGACAGTTCAGTGTCTATTTTTCAAAGCGACATAGTGTAAAAGATATCAGCACATAGCACATGAAGATCATAGTGTCTTAGAACCACTAAAGTTAGAAGAAAACACTAATATCAAGTCCAGCCCCAACCCATGACCATCATGCCCAATAACTCATGTCCCCAGGTGCCACATCTCCACATCCAAACACCTTCATGGATAATGACTCCACCACCTCCCTGAGCAGTCTGTGCCAATGCCTCACCACTCTTTCTCAGAAGAAATTTTTCCTAATATCCTACCAAAAAGCTGCATTGTACAGATGGATGTAGACAGTGTATATATGCCAACACTAACAAAATTTGCCTGGCAGAATTTTTGGTTCTCTGTTCTGCTAGTAGGTAGCTTCTTTACTCATGTTCTTCCCATATGTGTCTGCAAGCTTACCCTTCTCCACCCTTTTTCTCAGTGTGGTTTACTGACAGCACTGATCTTTGTAGCAACCTAAGCACACAGGGGTGGTCCTTGCAGCATGCTGTCAGAAGCAGAGCTCCTGGTGAACATAGAAAGATATTCTTGAAATGCAGCCATGTTGATTTTGTATAATGCATGCAGTAAAAAGATAGTAATAATTTGGAGAACTAAACAAGTGATTAAGCAGATAAATAAAATGAAGCATGTCTGTGCATGTGAATAAATGAGTATACATACATAGAATTATAAAATATCCCAAGTTGGAAGGGATCCATAAGGATCACTGGGTCCATTCAGGAAATAAATAGCAAACATTCTCTGAAACAAGCATGTAATACAGTGAAGAAATAAAGGTAAGAAGCAATGTAGCAGATCTTTAGCTTTTCCTGCTGACTCTAGAGATATTTTCTAGTCTGTTTGGTAAGTTTAGTTAAGTGATTTCCTCATGGAAAATAGACTTAAAGAGTGTGAATTGCACCTCAAGTGATAGGTGCTAAGCTATGTCAGATAATGAAAGTATGGAGAATTTATCAGGTAAAACATGTCACATTAAGAAATTCCCCGGACCAGCTCCAGAATGTTGAACGTGGGCAGGAGACACAGGGATAAAGACAGAAAATTCCTGGTCTTTCAAGTTCAGAAATCATATTGTCAATTTCTGTTTCTGTGTGGTCCCCCAGATTCTAATATTCTATTCCAAAATAAGCTGTACAATTCATGTTATAGCAATATCTGAACTGTTATACATTGGTTTAAGGCACAAAAAAAGAGAATGAAACCAGTGACTAAATTAAGCATTTTCTCATCATACTTGATACAACTGATCAAATAAATGGACTATTCATATTGACTTCATTACATATCCTCAGCATCTGTGAATCCTAGAACATTTATTTTCTTTAAAAATAGTGGCAATAAAGAAAAACAGATAATATCCTGTCTCAAAATCTTGGTTAGTGCAAGGTCTTCAGGTTAATGGGTGTATCTATCAGCTTTTCGAGTATGTAGAGAATGACATTTTGGTTATAATTGATGTGTGTCAGCACCACAAGGTACAAAGAAGTGGGAAACAATAGCTATATGCATCTTGAGAGAGATGGAATAAGGGAAGTCTTGAAGACAGATGAACAAGACACTGATATCAACGTTTTGTAGTCCTGAATGGAGAACTGGGAGTCTGGAGAAAAGGTGCATATTTAAGCTTTGCCTGAGTCTACTCTCAAATGATAGAATAACAGAACCATAGTATGGCTTGGGGCTCACCAAGCTGTAGTTCACTGGGTTTTCCTTTCTTCCTTTCTTAAAAATAGGAGTGATGTTTCCCTTTTTCCAGTTACGGGGAGCTTCACTTGACAGCTAAGTCTTTTCAGATATGATGAAGAGTGGCTTGGCCACCACATCAGCCGGTTCCCTCAGAACCCTGGGATGCATGTCATCATGCCCCATAGTCTTGTATACATTCAGTCTCATGAATTAAGGCATGCCTACCATCCATACCATAATAATCTAAAGAAGTTTCTATGAGATGGAGAACTTGAATCTTTAAATTGGAGCTGCTGGACATACTGAATATGAACCCTTTCAAAACTCAAGGTCTTCTTCGTGCACCATGTACCTCTGCAGTTGATTTTATATATTAGAGCACAATTCATCAGCAGTCACTGCAGGTTTAGCTTTATGGTCATGGCACGCAGACCTAAGCTAGTTTTCAAATTCAGTCCTCAGTGTGAATAAATAATTTGTCATTTCCTATTAGTAGTGGTAAGAGAAAGAGCTAATATATCCTGGAAATGTCCCTCTTCCCCACTGAAAGCTGTTGAGTACAGCTAGCCTGGAAATTGAAATAATCTTCCTGAAGGTTTCAGACATTTCCCTGACCCAGGATTCTGCCTGCATCATCTCATTTTGCCACCAGAAAATAAGCCAGGCTTGGAGAATCGTAGAGATATCAGACAAACTCTTCTGGCTGTAGTATGCTGCCTTCTGGATATTTCCTTCTGTTGGAAATATCTGTGGGGGAGTGTGGCCATGGAGAAAAATTTGTCTTGCAGGCAATCAGATTACAGGGAAAACATCAGTATAAAGTTATTGGTCATGCCTGATTAAAATGTGAAATAAGGAACAGTGGGGCACATCATCAAAGAAGAGGCCAAAGAATAGCAGAAAAACAGTGTCACTTCTCATGCTGAGAAAGCAAGCTGAACCCAACCTCTTGGTGTGTTTAAATCACAGTGTTTTTATGCAGAGGCAAGGATTAACTATTCCCTTGGAAATGTTTAGTACATTAACCACACCATCCCTCCACCTCCTCATATTAAAGATATTTTCCACAGCTGAGGGTCAAAAGTTTAGTGAAATTAACTAGTCAGAACATTGGTATTTTATTTATGGGAGTAGCTGTAGTTCTCCAGATGTATCTACAGGAGCACATTCACATCTAATGGGGCTATAGCCTTCTTCTTCTTTGTTGTCCTGTTTACAAGGGTAGAAAGGAAATTCAGACAGGGTAAGCAGAGCCCCTGTCCTGGATCTTACAGTGTTATGGCCATAAATCAAACTTGTTCTCAAGGCTGGAATTATCTATCATCCATGTTATAAATTCTGAAGCCTATGGTATGAGAACAAAACCTGCTGAGATCATGAAGTCCTTTTTAGCAGCTCAGATTCATGCAGAACTGAGCAGATTCAGAAGCAGGAGAAATATTCCAATGATTCCAAAGACTCTATGAAATTAGTTCAATATCTGCAGAACTGAGCACTTTTAGGTACTGTGATGACCAAATCTGGCCCATCATTGATTAACATCTGTCCTGCATATGGAGCTGGAGAAGGATTTCTCAAGGAGAAAGTTATCCAGAAAGCATCTTTATATCCCAAAAATATCATAGCAGTGTCGCTTGGTTTCTTTTACCTGGTCTTCCAGTAGATCCTACACTTTCTGAGGCATCGGAAATTCTGGAGCAAGAGGAAGCATTACTATTTTTAACTCTACTTTCATGACAAATAAGTTGCAGAGTTGGGGTGCACTTTTGCAGTGTTTCTTTCATCTAACTTGCTAGTTTCTTCATGTAAACTACCACACACAAAGAAGGAACCACTTTTAAAGCTAATGAACAAAGTGCACAAGGTCTGTCTGGCTCAGGGTCAGAGAAAGAAAATGAATCATTGAAGATGCTCTAGTTATCATGAGATTTTCCAGATGCTGACAAATATATCTGCAGATACAGAGTATCTTTCATCAAGAATGATAATTAGTAGACTAACTGTATGAATATCAACTTATTGAACCAGGCTTTCTGCAAGGAGTATCTGTGAGATGTGATCTTGAGACCTATAGCAAACACATCTCAAAAAAACCAGTGTTGTAGACTATGTAGCTGTGGGGATAGCATGAGCTGTCCTTCTCTATGTGATGGATTTTAACACATTAAGAATCAGATGTGTAAAACTGCTTGTATAAAGTAAGAGGATACCTAAGACTATAGGATATTTTGTGGTACAGCTGATGGATAATCCTTCCAGAGATGAGCAATCTCCATAAAGTACATGGGAAATGCTTTGAAAAAATTATAGACCTTTTATTCAAACAGAAGTAATTGTGGAGATTTTTGTTTTCCTTCTTGAGGAATTTTCACTGCTTTCTGCTGATGGTCAGATTCTTTGTTTGTTACACCTGTATGATGCCTCTTAGGCAGGGTCATTCTGCCCTCAGCTTTCATATGTTTCAGCTTGCACTCCCTGAAGTGTGTATTCTACTCAGCACTGTCAAGGCCATACCAGGAGTCCTATGTCCGATTCTGAGCTCTCCAATAGTAGAGAAACATGAATATACTGGGAAGAGGCCAATGGAGGGCCACAGAAATGACCAAGGGATTGGAGCACATGGAGGAAAGTAAGATAAAAGAAGAAAAAAGAGACCCCACAGGTGTATACTCCAGTGGACTCTTCCTTTATTCAAATAAAGAAAGCAGAAGACTCTTCTGGGGGGAAATATGACCAACCAAGCCTATTGACGCAGAAGTTTTCCCAACAAAAGGATAAAAGAGCTTGAGCTGTTCAGCCTGAAGAAGAAGAATCTCAGAGGGATCTTATCCGTGTCCATAAATACCAGAAGGAAGAATACAAAGAGGACAGAATAGGCTTTTCTTCAGTGGTGTGACACTGGGACAAGAAGTAATGAGCACAAACAGGAACACAGAAGGTTTCATCTGAATGTCAAGGATCACTTCTGTGTCATGTGGGTGACAGAGCACTGTCACAGGTTGTCTAGAGAGACTGTGGAGTCTGCTCTTCAGAGATTTTCAATAGCTACTTGAACATGGGCTTGGGCACCCTGCTATAAGTTGTCTACTTTGATCAGGGATTGGACCAGATGGCCTCCAAAGGACCCTTCCAACCTTAACCAGTTTATAATTCTGTGATAATTTCAATGGTGAACAGGATATCGGATAAAATGCCCTCTGAATGTCCATCAGTCTTTCCAGGTGTTGTGCTTTTTACTCAGAAATGCTGTATCTTTGAGGACCACCAAATAAGAGGCCACTTGAATCCCTCAAATTCCCCTTGTTTTAACAACTACTCATTCAAATACTACAGTCCTGGTAAAAAGACAGTTGAAGTCTTTCTCTTTACACCTTTCTTTCTGCAGCCAGCCATATAAGGGAGGGATAAGAAACAGAAATCCATAAATACTAGGAGTTGAAGCCAAGTATTGTCTCATGAAAGGCCATTGCTTTCAATTCACCATTTCCCAGAGGATTATTCTGACCCCTCCTTACATGACCAAACTTCTCACTGTGCAAATGACTCAGCCCAAGAGGCCATTTCCAATGACTTTATTCACATTTTTATATCCCTTTGGTGATTTCTCTTTACACAGTGCCCCCACATTTTTCTTTTAATTTCTATCCCAATTTTCAGTGTGCTACATCATTATGGTGAGGGGCGGAGATAAGGAATATATTCAGGACCAATGTTTTGAGTGGGGGGGAGGAGAAAACAAAATAACAGAAAATAATTAGCTGTTATTACTATTCTTAACTGGATTTGTTAAAGTCTGTTCAATGCTCATCAGTGAAGAATCTTGTATTTTAATGCAGAATTCTTTATAGTAAAAATGATTTACCAGGTAACATTCATCCCTTATTTGTTTCTGATGAAATAACATTTTGCTGCACTGTATTTTCATGATAGTGAAATACCACTGTATTCCTAGCACACAGACACTTTGCCTTATTTATTGTGCATTTCACAACTCCTTTTTGCATTTCCACAGGTACAGACAACAGTGTTCAGAGACAGCTGCTGCATGTGGTAAGAGTGTGGATAATGAAATGTTGAGAGTTATCTATGAGTAAATCTCCAGTATAACTGAAAGCAAACACCATTTTTGCGATCTATGAAACAAATTATAAGATATTTTTCTATTTTCCTGTCCTTTCCAGAAGGAACTAATGTTTTTCAGTGCTCTTAAGAGAGAAAAGAGCTCCTGTTATTTGTCTGCAAAGCAGAGAACTCACTGGAGAGCTGGGAGAAGCAGCTTGAAGTCTTTGCATGCCACAGAGGAGGGATTTAATCCTAGGCAGTCTTCCCTGTGTCATTCTGAAGGACCAGGTTTCTTTCTTTCTTTACTTAATTAACATTAATTTGATACCTACAAGGTATACTTGGCCATACAAAGATGTCTCCTACATCTTCCTGCTGAAAATTTCTTAATAGTCCTGTAGGGCCGTTGCTGTGGTACCGTGACTCATACTTACAAATGTGAGTTTAACATTTGCTGTAAGTCAGCTAAGTACATGTCCTACTCTCACTCATGATTGGGGCTGTTTAACACATTCCTTATCATAGAATCATCAAATGGCTTGGGTTGGAAAGGATACCAAGGATCATCAAGTTCCAACTGCCCTGCCACATCCAGCGCCATCAACCTCCACATTTAATACTAGACCAGGGTGCCCAGTGCCACATCCAATCTGGCCTTGAACATCTCCAGACGTGGGGCATCCAAACTCTCTGGGCAGCCTGTGCCAGTACCTCACTGCTCTCTCTGTGAAGAACTTCCCCCTGACATCCAATCTAAACCTTCCTTCTTTGAGCTTAAAACTATTCCCCTTTGTCCTATCACTGTGTACTTGAGAAAAAGTTGATTCCCCTCCTGTTTATTCCTTTTAAATACTGGAAGGCTGCAATGAGGTTTCAATGCAATCTTCTCCAGGCTGAACAAGCCCAGCTCCCTTAGCCTGTCTTTGTATAGGAGGTGCTCCAGCCCTCTGACCATCTTCATGGCCCTTCTCTGCACCCTCTCCAACAGCTCCACATCTTTCCTGCATTGCATTTGTTAACAACAAATCCATGGGAAAATAGTCACTGAAGTATCTCACTCATCCAGTAGAACAGGAGATTTTATTAATACAATACAATAATATTAATACAATTTTATTAATACAATATTCCACTTCTTATGGGTAGATAGCTGAATTAATTGTTTCTTCTGCAAACATTCTCATTTTCAGAAATGCTGTATGCTTGCGTATGGTATGTAAAGACTAGAGATTTTTAATGATAATTTAGAAATCTGAATGCTGTTTGATTGAATTCGGTTTGATTTGTTCTTCCCGGTTCCAAAGAAAGGGGTAAAGAAACAGCAGGAGATTGATTTACTGAAAATAAATTTGCCATGACACCCCAGACCACCCTGGGAGGGTTTTCCAGAGCCAAGAGCAGAAATGGGAAAGTCCTAGGTCCTTGATATCAATGGTGATTGTAGTAAGGATTTTTACATAACCAAGTATGCACAGAATAATTCAGGTGGTAACCAAAACACTGTTCATCCCATTCAAATTAGTCTCCTGTCTTTGCACAAAGCTTTTCTCATCTGTGTGTCTTCACTTCCTGTGAAGATCAGAGCAGGACTGGCACAGACGCTACAGAAGTTTGTATTTGATGTCTTGGATTTGCAGTTAATAACCACTCATGTCTGAGTAATTCTCTTTTCTCACAGAGTGGGGCACATACCTGTGCTTGAAACTTCTGTGATCTGAGTAAGGGACTGATAAATTCAATTCTTCCTTAATGCATCCATGGACATTTAAATATGTAAGATATTTCAAGTTCAGCATGTTTGACATCTTATCCTAAGAAATAATTCACTCCCTGAGCCATAAATAGTGTTTGAAGATGCCTGAATGGTGAAAGAGGAATTTCTTTCACATTGAGATATACTATTTGTTGCTTGCAATGAAACAAAAATAATCATTAAATCCAAAGGTAAAGTACCAAGTCAATCAGTGCTTTGAACAGTGTGAGTATTTAACTAAGCTTTTTTTGTAAAATGAAGAAAATTTAGAAATGGGAGTCTCTTTCAAACCCTGAACAACTTTCTCTTTCACAGGAAAAATTAGAAAATTATTACCTTGCCTTCCCATTTCTCCCTGTTTCTTTCTTTCCATTGACACTTTCAACACCTTTGGGCCCTTTCTGGATCATTGGTGGTAGAGCCATCATCCCTGAAGGTGTTCAAGAAGTGTGGAGATGTGGCACTGAGGGACATGGTTTAGTAGGCATGGTGGTGATGGTTTGATATATGGGCTTAGTGATCATAGTGGTCTTTTCCAAACTTAATGGTTCATTGATTAATGATTCTATAAACTGTAGAAAACTGTCACTTGTTGAAGAATCAAGGAAATGTAATAGGAGCATTCATGTGCTTGATAGCAAAATGCCTCAGAATCATGCAAGAGACCATTTTCACCTACTAATATCGTCAGGGGATCAGCAGTCCAATACTGGACAGGTCGCTCTAATCTAGAAACTATGCAGGTTGACATGACTTGGAAACACACATCTCCTCACAATCAGTGCTCTCAGCTGCAGAATACTACTGCTGTTTTGACATTTCAACCTCTTAGGGAAGCTCTGATAAGACATTGCAATAATAGTACTTTGAAAACGGTAAGTGGCACATTAAACTGTGCTTTGATTCCTTGGCTCCCAGTGATAACAAGCATTCACCAACAAACACTGGTTATAAAGATGCAGCACAACATGCACCAGGAAATTATAGACAGAAAAATCAATCATCTCAGATTACATGAAAGCAAAGCTAACCTGTGATGTAAAAGCCAGGACTTCTGTTTTTATGTCTGAACTGTCCTGGCAGATGATAAAGATACTATCAGTTACTAAAATAAAAAAAATGCATCCTTTTAAGAAAATATATCTGAACCCACAGAAGAAATGCCAGCATTCTTTTTTTGGATGAGGGTATTCAGTATTCCCTCTTCTGCATATGAAAACATATGTAAGATATAGTTATTTTGTGTTTAAAAGTACATGCAGTAATTGATTATTTTCTGACGGATAAAATCAGAATACCCTGTTGGCAATGTCTGTAAGGCTCATAAGTAATGCAAGATGCATACAAGTATATTTTCAAACCTTTCTCGACTCTGCTGACTGGCTCAGAAATCTCAGTGTGAGTTTATAATTTGCTGTTGCTTTTCAACATGCCATACACAAGAGAGAGGAAGGAAGAGATACTCAGAGGGATAGTTAGCTGGTGAAATGGGTAAGAGGAAGAAGATTGAAGAATCTCATTCTACTGAAGTTTTACTGACATTTCTTCCGATGGATGGCAGCCTGCCACCTCAACATTCCTTCTTCTATTTTTGAAGTGTCTTATCTTCTCAGCTGTGTGTTCATATGCTTTGTTAATGAGCGTGATATATAATACATTTCACACAGAGCATTGCAAGCCTGATTTACAAAGGATGCGGTGAAAACCTGCCTCTGCAATGAGATGTGAATCCTAATGTAACAGGATTTTCTGGAAAAGTTATATAGCTGTAAATAATGGAAGAAGGATAAGAATAGACAAGTCAAGCCCATACCTGAGATGCATCTTAATTACTCCTCTTAGTACAAGTATGTAGCAGTACATGTTGCTTCTGGTCAGTTCAAACGGGCACAATTTTTCACAACCGGGTTGGTTGGAAAGGATCCCAAGGATCATGAATCTCCAAACCTCCTGTCACATGCAGGGCCACCAACCTCCCCATTTAGTACCAGACCAGGCTGCCCAGGGCCCCATCCAATCTGGCCTTGAACACCTCCAGGGACGGGGCATCCACAACCTCTCTGGGCAGCCTGTTCCAGCATCTCACCACTCTCTCTGTGAAGAATTTCCCCCTGACGTCCAACCTTAATCTTCCCTCCCTCAATTTAAAACCATTTCCCCTTCTCCTGCTGTTTTCTACCCTTTCAAAGAGTTGATTCCCCTGCTGTTTGTAGGCTACCTTTAGGTACTGAAAGGCTGCAATGAGGTCACCCCGCAGCCTTCTTTTCTCCAGGTTGAACAAGCCCAGCTCCCTCAGCCTGTCTTTGTAGGGGATGTTTTGATGTTTTGGGCTCAATTTGTGTGAGATAGACTGGCTATGGTTTATTGTCTGTTTTCATCAGTCAATCTGCCTCTTGGAATAACTGAATCATAGTATCACTAAGATCTTCTATTCCAACCATCAACTCATCACCACCACGCTCTTAAACAATGCCCCCAAGTGTCACATCTGCACATTTGAACACCTCCAGGGACAGTGACTCCACCAACTCCCTGGGCAGCCTGTTCCAATACCTTACTACTCTTTCTGAGAATAAATTTTTCCTGATACCCAACCTGAATCTCTCCTAGCAGACCTTAAGGCCATTAGAAAGTTCTGTCTTCTCTCCCTGGAATCTGTTTAGATACCTCTGAAACCTCTTCCAGATCTTCTGATCTGATTGTGCTATGAAGCCTATTGAAAACTAGGCATCCCTGAGACGATCAAAGCAGTTCTATTCTGCTGAATTCAGACCTAGTGTAGGTCTATAGATCCTGATAGAATGAACAGGCTTCCTTAATCCTGTTTCTCCATTTCACTTATGCCTTTGTTATTATTTTAGTTTAGAAGACTATTTCTAAAGCCTATTGAAATCACTGTTGGATTCACTATTTCAAATATAGGAAAATATTCACAACTAAGAACCCTAGAGGATGTGTTTCATTCTTGATTTTTAGTTGTATCTGTTTTTTTGAGAGCTCAAAATGAAATTTTATCAAGTCAGGGCAACTTGAGTCGTAGAACTACTTTTTCCTATTTGATTGCAATACATTTTGTCTACCAATGCAAACAATGTTCTTCTTTTCACTAAGAAAATGAGATATTGACTCCTGACATGAACAGATACTTTCAGCTGTTGATTTATTGATAACAATACGTGCACATTTTTAACTACAAATCAATAATTCAATTCCATTGAGTTGCAACAGCACAAAAGCTTGACAAATGTCTTCTGGGGTGACTCTGAGGGGAAAGGGCAAGAGGGGTTTCAACACCTTTTTATCTTTCTGCACCACTCATCCTGGTGTCATTTTCTTCAATTTCAAGCTTTCAGTTTTGTTAAGATTTACCTAGAAAGAGCAGAAAAATGAAAAGATAGTTATTGAAAGCTGAAATGCTCAGGCTTGCTATGATTCAGTCAAGTTTTTTTGACCAACTACTGTCTAGTACCTGGTCTACAAATAAGACTTCATTTTTCTGAAAGTTGTCTGCAGAGGCATACAAATCAACTTCTCCATCAACATAAGCCTAAGCTCTTCAAGTAAGACTCACATCTTTTGCAGGGTGGTATGACACTTCTTTTGAGGTCTTTGCAATACAAGTCCCCTATATATAGACCATGAATAGCTTCTCCTTGACAGTAATGTTTGCTAATATTCAGTGTCTCTCACTGCTAGTTTCTCCAGGAAGCAACAAAAACAAAGTCACAGTTCCATGTCAGAATCAAAAAGGGAAGTGGGTGTGATTCTGCTGGTTTGGTACAAAATCAGAAGTTCCATTGGTTATTTTAGGATTTTACTTTCACACGTTTTCATCACTTGCTATTGAATGTCTTGCTTCAGTTTAAGTTTGTTAAAAGTCTTTCAGCCTTTTTTTCAGCTGCAGGGCAGCCGAAGTCATAAGGCTCTTAAAAAGTCTGAACAGAAAAACAGATGATAAAATCAGTTTCTCCAACTTAAGACAGTCAATAGAGCTTGCTGTATTGTACTGCTTGCTGTATTCCACCCTATTCCATATGATGTTTTTAATGGAACCATTTTTTATTTACGCGTACCTTTAACTTTTCTTAGTGTTTTATGGTATCAAATGGTGTTTATTTTAATACTCTTCCTTGCCACTTCTTCTGGAGAGCTCTTCGCTGGTAAGTACTTTTTAGAGCAGTTTTCTCCCAAGTGTAACTCAGCAATAAATTGGTAGAGAATGAGATGGTAAATCTTAATGCTTTCTAAAAGCAGTGGTGCCCTTGAAGGATGAAGTGGAATTACAACAAAAACAAGAAAAGTTTTTGTCAGATTTAATTTTTAATAATAATATCTATAATGGAATTATGAATATTTGGATTTTTTCTCTGAATCTTGATGTGCTCCCATAATTTTTCTTGGGTGGTGATGGGCAGTAGGGAAAGGCAACATGGGAGACAGTGCTAAACTACAGGGATTCCATAGAAGCATTTTGCTAAAAGGCAATTGATAAGGAACAATATGATTTGATGTCTTCCCACCATTTCTGTTGACATCTGAACCTAGATCTTTCTTTCTCTGGATTAAGTCTACATGGAGCTACACAGCTACCTGGAACTACAAGTCTATACAATGTACAAGTCAATATGAAGCACAACTGAGAAAGAAATTGTATCCTTGTGGTCTGAATTGACTGAAGTGGAACATACACACACAATGAATTAATAACTTTTTCAATTTGCTTAATCTAACATTAACCCCCAGTGCTAAAATCATGTTTTTCTATACATTGGACTATTCAGGCTGGAACGAGGCTCTGTGCAACCTGAACTAGCTGTAGGTGTCCTCCTTCACTGCAGGGGAGTTGGACAAGATGGCCTTTAGTGGTCCCTTTCAACTCAAATGATCCTTTGCTTCCATGATTTCTGGACACACCATTTTGAAGTACCTACTAACTAAAAATGCAGAACATAAGACCAGTCTATGTAAACTGCAATGAGAGGTCTGTTTCTTTCCTTCTTCTGTTTTGAAGAATCCAACCTGGTGACACTGCGCTATACCTGAAGCCTTGACTGCAATCATTACTACAGTGGATTATCTTGTAAATTTTTATTAATAGGAGCTCAAATATTGACTCACTGAAGAAAAAGTCTTTGATAATTTTGAATCGGACTGTTTTTTCAAGGTCAGTTGAACATTCCAAGGCCAAATTCTATTTATTTTATTATTTTTTTTATAGCAGCTTGCCTCTTCTTCAACCTTTTGTGTTTTTCTAAACCCATACAATCAGTAAGTACATAGTTATGAAAAGAGCAAATCAAACTGATCTTGAGGCAACTAGAGAGCAGATTTGGATCAACTTCATCTGTATTTAAGGACCTGCAAGTAGTCTCCCTGCAGCCTGACATCTTTTATAGCTTACAATGAGAAGGCAATGTGTTTGCCATGTGATTCACATGGCATAATTTAAATGCCTACACTAGAATGAGACAAAACACACTCTAGACTGTTTATGATTCTGAATAGCTCTCTGTGGACTACAAGAGTTTTCAGGAGACAGGTTAGGAGTCAGTATCTGCAATGAGCCCCATTAAAAGCGATCTGTCCAAAATATTGGGGCTAACATTACTGAAACATCACAAAAGGGAAAGTTGTGCAAAATTTCTGCTCCCAGGACACCTGTGATGGCCTAGAATCCCAACCCCTTGCCTTGGCTGCACTCTTTAAATCCAAGCAAGGGGCTTTCCATTACATTGGTAAATGCCAACTGATTGTATTTGTATTTACAACTCACTTGCCTTCAAATGCTCGGAGGAAATGTTTCTGCTAGTATTTCTTTCCCATAAATATTTATTACTCTGCTGATTGGAGCTGAGGTGGTTTATTTTTGTGTGAGTAATTTTTGCAGGGACTTTGTACATGAAAAATTAATGAAAGGAGAAACATTCATTTATTTAATCTTCACATTGAAGCATAAAAATTTTTCACCTGCTATGATAAGGAAAAACTTTCTGTTTAAAGCTTGTTTTCATGACATGGGGGCAACGCCTTATTGAACAGCTGTTGTAACTCAGCATTGTACATGCAGTTTTGTTTCTTGCTTCTCTGTAGCACCTTCCATTCAACCTTCTTCTCTAATGGATCCACTAATGCCCGTCTCACATACTGAATCACTGAATCATAGAATCATAGAACGATAAAATCACAGAATCATAGAATGGCCTGGATTGAAAAGGACCACAATGATCATCTAGTTTCAACCCCCCTGCTATGGTGCAGGGTCACCAACCACCAGACCAGGCTGCCCAGAGCCATATCCAGCCTGGTCTCGAATGCCTCCAGGGATGGGGCATCCACAACCTCCTTGGGCAACCTGTTCCAGTGCTTCACCACCCTCTGAGTGAAATACTTCCTCCTAATATCTAACCTGAACTCCCCTGTCTCAATATAAAACCATTCCTCCTTGTCCTATTGCTATCCACCCTCATAATCAGACATCCCCCCTCCTGTTTATACACTCCCTTCAAGTACTGGAAGGCCACAATGAGGTCTCCCGGGAACCTTCTCTTTTCCAAGCTAAACAAGCCGAGTTCCCTCAACCTTTCTTCATAGTAGAGGTGCTCCAGCCCTCTGATCATTGTTCTCTATTGTAGGTACTTTCACAACGCATCAAAGAAAAAACACATGGGGAGATGGCAGAGAGCTTTCTTACCCCCAGTATTACTGAGCCCAGAAGCACTGATAATTTCTCTGACTCCAGCAACCAGACTGAAGTGCATTTTTTTAATAAGAAGTTATTTAATATAATTTTTTTTAATTGGTTTTCTCTGAGTTTCTCATGGACCAAATTAAACCCATAATGTGCTCTGATAAATGTACTGATATCCCAGTGCTGATATGTCACACAGTGAGATGCTCTTTATTAAACCAATTTTTCTTTTTAAATCACCTTCCTCAGAAGGGAGCTAGGAGAGAAGGAAGATACTCTCATGGCCCATGCCCCTGCCTGGGGTGATGCTCCCTGCTCTAAGCTACTGACAGAAGTGGCTAAATAGGTACATAAGTGCAAGAGGAGCTGCTTGTTTCTTCATCTGAGTTCATCCTTGATCATTGTGTATAAAAATAAAATTCTAGGAGCAAGAAACATCTTCTAAGGCAGTGTATGGAGCAAAACAGTCAAACTCCATTTGCAAAACCCAAGCATGGCTGAGGGCTTAAATGCATTAGCTGTTATACCCATGTTTTTCAAGGGACAGTCTAAATTACATCATTGTATTTGAGCATATTTTAGCCAGAACAGCAAAGTGAACAAGCCCTGGGACAGTCTAAATTACATCATTTTGTTTGAGTGTATTTTAGCCAGAACAGCAAAGTGAACAAGCCCTGGGACATTTGCATGGTCTGCACCCTAAAGCGAGCTGGAAAACTAATTGCTCTTGTAGCTTTTCAGAACTACTGCGTTATCCCTGTTAGGCTGGTTCCTGGAAAAGGTTCTGAATCATTTGCTCATAAAATCCAGAAATGTACCACTTGGGTTTGATGTCTTTCATTCAGAAAACAGGACTAGAATGGGAGGTGCGACCCATTTGACAAAGCAATTAAAAGCATCTTTGCCAATAATTTTGTCAACCTGAAAGGAAGACTTGAAATACTTCAACGGGTTGTGATAGCAGCTGTCCATTAATAGAAGTAATTGGAGATCAGACTATTAAGCACCTGGGTGATGACAGAGACTGGTCCCTAAAAGTACAAAGGCAGTTCAGAAAAGGTAACATTCCATGGCAGTGCACAAATATCTGCAAAACCAAGGAGAGCAGCCAGAGGTCTGCTGCGAGATCCCAACATTATCAGCGTCCCTACAATATCAGAACAGCTTGTTGGACTGGCTGCTGTGATGGATAACACAGACTTCCCTGGAAAGGCAGGCATGTTAGAGATCCCCAGTTGTCCCGTCCAACCTGCACGTTTACAAAGATGTTTGGTGCTGGACAGATGTGGAGTATCCTACCAGAGAGTGAGTGATAGAGAAAGGGAGACAGAAAGGGAAAAAAAGAGGGAGAAATTGAAGCAGCACCAAGTGAAAAATAATCAAAGATAAATAAAGTCGACACAAAAAATGACTTTCATTTTTTCTTGCCGGTACTCTAAAGTGAGCAGGATGAGCAGAGCTTTAATTTGCCTCCTCGCAGACTCAGCGCTGCTGATTCATTCAACTAGGCAAGGCTACTCTGTTCACTAACATATAGTACCAATTTATATGCTAATCGCCTTCGTTTGTAAATCAAGCAGTCTTCTCCACTGCCTCCCCCCACCCTAAATTCACTGGTGAGATATGCAGTCCATCTCTGTACACGGGGCTGGGAATTGCCAACTCTGAGACACACAAGATATCAAATCCTAAATAATTGGATCATTGATGGAGTTCATCCCTGTGGATTAAGTTGCTGTTTCATCTCAGCCTCTCACCTGCTCAGCAGGAGCCTTTCTAAAGAGTTCTATAATTAGCCAAGCCTGAGAAAAGTTGTAAAAAGGAGATCTCTCCTTTTTTTTTTCTATCCTCCAGATTTATTTGATTTTCTTCTTCATAAGTCAGAGATCTCTCATGGAAGGATAAGTTTGGACAAGGAAGTGACACCATTTGTTTCTAGAACTCTTTTCTACTTTTGACCAGTCTGCAAGCACCTGAATAGGACAAGTGTGGCAGCTGCCAGTCAATATTCAGGGAACAGCTGGAAATCAAATGGGACCATTTCAGGCACCTCTCTATCCGAGATGAAGGATGGGAGATATAAGTTATTTACAATCCGTGGGGGAAGGACTCCCCATGGACCAGAAATAGGCAACTTGATCTCCCAAAGGAAAGTCCAAGCTAAGTTCATAGCGACTTTAACCAAAAAAAGAGATGAAAGTTACAGAGCAATCACACACTTCCAGAGGTAAACATATCTCTTCAGAGAAGCATTTCCTTCAAGGTATTTGTTAACATTAACATGCTTTCTTGCAGGCAGTTTTCGGTTTCTTCACACCCCAAATGATCCCCAGTATGTGCTATTCATGCATGGACAGGAAAAACCTACTGCTGATGACTTTTGGTGAATTCTGACTGTTTACTTTTGAATACAGTGACTGTATGAAATTCTGCAATAAAGGGAGGTGCTTTATAAGTAACAGAAAGCTGAGTTGTGACAACTGTATTAGTGAAGCAATGGAACAAGTTGCCCAGAGATGTGATAGAGGTCCCATCCGTGGAGACATTCAAGATCAGGCTGGACAGGGCTTTAAGTAACGTGATCCAGCTGTAGCTATCCTTGTTCATTGCAGGGGAGTTTGCCTAGCTGTCCTTTAAAAGTCCCTTCCAACTCAAATGATTCTATGATTCCTTATCTCACAGGCTGAAGGTCATGGCCTGTTCTGAGAGAATCAAGTTGGTTGTGTTTATTTCTGCAGCTACAGTCCTGATCTTCTGGGAAAGAGAAACAAGGAGAATCCTCTGTTTTCTACCCTACTGGCTTCCTCTAACATCTTTCTCTCTTCCAAAACAACTTCATCTTATCACTCCCTGTTTTGCCCTTATGGCCAAGAAGATCAATGGTATCCTTGGACGCATGAGAAAGTATGTGGCCAGCAGATTGAGGGAAGTGATCCTCCCCTTCTACTCTGCTCTGGTGAGGCCATATTTAGACTACTGTGTCCAGATCTGGGCTCCACAGTTCAAAAAAGACAGGAATCTTCTAGAAGGAATCCAGTGGAGGGCCACAGAGATGATGAAGAGCCTGGAGTATCTCCCATAAGTGGAAATACTGAGTAACTTATGTCTGTTCAGTCCAGAGAAAGAAGACTGAGAGGGAATCTGATAAATGTTTATGAGTATCTAAAGGCAAGTGGGAGGCAAATGGATGAGACCAGATTCTTGTCAGTGGTGCATAGCAATAGAATAAGGAGTAATGGCCTAAAACTTGAACAAAGGAAGTTCCATACAAACATGCTGAATAACTTCTTTATGGTAAGAGTGAGAGAGCACTGGAATAGGTTGCCTGGAGAGGTTATGGAGTCTCCTGTGGAGATATTAATGACCTGTCTGAGTGCCTACCTGTGTGACTTATTGTGGTGTACCTGCTTTAGTAGCGGGTTGGAGCCGATGATCTCTTCCCAAGCCCTGCAATTCTATGAAAAACTGAGCTGTCTCTTAGCTTGACTATGTGGTCTTGGATCCTCCAAGCTTTTGAATGGTCTTTCTCAGTCTGAATCCCTATTCCTTGATCTCACCACTAGAATCATGACTTTTGCCAGCCCTAGGACCCCTCCATGACTGATCACACAAAATCTTCCAGAGGAATCTCACCAGGTTCTTGCAAAATGTTATCTCCACTTCTTTATTGTACTAGAAAGGTCTTTCCTGTTAGCCCCCAAGTATGACATTTTTGTCTAATTCATTATTAAAATACATCCAAGCCTCTTTCTTTTGTTGCTCCCATCTGCTGAACCTCCTGGGCTGCCGATTGAGCCTGCACTTAGCTTGACAGTGTGCTTTATGCTATGAAATGTTATCCAGTCCCTCTCCCTGTTCTCACCAGGCATCTAGTTCTCCTTAGATGATGTTTCAATCCTTCTCTATATTGACAGCATCCCTGAAATGTTTACCTCCAAATGTTTTCTTGGCAAACACCTATGGGTTTTTCAAAGGTGTGAAGCAAACATTCTAAGTAAGAAAAATACTGCAACTTAACAGAGGAATCTAACTATTGACTTCTATCTTGCTCTCATCATAGCCTTTTCTCTCCCTGCAGCTTCCTTAAAATCATGGAATCATAGAATCATTAAGGTTAGAAAGGACCTCTAAGATTATCTAGTCCAATCATCAACCCATCACCACTATGCTGCTTTTCTGAGCTGCTGGAAATTATACGTGTAATGAAAGAAAGCAATAAAATCTTTATTGTGAAAAAGAATGGCAGTATTTTGATCATTATTATTAAGACACCATCACTGGGAGGAAAAATCTTCTTGTGTAACTGAGCCACGTAATATCTTTATCAAGTACGACCAAGTTCTGCCAAACAATGAAGCTGATTTGTCACAATCAAACACCTAGTTATACTCCACCTATCTGGAGGCCAAGAAATGTTCTTGGTCTGCATGTGCAGTGGCTTCTAGGGAGGAATCATATGGTTGGTGCTTGGCCATTTCCTCTGCTGCTGGATTTTCTGTGCTTAAGTCAACTCTGCCTGTCCCTGTGTCCCTGCATTTCAAACAGGTTGCCGTTCCTTTGAAGACTGAAGCTGCTTATTTCCTATGTAAATTCAAAAAGCCCACAAGTAATCGAAGTCTGTGTTGACTGAGGCCTCAAAGTCCAAATTACAATATTTATAACAGGTCCAAACATGAGCTAATGCCAAGAAACTACCATTTTTTTCAGACAACAATTGATCAAAGCTGAGAAACTCCTGATACACATTAAGCAACCCTTTGATTTTCCATTCCTTGAAAATCCTCTGCCCACATAGCTCAGGAGATGATAGTTTGCTCTTTCAATCAATTATTTCCATTGAACAGAAATTCCCCTGCACTTCTCTTTCTTCCCATAGAATCTACTTGCTCCTTTCTCTCCTGCTTTCAAATCACTTCCAATATTTTCACAACTTTCTTTGGTCATTCTTCCACCTGTAGAGAGGTCACTTGACAAAGTGTTGCCACAAAATGTCATATTTTAATTTTGAATTTCCACGGCCATGATGTTGGCATCTTCTATTAGCTATGTGTCAGCTGTAACAGCAGGCCACTTCACGTGGGCTACAAAACCTGCTGGACATATGGGAAATAAGGCCATGTTAGGTGCCATCACCAGTGCTTAGCACACTGAGGAAGGTGAACTGTAGAAAAACGAGTGCATTTATACAAAATGATGTGAGAAAACTTGTGACAACACTGGAAGTGAAGCATCTGTCTCAGAGATTTCCTTTTAGTGTCTGCTCTGCAGCAAAACTCATGCTTTATCCTGAGGTGCTGCCCCAAATACGTATGTAAACTTGGTTTTTACCTCTGTAAGCTGAGCTCTTTTCTTTTCACGCTGGTCACAGTCTCTGCAGGAGGGCAGCAAATTGCAGGGTTTATAATTAAACGGCTCATTCACAGTCGCAGTCACCTGCAGGAGGCAAAAATGAGCCAGCCCTGTAGGATCAGGTAAAAAAATCACTCATGCTTTTGCTGAAGCTGAACTTGATTGAACTTGATCTTGTTGGTTGAAAAAATCAGTTTCCTCATCATAAACAGAAGAGAGGAAAAACAGATTACATCAATTAACAAAATAAATGAATAAATAAATGAATCATCATCAACAACAATAAAAAGCATTGCAAATAGACATATAAAAAATGCTCCCCTAGCTAATTGTTGTTTCCTGCTTAATTCCTGTTCTCCATCCAGAGTTCTGTCAGCACATTTTTCAAGTATGTCTTAGATGCTGAACATCTTTCTAATGTCAGTTTGGCTGCATAAATTCACTGTATTTAACCTGCCTCAATGTATTGCAACAGATGTGCATATTTACATGTATGTTTGATTATGTGTATGAAATAGAGGGACATGCATTTGTGGGTATGTATGAAATGTATGTGCAAAAATGTATCTATGGAAATTAATATATGGAAATGCATATGAACACATCTGCATGCATATGGTGTGCATTTGTAAGAGGTTTAGGGTTAGACTGTCACTTTGTACCACTTATGACATATTTCTCCTTGACCACTGTGTGGTTCATGGCAGTGACTCTCATTGCAGAGATATACTTACACACTCGGGCAGGTGCAAAGTGTTAAAGCATTCCTGGTACCAACCAGAAAAATGCCTGTCACTGCTGTCTCTGCTCAGGACACACTGAAAAAGGAATTCAGCCCCTCTTCTGCATTGACTTCGATGTTCAGGCCTGCACCTTAATTTTTTCAGAGATCTTGATTAATTAACCAAATACCTTGATGATGTCCTGCAATAAACAAGTGTTTAACACTGCCCAACTGCTGCTGCCAGTAGTTACATATTTACATAGTAGAAAACTTGTGCTTGCCATGTTATTTACTTCAAATTTCTACAAATTTGGCCTTTTACTTTAAGGGCTTTTAGAATCAGTGGGAAGTGGTGGTAGTGAGGATTCAGCCCTAATAAAGGAGATTGTACATACTCAGCAGGAGCCAAGAGATGCTGATTTTCAAATAAGAAGTGAGGGAAGGGAGCTCAGTTTGCATGGTTGACTTCTCTTGAGAGGATTAGTAAAGAGGCTGATGAGTGACTTAAGGCTGACTACTTCATTCCCCTGGGTCTCTTTCTTGGTATTACAGATGTAATAGGTACTCATCTTGCTAACGAGCCAGAGTAATGAGTGATGTTCATTACTAAAACATTACATGCATACTGTCAGCAGTGAGTTGATGCTATTTCACTGTGTCCTAAAGGAAGACCAGAAAGAATTATTTTGTCCATCCAACATGAAGTTCTTCATGGCCTCAGCTTAGGAACTGTATTTTTCTTCCATGTCATCACAGAGTCATACAATCATAGAACATCCCAAGCTGGAAGAGGCCCATAGGGATTACCAAATCCGACTCATAAGTTATCTCCAGAACTTGGTAGGAAATTGGTCTACATATGGGGCTTGCAAGCAAGATGGATTTTTGAGACTCAGATACGTAGAAGGCTTTTTGGATAACCATGAATGAAAGTAGTTCTGAGCAAGAAAGCAAACACCAGGAGAAGTCATCCATATGGATCCTATGAAGACTCCTTAGTGTGTCTTTGGTTAGTATTTCCCTAATCTGCCTGCTAACTTTATACATTGATGGTATGGGAAATGTGGGGCTAGGAACACTCCTGGCAGGAAGGATGGAGAAGACTTAGGATATGCTATCACATGCTGCTGATGAAGATGAGCTGGATCATGGCTCAGGAGATGGGGGATTAGGATAATTCCCTCAAGGCAGACCTACATCTCAGCAACATTTCAGACATTTCAGGATATCTCACAGTGGGCCTCTAAGGCTCCAATTGGAGACTTACGGTCTCCAGAGGATGAGCTCCTCCACTTGGAGAGTTAGCATGACAGATTTCCCTATAGCAGTAACAGCATCATAGAATCACAGAAATGTTTCATTTGGAAGGGACCTTTAAAGGTCATGTAGTTAAACTCCCCTACAATGAACAGGGACAGTAATAATAACAGGTTTCCCTCATGGGCTGGTATAAACTAAAAGGTTTTAGCCTATCTAGCCACAGACTCCTCTTATTTTGACTGAACACACCAATTGTTGAGATGGGTTATGCCAAGCACCATATGCTGTCATCTGCTCCTACCTGCAGGTGTCACAGCAGGGATGCATCACAGAGAATTGGTCTGAGGTCCAATTAGTTCCAGTGAGATCAAGAGTAGTCATTACTTCTGGGGACATGCTGAGCTGTGATGGCTCTGGACCAAAGTCCTGGAGAGCAGCAATGTTGGATCAAATTTGGCTGACCCCCAAGCCTCCTGCAGACCTATCCATAAAACTAAAAGGACTATTCCTATAGCCTATACCTGTAAACCTCTGGGTGAAGGAGCAGAGTCTAGCAAATATGTTTCTACTGGAGGATTTCAGCCATTCAAGGGTAAATGCTAAGGAATTTAATATCTCTAGCTCAACTCATTAATTGTTATCTTTCAGAAGTGATTTGCTCAACTACTTCATGCACTGAACCATGCTCCTGGAAGTGATGGAGGTGGAAGGGACATCGGGGTGAGACTGGGGTTTGGCTCTGCATCATGTGGGCAGGGGAGCATCAGCATCCCCCTGGCCCCAATGGAAACTGAAAGCCAGCATTGCTGCCTTCTGCCATTCATAGCCTCATAGAATTGTTTAAGTTCCAAAGGACCCTTAAAGGTCACCTAGTCCAACTCCCCTGCAATGAACAGGGACAATTACAGCTAGATCAGGTTGCTCAGAAAATAATCCTGCCTAATGTAATACATTTCAGCCCCTTTAGACATACACTGGGAAGAGGGCAGCAAGGCTTTTTTTAGAGATACTCATGGAAAATCAGACTGGGGTGCACAGAAAAGTCTTCATGCCTTGGAAATATGCATAATGATGGAAGGTGGTTTTAGAGTACCAAGAAGCTACAAGCTAAAGGCAAATAATGGATCTGAGAGGGAGAAGTTTGGTCCTAGATTATAGCTCTTCCAGTGCAGCAGCTTGCAGGTCCAGGAGAGGTGTTTCCTTGCACCTGAGTGTGATGCAAACCACATGTGGGGCACTTTTAAGAAGCAGACATTGCTAGAGTTTACACCTCTTTTATTAGAAATAAGACACAATCATTTTGTGCTCTGAAAACTGTACAGAAAAAAAAAACCTGACAAGCATAGGAGGGAAGGGAAGGCATGGAATGGGGCAGGGCAGGGCGAGGGAAAACAGAATTAACTGGAGGAATTGAGCAGAGAAAGTCGAATATCAACAGTTATTAAACAAACATTTATCTCTGTAATTACATAACACCGTTAATGTCCTGCAAATCGGCTGGAGTGAATGGGTGAGTGGGAAAGGTCTGGGGACAAAAGGGGAGGTTTGGTTGGGCATGGGAGGATAGGAAAAAAAAAAAAAAGAAAAAAAAAGGTTTAAAACACAGTATAAAGATATCTGTATGCTAAAATTCATTATGTGTAACTATAATAATTACAATATCATACAACTTGGCATCTGAGGGAGGCCTTTGTGCTTTCCTGTTTCATAGAATAATCTAAAATTGGATGATAATATCACAGTCTTTATAAGTAATAATTTTCCTTATTTTTAAAATGTTTGGATTTGTGTTTTTTTTTTTTTAGTTTTTCTTTCCATTCATCCAGTATGTTACACACTTAATGGCAAGGTAGATGCCACTGCCCTTTAAGACCAAAAACCCACATGGCCCAATGGAAAGAGGAAGCAGAGACATATGGATGTCAAGCAATGTCTCTCAATGAGAGAAGCAAGGCTGGGGTCAGTGATTGGTTCACCTCTTGTATTCATTCATTTTCCCTAAAAATGTTAAATAATAAAAAAAGGAGAAACTCAAACACACTGTAACAACACAGACCCTGATCAAGTTTTACTGCTGTCTGGAACAATACGGCTGCTCACAAGCAGAAGTTTGCCACAGCACGTCTCCAAAGCCGGGATAGTTGTTCCAAATGTCATAGAATCATAGAATATCCCAAGTTGGAAGGGAGCCATAAGGATCACACTGTTGGAAATGGTAGGAAAAAATAAAAGAAATAAAAATCCTCTTGAAATGTCAGTGGTTTGTTTTTTAAGGTTAAAAATATTGCACAACACTTCTGGGTGTGAAATGTAGAGAGCTTTTATCTCCTTTTGTAAATAACTCTGAGAAATGCCTAATGAAAAAGAAAATTGCTATTCTTTAAACATTGAAATAAAAAACATTTTATGATGAAAAATGTCCCACTCTACTGACCAGCTCCACCTTTTTGTTCTGGTAGCAGTATAAACCTGCCCGTTTGCTCTGGGCACTGGGGAAGGAGAAGAGCCAATGAAGGGAAAATAATCACAACTGAAAGTGAATAAAGCAAAGCGAAGTATTGCAAGTAAGCAGCAATGGGGCTGCGTGTTCCCACCATCCCAAACTTATCATTCAGCAACTTGCCTTCCACCTTCAGTAGGTGGCATCCTCACCCCATGCCTGTGTATTCGTACGGCACAGAAAGGCATTCAAAAGGACAAGAGCCAAAGAAAGGAAAGTTCTCGGGTTTCAAGTTCTCTTTTTATTGAAGAAAAGAAAAGAAGAAGGAAAAAAATAGATTATTTTTTTTGTTTGTTTGTTTGTTTCCAAGTGGACGTTATTCGTGTTGTCAGTTTGTCTCAATGTCCTAAGGCAACATCTCTGTATACCAAATATCTCCTGGTACATTGGTGGATCTGTCTTTCCCTCTTTCTCTCTCTGCCTTCCAGGGAGGAGCAGCTTGGAACAAATCTGAGTCCAAAAGGAAGGAAAAGTAACAGGAAAAAAAAAAAAAAAAGGATGAGGCCAAGCAGACCTTTGCAAGGCCCGTGCTGAGTTTATCTATGTAACAGTCAGTGAAATGACCTACATTCTTCTTGTTGGTCTGTTTTTCTAACACCTTCAACCTTTTCCCTGGAGACTGGGCGAGCAGATTTTGGAGGTGGTTCCTTTCTCCAGTGCTTGTCCCATCCCTTAGGGTGCACAGGAGCTCCACCATGAAGGGCTGAGAGGAGAAAGCCCCACCTTACCTCTCCCTCTAAGCCATAGGTGATGTGACTCTCGCCACCACTTCCCCCCGACCCCCTTAGGGATATGCTGCAGAGATGCCAGGACACCAGATCATGTGATAGCATGAAGAAGTGGGGACGTTTCCTCAGCCACCGCTTGACAGATCCCAGCTCCTTCCTTCTCAGATGAGATGATGAGGGAGAGGTGGGAAATGAGGACCGGCAAGGGATGCCATAGGTTGTGTCTCTTCCAGGACCTACAGCCACAACGCATCTCGGTGAGGCTCCCGCCGACATCACCTCCTGTGCTCCCCAGACAACCTCTATCTTCTTGGCTCATGGTGGTGGTTTCTGGGTGTCCTTCTGCAGCTCTCCGTGGCACAGCAGGAAGGGTCCTGGCGTATGGCAGTGGCCCCAAAGCATCTCGACAGGGCTCTTCCCCAACAGCTCCTCCCCACCCTCTGCCTCCTCCTCGCTCTCTTCCAGGCTCACTTCTTCTCCAGTCCTACCTGGCAAAGCTTGTGTTGTCCTGAACCTACATCTACTATACTCTATAAAGCAATATTTCCCCACTCTGCTGAGAACAATACAAAAGTTACTCCGTCTTACCAAAGGTTTCAAAAGAAACCAAACACTTCTCTCACTCGGTTCCGATTTAATTTAATCATTTCTTTAAAACGTGGTTTTGTTTGTTTGTTTCATTTGTTTTCTGGAAAAAAAGTCCCTTTCTTCCCCTTCCGCTCAGACCTCCGTCTGAAGGTCAATAATGTCTTGTCCCACCAGAGGGATGGTGGCCCCTGTTTTCTCCCACTCTACAGTTTTTAGTTCTAGGGGAGATTGTGCCACAGGTTCGATGTCCTTTTTAACCCATGACGGTGGGGACTGGACTTTCCTGATTCCTTCCCAGGGTCTCTTGTTTGGTGTCTGCTGTTTTTCTTGCTGCGAGAGGAGGAAAGTGTAAAAGAAAGAAAAAAAAATAAGAGAGAGATAAAGGTTAGATAAATGTTAGATGCAACAAATGCTATTTTTTCACCTTCCTTACTCTTACACCAAAGTAAATCTTTCTCATCCAAGATAATGTGGGATTTCAGTGAAAATTTCACTTGGTGTCTATTTTCAGGAAGAAAAAAGCTTTTTTCTTTTGCTGTCTCTAGCACAGTACCTAGATACTTCAGCTTTCATCCAAAGATTTTGCTATTCACAAATCCACTGGAAAACTGAAAACAATTTCAAGAATTTAACATCATTTTCTATTTCTACAGGAAATCCCTGTGTGAAAATGCAGATTATGTTTAGGTCTCTTTGAATGTACACTGACTGCCTTTTACGTACATTACGTAGCACAGCTATTTATGGGCAATGGAACTGCAGTATGCTGGCTACTTTGCCAGTGAACTCATGCTGTTAGATGGGCTGTAATGTCAGCTCTGAGGCTGAAAGCATTGCCGTCAGCTCTACACAAAGCCTTCAAGGGTTTATTGACTGTTATTAGTCCCCTCCTATGCTAGTGTCCCACCATGGATATCAGTCCTGGGAATGCCTTTCAATGTTTCTGCTGGTTTGCAACTACGTAAGACCCTGTAAAATGGGTGAACTCTTGAAGGGGAGTCCATGCAACGATTTTAAATGAGCCGTTACACTAAACTGGCACCCTCCACCAAGAGTGACGGTTTTCACTATTAATTATCCCCTCAAAACACTCCAATACTGGGTGAGAAAACGCTTCCACTACCCGTGGCAGGAGAACAGAGCTCTTTTGAGCCATCTGCCAACAAGAAAGTGGAGACTGGCAGAAGAGGTGGGAGGAAAGGCAGATGCATGGGAGTGACAAGGAGGGAAGAAGTCTGGGAACAAGATGAGGAGACATGCATGGAGATCACATGCAGTCCAGGATGATAATGTTACCAGAATATGATGAGAGGAGATAAAGCCACACATAGACTATGATTACACTGTAGGATGCTACAAAGTGATGTGAGTGATGCCCCATTTGAAACCTAAATGCCCATTTGATACACACTAATCCACCTGATTTGGATTTTGAATTTGTTCCTTCCTAAGAGCTTTTAGGTGGCCTGTGATTTGCAATGACAATGAGAAAGACACTGCATCTTCATCACAACAGGGTTGTGTTTTCGTCACCTCACTCAAGCCACAATTTCTCCTTTTCTAAACTTTCACCCATTATATAAGGTGTGTTTGGATTTGCCCCTGCATCCTGGCAGGGATCTTCTCTGAAAGTGTGGTAATGCATTGCAACAGGCTGCCCTGGGAGGTGGTGGCATCACCATTCCTGGTGAAGAAATGTGGAGATGGGGCACGTGGGGACACGGTTTAGTGGGCATGGTGGGGAGGGGTCGATGGTTGGGCTTGATGGTCTTAGTACTTTTTCCAGCCTTAAAGATTCTGTGATTCTATAAGTGATAGGCTCTGGGAGAAGTCCTTTCTCCAATGGGATGTGAAAACATTCTGAAATGATCATTGTTTTAATGCAAGGGGAGAAAATATAACTTTTTATAAGACCTTTGAAAGAGAGGGCTTCTTTTTAATCAAATTTTGGAAAATTACTGTTCAGAAGAATGCAAAACACCAGTTTTTAAATTCTGCAGCTGTGGTTTGCACTAACCCTTGTGACACACAGGTTCTCTGTGTGCCCTGTGTTATTCTTGCTTTATTCCATGACATAGTACAATTCTGATTACTAGCAATATGACAGAAAGGTGATACAACTGTAGACTAATTCCATTATTTATTTTGGAACTCATGTAAGAACTACAGTTAGTAAAACCTGAAACCTTTTCATCTCTGTGAGTGTTATAATGAGACATGTTCAAGCCTTCCTGAGGTGAAATTTTTACCTGTGGTGTTTCTGCAGACCATTAGTCTGCCATGAAAAGATGCAGTGAGGTGGTGCACGTAAAGACAAAAGCACAAATGGAGCAAAAACCGAAATGAAACTGTAAGTTTTCCAAAAGATGAGGAATAAAAACCTTCACCACAGTTGCTCTTCTCAATGAAAAAGATTTTTTCTCCCATAATGGTTTCAGTGCCTTACTGACGTCCACTGCTGTGTTATTTAAAAGAGAGCAGCACAAATGATCATATGCTAAAGTTCATAAATAATTCCATTTTTTCTTTCAAATGAAAGCCTTTCTTTGATGGCACTTTTACATCCACCTTCAGCATCAGGTCCTTCTATTCCCAACCAGACTCTGTTTTAACAGTCCCTATGCCTGCCATGCTCCTGACCTTTAGCCTCTCCTTCACAGTGTGAATCTTCACACTGCATCCAGATCTCATCATATACACTGAATGCAATTAGCAAACCACAGAGCCTTTCTAATGAATGAGCTACGGAGTCAGAGCAGCTGTAAATCCATATATGGAACTGAAATAGGAAAACAATGAATAACTCATGAGTTCAGATTGACAACGTTGACTTCTGATCGGATACGTCACTGAGGAATAAGACATATGGGTTGCAATAATGACTCAGAAGTGATTAAAAAAAAAGGCATTAAACATTGGTAATTATTAAGAAAAGATTAATGATAGAAATCATAAGGAAAGGAAAAGAGACTGAAAGAGAAAACATCATTGTGACAGTAAACAACTTCACTCAGCACTTTGATTATATCATATGCACTCCATGAACTTCCCCACAGACCTTCTTCCCCACCAAAAAAAAAGGTAAAGTGCAATCAAAGAGGGTGAAACATGAACAAAGTTGTGGAGCATGTTCTGTAGGAAGAAGAGTCATAGATACTTCAGGCTTTTCAGCCTTTAAAGATGGACCTGCTAGAGGTATGACACTTCGTGGCATTATTGATGGTAGGAGCAGACTACTGATGGTAGTGATCATCTCTTCCAACACAAGAGCTGTTGGACTTGATCTTAGAGGTCTTTCCAACCTGAATGATTTAATGAAGTGACAGCATTCTGCTTCTTGTGGTCTTTCAGCACTAATCACTGGAGGATGAGGTTGATTTCTTGAGGCTGCATTATATGACTGCCCTGTTCTTTAATTTTCCCAAGTCACTTTGACCCTGAAGGGGAGAGGAGACAGGGCCAGACTGTCCTTGGGTCTGTTGTTCCTATCTGGTTTATCAGTGTAATGGACTGATGATAAGTTTATTGATTTCAAAGCCAACTGAAGGCAAGAAAATGAAGTGGAATCTCAAGCGATCACCAAATAGAGAGGGGAGGCTTGCCTTTAGTTCTCACTTCTCATAAATGAATGAGAATTTTCTCATAATGCCATGAGTGAAGGTGGGATGCATCAGCTATCCACTACCATAGAATCATAGAATATCGCACGTTGGAAGGGATCCATAAGGATCATCAAGTCCTACCATGCACCAGAATCCCCTAGAGCAGTGTACATGACCATGTCCCTGCAGTAGTACAGAAAGGCTGCATTTGTAAGAAGTAAGATGAGTCAGGATAAGAGGAAATGGCCTCGAGATGTGCCAGGGGAGGTTCAGTTTGGATATTAGGGAAAACATCTTATCTGAAAAGATTCAGGTCAGGCACTGGAACAGGCTACCCAGTGAAGTGCTGGAGTCACTGTTCCTGGAAGAACTCAAGAAACGTGGAGATGTGCCACTGAGGGACATGGTTTAGTGGGCAATACTGGTTGGACCTGATGATCTTAGAGGTCTCTTCCAACATTAATGATTGCATGATTCTATGAACTAAGCAGGTTAAGTGCCATCAGCCAGGCTGAGCTCTGGCAAGTATGCTGGCAGACTAATGAAAGTCTTCCCCTCTTGGCATGAGAATCATTACCAGGCTCCTGGGAAAAGCTTCTTTTCTTTCTTTCCCTCCATATATAAGTGTTTTTAATTGCATCTCAGTCATATACAGAAATGCCTCTGGGATCATGCTTCAGGTGGCACTGTCCCCCAGCCACGCTGAGGGGTCTTAGCAGCCCTAGCAGACAGGGGAAAGCTGAGCTACTCACAGAAAAGAATAAAAATGAAAGAGGTTGGGTAATCTGCCTGAAAAAGGCCCTGGTGCTGGGCCAGGGCTTGGTGCCTTGGTGACAGCCAGAAATGGGCCAAGATAGGAGCTGAAAGCAGCAGAGCATGCTCTGCCAGTAACTCAGTGAGACAGAACCATTACTCTGGCTTGACATAGCCCAGGAGCTTCTGGGCACTGGGGAAGGGAAAAATGTTTATCAGTTCCTGGCTGGTGCCAGGATGGCAGAGCACAGTGCTTTGAACGAGGGGTTGGGAAGGGAGGGATGCCCAAGATAGGGTAAAATCTGACATATGGGACAAATGAGTCTTTATCACAATGAAATGTGCAAGCTTCTAAGCTGCATCTCCTTTTTTTTTTTTTTTTTTTCTTCTTTCTTTGTTTCCTTTTTCTTCGCCTGTTTATTTATTTATTTTTAATACCCAAATTTTATGGCTACCCTGAATGACCCGAGAAGGAACTCAGTGCTTTCTACAGAGCACTCTGAGATAACTCCCCTGGAACCAGCTATTTCCACGCTGTGTTCATTGCCTCTAGTGTCAACTTGAAGGATATTTCGTGACCCAAATGGTCTCTCCCCATGACACTGATGACTCCAGGACTAGAATGAAGTTATTCAGAGCATATAGCAGGGAATCTGAAAGACTAATGTGGCTCATGCTGTCTAATCCATCTCTGGATGAATGTCGATGAAAAGTGATTAGAAAATGGGAAAGCTGTCTTGTTTTTCTTACAGAATGATAAATTTTCCTTTCTTTGTTTGAAATAAGTTGTAACTGCAATTACTTCTTCTTATAATACAAACCTCCAAAGATGATAGTTTATGTTGTGGCTGATTTAACAGAAAAGCAAAATAAGAGGAACTGGCTCACTTTATTTAGAATTTCATTTGGGAAAGAAGAAGCAATAACACATGCTTTTAAGTTGAATTCATGGAAATCAATTAAAAAACTTGAAATATGTACTCACTGGGATATCAAAGTATGGATTCTGCTTCTGTATCATCTAAAGTTCAGATGGTCTAACCTACAGGGGTTGTGTTGAGCCAGTCTAGCAAGAACATGAACGGAGGCTTAAGAGCTCTATTGCAGAACCTAGAGAGCTCCTTCCATAGACTCATAAAGAAAGAACTCCCTGTTTGAAGGCTGTAGAGAAAGCCAGTAATCCCACCAAGATGGATGGGCTATTCTCCAGGCTATTCTCTCTCACTGCTAATCTACCTAGTTAACAGATCATCCTGTTTCTGCACTGAGGAAGCCATTGGTGAACATGGGCAACTGGGTGTTCCCCCAAAACACTGAAATCATTAAAAGGCTCTTTCACACCTCACAGGGGCACACAGGGATGCCATAAGGGTACCAATAGCACCTAAAGCATGATTCCTTAGAGATTCTTTTTCTTAACCAGTCCCAATAACCAGGAGCTGCAACCTGCTGGTGAGCACTGAATAGTTTTGGAGTAGCCAATACCTGGTTTGCAACGAAAGGCAAGGCAGAAATTGACTGTCAACACAAAGATACTTGGAATAAGAAATGTTGGTGCCAGATATTGGGACATCGTTTTTGGATGGAGGAGCTGAACTGCTGAATGCTGGTACATGGGACACGAGGTAGCTGACAGATGGTTTATGGCTGAATGAAAGAAAATCTGACATAACTTTCATAACAAAATTTATTGTAGTAATTATTATACTATACGTAGCATTCCTCCCTATAACTGCTAGTGTAATTCGTCTTCTAATAGTTGTCAGTTATACAAGCTTTTAAAAATGCAGGGTATTAACCACATGTCACAGGGAAGACACGCTATTCATAATCAGGGCTTCTTTTTCAGAAGGACACAGGCACTCAATTTTCAGATTCCTCAGTGAGGAACAAGCCTGTGTTTGACACAACCACCACCATCTGAACTTCAACCCATGCAAAGAGGTTCCTATAGAGAGAAGCTCTATTTTCCCATCCAGGAGCAGAGCTGCCAGCTTTTGAGCCAGCACAAAAAGAAGTGCAGGTAGCCATCAAGCAAGGGAATTAATTGTGTTAAGCAGCAGAGCATGCCAGAGAGACACACAGCTCTGAATAGCAATGAGTTACAGTGCTGATCAATAGTCCTTTTTTTCTCACTACTCTGTTAGATGCCAAAGCAAGTGCTGGTGGGATGGGCACATCCTGCAGGTGTCTGAAGGGGCAAGCTAAGAATGTGAAGAGGAAAATAAAGTAGAAATAGTAATAGAGCAGAAAATAGGGAAATGCCACAGAATGGCATAAAAAGAGTGCATATATTTTTCCACTTGGTTTTGGAGCAGTATTGGTCCAGGACCAACAGAGAGTTGAGACTGGATTTCAGAACTGAACTGAGAGCTGCATTACTGAATGAGTCCAGAGCCTTTATATGAAGTCCAGGACAGGGTTACAGACAAAGCAAAAGTCTTTTTAGCTGCCGAGAGCAGCTAATAGGAAAGAACAGGCAGGGTAGTGAAATTTGCCAAGCATTGTTCAGCATGGCTTTTGCTGACTCTGCACAAATAAAGATCTACTGTTTGAAACAAAGGCAAAGCCAGATGCTGGGAAGGAGAGAGGAATATGTATGTGATTCAAACTTCTCTAATGGAACTGGATCAAAGGGCTCCTGCCAAGGGGGAAGGCAGGAGTGACACTTCTATCATTTTCAAAGCTGGCATTAAGCACAGAAGAAACAAAGCCCTGGCTTACCGTAGAGGCTACAAAGCCTCTGCTTTCATGCCATGCAGTTGTAGAGCATGGGGACCCCTCCTGATGTCCATCCCAAGTGCTGGAATCTCTTTAGCAATTAACTCACAGGGAGAAGACACTTAACCCTGACAATACAAATCTGTGCAGGAACATCTTTCCTATTCAGTACAAAGCAGTCCGAAAGTAGCTACTGTCTTACTTTAATGTGGATGGTTCTCAGCTGAATTAATACAGACCATAGGAAACACATGCATGTATGGGAAAGAAGGAAAAAAACTGCCTGGAGGTTGCCAGGTAAAGGGTAGATTTTTAAAGTGAGAAACAAACTTGCAGCAAGATTGCCAGCAAGGGGATTTGCATTTTTAGCAATCAGGTGACTAAATCACAACTCAAAGTGATGGGAGCAAGCAGGAAGTACCAAACTAGCCCTTCAACATGCACCTATTTGGGCAGCAAAATGTGCCTTAAAGATGCTACAGAGGGATATCTATTATCCTCATGGCTTGGATGAACTCAGGATGGTTGTGTTTCAATCCTACAGGATGTGCCCATCCCAACAGCACTAATGGTAAACTCTAGTAAACAGCACTGCTGTTCAGAGCTAATTTTAAGACTCATTTCAGTGTTAAAAGTGAAGGCTTAGGGAATCCAAGATGCTGAGAGCACTTATAATTATTTAAATCACTCAGGAATATGTGTGGCATAGGAGGCTGTTTTGCTGTGATGCCAATCTTGCTTTGATTGCCTCCAAACTTTTGATCCCTCCATGCTTCCTGGCTGCAGATAAGTTGTCTAAAGGATAAATATTCAGGCCTCTTGGATGCTTCAGCAGAAATGGCTCATTGATGGTCTGCTTGGGGTCTACACAGTACTCAGCTTGGTCCAGGGTAAATTGGAAGAGCAACAGTATGCAACAGTATGTACATTAGATGGCTGCAAGTCAGCTGAGAGGAGGATGAGCAAGTAAATCCAGATGCTCCTGAGTCAAAGTCCCTTATGGGGACAGAGGTGATCTATCCCAAAGTACAGCTTAACAGAAGTAAAGGAGTCTTGTCAGCAATCCTGTAATTTCCATTTGAATAAGGGCAGATTTTAAAAAAAATGAAATCATCCTCATCTTCCTTGCCTCATCTAAACTTGAAGACTTCAGGAGAGTTGAAACTGAATACAGCCCATGATAAGGTCATATAGAGGTCTGTTAAAGAATGAAACATCTGACTTTTCAACTCGTAGTCATCAGATTTTGCTGTATGTCTGTCTGGTAATATTTTGATATTAACATTCCCTTTCACTGAAAAGTTAGCTGTGGGTAATAACATCAACATCCTTAATTAGTTAATAATGACACGAATGCATAAGATCTATTTATTCTACTGCAGCAGTATGGTGGTCTAGGCTTGAATGGGTTGATGGTTGGACTAGGTTTTCTTAGTGGTCTTTTCCAAGCATGATGATTCCATGATTCTACAAATGTAGGTAGATGAACAGTCTTGAATGCTTTGAACAGACATCCTGCTGGAAAATGTCATTTTAATTATGAATAGCTGAGCTTACTTCCAGTGGGAGCATTTTTAAAGCTGAGATTCACATATAAGAAAGTCCATGCCATATGGAAAAGATTTCATGGACTAAAATGATAATAATAAAACCCGCAGAAAACCAAGCACTTTGTCCAGAGAAGAATATTATTCTGTGTTAGTGAGGCTCAGAGTTTGTTTAACATTAGCAGCAAACTTTGGTTTGTGGAAAAACAAACTGTTACAAACACTGATGCCACAAAATTTCCTGCGAAATGCATTAAAGGTGGTCATGCAGTATTCCCATTCTCCTAATAGACTATCTCTTTCATAAGGACAAGACTTCAAATCATACCAGGAGAGATTCAGGTTGGATATTAGAAAAAAACATTACTCTCAGAAAGAGTGGTAATGCATTGGAACAGACTTTCCAGGGAGGTGTTGGAATCACTGTCCTTGGAGGTGTTCAAGAAACATGGGGCTGTGGCACTGAGGGACAGGGTTAGTGGGCATGCTGGTGATCAATATTGGTGGTGGTGGGTCAATACTTGGACTAGAAGATCTTAGTGGTCTTTTCCAACCATACTGATTCTATGACTATGATTCTAAGGAGAGCTTGTTTAGGCTTGGATTTCTTGGGATGCTCTGATGGTGTAAGGCTGTTTCTCTTTCAGCTGTACATGACACTGAGACTGTTGTCTCCCCATCCTCACCTAAAGGAGCAGAGCCTTCTGCATCCCTTTTTGCCTCCTCACTATAGAAAAGAGATCTTCCACCCCAGTGTAAGGGAGCAGAGAAGTCTGAGCAAACGCTCCTAGGCTTCTGGATGAAGGGAAAGCAGAATTCTTCCCCACACCTGCCTCCATGTCTGTAGGAAGAGAAACAAACCCAGAGACACTTGTCAAGGCTGTCTCTAATTGGGCTTGGGCCATTCTCAACGTAGTAATATCTCTCAGAAATTGATGTTGTAAAGCTGAAAAGCTGAACAGCTCAAATGCATAGGAGGCTCTGATAATGTTCTCAGGTCTGCCAGTAACTATTTTGGGAAAAGGGCAGCCTTCTTAATCTTTGAACTGTACACTGCCATGTCACTTATCCAAAGTTTAAACATGTCATTGTACTCGGAGAGGCAGAATATATGTGTTGGTACAAACCTTCAGATCTCTGCTAAAAATCTGCTAAAAATCATGTTTTACAACTGAAGTTGGAGAAACTCTTGACAATAAACACATGTGATGGTTGAATTCTCTATCTCCCTTCCTAAAGAGACAGAAGTTTTGTTGTTCTTCTTACTCCCATTCTTCTGCTGGTGCTTTCTTCCACTGTAATAATTAAACTGAAATGTGTCTAATACAATGGAACAGTCAGTTTTAGCCTATGTGCTGAAGTACTATGATTTACATCAAAAATAAAAATCAAACCAAACCCTAAATAGAGGTCAGCACCATAGGAGTTCCCAAAGGCAATTTCTCCTATGTAGACATTTAGTCCAAGTCTCAGCAACAGCTTTCTGACCTTGGAGCTGAAAGAGGAGAGATGAATTGCAAGAAGATAGGGAAAAGCTTCGTATCTTGGAAAGGACGTAGGACAGTGGGATATGCTGTCAGAAAGGCTAGAAAATTGCCAGGCTGGAGTGAGATGTGGTAGCTTGACTTTGTGGTTACTTATTCAAAAGTGAAATCAAAGATACAGCAATGCAGGCAGATAGCCTGCAAATAGTAAAGGTCCCTTCTGCTCTATGCTACTATGTGAGAAAAGATTTAAGGGTGTTCTAGGATCCTTATGACCTTGTTCATGCCAAAGGCAAGGAGTTTGCTGCTGGTGCATGTGTTTGGAGCCATGCATTATGGAAAGGCCTGGGACTAGTCCACAGTGCTTTCCAATGCAAAACAAAAGCCAGACTTATGCTAACATTACTTTCATCATTTCCACCAAAAGAAATTCTCCATCATTTTATAACCTAGACATGCATAAAACATTTCTTCTGTTGCTGGTTTAATCCTTAATATCATCAGTTTGGTTTCCTAGGGCAAGCTGAAGATGGCACATGATTTCTATTGGAGTCCCTAGCAGCAAACAGAAGAAAAAAGAGTGAAGAAAGATATTTATTTTCCTATGTATGCCTTGACTGTTACTAAACCAATAGCCACTACTGACTTACAAATACTGATCTTTGCAAGCTTCCCCTCCAAGGAATAACACCCAAGGAATAAGGCTCAGTCAATATACAAAGGTCACCTTCCCAGCTTTCTATCAGTTCAAAGCTCTTTGTTGCTGACTCTGGCAACTTAAATTCTAGATAGATTCAGTTGCATCTCTGAAATACCCAAAACATCTCAATCTATAAAACCCTCCCGCAAACATAACACGGATTAGCTTTGACATGGTATTTAGGCATTTGAGGTTTTTACAAATGAGGCATACCTAAATAGAAAAAAAGCACAGATAAAAAATTCAGTGAGATACTTAGGGATTTTAGGGCAACATATGCTTCTTTGATCTGAATCTCTCTGCTAGATTTACTATTTCTATTCTATAACACTGGACAGCCCATAATGACACCTTGCCAAGCACAGTAAAATTAGGATTTGCTGGGAACTCATCTCCAGAGCTCAGCACAACTTTGCTGTGAGATCTCAATGCAACCCAAAGGCTCTGAAATTATTTACTATCACAGACTAAATCTCTTACTCCATCATTCTGCACTCCAGTCCCATGACAGAAACCTCACCAAAATAAACCTCACCTTCCTGGCCATGCTGAAGGTCTGTGCCTCCTGTAACTGACTTTGCTTGCAAATGACCAATAATATTCTAACAACTCATCTTGCCCCTCTCTTTGAGAAAGGGCAGAACACAAATTTCATTTCTTACTGCCAGCCTGACTCTGATCCCTGTTTTCTTCCTTTTGCTGTAGCAAATATACTTCCCTGCAACTTCTGACTCCTGCCTAGCAGACCTAATGTTCTGAGACATCGGGGAGGTGACATCAGACTGTCCTTCCTTATCTTTGTTATCCACATCACTAACTTCTCAGGCTGCAGATATCTGTTCTAGTACCAATCCCTCTGAAAAGCTGCAAAATCTTTCCCTCAGCCTGCATTCTTCAAAGACTCTTCCTTCCCTGCTTCGGTTGAGGAAAGCCTCGTATAACATGATCAGCTGCCCCAGTGGCAGCTTAAATCCCATCACTAAGGCTTTTCTCAATAGCTGTGCCCACCTTGGACTCTATCTCAGACTCTGCAGGTGGAAAAGAAGATTCCTTCTATCCCTACAAAGCTCTCAGACACATGATTTGATATTTTCAGGTAGCCCTATGCGGAGCCAGGAATTGGACACAATGAACTTCTGGTCCCTTGCATATCAAGATTCCATTTGATTCTATGATTCTCATTTCTTCCTTCTCTTTGCACTCAGATTTTCCCAAGACTGTTATGGTTTCCAGTTCCTAGTTATGGATGCAGCACTCTGAGATGACCTGAACAGGAATCAAAGAATCATAGAATCACCAAGGTTAGAAAAGGCCTACAAGATCATCCAGTCAATCATTTGAATTGAAAGGGATCCTTAAAGGTCATCCAGTCCAACTCCCTTCAATGAACAGGGACAACAACAGCTAAATCAGGTTGTTCACAGCCTGGAATGACAAGGATAGAGCATCCACCACCTCTCTGGGCAACCTGTTTCAGTGCCTCACCATCTGTATTATAAACAACTTCTTTTTTATATCCAGTCTAAATCTCCCCCCCTTAAGTTTGAAACCATTTCCCCTTGTTCTTTCACAGCAGGATGAATCCTCCTCTGGATGCACTCCAAGAGGTCCACATCCTCTTGTACCAAAGACTCCATATCCAGATACAGAACTCGAGGTGAGTTCTCATTAGTGAGGAGTAGAGGAGCAGGGGCATTGCTCCCTTAGTTCCCACCTTCTGAACTTGAGGGCTGAGTGTAAAGCAGGCGCTAGTAAAGACTGAGGCAAAAAGTTGTTGAGTACCTCAGCCTTCTCCTTGTCTGTAGTTACCAGCCCGCCTGCATTTATCACTAGGGGGAGATACATTCACCTGAAATTTCCATTTCCAGCTTATGTACCTACGGAAGCCTTTCTTATCCTTCTTTGAGTCCCTTCCCAAGTTCAGTTCCAGCTGGGCCTTGGCCTTCCTTACTCCATCCCTACAAAGCCTGGCAGCAAAGAACTGACACAAACATGGGAAATAGACAAGAAAACAGATTCCATGCATAACGAACAGACATGAGGAAAGATTTTTTCCATCTGGGATGATAATCACTCTGTAGATAAACTAGTGGTACCTTTGTGACTCTCCATGTCCGATGTGGTGCATGTGTTTGTTGCAATGTATGCAAAACTCAAGGTAAGGCATTCAGGAATGGCTCCTAAATGCTCCTGCTGGCACTAGTGTGTCTCCAGGAGGTGATGGTTCATGAGGTGTATGACTAACCTTGCTGTCCGTTGTTGGAGACTCCTTCTCCTTCTCTGCATGCTGAAGTTTTCTATTCAGATCTTGGAACATGTCTTGGTGACGTTTTCTTGTGTGCATGATTTTCTGAAGAAAATGCAAGGGCCACAGATCAGCAAAGCCTATTCAGTCATACAAAACCAACATTTCCTCCTCTCAAAGCTACATACATTATTAAAACGTAGATCTATCTCACTGCAGACTAAATCCAGCTTCCCTAGAGCAGCTCCAAAATTCTCTGAGGACCCACATGCAACACTGTAATTTCAGAATAAGATGGTGGGAGAAAGTGAAGAAGTTTAGTTTTTGAACTTATGATTGTCCTGAAATTGCAAATGCCAGCTGTCTATGTTGCAAAATTTGTACACTGGTCTACCAGCTTGACTCAGGAAGCTCTGTTACCTTTCTTAACTGCTTGCTGACCCTATGCCTGCTCTGTTGCCTCCTTGGCAAACATTTTCAGAGCTTATCTGAATACATAGGATTTAGGCTAAATAAATTCTATCAGCAGTCACGTCACAGTTTCATTTTCTTTGTAATTTGGTCAGTCTGTATTTTACTTTTACTTTCTACTGACCAGGAGATGAAGGAAATATTTCTATAAAGGCTTCCCTCTGTGCGTGAGAGCATGGTGAAAATCGCTTGCTTGTGCTGTGCCAAGTGGTCAATAATTGGAGAAAGTAGCTGATATAATTTAGGATCAGCACAGAAATGAATCAGCTCACATGCACACTCTGTAACTCAATTTCAGAACAAGCTCCCAGTCTTGAGCTCTGAAGTGACTCTAGCATTAAATACAACTCCTCTTGGGCCCTCAGTCTGACTTCGTTTTGGAATAAGGCACCAGCTTTTAAGGGAAGACATGGCTCTGCCATCAAGGATGCCATGATTTGACTAAGTTCTGCACCAGCTCCCAGTAGCCCCATAGACACTCTTTCAAAGCTTTCCACTCCATCCTTTCAGTGTGAATACAGGCATTTCCCTTAGTGTAGATAGGATGTGAGGAAAACATTTTTTACAATAAGGGTAGTGAAATGCTGGAACACGTTCACCAGAGAGATGGTAGATCTCTGGAGACTGTCAAGGTCAGGCTGGACTGGCTGGACCTGCAACCTCATCTGGTTGCAGGTGTTCCTGTTCATTGGAAGAGATTTGAACTAGATGGCTTTTAAGGATCCCTTCCAACTGAACTGATTTTATGATTCTTTGATTCTTCCGGGCAAATTCTGTGAGGCTCATTAATAGGTGTGAAAACCCAGGTTTGATCATGGTTTGTGACAATGTAGACATATTACCTGCCTTTCTGTCATGCAACAGAGCTTTGGCACAAAAGTCAAGGCATTTTAGATCACTAAGCAAAGGATGTACTTGTGTTTCCTAAATAGGAATGCATCGCAGCCACCTGTAGCCCTTTTGCACTAGCTTATTTGCAAAAGAGATGCTATAAGTCTTGTGCACTCTGACATGGGATCTTCATTTACAAGAGTTTATGCAAAGGCAACGGCTTCATAAATTAAGCATGAGCCAATATAATCTACCCATTTGTTCAGCTGCACAGGGTAAGCCTTATTAAGCACAGTGCAACTCTTTCTGCCCACCATTTTCCAACTTCTTTGGCAAAGGCTGCATTCCAACAAAGGTGGTGGCAAAAAAATGAAGCTGCATTTCCCTTTCTCTCCCTACCCTTCAAGAAACACATTCAAAAATTGATATACTCACCTCAAAATCTAGTTCTGCATACCGTGATTTCCGTCTCTGGAGATTCAAAGGAAAAAGAGAGGGTGGTGAAGGTTAGTAAGGAACTGAGGGGCACAGACTGAACTGCACAGTAGATGAATCAGAGAGGCTCCTTCTCTTTTTACCTTTAAAGTGTTTCTCTGGCTAATCTTGATGGAAAGTGACAGTCTATAAGAAGGATCACTCACAAAAGCGCTGAAACCCAAGGAAGGCTGAACATGGAATTCTGGCTAATTCAGACCCCTGTCCTAGTTATGATCTTGAAGGTGGTTTTTACAGGATGGGAAGGAAATAAGAAGGCTCAGCCAAGAGATCTAGCAGAGCTTCTGACCATCAGTCAGTAAAGATTGAAATTTGGGCAGCAACGGCCAAGACTTGCTCTCTGATAATAGGCAAGAAAATGGGCAGGTGCTGAGAAATGCAAAAGCTAGGGCAGACATCAGTGTGAGATGTACAAACTAGGGAAAACTGCTAATATACGTACTGAATTGTTGCAAGTAAGAAGGAGAGGGCTGCACTTCTACCAAACCTCTGACATCCTTTTGTTGCAAAGAAAGTTGTGGGTCATATTTTAAGTATATGCCAGGCTGGATGGGGTCATGGACTACCTGATCTAATGCCTGCTTTAGTGCTTGGCAACTCTCTCCATGGCAGAGAAGTTGGATCTAGATGATCTTTGAGGTTACCTCCAACCCAAGTCATTCTGCGATGATTCTGTGATACATCTGCAATCAAGAGGATTTTCCTATCTTTGTCACTACTGAAGTCATCAAAATGGCAAACAGAAGAGGATAGATGGAGAAAAGGTAATGCATGTGCCTTGGTCATGTGCCTTGTCCTAAAATGAACAGCTCTGACATGCCAAAGTTTTGATTTTAATTTGCATTACGTTGTAAAAGACAGCCCATCACACAATGGGCTGTAGCTGTGGAAGTAATTAGGGATTTTTAAAACAAAATTATGAAATGGTATCACCTGCCAGGGTTTCCTCATAGTAATATAATTATGGCACTACACAGTGGGCTACATCTGGCCCAACAATCCACTCTGGAAAAATCTGTTGAAGCCAGTATTGAGGGCAGGGAACATCATGGGCTTGGAACAGCAATGGAATTCCCATGCTCACCTCCAAGGAGCTCATGGAGAGAGTGGAGACGGTCTCACTCTTGGACACCACACCTGAGTTCCCTGAGTCACCTGTGTCACACAGGCTGTTGGGAATCTGTGACTCGCTGGGGATATTCTGTGGAGGCAGCTGCTGCTGCTGTTGTATCATGGGAGAACCTTGCACCTCACTGCAAGTCATGGCCACAGGTTCCCGTGGAGGACTTTTGACGACAAAACCTGGGTCGGTAGCCATACTGAGGTGGATCAGCCGTGTCTGGGGCATCTGGTCTATATTGATGCTGTATTTGCTCTCATCCTTGGGTGGTTTGGCCCGTAAGGTGGATGTATTGGTAGGCAGAATGACATAGCTGGTGTCCAGTGTTTGTTCTTGTGCCCGAGAGAGTTCTGAGTCCAACTTCTTGAAGATGTCCCCGTCACAGATGTAGATAGACTTGGGTGGTTGATTCTTGTCCTTCTTGAGAGTGAGACTGTGATTGCTGAACTCATTCAGGTTGATGGCCCCCAGGTAGTGCGGGGAGCCCTGAAGATGCAACTTGGACACATTGGCTGGAAGACTGTTAAAGTTTGATGACCCCTTCTGATGATTGAGCTTCAATTTCTCTTCATCCTGTAGCGATGGGCGCTTCAGTGTTCCTGTGATGGTGGAGGTCCTGCAGGCTGTGATGTCTTTATTCAGCACTAGAGAGACAGAAAAGTATCCTCAGCACTGCATCTTAGCTTTGGTTAACACATCAATATACCCACTGCAGTCACACCATGCTGGCATGTTCCCTGGGACCTCTCAGAATGAGGCTATAGTGGCAAAATGTTTTCATATATATTTTTTTTCCTTTTAGTCCAGGATACTGAATGCAAATCTAAAGCCAAAAAAACCCTCCTCATTTTGAGAGAATCCTCTGCACTGAGAATTTCCCAACCCTATCATGGCCAAAACTCCAAGCTACATTGAAACATATTATCATACTGATAACATTATCTCAAAAAGAAATTATTTGTGTGTATTACATGTGTATATATATATAATACACAGCAAATATCACATACACGTAAGATTCTAGCCTACAGAGAAGCAGTATTTATTTTAAGTATAAGATTGATCTCATGTCAAAAAAAGATTTTGATTCAGAAATTAGCTGAAATGCAGCATTATCAGCAATTATTGTTTCTTTGTTTTAATTTGCTCAAATTCTTCAGGTTGAACTTCTTCCCAGGAACAGTTTCAGGATTAGATTTGATAGTGTACAACACATCACATTTTGTTATAAATTTCTGATTCACTCTCTGGAAAGCTTACATTCCAATCATTATGCCAAGCCTCTGTGAGACATAATTATTTGTTGTTTCTCAATGTGCCTAGAGGACAAAAAGGAGTGCCATGAATATTCCTAAGTAGGAGATGAAAATTTTTATCTGAGGATGAGGTGAACATGCCACATAGGAGGTACATACAAGACTCACAGACACTCATATCCACACAACACTGTCTTCAACAAAACATCTTATTCACTTCTAATAAGATTCTATTGCTCAGTTGATTTCAGGTGGCAACAAAGACCTTAAGAAGATTATGACACAAGCCTTGATTTCTCCAGGGGATGGAAAACACTGACTGTGGGGTAGGGGCAAAATGATGTGGCACTGAAGGATACTTACCCAATGTTTCAGCTCAGTAAAGGAGAGATAAATGAACATCTCCCTTTCTCCCATCTCAGACTAAAATGTTGAGATCTTTTTACCACTTTATTTTTCCAACATTTTTGGGGTAACCAAAAGACCTCTATTCTATTTTATGACAGAGGCAGCACATGGCCGAGGAATTCCATGGGACTGAGGGCATACCCATTTTTCTATCAACTGAAATTGGGAATGGTGGGTGCTGGGTGAGCACAGAGAATACAGGCAACACAGGGTGATAAAAAAAACAAGTGGAACACAGGGACTTTTTTAAAAAAACCTTTGAAAGCTAGGCACATAGGGCATAACTATGGCAGCCATGGTAATCTTAATGTTGCTACAGGGCACACTAAGATAAATCAGAGCATTATAATGTGTTCATACCATAAGCCGCAGTAGTATGATACTGAACTCAGACCTTAGCTCAGCGTCAGTAAAGTTTATTGATCTTGCTCACAGCACCTGCCTGAAGCAGGCTTGAAGAAGCTGGGTGATCTCCAAACATGGAGCAGTAAGCTTCCAAAACTGGGCTATGGAGTAAATCCTAACAAAGAATCCAAGTTACAAGCTTAAGAGTGGTGTCTGACCTATCTGCAATCAGTCAGTTCGAGAGCCGACGCTTCCAAGGCAAACTACAGCCAGGAACCAATTGGCTTATTTATATGTTGTATTATTTAAAGAGCAGATTGCCTAAGAATTCCAATGATGCACCATATAGAGAAGTCCCCAAAATAGTGACTGTTACAAATTAGTTAGTTCGATGCAAACTAATATTATCAGAGGATGATTATCTCTTCAGGCAGACATCAACAAAGAGACAAACAGTAGGGATGTAAGGGAGGGAGCAGAGGAAGGGAGATCTAGGTTGTTAGCGAGCTATTAATCAAGGGTCTTCTGCCTTTTGTCTAGGAAGCTCAATTTGATAGCAAAAAATTCTTCAAGAAAGGCTCTGTTGTAGGAGTATGGAGTCTGCCTTGATTTTCAGCACAAAGTGTGCTGAGCATGCATTCAAATCATATCTGGTCTCATGAGCATGCCCTTTGCACATGGCATTTTGGAACCAAAGTCTTCAGTGTCAGAAAACAGGGAGGAAGATAGATGAGATGAGAGAGTCAGCTAGAAATACAATTAGGGAGTATGAGACAGAGAAATAGAGAAAAAAAAATGGAGCGACCCTGAAAAAAAGATAAATGGACAGAAAGAGACGATGAAATAAGATATCACAATGATAAGTGAGATAAATATACTATGACTATGATAGGCACAGGGAGAGGGAGTGAGGCTGAGAGAAAAAGAGAAGAAGATAAATAAGATATAGATAGAATATTAGATAGATAAATGATACTGACAGTGATAGACAATACACAGAAACACAACGACAAGGATAAATGCTGACAGAGATAGAAATACATAAATAACAGGTACAGCAAGACAGACAGCTGAGGACAGAGATAAATAAGTGACTGCAAGATATATATGGAGAGATGCAAGATAAATACATCAGAAGCAGATATATAAATGATGGATTAGATAAAAGATATAGACATATAGGGAAGGAAGAAGGGAAGAAAGGGAAGGAAGGAGGGAAAGAACGAAAGAAGAAAAAGGAAAAAAATAAAGGAAGAAAGGGCAATAAAGAGAGTAATACAGAGAAAGAGAAAAAAGAACTGTACACACAGTATGTACTATCCTTGGCTAAGGAAGATCCTGGTTTGGAAGATGTGAATTATGTGCAAATGCCAAGCGAGCTGGTATTTCTCTTGCTTGGGAAAAGAGAAATCTGGGAAGGTAAATGAAAACCTAAATATCTACCAAAGGGAAAAATGATAATACCAATACAAAATCTCAGCCAAATGCTCAGGCATGCCAGGAGCAGGAGAGGACAAAATCTGCAAACAGACAGCAAAGGAGACTTCAGAAGATGCAGACACCCCTTTGGGATGGGTATTACTGGAGAAAGGCAAAATCTGCCCATGCAGATCTTCAGAATGTGTGTGGCTGAATACACAGGAGAAAAGTGCAGGCAAAGAAGGAGAGACCTGACCCACCTCCATATATACAGGCAGCTTACAACTGCACCAGAAATGTGCATGGGGCCAGTGGGAATGTTGGGAAGGCTCTCCAGGTTCCTGACCTCAAAAATACCTTCTGAGCACAGAGCTACCTGAGGCTGCCCCTGATCAGCAGGTGTTAAAGCAAAGAAGGATCACACTTGGAAGAGATGGAGCCCATCTCTTCTTCCTTGATTCTCTTCTCTGCCACTGTGTTACAAGGACCATGGGTAAGAAGTAGTACTTCAGAGCTAAGTTTTTATCTTAGCTAAATGGTCAAGAGATCTGTGGGGGAATGGGACAAGCAAAGTATACGGGAAAATCAGGGGAACTGCTTTCTTTCAGCCAGGGTTAAGAGTAAAGGCAGGCAGCCCACACATGCACATGCAAGCCACTATGACACACACAGATAAAGTAGAAAGGAAAAAAGATATGGCCTAGTTCAATCCCCAAACCAGGTCACTTGTTGATTCTCACCTGTGATGTGCTCACCTGATCTACAAGCCATATCCACATCCTTCTCAAAATCGGTCTGAAAGACAGAGAACACAGAAGATGTGGTCAAAAGGAGGTAGTGGGGAAAAGAAAAGCATCTTGAAAATGCAAAAAGTGCTTTAATTCAAGAATCAGACATAATCAGTGCTGGAAGAGTGGAGGAGAGACAATTTGCTTAGTCTTTGAAACAAGTCAAACAGAGTGTTATTTTTTCCAAATGTGGGTCTCAGAACTTAGACATTGGTAGAGCAGTAACACTGCTTTCAGCTGGGTTCTTCTCACCCAAAAGCTAATTCCTGGGTTGCCAAATTTTGTGCAGATTCCTCATAAAGTATGGACAAATGCTTGTCCTGATCTGTCTTGGACATTTCTCCCCACACTTAAGTGGATTCTCCTCCACCAGCAGAAAAGGTCTATAAAAACCATCCACAAGATATAAACATTTCAATATTATCAGGCTTCCAGAAGAGATGGTTATGGAATTATCTTAGCTTTCTTACTGCTTATTTATTAGTAATTTTTTTGGAACATTAAATGAATTTGATGGGAATAAAAGATAAATAACATCAGACCAATATTAAAATGGGCAAGTGGGATGACACAGAAAAATGTTATCATATGTTGATGACAAAGTTCCAGAAAAAATGTAACTGAACAACCTGCACTAGCTCAAGCCATAAGAAAATAAAGGAAAAGTGTATATTTAATACCTGCCAACAAGATTTTGTGGAAAACCATTTACTCAGCTAAGCTTTTTTTTAATACACTGAGAAGATTTTGAGATTAGCGGAAAAGGTAACACTAAAAATGCTGTCCTGCAAAGACTTGGGTTTCTTGAAGGCCAGATTCTGAGAGAAAAAGAAAGTCTACCTCTGTGAAAGAAAGGATGGGCAAATTGGGGAGAGTACAGAGAGGTTGCTAGAATATGCAGGGAGAAAATTAAAAAAGTAAAAGCCCAGCTTGAACTCAACCTGGCCACTGTTGTTGTAGTAAAAGACAATATTTTTTTAGAAACACACTAACAGTAACAGGAGGGCTAAGGGAGAATCTTCATCCTCTCCTGGATGTGGTGGAAAATGTGATCACTGAGGATAATGAAAAGGCTGATGTTCTCAATGCCTTCTTTACATCTGTCATTAATAGTCAGACCAGTTATTTTCAGGGTACTCTATCCCCTGACCTGGAAGTCTGGGATAGGGAGCAAAATAAATTCCCCATGATTCAGGTGGAGGTAGTTAGAGACCTTCTACTCCATCCAGACTGTCACAAGTCCATGGGGCCAGATGGGATTCACAAGAGTGCTGAGGGAGTTGGTGGAGATGATTGTTAAGCCACTTTCTACCATTTATCAGCAGGGAGGTGATTGTTCCCCTGTACTCAGATCTGGTAAAGCCACACCTCATGTACGATGTTCAGTTTTGGACGTCTCAGTCTAAGAAAAGCATCAAGGTTCTGGATGTTCAGAGAAGGGCAACAAAGCTGTTGAGATGACAGGAGCACAAGTCTTATGAGGTGCAGCTGAGGGAACTGGGATTATTTACCCTGGAGAAGTGGAGGCTCAGGGAAGACCTTATTGCCCTCTACAACTCCCTGAAAGGAGGTTGTGGTGAGATAGGGGTCAGTCTCTTCTCCTGGATAAAAGTGATAGAATGAGAGGGAATGGCCTCAAGGTGCATTAGTTTTGATTTTAGAAAAAAGCCTACTTCTCTGAAAGAGTGGTCAGGCACTGGAACAGACTGCCCAGGGAAGTGTTTGAGCCACTGTCCTGGAAGTGTTCAAGAAACATGGAGATGAGATACTTAGGAACCAGTATTGGAGACTGGTGGGCAGTAGGACTTCTCCAGCCGTAATAATTCTGGGATTCTATGATTCTTTGGTTACAGCACAATTCAGTCACTGTAAAATAACAGTGTACCCCTCTAAAATATCAGTAGTGAGCCATCATTCATGTCTGGATTTGGGAGTTCTTTGTGCTTGGATATGAAGAAAGTGACTGTAAGCTTGCTACTTCTCAATGAGTCAAACTATAGTACAGAAATAAAAAAGCTAAAAACTTGTAGAATTTTGCAAGGTGGCTGATAAATGAAAGCAGAGAATTGTATAAAGGGACAAAAATCTGACACTTCAGAATATAGTTCTTGGGATGGTAACAATAGAATAACAAATTCAGTGTCCACAATTTTAAATGATACTGAGTTTGAGGGGCATATAGAAAAGTATAGAAATAATTTGATGTCTTATAGAAGGAGAATAAAATAACTCAGTGTGTTAATTTATTGAAGGATATTATTGTCTGTTATTGAAGGAGAAGATGTATGAGGCAAACAAGGGACTTTCTAACTACACATTAAAAGGCATAGAAAGAAGCCTGAAAACCTGACTATGCATTTAAATAGGAAAAAATGCAGGTGTTTTAACAAACATTTATGATATGTGATAGGATACTACATGCCTTGATGTCTTGACCTAAAGATTGTGCTTTTGAAATTAGACCTCATATCCAAGCAGAAGCTACTTAGTTTAGGATAGGAGTGACTGCCAGAAATTCATGAGGTTGTGATACAGGTCTAATACTAACTGGATGTTTTCTTCACATCCTGAAAGTGATTTTCCAGATGTTGTTACTCCAATGTCAGAAATCTAATGTTTCTTGTAGAATCTACATCATAACACCAGAGCAGATGTAAGATGATTCCTCACATTTTGTTATTCTACTGTCTTATCTAGATTGTTTGTAAAGGATTTACACAAAAGGACTGAGGTTTACAGTGCTTAAGCTTTATTCTCACTGAAGCAATGTAAACAAATATGCTTGAAAAAGCATCTTTATAATAATGACTATGATCCAAAACACTGTGCTTCAATCAATTAAACTGCTGCATATCAGCTCCAGCTAGAATGAAGCAGTACGATGGAGATGAAAAGATCTGGGAGACTGAAGAGGTATATTTTCCCTTTGAGTTTTCTGGAAAAAGAATGATCTCGCCAAAATGAATGCAAAACTTCGTGTGTAAGTTCTAGCCCCTGAATGTTATGATGAAAAGAGAGAGGACTTCTATGAAAGAGTTGGTGCTATTTTTGTTCAAGTGCAGGTTTAAAGGAAAAAGGAGTGTTTACTGCAAAATGTATGGTGGACAGAGCCCTTTGTTTATCAGTTAAGTGTTAAAAATGCCCATAGGTCTCTTAATAATAGACTAGATAGTGGTTTTCCCTACCATTAGTTGAGCATGTCCGTTCTGAAATGACCCCCCAGAGTCTCCATTGCCCTCTTCCTGGCGGTCTACTACTCGGCACTTCACAGCATCCTGAACCTGCAGGAAGGAGCAAATGGATTTTCACAAGTCAGAATCAGACAGAAGTACCAAAACAAATCAAATTCTTTTGACAGCAACAACAACAAATATAGCTTTGGTAGTTCACGCTACTTTTATGATGGATGCTATTACATAAATCATTCTATTTGTGTCTACAATGTCTGATTACAATCCTATATCAGCTGAAATATACATCTGATTCAAGACTCACTGAAATGAATGAAGAAGAAAAAAATGGAAGTAACTAAAATGGGAGTAAGATACAGGCTCATAGTCATAATGCAATTAGTCTAAGCAACCTCAGCCAAGTTGGTGGTATAGTTCCATTGATTACACTGGTCTGACATAAAGAATTAATTTGTTTTACTTGATTTAAAGGAGCTGTTAAGAAGATAAAATGAATACTGAGAATAATAAAAAAAAAGGTTCCCTGTCTCTGTTATTCATAAAAAATTATTCCTTTTCTTCCCTGATATACTTTACCATTTTAAGTCTCCACAAGGAGGCTGGAGAAAATTTACTCAATTTCCTCACTTGATTATTGCTCACATTACTTTCTAGCTCGAATATCTAGGTGCTATTTGCCAACATATAAACATTCTGTTAACCTTGGTGCAAGTTGCCTTTCTCAAAATCAAATAAGAAAATTTGATTTCCTTAAGATTCCATATTTGGAGGCGTGTAAACATTCTGGAAAGATTAATGTTCAACAAGCCAAGACTGATATCTCAGTTGGATGAAATGGTAGGTTAAGAATGTCCTCCAAATTACATTCCACAGTACACTCAGCATAGCAACCACTGATTCATTCTCGCTTGCATTCCATCTTTTGACTGATAACAGCATGGTCACTTATTTGGTCACTGCCTACAGGAATGCAAAAGCTCATAGGATTAGAAAAGTTACCAGCTGATTAGCCTTTTTTCAGATATTTTCTATTGTAAGTACGTTGTTTATATAAAAGAGAAAATGTCATTGTGCTCACCTCCCTCCTAAGGATACAATGGACCATCACAATGACAAAGCCTTCCAATGAGTCGAAGACAGCAAAAAGAATCTGGAAGAGCGCTGACCGCCGATCTGTGATTGCCAGAACTGCAGACATCCAGGTGAGAGCCAGGAGTGGCAGGACCACACAGGAGCTCCAAAGGGATGCCCTGTTAAGGGAGAGGAAAAGAGAATTCAGCCCCACTTCAGCCCCACTTGATCCCATGTGGGATGCTAATTCAGCCTCCTGATCCCATGGGGCTTCAGAAGACTTCTCCAGCAAATGCATACTTGTGCTAGGTGTCTTCTGAGCCCCAGCCACAGGGAAGCAGGAAGATGCTTTGCACACTCACACTACCAAAACAGGTGACACACATTTCCATGGGAGGGACTACTAGCCAATGGTGCAGTCATGCATAAAACTTGAGGTGGGGAGGAAGGATGCAGATACCTCACTCCTCCCCTCATGCCCTTCCCACTCTATGTCACTAGACCACAATGATGACATTTCCCAAGGAGAGGAGACAAAATACAGTCACTGTAGGTTGCCAGGGGGAAGGGGAACAGTTGCAGCAGAGGCTGGTTTGTCAAGATGGCTGTCAGTACTCAGGCTACAGACACTTGGACTTCCACAGCACATGGAAGACACCAACAAGTGGGGACGTGTCACAGTTTCAAGTAACTAAAACAGACAAGCATTGAGCTGATGTGAAGAATGGCATTTTGCTGTTACTCCCTTTCTCTGTAGCTGACGGTCCCTACAATTCTACATCTGTGAACATCAGGAAATGTAACTCAGATAACTCTGAATCTTTTCGTTTTCTTGTGTGATCTCCTTATCTGAATGCAATGAGAAAAAACCTGCAGTTGCTTCTACCTTTAGCAAGGGTTGAAAATAATAGTTCTTGGGGGGAAATGCTGGGTTAAAATCCTTTGAGATTTTGCAATTGTTAATGCACAAGAGAGAAAACTTTCTGCAAGGTTAGTACTGCCATGTGAACATCCACCTTTTTTTATGACTAATGGCTTTACAAATGAGAAAGCAGCTTTGTTTCCATGGATGATTCAGCCACTCAGTTATCTCACCAAAATAACTTTAACAGCAAGTTATGGAGATTCTAGGCCACCTATTGTCGTATATGTTTGGTGCAGCAACAGTATCAGGAGAATTTCTTTGTGGTCTTATACCAAACAAACAGAAGTTGGCCTATGCACCAAGCAGATAACAAGTTGAACTTCAGGATTTCCTGAGTAGAAAACCTCAGCCTATTTACTAACAAATATATACAGGCAACACAATAAATTACAGGACGTGTATTGTGACACACAGTTTACAGTAGGTACATGGAGCTTGCTTACCATTTTCTGATATGTGATCAAGATTTTAATGCTTACTTGCTGGTTATCCAGGTATCACTCTCATGAACCTCAGTGAGAGTTCTACCTGAACAAAGTTGGAGCTTGGACATGGACATGAGCATCAGGACATAATGTCACGGCTTCAGTTACAGGGTTTTTCAAGGACTGTTACATCTGTTCTGCTGTAATGACCACATACTGGAGCAACGGGTTATTTTTGTAATCATAATGATACTTTGATTGCAAATATTTCTACAAACTGTTCAGGTGCAGATGTGCTCCTTTTAATCAATGTGATTTCCCTACAGGAGCAATTAAATGGCATAGACTGTTTTCTACTAAACTAAGCATTATGAGGCTTCCTTCTAAGATAAGGGCCACGATATAATGTAGATATAATTTTATATAGGATAAACTAAACTTTTATGTCTGATAGGAACTATAATTTTAATGCATTATTAAAAAAAAAAAAAGGAACCAGCAGCCAAAGACAAGTCTCAACCAAACAACTGCCAAGCAGATGATTTAATCCCACTTCTCTCCTAACCCACTGAAATATGTCTCATTATACTGAAGTAACTGAAATCTCTCATTGCTTTCATTTGCAACGGTGCATTAATAAAATTGGCAAAGCAGTAAGTGCAGTAAAAGTCAAAGGTGCAAAAAAGCTAAATGAAAAGATGAGGTTTGCTCCATAACAGCTGCTCTAGATGTGACTTTAGTGCACCTGCCAACCATACCTGAGAGTGCATTTGATCCCTACATATGTGCCTGAACCAGAGATCTATAATCGCATTGGGTTTCAAGATTCAAGATGCTACCAGCAACATGGATGCAATTATTCCTTAACTATGAAGGGAACCCTTCAGAGCCCCTGCTGTTTTTATACTGGACTCAATGAGTCTTTTCCAGCCCTACATTCTGGGTTCCACATTGAGGTGGACTTCATCATGGCTTCCAACATAAGCAAACTTAATACCAGCACTGCCCTCTTCACACTTCCAACTCAGTGATGGCAACAATATTATGCCAGATATTCAGTTGGTGTAAATCAGAATTTTTTCAACTGAGTCAGCTTCTGTCTTACATCACCTAAGATTACAGTCTGACTTTCTGTCTTCTCTGTGATTCATCTTGCAGATACTTTCTTAACAATATTCTTCCCTTACAAATGTTAGTGAAATGTTCCTTGACATTTAATGCATAAAACTTTATTCTCAGGCAACAGATGGCAATGGGTCATAGCACTATAACTTACTCTAATTTAACTTTCAGAGCTTGGCTTAGATTTTGAAATATTAAATTAAAAAATAATAATAATAAAAAAAGGTTCCATTAAAAATTTCATATCAGGATTGAAATTTCTAAAGAAAACTCAGGGAAAGATAAATGGGTTTCTTGTGATTTGTACTTAATTCCACTTCTGTGAGCTGAATACATAGCAGAACTCATACTTCTGCCACTTTTCTGTTTGCCTCTTTGTAGGAGGCATCCTTAGAAGGTACAATAAAAATTTACAGGACCTAAGAAGCATCATGTTATAGTGCCACATGCTGTGAGATGAAGTGATGATTTATTGTGTAACAACACTCTGATTACTTAACAGCTCTTCATTATGGGTTATCTATGATCAATTAATCCAAGATTTTTATTGCCTGAGACAAAGGGCCAGTCCTTTTAGCTGGCAGATGAAGAAGACATTTATCCTACTGATTTATCCTGATTTATTGATTGCATACATGACAGCTCTAATTGTGAGTGACAAATATCAAGGGGATATCATTACATTGCACCATGGAAGCATAATGCTTGCTTATTGCCTGATGATCACCATATGACAACATTACTCAGCAGTACTGCTGTAATATCACATTTTTCTACCCTACCACACTGTGTCACTGCTGCATTGCAGAGAAAGTGCATTATTTTGGGTTATGGTCATGTCATGGCATGTTGTAACCAAGTATATTTACAAGGCTATGTAACAACATGGCCACGCATTAAAGTTTTCCACAGCTTTATCCAGCTCAGCAAAGACTTAACCTCTAAACCCAGCTCTGGCAGAGAGCTGGTGATGGCCTCTGATCAATATAACAAAAACTAGATGTGTTTTTGTTCTTTATCTAACTGGCATCCTTAAGAGAGTTCATCTTTGCAATAAATAAATAATAAATAAATAAATAGCAGGATATACTGATGGGAGTTAGAATAGCAATGGAAAGAGCAAAAAGGGCTTTTAGAAATAAAGATCTACATGAAGATCTAAAGGCCTGTGCCCTGACAACGGTAGATGCAAGGGAGCACGATATGTGATTAACAATGATATAAAAGGCCATTATGAAAATGTAAGCGATCAATTCTTCTCATTAGTCAAGGCTGACAGCACAGCCAGTACACAAAGTTTAAGAAAGAGAAGGAGGAAAAACAACTTTGTAACTCAGAAAGCAGATCCTGGAGAAGTTGTCGAGAAACTTCTTTTAACTCAATGTGTTTAGAACTAAGACAGGAAATCTGCGACTTACAAAGTGAGTCCCCATGTTGTTACCATGCATGGCAGTACAGAAACACAAGACATTATTTCTGTTTTCTCCAGAAGATGACTCTTCTATCAGTTACTGTTATCTTCACAATATGACTAAGAATACAGAAGATCAAATGCCTCTGAAGGCAGGTAGGAAATGAAGTAGCTATGGCACACTTCTTGATTATTCATCCTTAATAAGGAAAATAGTTATTTGACAGTCCAAGAACCAATAGGGCCTGAGTATTGTCCACAGGTTAAGGATTCAATTTTGAATTCATTTAACTATGCAAACACTGCTGTTCCTGATGAACAGCCTCCTTCATAATACCAGCCACGTACAAAAATATTGATTCACATGGAAGTGATTCACCAGAATCACAATTCTGGAAAATATATATATATATGTGTGAATGTCCAAGACTTCTTGAAACAGCTTTGAGCCAAGGAAAAATGTAAATCCCTTAGATGGGAGATTTTATACAATCAAATGGTGTAAGATGGATGATGCATGAAAGTTATGAGAGCTCCATGATTTTGACAGACCCTTGCATGGATTGCCTGAAAGACCAATATGCTGTGCCAAGGCCATAGAACCAATCTCTTGCCTATATTCAAAATCTGAGTTTCTATATTTGCAATGCACTGTTTGGCAAGAATTCTATCATTCCTTCCTTCCTTCTTCCTCCTTCCTTCCTCCCTTCCTTCCAATAGTAATCCCTGGTATCTTCAGGGGCCGTCCACTTTCAGAGCAAATAGAAAGAAATCATATGTCCTTGAAGTGCTCCTGTCTGAGATCAACATTGCTCATGAGTAGCAAAGACAAATGAATTATAAGGCAGTATTTCACAGGCTGAGGCTACTGTACAGGTAACAATTAAAAGGAAAGAAAGATGGGAACAGAGGTCTTCCAGTGGCAGTGCACAGCCTGGTTATTATCCAAAGAAGTCAGTAAGGAAAGCTTTATTTTAACCCACAGATGTCAAGCCTGGCTTATGTTTAACAGGACACAGACATCCACAATTTTCCTTTTATCATTTCCCTAGTCAATAAATTGCATAATTTCCAATGGATATTTTTTTCTCTTCTGTCACGATTGCTACCAGCTCTACCACTAGGGTTTACCATGTTTTCACTTAGTTACAGATTCTTTCTCTGACCCTTCTCTCTTACACACAGATATTATCATGAAGAGCTGCTGAGAACCTCTCTGATTTTTTCAAGAAATTGGACAGAAGTTATATTCTTTCACTTCATGCTATCTCAGGGATGAGTCTATGAAACCTATGGGAGGTGAGTGGGAAAGTGCATGGGGAGCCTCAGAGGGAATGTGTCAGGAACATCCCTGATTTACTCTCTACCAATCAACTATGGCTAATTCAACATCAGAGAGGAGCTAGGAATCCTCACTGCATCTAGTTTATAGTACGAGATTTCAAAATGGAATGGGAAACTGGCCCAAGGTTTGAGTCAAGGCCAGCAGAATGGTAGCAGTGACGTGAAGTGAAGCATAGTCAAGGCTTTGCCTTATTGATAACCTTGTTTATGATAGACTTGGAGGAAGAAGAACAGTTCAACTTCAGAATGAAGGGGAGAAAAAAGGTCAGTTGAGAGATGAGTTTACTAATTAACATATAGCTCGTTTTGCAAGGATAATAGCATGGGATGTTTCAGCTGTATTGGCATTAACTCTCTAGAGGTATTCTATCTACTGCAAAAAGAAAATATATATTCTTTTACATGGGTCCTCTAACCTCTACCAAACTACCTAAATCAGAAAAGCAGGACAAGTAGGAGATCTGGATTTCATATCTCCTTTTTTTTCTAAGTTGACGATGAATCAGAATGTATGACTTACAAAAAACCAATGTCAGGCAATAGGGAAGAAGGATTTGAGACTGCTTTACTTTTTAAATTAATTTACTATGAACTGAAAGCAGTTAACTTTTTTAATAATAAGGCTTCTGCTGGTTTAGCATTCCTCTGCAGTCACAGGAAACCAAAATGCAGTGACCTGCTAATTCCAGACTCGTGGTATGCACATCTGGACAAGTGCCATCTCAGCATCTCAGCTGGGCACTGTTGCAAAAGGTAAATGAACAAGTGTGGCAGTGAAAAAATAAATAGGATTTTTTTAGGTTTTGTTTGGGAATAACAAATAAATAGGAATTTGTTTAGGTTTTGCTTCTGATAGAAATTGTTACGTCTTAAGTGAGGTGATGGCAAATTTTCTTTCTAACAACAATTTATGATTTTTCAGAAATATGTATCTATCCCTAACCTGCTTTGGATTTTCTAGAAACAGCTGTTTTCAGGAAATAATAATAATAATAATAAATAAACGGAGAGAAATCCTCACACTTTGATTTGTTTCACATTTCTGCATTTTGAGATTTGGCTCTCAACTGCCAATAATAATAGCTTAATTAAAGCCAGGATTTTTAGAAATTGAAAATGTATGAAACTGTTGCACACATTTTATAGGCATTACTGTAAACATTAAAATAAAAATATAGCATCACCTTGAAAGGATGTAAATAACACAATTTCAGAAAGGGAATGAGGAAAGACAAATCTTTCCTCATTGCTCTCCCTCCTACCTTAACCTTTGGGAGAAAAGCCAACAATATAAATAGCAACAACTTCTCCAGCAGAACAAACCCCTGACATTTTCATAATTTAATTTTTTTTTACTAACTCCAGTTGCATCTAGGAAGAGATTTAACAGCATTTGACTTTCATAACACAGAGCCATGAAACACTTTCAGATTTTGAGAACTAATTCCAAGTGCTTTTAAGGGTACAAAAGAGAGACAGTCAACAGTTATCAAATCAGAAATGCAGCCCTGTGAGGTATTAAACTTAACTCTAGCCGTTTAGAAGAGAAAAACACCAAACACCAATAGATGCTTCACCAACTCACTTAAATCATGTTCAGTGCTCTGCAGTCTCACTGGAGTAAAAAACTCAAGCATATGCTGAAGGTAAACTAGCCCCATTCTATCTATAAAATTAATAGAAATGAGAATTTTAAGTCTGTAACTTAAGGAACTAAATTGAACTGGGGCAAGAAATATCTACCCAGTCCCTTTGTCTTCCATGGGCTGCTCACATGCTTCAATCTAGGCATGTCATAGAGTGCTTTTGAGGATCCAGCCCCTCAGCTTTTGCTTCAAGGACACTGAATAAGCCCTACACTACTCATGGCCCACAGAATGAGGTCAAGGAGAGGTGGGGATATAGGGAAGTGGGCAGGGACATGGGGAGAGAAAACAAACAGGAACTGGTGAGGGAAGGGGGAAATGAATGAGGGAAATAATAATAAAAATAAAAGAAAGTGGAAAGAAAGAAAGAAAAGAAGTTGAAATTAGAGGAACTAACATGGCATTACTGGTGGCTGTGGCCGAAACTTCAGCAGAAGAAACTACTCCACACTTGGAACATTTGAGCGTCATGCCGTAAAGGGGCACTGCCATCTGACTGCAATTAAAACCAAAAGACTGAAACAAAACAAAACACTTTGCTCATGAACACAAACGTACAAAGGAAAGGGAAAGAGAAGCCAAAAGAAAGAAAGAACAAAGGAAAGAAAGAAGAAAGGGAACCAACCAACCATACCCAGTTTGAAAAGAAAAATGAAAGACAGGCAGGAATAAAATTCTCTCATCTGTACCACTCCAGATGCAGGTAATGGGAAAATGTATGACTCGGAGGCATTGTTGGTGCCGCTGGAGAGGGTGGAACTGTGTTGGTGAAAGTTTTACCAGATTCAGGGTGTCTCTCTCTGGCACCCATGGAAGAGAAACCAGTACTGCTCTCCCAATCTTCACTTCCTTCTTTTTTTTTTTTTTTTTTTTTTAGAAATTGCTCTTTTCCCTCTTGGCCTTTTTGCTCCAAAACAAAAAACGGTGGCAAGGTTGTACAGTAGAAGGCAAGAAGTAGGGCTGTGGGGACTACTTAGCTTGTTTCCCAAAAGATAACGTTTCCTCCAGTGGCCCTTGTGTGCAAGTCCTCACCTCAGTGGAGACACCCATAATATAGAATCATAGAATCACAAGAAAGATATTGAGGCCCTGGAACATGTTCAAAGGAGGGCAACAAAGCTGGTGAGGGGTCTGGAACACAGGCCATATGAGGAGAGGCTGAAGGAGCTGGGAATGTTCAGCCTGGAGAAGAGGAGGCTCAGGGGAGACCTCATCGCTCTCTATAACTTCCTGAAGGGAGGTTGTAGTGAGCTGGGGGTCGGCCTCTTCTCTCGTGTCATTAGTGATAGGACCAGGGGGAATGGTTTCAAGCTACGGCAGGGGAGATTCAGGCTGGACATTAGGAAGTATTACTTTTCAGAAAGGGTGGTCAGGCACTGGAATGGACTGCCAAGGGAGGTGGTGGAGTCACCGATCCTGGGGGTGTTCAAGGAAAGACTGGATGTTGTGTTGAGGGACATGGTTTAGTAGGAGCTATTGGGAATAGGTGAACAGTTGGACTGGGTGATCTTTTAGGTCTTTTCCAACCTTGGTGATTCTATGATTCTATGATTCTATGATTCTATGATTTGTCCATTTAAGTTGAAAAGGACCTTTGAAGGCCATCTAGTCCAACTCCCCTGCAATGAACAGGGACACCTACAGCTAGATCAGGTTGCCCAGAGCTCTGTCCAGCCTAACTCTGAATATCTCTTGGGACATGACATCCATCCCTCTGGGCAACCTGTGCCAGTGTTTCACCATCCTTTTTGTAAAAAACATTTTTCTTTTTGGCAGCTGACAACACCAGGAGATAAGGTACTCTTTGGTGGCTTCATCTATGACTAAGAGCATGCACATACAACAGCTGCATCTGTCCTTGAAATTAAGGGTGTTTTGCCAGATCATCAATTTGCTCTTGGAAAAGCCCTATGAGTTTTAAACTCAGGAAAGTGGACACACTGACTACTTCTGAGATATTCCTTCTCTCGAATCTTGTTTCGGAGCTGAAAATATCTTTGGGATGAACCTTGAGACTTGTTAGTGTAGGTTGCTCCCTCTTTCTGGAGATCAGCCATAGAGACAAGCTGTCGTGGGCTGCTGGTACATAATGTGTTGAGGACTTAGGGAAGGTTATGTCCACAGTTTTTAGATGTTTATACATATGAACAGCCAGCTGTTACTTGGGAGCTCAGAAGCCACAGAAGCTGATGACTGGCCCCTTTTCTTTCCAAAATTTACTGCTTCTCACTCGCTTCCTTGTTTGCACAGATCCATGCTACCCACATCATATCTGGCATACAAAATGGGCAGGAGACTGCAAAGCATCCTACAGACCTACACACAGTGCCTGATGTCAGAGAAGCATCAGTGATGGTAGCATGTCTATCATTCCTTAGTGATGGCAGTGAAGCTGATGATGTTTGGAAGTACAAGATCTTGGGTTTTTACAGCTGGGAGAGAGATTAGGAAACTTAGCTGATGGTTTCCTAATATTTATGGCTTTGTGTGCAGTCTCACTGCAAAAAGAAAACACCTATGAACACCAACACAGCATTATCAGTGTTCCTAGTGGTCATTGAGCTTAATTTAATGGCTATTCATTGTCTTTGAATTAGTTACAGTGACAGAAGCCATCACTGCCTTCCAAAATAAGGACTCATAACTAAGATGTCTCACAGCAACTTTCAGCCTTGAGACACAGAGAAAATTAGTTCCCGTGTCAATAAATTCCTATCTTCCAGGCAAAATGGTGTAAATCCAGTGAGGACAATGGCTGAACTAAAGATAAAGTGGGTCTTGAGAGGCATTAAGTGCATGACCCTTAAAAAAAACATGGTCCATCCCCAGACCTATAAGCCACAAAGAACAGATAAGCAGAGAGACAGAGAGAGGCAGAGATAGGCAGCAAAAAGAAAATAGATTGATTCAAGGAATTTGATGGAAAACTGTACCAGAGAAACATGAATGACACTGAATCACAAAGAACCAGCCAAAAGACCACTATAACACACAACTGTAATTGCTGTTGGGTGCATTTATGCAGAAAGTTGTAAGCAGTAAGCACAGATGTGGGTACATTTGTCTTCATATTCATTCCACTTTGGGGTTTGAGGTTGTTAATATATTGAATTTACATGCTAGGTTTATATTGGTGCATGTATGTATGATAGGGTAGCTAATGGAACAACCACAGTGAATAATGCATTCATTTAATTTAGCTTTTTCTTCCTCTTAAATATCCACAAACAACTCACGGACTTATCAGGTGTGTACTGTGGAGCCTGGACTTTGCTACTAGACACTGAACAGTGCTTTACCACCACACACAGCTCATTTTTCCAACATGAAATGCTTCCAGATGAAGGGCAATCCAAATCTGTCCCTATTTTAATATAGTGATTATCTTCCCAATTATTTGTCTTGGCACTAACCATCCAGCTCTGTCATTCCCAGCAGCACACACAGAGAATGTTTCACAAGGTGTTGGAGAAAACTTTATCAAGTCAATCAGCAGAAGGATAAAAGAAGTAAAGCTCCTCTAAGGGACAAGTTGGGAAAACTAAACAAGGCTCCTGTCTCTTTCCAATGGCTACAAAGGAAGCCTGGGGAGATTAAACTCAGCAGGCTAAAATTAGCCTTTGTGAATACACCCTATAGTCTCATTCTTCTTCCCTGACTGCATAAGCACACAAATGCTTCTGGAATAAACGTTGGCTGAATAAATTTAGAATTCATTATAAAGGTCCCTGCATCCAGCATGAAAACATTTGCTTTTAGCAGCACTCATGTCAACAAAGACTAAAAATGCTATTGGTGCTGCTGCCTGCAGAAGGAGGATGGTCAACCTCCTCCAGAAGGAGGATGGGGAAATACTGGAGCACTGCAAGCAAGCATTTGCTGAGAACCTCTTGCAGGGTTTTCTCCCCATCTCTAGCACAGGATATTTGCTTAGAAAGGATTTGTGGCATCCATGTGCAATGTGCAAGCTCTTCATGCAACATCTACCTTTCCGTAGCCTCATTTTCTGATATATGTATAAAGATATTTCTGACAAATGCCTTTAGAAAGTCAAAGTTTCATGACATCAATAATCACAATGATTTCCTCTGTTAACTATAGGGCAAAACTTATTGTGTCTCAGATATTATTTTGCAGAAGCTGTTAACACTACTTTATTAATGACAACCAATCTGTGGTATATGTGCTGGGCTCCTCATTCAACAGGTCAATTTCCCCTCCTTTTTTGGGAGGATTTCCCTTTTTTTTTCCTTTTTCTTTTTTTTTTTTTTTTCCAACACTGAACCATACTTCTTGCCTCTGCTAAAGGAAACACAACGTTTCTTTATACCATCTCCTCAGATCCAAACATGTCCGAGGCCATGACTCAGTCTGATTATCTTCAGATCTACCCTCCAACACGGTTCCCAAGCCCAGGCCAGAAGCGGCTAGCTAGAGGGAGGGAGCATCGGGGATCCCAAAAGCATCCCCCCAATCTCAGCGGGTGCACTTGGAAAGGAGAACAAAATCACTTAGCACAGAGAAGGCTTAAAAGTGCTGCACACACACACACGGACATGAAAGGGGGGAAAAAAGAGAAAAGAAAGAAAAAACAAAGAACATCAGAAAAAGGACTTTTTTTTTTTTTTTTTTTTTTTGCTTTGTTGGCTTTGTTGTCAAAGTATAACTGTGAGTATGATCAATAACCAGCTGATAGGTATTAAATAAGATCCTTCTGTGTGCAGTTTAGCTTAAAGAGGGACAGGCTGATAAGCAGCAACTCGCTGCTCTGCTAATCCAATAAATGATTTATTTCAGCATTGACTTTCCAGTGTAATTACCTTTCTGTGGACTCTCCCTGCAGTTAAGGTATTTTCTTGAGTTCTCTTTGTAAAAAAGGCATCAGCCAGAATAAAGCATTTCCTTGCTAGTGGTTGCTTAAAGCAATGCATTAAGGTCACTTACTCACATACATATTTAACCCAGCAATAACACATACCTCTGATCACCCAAAAGGACTTAATTTTCCTCTTGTAATAAATATCTTACTTGGGCATCAAGATTCCTTCCTCGTTGTACCAAGGAATCATACCATTTGGCCAGGTCAACACTGTAGATTAAATGCGAGCCTTCTCTTGTTCCTTCTTCTCTGGCTAGATAAGAGCTTGCTTCTGCTCTCAGTTTTGATGTCATCACTAAATAGCTGCACTGTCAGTAGTTTGGAGGCAAGCCAAGGGAGGGCCTTGTGTGGTTGCTGCCATACTGGCTACTGTCAAGAGCTGTGGAACAAACTCTTCTATTACACTACAGAGTAAACCACTTAGCACCAGACCTGGGCTTCAGGGATGGAGGTTTGAGTGGTGACTGTGGAAAAGATAGAGAATTTCAGGAGGTAACAGAATTTCTTCTTGCAGAAGAGAAACTTTTCTCTACTGACCACTCATATACTAATCTGTTCACTTGTACACCTTCAAAACCCTTTCCTTCAAAGCACTGTGTACCTTTGCCATCCCTCAGCCATCTGCCAGCTGCTAGATGCAACCCTGCTGTCACACAGCCCATGCCACGTGCCAAACTCAGCAATGACACATCCCTCTCTGATCCAACTAATTCTCCTGAAGTTAGTGAAAAGAATCACTGTCTTTGTCCCATATTTTGGAAGAATATGTCAGTTTAGGATGAAGCCTTTTTAACAAAGAGCTGAATTCAATCTCTCCCTTTATCAGCAAGGTACTTGTTTTGTTGTTTTGTTTTTGGACTCTGCACTGAATAACAAGGCAGAAATATTAATCCATGGATTTCTTTGTTTGTTTGTTCCATTTTGTTTAAAACTGCTTTTGCTTGTTTCCATCTCCAATCTGTCTGTATTTCTCACCTGGTTATTGACCACAACCTTGTTTTTTTGTTGTTATTGTTTTTTGTTTTTATTCTTTACTTAGATGTATTGATAAGGCATACCCTGCCCGTTCCTTCAGTTTCTTATCTGTTATTCCATCTTTGGATACAAGTTTGTTAAAAACCAGAATGCCAATAACCATGTTCACCTGTTGAAAGAAAAACAACACACAGTTTTGTTCTCAGGTGGAGCAGATCACACTCAGCAGTACAGAAGGAACAAAAGGGCAAGCTGAGCCCTTCTTTCTTCCCAAAGCTGGGTGACAGTCACATCTCTGCAGGCCACCACCCCTTTTATCCCCTTACCATCCCACCTCCCCTGGGCATCAATCTGAGTTCAGGAAAGCAGAATGAAGCTGGCAGCAGCTCAGAGAGGTCTGCAAGGGCCACGACAAGGCTGTAAAGTCCTCAAAATGCTGCAGGCCTCATAAAATTACAGAATCATTTGAGTTGGATGGGACCCTTAAAGGTCACCTTTAGTGATAGTCTAACTCCCCTGCAATTAACAGTTACATCTGCAGCTAGATCAGGTCAAATGTATGCTCAAGAGTGAGCCAAACTCAAAGCATAAAAATATTTTTTCAGGATAATACAAACTGAAAGTGGCCAATGCAGGGGAGAGAAGTGGCATGACACAATTTCAGAAGTGTTTTTTTAGAATCTGTGGTCCAAAAGCAGCAGCACTAATAGGATAGCGTGGTATGCTCCAGATGGATAGTCATCATTCCTGATCAGTGAAGCACCACTGCTGCTCTCAGAATTAAGAGGTGGAGAGCCACTTGAGTAAGCAGAAATATCAGCTGCTATGGTAGGATATCTTGAGAAAGACTGCAGATTGCACAGCTCATGGATTAGCCATCTATCCATTTCCAAGAAATTAGTAGGCAAAGCAACTTTACACAGCCCTTCGTTCTGCTTTGTTAGGGCAAGAGCACAGATGTCTGTATCAGTCAGGTATAAAATTCACAGAGAAATACAAGCTGTGCAGAGCTAAGGTCTTTCAAAGAGATGTTGAACTCCTCAGTGCTCCATTTTTATTCCATTCACCACTGCCAGCTGCATCAGTTTTACAAACCCCATGCAAACCTCAGCAACCTCTGAACATAACCACTTAAGTGATACACAAGCATCACCTCTTCCTAGGGGCACAGTGCTGATGGTGGAAAAAAGTGACATTCTCCTGGTTTTGTTGCCAGTGAAATAGCTGGTGTTGATAGGACGAGGTACTAGATGCTCTTTTGGACATTGTGCTTGCAAGGAAACAATTCAGGTCAAGTTCAGATAGATGCACCATTAGATGTTAGGTAAGAGCCTGAGTGAGTTTAGAACACCCTTGAGAAGTAGTCCTAATGAACAACTAATAGAATCATAGAATTACTGAAGTTGAAAAAGACCATTTTAGTAGATTATCTACTCCAACCATCAAACCACCAAAGAACACACAGCCCATGGGAAAGACATTTCTGCTCACACTAAGCCTTCATCTAGATGCCAGAATCATTCTCAAGACTGAACAACCCTTCTGAGTTTGCTCTGCTGATTTCATCAGGACACGACCCAGCTTTCTGATGTGGAGTCTACAGCTAGCAGCAAATAGAAGAGCTCCCAAATAGCAGTTATTTTCTTTTGTATCAGCTGTTGGGTGAGTGGAATACTTTCCACAGCTGTCAGTCCATTTCTAGAGCATATCATTGTTTTATTCTACAGACACAGTGCTGGCAAGTCACACGCAGTAACTTGGTTAAGGATCAGCAAGAAAACAAACCCCAGTTAAGTGCATACTTGTGAGCACACTTGCAATTCATGTCTTTCCTCAATGCTTGATGCTTCTGAGCATATGATGTCCTCTTCTTTAAAGTACAATATGAGGTTGAAGTATTGCAGGTTGCATACCTATTAGGGTTTGGCACAACAGTGTTCATCCTCATTCATTTATAGCAGGAGAGATGAAGAATTGTAGCTCTGTAATTGCATCTCTGCAACAGGCTTTCAACCTGTGCATCATCAGGGCGCCTCACCTGAGTTAGAAGTGTGAAACCACTTGCAGCAGCCCTGAATTTAAATGTCCTGGGATTCTTAAAGTTAAAAGCATAGACAATAAACCCAGCTGGAGCCAAGTCAGCTTTGTGTGAAGTCATTTGGGTGTCAACGTATCATATTCCTCAGAGTTTCAGGTGAGAAAGAGCTGCTTAGCTCAGGTGCAGAGCCAGGTCCCATCTTGTTCTGTGATTCCTGCACAAGAGCAGGTGCATTATCTGGAGCAGTGCTGTCCTGAGTAGTAGTACAGCTGCATATCCCTCACACAGCCTTGTGAGAGCCTCACAGTCCTCATACGGAGCCAAGGTGACCCTCCATATCTGGCATGGCCAATCTGAAATCAGGACAAAGCATGCACAAAAGAGACAACTGTCTGGTCTCATACACAGTGCATACTTGAGAACTGTGTATTCCACCTATGCTCTGCTACAAAGCCATAGTGTGAATTTTGTCAGCTCGGGTTTCCATTTACAAAAAAGTGCTCAATGCTTATTTCTCCTCCTCTTCCCCAAGTTCCTCAGGATATAGGTACATTACCTCATACCTCTCTTGGGCATCACTTGCTTCTCATTTAGCTAGCAATGAGTCAGGTAGTATAAATGAGATGTACAGTCGCCTTCTCTAGGCAATGAAAAGAGACAGACACCTCCAGAGATGATTCACCACTTCCTAAAACGTTCTATATGAACGAGCATCTGCAGGTGTTGACCTCACTGTAAGGTTATCTCCAATTCCACCTTTGATGATGAGTGAAAACAGAGATGCCAAATGGAAGCAGGGTAGGAAAAGCTGAAGGATTACTTCCCTTGTTGTTGGCACAACAAAAGCAAAACAGGCAGGAGACTGACTGCTCTTTCTCCAGGCACAATAGTTCACTCCCTCCTAATCACCGCTGTCTATTGAACACCCTAGCCACTGAGCCAGAGCTATCTGTTATTATGTTGCTGAGCAGAGGTAGTTCATCTGAAAACACTAAGCCACTTAATGCTGCTGTCAGTTATTCCAGCAATAAGGAAGACTCTAAGCCCATCAGCAACATTACTGAACAAAATCCGACTACTGCATGCCTACAGAAATCTAATGTACATCTGCATATTCCCACTCTTTGCTGATGGCTACCCAAAGGCTCAGCTATGTGTTGTATCAACGCTAAAGAAAGATTGTAAGAGAGAAAAACTTTGCTTTATTGTAGAAGAGGGGCAACCGATGACTTGTTTCTTTGACGTCATGATGACACCATGGTGGCTTGATGTGCAGTGACAGCAGTAAGAATAGAGGCAGCAAGAAGTTTTGTGTAGCTATTCTCCTGTAAGCCTGCTCCTGCTGCAAGGCAGTTATCCCCCTCAGCACTGCCTGAAACAAAAAAACAGATCCAAAAAAGAAACTGCAAATGTCGACAATTCCATTCCTATGGGATTCTCCAGGGCACGTGAGACAAGACCAAACAGCTCCTCCACTGGATAAAACATTGGGTTGAAGAGAAAAAAAACAGACTTCCACTTAGATGGGTCTACAAGTGTCATTAAATGTGTCTGCAATTGGTGAAGAAGGGATTTCCTAAAGGGACCAGCAGTTTACAAAGTCTTTGAACCCTGACAGTCAAGATTTCTCATGATCAGTGAGGCTTCAACAGCAGGGAAGCTTGATGAAAGGTCTGTCATCACTTCAGTGACACCTTCAACTCAGATAGTTGAATATAGTTGATAGTTGATATTTCTTTACAAGGAGAGTGGTTTTCTTTACAAGGAGAGTGGTTTCTTTACAAGGAGAGTGGTTAGGCCCTGGAACGGGCTGCCCAGGGAGGTTGTGGATGCCCCGTCCTTGGACGTGTTCAAGGCCAAGCTGGACGGGGTCCTGGGCAACCTGATCTGATTGTGTATGTTTGGTGGACGGCTAGGCAGGGGGGTTGGAACTACATGATCCTTGAGGTCCCTTCCAACCCGGGTGATTATGTGATTCTGTGATTCTGTGATAGTAACTGACTGAGACAGGCTTTGGTTTTGGGTTAGAGCCAAGGCATAGGGGACAGGAGGACAGTGGGACAGAGTTAATGAATGCCTACTTGAACCACACCATTTCTTTGAACAAGAAGCAAACTTGATGTTTTTGGAGCCATAAAGGATCCCCTCAGCATTGTTTTTCAAAGACTTCCATTTCACTTGAGAGCAAGGAAGCTACTCAAATTTCATGGACATCTGGGACAAATGAAGAATAAATGCTGTCAGTGGAGACCCTACTTGGTCTAAGAGCAGCCACTAACATTAGATTCTGAAGGAGACAATGTCATAATTTTCCACCACCATTCTGCACTTCCATCCAGACAGGCCGATAAAAAGCTAAAGCTTTATCCAGATATCTAGGGAACTCCAGAGAGTTCAGAGGTAAAAGTCTGGTTGCTGAGGTACACTGCATTTCAGACTTAAACCCATCCCAAATTGCTGGCTTCTAATACTCTGTGTTTTCTTCCTGAAGGATAAAGTTATTAAAAACAACAGTAGAAAGAGAGAGGAACACTCTTGGGTTGAAAGAATGAGGGAAGTCTTATAAAATAATAATAATAATAATAATAATGATAATAATAATAATAATAATACAAAGAGAAAAAAAAAAAAAAGATTTCAGACAAGCTCAAATACCAAAACAACAGCAGCAGCAGGTCCCACGAAGGCATAGAGAAGACCTCCCTCTAATGACAGCCAGCAGCTGGAAAAGTAAGAAAGAAAATTACTTGATAGCTTGCACCACCATCAAAAAGATGCATGTTTTGCTGCCTCCCTTTGCCTGTGAAGTTGATCTCAGGAGCTGATACCCCACAGTAAAAAAGTCTCAGAATTTACAGCAAGCAAGTTTTGCTTTTTGTTTCTCCTGTACTTGCACAAAGGCCCAGTTGCCTGGGGGTCTGCCTGCAGAGCCATGTTTGATAATCACTTGATTGTTGACAGAGGAATGCATGCAAAATTCATGCGATGCTCTGTTTCAGACCAGGTCCTGCTGGAAGCTACAGCATTACTTTGTGAGCAAGATAATTCTCTTGTCATGCTCGCTCAGGCAAAAGAGCAGATTTGTTCATTTGCTAACCAGTAAGCCTAGGGGGAGCTCGGATCCAGAAGCATAGTACATTTCTGCTCCTGGATCCTCCCTCTGGGCTTGCTGCCATGGGGAAATTTCACAGCTCAGCAGCAAGGTGGGAATTCACTGCTTATGTGGATGTTCTTAAGCTGAAAGTGAGGTATTGTCATGCCTCCTTTGGAAACCAACATGTTGCTCCTCCCTCACATCACACAGCTTGAGAATCATAGAATGCCTGGGGTTGGAAGGGATCTTAAAGTTCATCTAGTTCCAAACTCCCTGCTGTGGGAACTGTTGCCACACTGCAGATCAGGCTGCCCAACTTGGCCTTGAACACCTCCAGAGACTGAGAATCCACATGACTCACCACCCTCTGAATAAAGAATTTCCTCCTAATGCTTAATCAAAATCTCCCCTCTTTTCATTTCAAGCCATTCCTCCTTGTCCTATCACTATCATATTTCTCCTTTCTCCATTAACTTTCTGTGGAATTTGGGCTCCTAATCTGCCTGGTGCCTACAAAGCCCAAGGAAATCTTCTCATTAAACACTGATGTCTATCATGTCAGTGCCTATCATGGAATCCAGTAGGCCTTGATGACATTTCTCTTCAGCGGAGATCCAAAGGAGTCTTTCACTGAACTCCACTGATTGCACTGACCAGACTTTCACCACTTGAAAAATAACAGCATCATAGAATCATGCAATCAATGCACCTAGATCAGATGGAGACCTCCCATCTCTCAGGTTAACACTATAAATGTGCTACAGGAATCTCCATGGAAATTCTACTGCACTGTACATCCACATGCAGATCTCACTACGCATTGAAATCCCCTCAGAATCGTAGAATTACAAGGGCCTGGAAAGGAAAGGGCCTACAAGATCATCTAGTCCAACCATCTTGCTGTCACCATTACTACTCACTAAACTGCAAAACCTTATCTTGTAGCACCTCATCCAGATGCCTCTCGAACACCACCAGGGACAGTGACCCCACCACCTTCCTAGAAATACTGACAAACCCGCTCTAAAGAAAAACAGGTAAGAGAAATATCTGTTTCTCATCAGCTGAATGTGACAGGTTGGCCAGGTAGACAATTTTCACATTTGAACATAAAAACAGGAAGGAAAAAGGTTTTTTTTTAAGGAAACACTTTCTCATTGTGAAGGTGACCAAGGAGGTTGCCTAGAGAAGTGGTGGAGTGTCCCTCCTTAGAGATCTTCAAAATCCATTTGGACACTGTCCTGGGCAACTTCTTATAGGTGTCCCTGCTTGACCTCCAAATGTCCCTTCCAACCTCAACCATTCTGTGATTCTGTGACAGTCATGAACAGTTAAATCAGCACTGGAGCTGGATTTCCATTTCATGGGGAATGCAGGAATTTAGAGTATGGATACTTAAACTTGGTACCTTAGAGCATGAGAAGATGAGAATTTACACTGTGTCAGCAACCCCATGGAAAGTTTGCACGCTTAGACATGGCAGTACCCTGGAGTAAATGTGCAATGGAGTAATCCTGTTTCAACAGTAAAGTACCATGCATTTACCAATGGATAAGAGCAGGCAACCACAATGGAACAAGGACTTCCTCAAAGCACTTAAACCAGCTAACCCTGCAGTTATTCATTTCTGTGCTTGTACTCTCAGCAATATCATTTCATTCTGCATCAAAAGAAACACTGCCTTTCAGACCTCTCCCAGGAAACAAAGCCTTCCTGGAAACATTTCAATTTTGTTGATCGGCTTCAATTGTTTTTGTATCAGACCTGACTTCCAACTATGTTATTTTTCACCTTAAAATTCAGAACATTTGGAGAAAAAAGAAGAAAAAAAAAACACCAAACAACACAAAGCATTTCAAATTGAAAATAGAAAGCAGGATGTTCTGACTTTTTCCAAGTCCTGAATCTTGTTTATTTCTAAATTAAAGCTACCACATATTAATTTAATCAGTTCTGATTTCTTCCTGATAACAAGTTGCTCTCTGAGACACTGTCTGAGCAGGTGTAATAATAGAATGAATAATCAGGCATGGAGGGAGGAAATGGGAATGCAGTGTTGGAGGGCTGTGATGACTGAAAGTCTTCATGAACGCAAGGACAGGACAGAGGGAGAACCAGGTGGGCTCCCAAATTGCTGAGCTTGCCCCCAAATCTTTTGCTTCAATGTTTAATCCAAGCTTTAAGAATATTTTTCCTTGAAGAAGGGAGCAGACAGTCCTGCATTCCAGTTAGCAATGAGGACATGGCAAAACAAGGGCTTTTATTCCCATCAGGTCCCCAGCAGCCCCTCTCCCCCCTCCTTGAGCTTTCTGAAGTTGGGTTCACACATCACCAAGCACTGGCCCTTATCCTTTCTGACTGTCTGATCTCCCTGTCACAGCATGTAATCAAAGTGTTTCCTTCCAAAACTGTCAGAAGTGGTGGCTGACAGCGGAGAAAGGAAGAAGTGGTATTTGAGAAGGAGAACTGACAGCCAACTCCAGTAATACGCTAGTCTAGTTGAGACACTTTTATCCTTGTCCTTTCAAGGCACAAAAATATTAGCTTTTCACTAAGGGTACTTGCAAAGAGATCTCTTTGGAAATCTCTTAAACAAAATTACCATTGGAAGAAAGTGAGTAGTTTAACAATGATCAACTACCATTTCCAAGCTGTGCTTTCCAGATCAACAGTAGCTCTTGAGTCCAATACCAAAGACCACTTCACCACACATCTGGTTGTTTTGTGTATCATAATTGTTTGAGTTGGAAGGGACCTTTAAAAGTCATCTAGCTCAACTCTCCTACAAGGAACAGAGGTATTTATAGCTAGATCAGGGTGCTCAGAGCTTGGTCTGACTTTGAATATCTCCAGGGACAGGAGATATTCCAACCACCACCTCCCTGATCACCACCTCTCTGCTATGACAAAGGTGTGAGATGAAGGGTTTTTGCCCTGGTCCTGCAAAGAGCTGACTTCCCACAAGCCCTTCCTGATTATACCCTACAGCTCTGCTTGCACAATCATGCACAAAATTAAGCACCCACAGTGTGACAGCTAACATGTTTATAAAGCTAAGACTACAGATGGCATTCAGGACTATCCCACCAGTATTTCAATTTCACCAAAAAAAGTTACTGAGATATTTGTGGGTGTCCAAAGCCCTGATGCAATGGCAAAGAAGGACCCATGGAAATTTGCTGTTTCCTGCCACTGTTCTTTGACAACAACTCCTGTGAGCTGTCTTGTGGGAAAGGATACGAATTTCCAGCACAACCTCAGTTGTTCAATTCAAGCTTTAGAGATCCAGAGTCAGTCTCTGGAGTACTGGTTAAAGGGCATTTACTAGTGTCTGGTGAGTCTGAGGATACTCAAGGCTTACAGCACCACTCCTATGAAAACAAGCTGGGAAAGTTGGAGTTGCTCAGCCTGAAATAGTGAGGACTTTGAGGAGACCTCAAAGTGGCCTTCCACATCTACAGGAAAGCTGGAAAGGCTACCTATCAGAGAGTATAGCAACATAGCAGGGACTGTGGTTTTCAACTAAAAGAGGGGAGATTTAGATTAGATATTAGGAAGAAATTCTTTACTGTGAAGGTGGTAAGGCACTGGCACAGGCTGCCTGACTACACAGGGAACCTGAGCAACCTGATCTAGCAGAAGGTATCTGTACTGATGGTGTGAGGTTGCAACTAGATGATCTTTAAGGCCACTTCCAACTCAAACATTTCTATGAGACTATGACTTTACTCATTCAAGCCTGAAAATTTGAGACTTTCTTTGAGACTGGAAGAACAGTCTGTACCCTTCCTCTAGGTCCTCTCCAAACAACTACAAAATCTCCTTTCAAATACAGTTCAGCTGAGAAAAAGGAAAAATCCTCTTGTCTGCCTGCACTCACTGTAAATGGAGAGTTCAAAGCCCTCCAGAAGAAGAGTCCTGAACTATACAGGCCTCTGGCTGAATGTCATCTGAAAAACTACCACTCACCAAACACCAGGGACCTTCAGCATCCATTTGATTTTTTAATTTGAATCCCCCCCTCTACTTAAAAATTGGTGTCTGATCTGGCCAGCTGAAGTGTAGACGTTATCTCTGGTCCTCCCATGCTCAGAGCAGTCTCTGACATCCCTGCAATATAACTTGGAGGCATGATCAACCCTTCAACTACTACAATGTCTCAGTGGAGCAAGATTCCAGATTACTTCTCAGTTGTCTGACTTCATTACAGAATAGCTTCATTCATTAGCTACATCCACCCTAGAATAGCTACAATAACCAGGACAAAGCTGGATGAAGTAGAGTTGGAAGAATTTTTGAATGACAATGTAAAGCCCTTTGTGGGCCATCACGTTAGCTCTTGTCCCTTTAGTTACAGAAAGGGACATGTTAAGGCTAATGTCTTCTGTTATGTTCAGCAAAATGAAAGCTTGAAGGTCTATTACTGCCCATAACAAATGCCCCCTGCATGCCCTATACTAGTTAAAAAGTGAAAGAGCCTCTATTCTCCAGATTCAAGTTTTGCAATGATCATAAACCCTTCTGCAGTGGTCAGAAACCACAATAATCCTGGAACAAGATTCTATTCTGTATTCCGTTTGTCTTCAACATTAAACACTGTTAAATCTGACTACTCTGTCTGAACAAACTCGAGTTTTCAAGTTCAGCTCTAAAATTACTGGTGTATAATATTGATTTCCTTCTAGAAGGAAGGTAAAACCAACACATCAATATAACAGAGCTTTTATGCCTCTTGAAGAGGAAAAAAAAGGAAGTGTGCTGCAGTGTAGGATCACCCTGTGTCTCGGCCTACTGATCTTTGCTTCATGTTATAAGAATATGAAGTTCAGGTGCAAAGATGCTCATAAATCAGCCTGGAGAAGCAGCATGTGCCTGTGTGTGCCTTGTAGCATGGAGTCAGAGCAGGGATTGCTTAACAGGTGCCTGCAGCATGCTGCTTGGGACAGTGATGGGTTTGAGTTCACTCTAAGATGGCTCTTGGTAAAACCAACAGCAGGAATCACAACAAGGCGTTAGTGCTACAAATGTGTGTCTGGAGGCTGTTTCCTGTGCTCATATTCTGCACATCATGGCATTAGGGACACAGCATGTATGCGGAAGGTTTTTCCTATGGAAAAGAGCTGAGTGCACATGTGCAAATTCACTGAGCATCTCACGAAGCCCTGCAGCAGTCACGGCTGATGATCACAGGAACTTGCAGAGGAGAGGAATGGACAGGCTGGCGGGGAAAGGAGCAATGTGGGAGCACGATGCAATGCCTGAGATACCTTCCTATTTCAGTGACAAGCACCCTGACAGCAGGGCTAAGAAATTGTGTTCCTGAGTCTGTGGCTCCTGCTGGGAGCACAGGATCCCCTGCCACTCCTGGGCAGCCAGCCAGCCAGCCAGCCATAGAGGCAGAGAGGAAGGCAGCAGCCAGCCCCTGGATGCGAGGAGAAAGAGAAACTGAAGGGCTAAAAGAATTCAGAAGACTGGCAGCAAAATGAGGAGCTGCTCTAGTTAATCATAGAGTCATTAAAGTTGGGAAAGACCTGTAGGATCATCTAGTCCAACTCTACACTTACTACCAATATTGCCCACTAAACCTGTGTACCCTGGGAATGAAGGAAAGTCATTGCACAGCTTGTGGGACACCTCATTGATGTGCCAATCTGAGAGCAAAGGAGCCTGGCAGGTTTTGTTGTTTTGACACCCTTTTTGCTGCAGGCTGGGAGACTTTGTTCTGGGTCAGGAGGTGCTGGCATGCACAATTCAGGGCAGTGAGGCAGGGAATGATCATCTGCACATTTCCCCCTTCCTTTCAAGGCTCTTTTGTGTTCTCTTATGCTGACTGGTGCTGCATTCATGGGAAAAGATCTACCATGCTTTTAGCACCAGTTCACACCAGTCTATTCACAGGAAAGAAAGCAGAAATATTTGGAGCTTCCATCCATTACCTCAGTACCTCCTCTTTATAAACTGGGCTCATGAACTTGGAGGGAGGAAAATCCCAGAAGTAGAAGGTAGAATAGGAATTAGAAATGGCATTTGGGATCTGGTAGAGATTCAGAAAGAGCACAGATTCTGCATGACATTTTCTAAGTGGGCATACTGAACCCTCATCTATTGCTGACAACATCTCCAGCATTTCTTAAAGATTGTTTGTGTGTGATGCAAAGCACAGGCCAGTAAGGCTCTGGACAATGATGAACTTGGGTAGGGAAGGGGCCTGATTTAGGGGATGGGAGGGGAAGGGAGAGGAGAGGAGAGGAGAGGAGAGGAGAGGAGAGGAGAGGAGAGGAGAGGAGAGGAGAGGAGAGGAGAGATTAACCCATCTCCACCATGCCATTCGTTTAACCAGTTCCTATGAATTTGCTTATAAAAGAACACACAGTTTTCAGTCAGTACCTAGTCTCTGCTGGTATTCTATTAGAGATGATTCAGAAGCAAATGCAGATAAAATCTGAATGCTGACTGTTGGCATTCTCATCTTTATGGTGCAAACATCCCTCTTATTCAGACTGAACTAAGAGGGTTGCTTCTTGTCACACAGTAAGTCCTTCTCTGAAGACTTGCTATCCTAAGGTTTCCCCTGGACATTTGGGCAGGGATGAGACAAGTGCACAGCATTCAGATGAACTGATGAATTGAGGATGTCAGAAGGCTCCCTCAGCTCCTATCATTCCTACTTCCATGGGAAGCCAATGAGAATTTAGCTCCTACCTTTGTTCCTGCGGGCCAGTGACCGTTTTTTTGACAAAATGATGGGAGATGAGACTGGAAAAAAAGAATAGGAAGAGGAGCCCCATTACTCACTAGTTCACGGTGCCGTACCCCTTGGCTTTAGTAAATCCCACAGAAATGGCAACCACCAAGGCAGGGAGCCCTATGGAAAATGAAACAAGAGAAAATTGGTTATTTTAACATACGTGCAGCTCTGCTCCAACTCAACCACTTAATATACCCCATTTCTCCCTGTGTTATTCTAGCACCATCTGTCCAAGCCTGGGCCTTTGGCAGAGTCTGAATTCAGGACCTTCAGAGCCAGAAGCATGAACCTTTGTTACGTCTGCTAATGAAGTTAATGCTGTCAGCTGTAATCAGCTCGTATCCTGCTGTGGTCTCAGCAGTTGTGCAGGGAATGATAGTACATGCAGATGCATAAAATTCATTTATTTTATTCTTAGGGATGCAGAACAGCCAGGAATATACCAGGACATTTCTTGGGGGTGGAATATTCAGGCACCACTTAACCCAAAAGAACTAGCAAGGCAGAGATTAAAAGCTGTATTTGCTCTTAACATAATATGTGAACAACTCAGGTTGAAATCTTGCTCCAGATGAGACAGAGCAGGAAATGGGAGAACTGTTCCCCCTATCCAGCTATATCCCTGCATGCTGTGGATCCTCTATACTTGGAGATGTTCAAGACCAGATCGGATGGGGTCCTGGGCATCCTGGTCTTGTACCAGATCTGGAGGTTGGTGGCCCTACCCTATGGTGTGGGCTTGGAACTTGATCATCCTTGAGGTCCCTTCCAACTCAAGCCATTCTATGATTCTATGAGTCTACGATAATGGAGCAAGTCCCTCTGAAGCACAATGGAAAGAAGCATCTGAACATCAGTCTTTCTGCAAACCAGAGTATTTACTTTATGCCAGAGAACTGCTCCCCTTTTGCACCCAAAAGGGGAACAAACTAAGAAAAAACAGCCACCTTGGAGAGAGGGCACACTTCATTATGAGTGCTACGAAGGATGAGCAGTTTGTGCCTTGGAGGCTATTTGATGCTCATGGTATGCAATTTGTCTTCATGATGTCATGAGCTAACAATACCAGCATGGGGTCTCATTTCAGGTTCATAAGGGGGTGAGGCAATGTCCTCGATCCTAATGCTAAAATCTCAAAAAAAAAAAAAAAAGATGATAAGGAAGAAAAATAACAAAAACCTGCTGGTTATTGTGAAATGCTGGACTGAAACTTAAAACTACTGATAAGGTTGGGTTTCTGAATACCTAGGCACATTTGAACTAATAAAAGATGTTGTATCCTGCTAACAGCCTACTTATCCTTACTATTCCTGCCTGGTAAAATGCTCTAGGATCTACAGAGGAAACTGAGTACTTCTCTGATTCACTATCCCCAGCGTGATTCTTTCCTTTCCCTATAAAAATGTCTGGGTGTGGTCTGGGAACATCTGGCTCTTCAGCTACGCAGGGCTCTGTGTGGCTTTTTATAGTCCTACTACTTCTAAAACAAAGCATTAAGCTGTCTCAATGCTAAAGATGGGCAAATCCCATTAGGAATTAGCAGGCTCAGTAGCCAGCTAGGATTAGTGCTTTTTGACAAGACCCTAATTTGCGTGCTGTAGAGGTCATAGCAGGCAGCTGTAGAAGATGCTGTAGTCTGTAGGGCTGTCCAGACACAGTATCCAAACAACTCTGCTGACAGGGTGGTTACTCAGCAATATAGATCGATGCAAAATTGATTAACTGCGAGGGTCAGCAGATAGTTGGGAGGTGCTAAGGCTGAGTAGTCTGGAAAAGAAAGAATTTCATAGAATCATTAAGGTTGGAAAAGAGCACTGAGATCATCCAGTCCAACCACCAACCTATCATCACCATGCCCACTAAACCATGTCCCTAAGTGCCACATCTCCACATCATGAACAACTCCAGGGATGGGGACTTCACTGATTCCCTAAGCAGCCTGTTCCAGTTTGAGAGTTATAAAGAAAAGACTTTCTCTTCCCATATGAGACATCCAAGCAGAGCTCATGTTTGAGCAGTCCAAAGCCATTGAGCAGGGGGGGGTTCAGAATGTCTCTTTCTAAAGAAGTTCTGTAATGACTACTTTCCATCTTGCTGAGCTTTCTTCGCAACTCATCTAGATACTTTGGACATATAACCTGCATGGTATTCACTGTAATGACATCAGGGTGGCATCCCATGATATGCACACTAAGAAGTCATAAAGGATTTTTTTAAGAGTAGAACATGATGCATGAAGCTCCGGAAAGAAGAATGTCAGCTAAGACTGCCCGAAATAGCAACTTGTTCCTCACAAAGTACTTCTCTTAGATGTGATAATTATGCAGAAATGCACACTTAGGCTGTGAACTCATCAGATGTACAAGCTGCATTTATCGGAAAGGGGAGCTACACGATGGTAGTTAAGCCAACGAGCAGAGCAGTGAGGACTGCTGTATCTTTTGCCTTGGGATGTGATCAGATTAAAAATAGATACATCCAAATATTTCCAATAAACTTTTAATCTATTCTTGACTATTTGAAAGAAAGCTATTTCTAACTGGATTGTGCCATACGCTGTGTGTGCTGTGGCCAAATTTAGAAGGGTTTGTGAAGAAAGTGAGTGCTACACTCATAATTAAAAAAAAAAAAAAAAAAAAAAAAAAAAAAAAGCATAGGAAAACTGATATGAAGATTTTTTTTCTGTCAGGACAGCAGGAGAATCATGTAATGAGATCACCACGTCCCATTAGAAAAAGTTCATTTGATAATAATGACTACCAAAAGCCATAAGTGTTACAAACAAGTGAAGACCCTGTCAGAACCTCAGCCAGGGCAACATTAAAAATCCAATTGAAACAATGGCATGGTGGTAAGTAGACTAACCAAATTGTTTCTTTTTCACTGGGACTAGATGTGCCAATTGAACTGTTTCTAGGGAACAGTTTGCATGTCTAAATAACTTTATATTTTTCTAATTGCAAAAAACCTCTTCTCTGAAAAGGCAAAATCGCACACACAAGAGGAGAACAGGAAACTGGGAGTAAACCTCACTGCTGATGAAAACCACAGCAGCTTCAATGAGCTACAGCTGAGAACTTGGCAAAGTTCTCCCACAAGAGTTTGAAAAAATGTTAATAAGCAAAGGGGGGAGAAGGGGAGGATCAGCCCATTACAACGTGAATTCACAGAATCACTAAGGTTCAAAAAGACCACTGAAATCATCTAGCCCAACCATCAACTCATTGACTGAGATAATTATTTCAGATTATGCTCTTGAAAACTTATTTACCTCCTCTGCCCTCGTAGAGATGCCATTAATCCCAGCACTACAGCTGAAGTCTAGGAGGATGCTAAATACCAGAAATTCCCTTGCTGCTTTAATAGGTGAGAGTGTTCTTCACTTTGTGTCCTAACCTATTCCAAACAGTTATTATGCACCATTTATCAGCCAGCACATCCTAGCCCAGGAATAGCTACATTTTACTAACAGTGCAAATTATGCTCCTACACATGCAGGCTTTTTTTTCCCTTAAATCTGTACAAATTACAATTATGAATGTCGCTCATCCAAAATTCCCTCGGCTAACACTCTCATCTGTCCTAGCATTTATAATCAGAAAACATCCCTTTTTGTTACCTTTATTCTCTAGAGAAGCTGTCAGTCTTTTGCATTTGATATCCCTGATGTTCCTCAAGTCATACATACAGTGTTTGTATTGGAACATATGCACAAGCACAAAAAAAGCACACAGTGCCTGTGTTTTGCATGTGTGTGGTTACAGGCTTGCCATGCACAAGCACTGTATTTCAGTCCCACCATTTGTTTTGTCTCCTAAGCAAAACTTGAAGAGATGCAGGTGCTGGAAGGAGGATGGCTCTTGATGTGCAAAAATAAATCACATCAGGGCCCTTCATAACCATCGGAAATATCTTGCCTGGGGCAAAATGCTCGACTTCAGTAGTGAAATGAGCCACTAATACAGCTTAGAAGCACAGTGCTCTCTGATTCTCCCTTTCTCTTTTTTCCTCTGCTTGCTTTTGAGCAACTTTTTGTTCAGTCACTCCTTTCAAACACAAGCTTCATGTTGCTTTGAGAGCCCAGGTTACGGGTTTGCGTTTGTTTTCAACTACAGAATGCATCATTTAAAGCTAATAAATTAAACATACGGAAGAGGCAGAGGGAGGAAAATTAGTTACAAGCATCTGCACTGGTCTCATAGTTTATTTGTCTATGAAAGGTCCTGCTGCCATGGAGACAGCATTTCAGAGCTTGCTTATCCCCGGGTCGCACATGGAAGGAGACAGTGAGAGAAAAATAAAAGAGAAGCAGGGAAGAAAGCCAGAGCCAGGAGAACCCCCCCAGCCCCAGTGTGCCCCTGGAATGAACACACAGCCCCTTCCCAGCTCATCTCCTTCATACTGCTGTTGGGTGGAGATAGCAGCTTTTGGCTTTTGCCCATTTTCAACCATCTGCGCCCTTTTTGACACACCTAAGGGTGTCAAACTAAGCTTTTTGCACAGCACCAATCCAGAATACTCTTTGATCTTCACGCTAGGATGGAACAATGTTGTTTGTTTGTTTGTTTGTTTTCTCTCCCCTGGCCCAATGGAACTTCTATGCAGACCCACAATCCTCACCCCATCCAAGACACAAGAAGCGCTTGCGGATGATGCGGTTCCGTAACCGACCCGTCACGGCCATGTAGGACTGCCAGGCCTCGGTCAGCACCCAGCAGAAAGAGGAGAGGAAGAAGAAGTGCAAGAAAGCCGCCACCAGCGTGCATATCACCTGGAGAAAGGAGGAAAGGAGCACATATGAGAGGGGAGAAAGAGGAGAGAGGAGACAGGCAGGCGGAGGGAGCAGCTTCCAAATCGGGCTCTGGAAGGAAAGGAAGGTCACAGGGATCAGCAAAGGAAAAGACTTCTCAGGAAGAGGCAGCCTTCCCCTCGAGCTTTGACCTAGCATAGGATTGAAGTGTTTGTTTCAAATTTAAGCATTGCACAGAAACTGACTGTTCTTAAATGAGAGCTCCAAGCCTGTGTTTAACTATTTTCATACAACGATAGAATATCCCAAGTTGGAAGAGACCCATATGGATCACTGAGTCCAACTCCTGGCCCTACACAAGACCACCCAAAATTCAAACCCTATGTCTGAGAGCAGTATCCAAATGCTCCTTGAATTCTGGCAGCTTGGTGCCATGCCCACTGCCCTGGTGAGCCTTCCATGTCCACCACCATTTGGTGAAGAACCTTTTCCTGATCTCCCACATGACCTTCCCTGACACATCTCCATACTGAAGTTTGAATCCATGCCTTGTCCTTGTGCTGTTTGGCTTCAGCAGTATACATTTATTTTCCAGTGATCAAATCAAATCCCTGATGCTTTCAGAGAGGATGGAGCAGTTATTAAGCTGTGCACTAATCTCAGCTCAAAAGGATTGCAAAGCACCGTACCATCGGTGCTTTGCAGTAATGAAATCAGAGAAAGGCAATTCAGACTGGGAAAGATGGCTCTTTGCAAAGAAACATAGTTAAGGTGTGAGAGCTGGGGTAAAAACATGGCTGGTAGGGGCTTGGTAAGGGCTGAAAGCATGATTTGTCCAAGAGCACGTAGCTACTAGAAAAAAAGGGGGGGGGGGGGAGGGGAAGGAAAAATTAATGAAATGGCAGAATAAATTTCATAATGGTGAGCTCTATAACTTGGCAAGGAAATCTCTCAAGGGACACAGAGAGAGCTCAAGCCATTTAAAATTAAACTAGGGAAAGTACTAGCAAATGCATTATGGAGAACAATCCTGTAGCGGCGGGGAGATGGGCTGGAAAGCTGACAAGCTCATCTTTGTTTTTAACTCAGCAAACCCAACTCATTCACTGGTGCAAATTGGTGCCGCTCTGTTAACTCTGCCAGGGCTATGCTTAATTTGCACCATTGGAGAAGAAGAAACTGTGAATGAACGTGAAACAAAATGATGGAGAGAAACTCCCAAAGAGAAGGGAGAGCAAATAAACTTTAAAAGTGACTCTGGGTGAAAAAAAAAAATTGGCTTAAGGCATTGAGGACAGATGGGGGTGGGAGTGAATAGCAAAGAATTTCTGCGCTTTGAGTTATATCAGGAAACGTGGACTTTGGGTTTACGGTCACTGAACCTTCCTCTTTTTTTATCCACCAGCATCTTTCAGCAGAGAGCTCTCATGCATCGAGCATCTTTTATCATGATTTTATTGAATTGCCCTCAATTCATACACTGGCACTGACAGACATTATCAGAAGTTGGGAACAAAAGTTAGACATTGCGTTCTTTGAGACAGGAACTGCCTTTTCATTCCGTATTTGTATTTGACACAGAAACCTTTGGTATTCTGCCTGCAAGTACATGACAGTTCACTACAAATAGCCCAGCTCAATGTGATAATTTGAAGTAATTTTCATGTTTTCAAAAGAATCTTCCAAAGGTGGTTGCTATGCATCAGCTTACAGCAAACAAGTTAGTTCCAGGAATGTACTTCAAGAAATGTATATTTTACAACTGTTTTTTTTTTTTTTTTTTTTTTTTTTTAACTACTGCCAGAAATGACAGCATCAGTTTATCTGAGCTGATTTTGTTCTGCATCAGCAGAGTTTTTCTGCCCTCTTTGCCAGCAGTTTGTAAAGGGGAGAAAAGACGTCTGCTTTCCATTTTTCCACCTGAGACATTTATTTTCCAGAAATACTCACTCAACTAGGTAGTTCTGAGGGAAAGGGGAAAAGAAGAGAGAGGAGCACCACAAAAACAATGCACATTTATGACAGTGAATGGCCCTCATTTAAAATCCATTAAAAACAAGCAGATAATTTTACTCAGATTTGGGAAGAAGAGAATTTTCCCTCTTGTTTTCCCAATTTCCCCAAGGAGATATGGTTGTAAAGGCCATTAGTCCTTGTTTTTCTAAAAGAGGAGAAATTTGCTTCCATCCAGCACATAGCCCCATCTTTGAGATACACTGAATTCATTTCTTTTGTATCACATTATTGCTGACTGTAATTTTTTAGCCTTTTCCTGGGTCTTTCATCTTTAAAAAGCGTAGCAAATCCAGGTGTGGAGTCTTGCCTTTGAGGTTATGCAGACGAAAATGACGGGAGTATTTGGCATTTCCCAGGAAACTAGTACTGTAGAAATTCTCCTAGTGTAACTGCAATTATAATTCAATCACTAATATTTTAGGAAGCTCCACTATCAATGATTGAATGTGAATAGGTTCCAAATTTACAGTCTTTCATCCCTTCTTTGTTCAGTTTTCTTTCTGTGCTCTGTGATAGAGACTGTTTACTAGACAGCAGAGTGGAATCCCAAGAATAACCTTTCTATTTATGGTGTTTCATGCATATGTATGTCCAAAGAACTAATCTGCCTCACGCAATTAGAGCCGGGAGCTTTGAATCCTCACTAACAGCTCTGACACTTAACATCCAAAGCAACTATGAGAAAAAGTGTAAGAAGGAAACTGAGCTCCCAACTGTTGTTAAGGAGATGGGAGAGGGTTAACAATATCCACCTCCTATCCTGGAGTGAAGAAGGATAACCAAATAGGAGGTCCACTCATGGTCGGACATGATGAGCATCTCTCAGTCTTCGTTCTATGAAAAGTTGCTCCTCGCACACACTTGGGGTTGCAATGCACCCTTAGAATAGCAATACAGAGCTGATCACCCTCTTCTCAATTCTCGCTCCAGGCAAACCATGCTGACCATGAAAGACAGTTCTGCTTTGCAATGCTTCTGAACAGTGTTGGTTTAAGAGCAACAGGGCCACTTGTCTGCATCTCCCCAAACTTTTCTCCACAGGTATGACTCAAGTAGCTGTAAAGCTTTCTTTAAAACATCACCCTGCTCTGACCTAAAAGGCCTCGCATAGCAATGAATCTCTGTGATTCATTAAAGCCCGAGGCTTCTCTGCAGAAATGCTTCCAAAAGTGACAGCATGCTCTGGATGTCAAGGTCCAGACTCGAATAAATTGGCTGGTTACTGTTAATTAAAAGCTAAATTTTGATTTCTGATCGTGACTTCAGCAGCAGGAGGAGCTGGAAGACACTTTTGGCCTCAGTTTTCTGCTTAGAGGAGTTAATATGGCTGGAGCACTTGAAGAGCGAGGAAGATGTACAATAGGAAAATATTAAACATGAGCAGTGATTTGTTATGCTAGCTGCCAACAGAGAAAGTAATTTAGCTGGAGAAAAGTCATACAATAACATAACACCTCTCCATCTGCATCTCTAATGTGAAAAGCCATGATAGTACCCTGCAATCTATGCCCATGGCTTGAAAATCCATGCTCAGTTCTCATCTTCACTGCTCAATTGGCACTGTGACTTCCAAGTCTCTTGTGGTCTCAGCTCTGCAATGTGCATGATGTGCACAGCGACGCTTCCCACTCCAAGAAAGGTGTTCTTGGTGGCTGCTTTCCTTAACATCTGCCAAGTGCTTTAGGCTTGGAGCATAAACGTTGCTGTAGAAATAAATGTAATGCTGAGATGCTGAGTGTTATTGCTTTTTTAGCTCTTCCTCAATCTGTCTTCCTTTGTAATTTTTGGAAAATAAAACGGTTAAAGCCTCGCAAATAACCATGTTTTTTCACCGTGCCATGTGCCAGCTACTCTAGGCAGATATTCAAAAATATCACATTGGTTTTAATCAAAACCCTGAGGATGCTGACAAATTATCAAAGAGCGAGTGAGAGAAAATTGAAATCTGCCATTTAGTCATGTCTTTGACACGTCGCTAATTAACAGATGGAAGAAAAAAGAGGAAGCGCTGCTGAGCGGATTGTTTCAACGCTAAATCAGGAGCAAAGCAAACAAACAAACAAGGTCCAACGTATCTCCTACCTTATTCCGCGTCTGGGTCTGTCCGATCAGGATGAGAGCATTGGAGGAGATGATGGACAGGCAGAAGTTGATAAGAATGACCGAGCGCTCTGAGCGGATATACCTGCAGAAAGAGAAGAGGGGAAGGAGATCCACCCTGTTACACCTTGCATGAAGCCACTGGGCTTTACACAATCCCATGGTAAGAGACGGCCCACTTTCTTCAGATCTCGTGTGTTAAACAGACAAGTACAAGGCGAAAAAGGAGGAGGAGAGCTGTGGTGCACAGACCTCTCAATCCTCCCCATCAATGTTGGAGTTATGAGCATGAGCCAAAAAATCAGGGGCTAGCCTGCTCCCTACTCTAAACCTTTTCTAAAATAGTATTGAGTGCTGTAGTCCCCTTCAGCTCTGCTCACTTGGTAGGGGACTTGGAAAGGAGCTTAGAAGAAAACATACACGCAACACATGGAAAGATTCCCAAATAAGAAGAGCCACAAGCATGCTGGCGATGAAAGCAGGTTACGAACGCATGCATCTTCACAACAAAGTGCTTGTGATTCAGCATTCCCCTTTGTTTAACCTAACAACAGGTCCAGAAGTGAAAACAAATTGTGGTTGGTTCGGGTTTTTTTTTGTTTGTTTGTTTGTTTTTCCAGATGGAAAGGTTTAACGCTTCTCAAAACTAGGCCAAATATGTAGCTGTAACCGTGGGTCTGGGACATCAGGAATCCAAGTTAGGAAGTTGTTGCCTTCAGCACCTTGCAGGAGCAAGCCACTTGTCATTTCTCATTTATAATGTGCAGCACAGCACCAACTTGCTGCTGAAGTATGTGCACAGTTAATTCAAATGACTGGCTACAGAGGAAAATTTCTTTGAAGGTGCTTTTATGTATCTAATAAAATTAAAAGGGAATTGCAAAAGTGCAAGTCTTCAAGGATTGACTCAAGACCTGACCATAACCAACCCTTACACGTATGAGTAATCTCAGTGATGCAGTAAGTGCCCTGCCTGAATACCAGATGAGTAAAGAGTAGGAACGGATGTCTATAAAAATTAGAAACAGATCTATTAACCAGACAGCTCATCCCTGGAGGCTAATGCAGGATTATTTTGTATATTCCAGTACATCAACTATTTATACTAAGAATTTAATTTCATTAATTAATTTTAGCAAGAGTGTGTCAGTCACACTCTGGCTGTAGAGTCTGCATTTCTGACTGGTAGGACAAGATGAGTTTACTGCATATATGTATTGAGCCAAGAAAGAATCTGTGCTTTAGATCTATTGGAGACTGTGAAACTTGAATTTTAACTTCCCTGCTATTTTTCCTTCTAGATAAATACAAATGTTGAGAATATGTTTTTCTGGATACAAAAAAAACAGTCACTGATGAAAAGCAGACTCACTTTACATCAGCTTTGTTAGAAAACTGGTTTATAAGTAGTTCTTTCTTGAAACACACTCCAACCCCATAACGCATTTCAAAATTTAGGTTTCCAGCTCAGCTAGAAACTGGATTTGCTGCAAGTAAAACAAGCCTGGAGTTATTCCTTAGCCAGTTTGATCCCAGATTCTGCTGTTTTACTTGTTTCAAATACAATAGTAAGGGGCATCTGAATCTTACTCCATTTGTAGGATATCAAGCCATCAATCTTCGGATGTTCTGATTGTGTGAAGTAAAATATGTGTCAAATGTATAGTCAGCAGCTTCTATGGGATAGAAAGGGGGATTTGGACAATGTGCTGGTAAGAATGGGATGTGCTAAGTCTGTGTAGGAACACTATGGCATTAATGCTCATTTAGGAAATTTCCTCTGTTAAAAAAAGAAATAGTAAAAAATGAGTTGAGTGTAAATGTAGTCTGCATGTCAAAGTAAGGGGTTAATAAACAGCTGTTTTCACATTTTTTCCCCCCTGAAAAGCCTTTTCTTTCTCCATGCTTGCTGTTATCTACCAGAAGTTCCTGTTCCCCGGATCCCTGAACCTTCAAAAAATGAACTGTGAGTTGGCACCTTGTAGAATCAGAATATCAGAATAATTTAGCTTGGAAAAAAAACCCTCTGGAGTTGCCAATTCAATCCTCTGCCCAAACCAGAGCTGATTTCCAAGTCCTGTCATGTTTTTCAGGGCATTGTCCAATCAAATTTCAAAAATGTTTAAGAATGGGAAGTGCCATAACCTCTTCTGGGTGATTTGCTTCAGTTTTTAACCACTCATGGTGAAGAGCCATTTTTTCTTCAATCCAGTTGGAATTTTTCACGATGCAATTGGTGGTCTTTGCCCCTAAATCCTGCACTGTATCCATCTGTGAGTTTTATGACTCCACTTTCTCCATGTCTCCTCCTTAACAGACTTCTTCTCTTCAATCTACCCAAGCTTTCCTTGTTCCCTCTGCCTCTCCTTGAGCATTATTTTCTATTGCTCCTTAAACTGGACTCAATTAAGTTTGTTGATCTCTCTCCTGTATTGGGGGATATTGTGGGGTATTATGGAAATACTATTCCAGATGTGGCCTTAAAGAGAGTCAAGTAGAGGGGAATAACAATTTCCCTTGACCTGTTGGTTATATTACCAACAGGTTATATATATATAATTATATTATATATGAGTGCAGGCCTTCACTGTTGAACAGTTGCATTGCTGAGTTATGTATAAATTGTCACCAGCTGGATCCCCTGAGGCTTCTTTGGAGATATTACCAAGCCAGCCAGCCTCCAGCTTGTCCTGCTGCATGTAGTTGTTCAGTTCCAGGTGCAGAAGTACTCATTTGTCTTTGGTGTACAATTTCTCCAGCCTGTATCTCCAATTTGTTGAAGCTTGTCATTGCTGCTCTCCAGCGTATGAATCACTCTTTCCATATTGGTATAGACATCCAAGAACTTGCCAAGAGTGCCTTTTTCCCCATCATCCAGGCTGTTAATGAAGATATTAACCGATATTGGTCCTGGCACCAATCACTGAAAGATACTGCTAGTAACCAGCTGCTGGTTAGGCTTCAAATCTTTAACCATTACCCAGAGCCTGCATGAACTACAGCCAGCTTTTAATCTGCTTTAGCAGATTAATCCAATCCAAAATTCACTAGTTTGTTTACTAAGATGCCTGTGTCAAAGGCCTCGGTAATGACAAAATATACAATGCCCACTTCTCTTCAATATCCAAGCTACCAGCCATCCCATCACAGAAGGAAAGCAGGTCAGTCAGGTGCAATCTGTCCCTGAAAAATATGTGCTGTCTATTCCCAATCACTCTCTTGTCCATCATTTTGCTTGGAGAAAGTCTTTTTAACTATTTGCTCTTTAATCTTTCCAAAGTCTGTGAACAGACTGAACAGCAAGTAGTTCTGCAGATCCAACTCCTTGCCCTTTTTAAAGATGAGTATAACACTTCTTCAAACCACCTTGAACCTATCCAGATGATAGATACTGGCACTACTGTACAGCAAGCTCCATCTCAACACACTAATCATCCCATTTGAAGCCATGGGCATGCAAATATCTATTTTACATAGTTCTCAGTTTTCTCCTTCATGGTGATGCATAGTGACTTTTTTCCCCAGTTTCTTCTCCAAGATTCTGGGACCTGGGTCCATGGAAGCAAATGTTGGCAGTAGACCAAGATGAAGAGGGCAGTGATTAATTACCCTGATTTTCTCCATGTCCTTCTCCATCAGAACATGTTTCCTATTCAGCATTTCCTTGGATCATCCTTTAGTGCTGTCGTACCTACAGAAACCCTTCTTCATGCCTATCACGTCTTTTATCAGTTGCAAATAGAGCTGAGAACCAGCTTTCCTAATGCTTCCATACTGCTCTTTGTCAGCCTGACCTCACTACTGAACACTTACAAGCTATGATTCTTGCTTTTTTTTCCTGCATCACCTCTAGCTCAGAGATATTCCACAGAAGGAAATCAGGATTCCTATCCAGGACATTTGGCAAAAGAAGGCAGGAACTCATGGCAGAGATGGAAAACACGGAGGCCTTGATGCTTAGCCAGATGAGAGGTCTGCAGAGTGCTTTCTCACTATCCCTTATCTGCAACATGGACTGCCTTATTTATCAAAGCACACTGCGCACAGACACCAAAGCTTGGAAAACCTCTCACTGCAAATGCAGGGAGCTTCTGCTCTGGCCTGGGTCTTGTGGGATGTGGGGAAGCCCAAGACAGATGGAGAACATAGGAAAACCCTGCAGTTTGTCTCTCTGTATCCATTCTGCTCCCCTCTTCTCTGCAAACACTGAGCCAACTTTGCTTTCTTGTGGTGCTCCTACACATCCTTCTCCGCACAAACTTACTCATTCCTGCTGCCTTCCACTAGGACCACAGAGTGCCTTAGCCTCCCCAGCAAAATGCAGAGCTCTTGGGTTTAAAGCAAGCATTAAAAGCCACTTGAGAGCTTGCTGACAACCACTAAATCAATCTTCAGCCTCTATGGACAGGGAATGAAAAAAGCTTACACCGATATCTCTCAGCGATACAGCATTCATTCAGCTGCTGCCGTGCCCTACATGCTGACAGGCTGGTGGAAGAGCTATTTGATAGCAAGCATTGATCTCCATGCTATGGAAAGGTCACTCTGATTCCGGAGGCTGTTGAACTGCAGTTGGGTTCAGGGATGGAAAATGCATCAGGCTGCTTCTGAAACACCATCCTGTCAAGGAGTGGCACAGACCAAAGTGAAAAGAAGTACAGCTCTAAGTCATTCAATCTGTTCTGACCCATGAGCAATTCTGTTTCTCCCCACTTTTCATTTTTCAAGTCAGCTTTCAAGCGAGAAGATCTTTTTCTTATTATTATTTATTTTCTGAATGCCTCTGTTTTCCATACAGCTGGTGGAAAACATGGCCAACACACATGGTTTCCAGTTGTGACCTAGGACAACCATAACCAGAGGTAACAAGGGCACTTCACTTCTAAGGCCCAATGTGTCAACTGACCTCTCTGCCAAGGCTGCTAATAAGGCCAGAGATGGACCATCTGTAGCAGAGTTTTTGCAGCCATCTGTCTACTGGGAACTGGAGCGAGTCCACCAACAGGCCACCAACAGCCGCCAAACGGAAACAATGTCCAGCATGAAGTGAGACTGTGCCAAGTTGGCTGCCTCTGAAGCGATCACTTTCATCAAGAAACTCATGCTGGTCATGCTGATGGCTGAGTAGGTGCCACTAAGAAACAACCATTATTGGAGGTTTTGAATGGAACAAAACCATTTCCTCTTTGATATGCAGCCCAAAGTTGGGATCACCTCCTTTTTACTCTGCCTCTTGTTCTTCACCGTGTTCCTTTCCCCTTTTTATTTTGTCTTTCTATCTTTCTGCTTCCCATGTATAAACAAATCCTAGTTGGGTAAAATTCTGGGAAGGTTTCCAGATTGTCAGCCTCAGTGAGCCTATTCATCAGAAGAGGATCATACTCAAGCTGAGTCTATGTGTACATGCTCCAGATGCCTTTGTCCAGAGGTCTGAATGAGAAATTTCACAGCCAAAGCTCCCCAAAACAGCTGAGCTCTGGTGGGTGTGCTCCACAGAAGACTAAGCAGATAGGTAGTTTACTTTGATATGGCTCCTGTATTTTAGCAACAACAGCTGGAATAATACTGCTGATCCCCTTGTGAACATTCCTCCAGCTGCTGTCTGATAAACTGTATAACATCTAGGGACAAAACGAAGTGAAAGCCAGGAGATAATGTTGAATATGATGTTCCTGAGACCATTATTAGAAAAGCACATTCATGTCCAGCAGCTATGCCTAAAATAAAAAGGACACACAGAGTGCTCAGGGCTCAGCCACGGGAATGCTGTGAAATTCAGAAAACATGAAAACATGATCTACAGATAAGAAATGAAACAAACTCAGCGCACCAAAGAGAAATTCTAGAGATCACTTGATCATGCTTTACAAATATTTACACAGAGAGACTTAGGATAGAGAGCCCTTTAATCAAGATATATCTGGTCTCAGGATCACTTGGAAATGCATGTCCATCCCTTGCTAAATCAGAAATGCCCATTCAAGCCTTCCATAGACATGTCCCCCCATTCATACTGAACTTGATCATTTTGGGCGTAGGCATAGTAACACAAAGGCTGCAATTGGAAATTAAAAAGGGTATATTTTAAACAGGGCAGACAATTAACTTTACTGTCCTCAATGACAGTAAATATTGAGGGGCATGCTCCTGGAAGAAGACATATTGCATTACTCCAAATGACTCCGCCATGCTCCAAACTGATTCAACCTCATGTCTGAACTTAAGTTTCAGATCCTGAACTTATTTCTGATAGGAAAGAGAGGGTGAGACTCCAACACTTGCTCTTCACTCCTCTCTCCTAACTTTCCACTTGATCCTGACACCAGTGACACCAGTAAGTCACCTACCAGCGCTGCCCAGTGCTGCCCAGCCTGAGGAAAAGCAGGAGAGGACAAGGACTTGAGCAGATCCAATGATACCCCAGGCACGGAAAAACCTGAGTTCTAGATAAATGTTATTATGATCAGTCTTCAACTCAGAGCACTCACCATAATTAACTAGCCACTATCTGTCACAGTATCAATAATAGGTGCATTTTCTTTTTGCTCATTTTTAACTCTCTTGTCTCTTTCCTCTAATAAAGGGTAGAAAACATTATCTCAATTCACAAATCTAAAATGAATTTACCTTTTCCTTCCTACTAAGAAGAGTGATTTGAAAAGTGAGAGTCCTGCACTGATCTCTTCTCACAAAGGGTCATGAACAGTACATTCTTTGTAGCCATTCCTTTTTAATTTCATGGTCATTCACCTGGTTCTGATTTTCCTCTTTTGTTTATCTAGAGTAATGAAGCTCTCAGCATGTCTGCCACAAGTTTAGGAAAGGCATGGGTCTACATAGTGTAAACTCAGTTCTTGTGGAATGCTGTGAATCCCATGCATATCTTGGGTTCTCAGACTTGAAATAGTCCACCAACATGTATTTTACAGGGATGTGGGCCAATGTGGACCTTTGTTTAATACAACTCTCCTATAAAATCACTCTCACCCCTACGAAGGGGCACTTTAAGGTTGCATCTGATCTCCACATAGGTGTACAGGAGCTCTTTGAAATGCGATGTATCAAGGAATCTCATATACATCTGAAGCCAAAGGCAGAACAAAGCTAAGGGATTAGAGAATTGTTTAGCCCACAAGATGTAACACTTCTTCACAGTCCACACTTAAGCTCCTGAAAAGTACTGTTAGTACTTCGGGCCAGGTGTTTTCATAATGGATCAAGGATGTTTTGATGTTATCAAAGACCCAGCCCAAAATACCTTGAAGCAACTTGCCTGCCAGGAGGCAGTGCACGTCCACCTCTCTGCAAACAAGGTTTCCTGGGCTATATAAAGGCATAGAAAACAGCACACACAGCTTTTGAAAACAGAACAATGAAACTACATGAGGTCATAATACTCATTTCACTGTACTAATTTCTCTGGCACTAAAAGGAAAGAGTAATGCCAACTAAGCCACCATGATGACTTTTTACAAGACCCACTCATTACAAAGTAGTTCTTCCTCAGGCAACAGACACCCAAAATGGGACAGCAAAACCTCCAGAATCCATGCAGATCAAGAGACAGTTACTTTCCCCAGTAAGAAGAGAAAAGAATGAAAGCCATACCTCCAAACAGAGACATAAATGATAATCAACAGCAAAAGTGTCAGCGAAGATACTCCACAGCCTACAATTAACGTGACAGAAGGGACCAGCACCTTTTCCATGTTCTGAAAGAGAGAAAGTAACACATTAAAAAAACAAAACAAAACAAAAAGATGATGAAGATGCTCAGCAAACGCTACCAGCTCAATTTCGTGGCAAGAACTTTTCTCCTAATTGTCTGATTATACATCAACTCAATCAACATTCACATCACACTACACATACATTTGTAGAGGAGAGAGGCCCATGAGTTACTTCAGGTTGACCCTGTCTTTCTTTGGACTTCACTCTGCTCCCACACACACCAGTGTTAAATTTGGGTTTAAAAATCTGATATTCGTAGTGAGGTGTGTAAAAGTCACAGGTTTGCAAGAGGAGATCAGACCTTTCACATCCAGTGCGGAACTTCAAAGATAATTAATGAGGAAACAGCAGAAAGCTCTGCCTACACTAGAACGATTACAAATGAGTTCTTCTGGGAATGGCTGTTGCTGAAGCTTGGAGGATGAAAAGAAGGTGAAAATCTTCCACCGACTACAAACATCCATCTGGCAAGGGAGGAGCTGAAGCAAGCAAAGGAAAAATAAGATGTATATCCTCCCCAGGGAGCAGCATCTAGTCATACCATACATCACTTCACTGCTCTTATGCTACTTGACAAGGCATTTCTTCATATGCAGGGATTTTTACGGAAAATGCTGGCATGCAATGGTTCTCCTTTGTTGTCAACACGAGAGATCTGCCACTGACCACACCTTGCAATACCAAGAACAAACACGTGTTGTAACTACTCCTAATCTAGTTCTCTGCATTCCCTGGGACTAAGTCCATAACCAGCTACTATATGCCAGAGACTAACATCACTAAACTCCCCTTGTTCTTAGGATCTCTTTCCCACTTGGTTTCCTCAGCTGCAGGCTTTTTATTCAGCACGTTTCACATTTCCACATCAGTGATCTCTGCTGGAGAGAGGACAGAGAAGCAGGGACCCCACCATGCAGCAGATGTACCAGAGACCCTCCATTTAAAGTGATTAAGCAGTACACAAAGGTGTGGGAGCACACAGTCAAGGTTGTCATTAGATTGGCGCAGTACCAATACCTATTGCCGCAGCTATGGAAGTGAGATGGTTTCTGACATAGCAAGAGCTCAAGGTAGAAAAAAAAAAAAATTAAAAAAAGAAAAATCAATTACGCATGAATTTGGGAATGGAACAGGCAGTCCTCTGAGGACTTGTCCAGACTATTTTGTTGGCAGGCATGAGGCTGCTCAACCTGAACCTCCAATCAGCAGGACATCATGAAGCAGAGGTTACTGCAGCTCTGTTCCAGGCTACTGAGCCTTCTGCAAAGCAAAATATATTAGGCAAGGTTCGGTGCTGTGCTTATATGGAGTCTGGCCAACTCAACACATGGGCAAAGCAAATATGTCTGTTGACTGAAGGCCTACAGTTAGATTTACTCCACAGAGCCCACTATGAAGAAGGGATGAACCTCCCCAGTATATTTTTTTCTGAGTTGAACTATCCTGACAGTTTGAAGGGCTTGGTAAGATCTTCCTTGCCTGCATATTTCAACCAAAAGCACTTCTCGCATTTTGAATAATCTCAAGGGGGCAATTAACGAGGAACAAAACTTTCACCACAGAGCTGCCATGAACCCCTCAGGGGCTATTGGGAAGGCTGGCACAAGACCTTAAGGGATCTAAGACAAAACGTAGCGATGAATTCAAAGGCTTGAATACCCAACTGGGTTTATACATCCAAAGGAGTAAAGGCAGCTTGTGGGATTTTTACTCAAAGCTGACTGGATACAGATCAGTTGCAGACTGGAAGCCACACTGAATTGCAGTGTGGTGCTAACTCTGCAACATTTCCTTCCTGCTCATCTTATTAACTCTGACATGTCAGTAACTTAACATGACTGTATGGCTTCACTGAGTTTCCTTCATGAAACAGGAGGCTTGGGATTCTCGGAATCTAACACCATACATCTTATGCAAATCCATACATACCAATGTTCTGGATGCTGAACCTAATTCAGATTGCAGAAACAGTGGGACTAGATTTCAGGCAATGACTCAGTCCTTTGAATTATGAGCAATTGTGTATAAACATGGAACAACATGGCAATGAGCCTCGTCAGTCCTCATCAATCCTTGTCTACCTGGACTTGAGCGAGGCCTTTCACGTGGTCCCCCACTACATCCTTACCTCCAAATTGGAGGGATGTGGATTTGATGGGTGGACCACTCAATGGATAAGAAACTGGTTGAAAGGCCGCAGAGAGATTGGTCATCAATGGCTCTATGTCCAGGTGGAGGCCGGTAATGAGTGGCGTCCCCCAGGGGTCTGTCTTGGGACCAGTGCTCTTTAACATCTTTATCAATGATATCGATGACAGAATCGAGTGCACCCTCAGCAAGTTTGCTGACAACACCAAGCTGAGTGGTGTGGTTGACACAGTAGAAGGAAGGGATGCCATTCAGAGGGACCTGAGTTTTGCACTTGGGTCGGAGGAATCCCAGGCAGCCATACAGACTGGTGGGAGCGGTCCTAGAGAGCAGCCCTGTGGAGATGGGTCTTGATAGATGAGAAACTTAACATGAGCCATCAATATGCCCTTGCAGCTTGCAAGGCAAATGGTATCCTGGGCTCCATCAAAAGAGGGGTGGCCAGCACAGACAGGGAGGTGATTGTCCCTCTCTACTCTGCTCTTGTGAGGCCCCATCTGGAGTGCTGTGTCCAGGTGTGAAGCCTCCAATACATAAAACACAGGGAGCTGTTGGAGAGGGTTCATAGGAGAGCCACGAAGATGATCAGGGGACTGGAGCACCTCCCCTAGGAAGACAGGCTGAGGGAGCTGGGCTTGTTCAGCCTGGAGAAAAGAAGGCTGTGGGGTGACCTCATTGCAGCCTTTCAGTACCTAAAGGGAGCCTACAAACAGGAGGGGAATCAACTCTTTGAAAGGGTTGATAACTGCAGGACAAGGGGAAATGGTTTTAAGTTGAGGGAGGGGAGATTTGGGTTGGATGTTAGGGGGAAATTTTTTATAGAGAGTGCTGGAACAGGCTGCCCAGAGAGGTTGTGGATGCCCCTACTCTGGAGATGTTCAAGGCCAGATTGGATGAGGCCCTGCATGTGGCAGGGGGGCTGGAGATTCATGATCCTTGAGGTCCCTTCCAACCCTGGCCATTCTGTGATTCTGTGAATCCATCCAGCAAGGTTCTGCATCTTCCCTCACCTAGAGCTTCCTGAAATACTTCCAAAAAAGGCTTCAGTTCACACATTGATTCTTCCTCTTAACCTCTATGAAGACTTGTATCACTGAGATTTTTAACTCATGTGACTCTATTCACACTAAGAGAATTTACTCCTGCCAAATATTTGTTGAAGGCTAGAAGCTGTTTTCAGGGGGAAGTAGGTAAACACAAAGCAAGAAATTTCAGGGAAAATATTAACCTTTCAAATTGTCTCTCATTTAAAAAAGTTGAAACTGGACACGTTCTGTGTGCTGTGAGTGCTGAAATATTGTATCCTGCTCGTTATAAATTGATATGTGGAGGGGAATCTTCTGTGAACAGAAGTTTCTGATTTAGTCAGGATGTGGAAAAGAGATGCAATCTCTGGCACAAAATCACAGCTTCTCCCTTCGCCATCTCTGTTTTGCTTGCTTCCTGCAGAACCCAAGTTACCCCACCTCAGAGATGGTTGTGATAAACTGGGGAACACAAGCTTCTCAGACGTGGCCTGGTTTGTGTTCTCTCATTCCAGTCTCAACCCTCTTTTCTCTCCCTGCTCCTCGCTTTCGGCAATATGAGTTCACATCACACAAACGATGGCCCGGGATGATCATCGATTGTGACATTTGATTTAAGTAGGTCTTGTCTCACTGACTTTTCATGGGTAACTGGATAAAAGTCAGGGAGGAGCTCCATTAAAGCAAAAAAAAAAAAACAAAAAACAAATAAATCAAGACATGCAACTCACGCCATCTGAGAGCAACATGAGAAATTGAGTTTGGATTTTAATGGATGAGTAGAGTTTATCCCAGCACTCAAAACACAATAACCTTAATTCCCCTCACTTCCACATCCTCTCTGACCCCTTCATCCAGCCAGCTCTGTTGGTATTGTGAGAGTGGATAACTATAAAAAAACACTGCCTGTAGTAAGAGATACTTCTTTGGGAATAAAACATCCTAAAGGCTTAGGCTTTATATCTTAGAATTCTGCTTTCTTTTTACATTTTTAAGATTTCTCTGTCCTCTTCGTCTTCCTTCCCACCTCCTACACTTCTTCCCTTTGGCAAATGAAGCATCATTTGTTTTATTTCTTCTGATTAATTAAACCCCCTGACAGAAGGTGGTTGGATGCTGTGGGATCTGAGGCTGGCAAGGAAAATTTCCTTGGAGGAAGAAGAGGGGAAAAAGAAAGACTGATTTAAAAAGAAATAGTAATACCAACAGAATGACATCAAGGGGGTCTTAAAGTGAGAAAGAAAGTCTTACAGGAGTTTCCCAACATCACAGCTGAGGAATAAAGTCATTGCTTGCAAAGGACAGACTCAGGGGGTCCACGTGCTTGGACAGAAGATGGTCCCAAATGGCCCAGCCCTGCCTCTTTCACCTCCCCATGTCTCCTGATGCATGGCATTTGGAAGCATCTCAAAATGCAGATGAGACTGTTCTCCTATGGAACTGGAAAAGAAACCTTTGCCTGGGCTGGGTAGGAACAGAGTCTCAAGTCCCACGACTCTGTCAGCAAGCATGACAAAGGAGGAGAAAAGCAATCAGTGACATCAGCTAGGATGGAAATAACGAGTGCTACTGCCTGGGGCTCTTTGCTGTCCTGCCGCTGCATCGCTCTGCCTAACAGGGCAGAAGGACACTCCTTCACAATTTTGCTTTGCTTCCTTCTTCTTTTCTATTTCGTCCTCTTCCTTTCTCAGTCCTTTTTTTTCCCCTACTTTTTCTTCCTTTCTCCCTTAATTTGACCATTTTTCCATGACTGCTTTCCTGCCTTTTCTTTTCACTCTTAACACTCCTCTCTGGCTCTCCTCCCTCTGCATTCTCATGAAAGACATGTATGTCTTTCTTTCCTCCCCTTAGTTTCTGCACAGCACTGAAAAGTGACTGCATTTGAGCTGTGCTTGTTCCATTACTCTGCTCTGGCTCCAGGGTCAAACAGGCTCCCATTAGAACAAAGTCAAAAATGGTATTTCTTAATGCCATGCAGTTTGCCTGAGACCTCACAAGCAAGCTGTTCTTTTTGCTTTCCCCATCTTTGATACTGAGAAAGGCTGAACAAACTCTCTATAGGTATGACAGCCTACTAATAAAGTCACTGATTAAATTATTTATTTTTCTCCCAGTTTAAATGCAGACATCGGGAACTTAAGGTGCTACGCTTTGTTTTTATGAATATGTTTGCAATTCAGAATCATTGCCTTGAGCCTGACTTCTAGCATATTTGAAATTAAAGATTCATGAAAATAGAGAACTGCAGAAGTATGGGTTGCAAGGGACATCTGGAGGCTTCTAACACAACTTGTGGCTTGGAGCAAGACTATCACCAGCCTTAGGTGAGGTGAGTCATGGCAATGTCCATACTGAAAGACCATACTATTCTGCCTGTGAAAATATTTTCCTACTATCCAAATCTTCCAAGCTATGGCTTGTGATTCTTGCCCTGTTATATCATCACACACAAGTGAGGAGTTTGATTTTATCATTTTGCAGCTGTCAATCTTAATGCCTGTGGGCTGTGGTTATCTTCCTCTCTGTAAGACCAAGTCCAGCACCCTCTACCTTTTCTCACAAGTCATAAGCAGTGAGGCTCATTCTACTCTTCTAAAAAAGAAATAGACCTAATGCATATGCTTTACTCCAAGAATTGTTCAGAAAACATTTTTGTGCCACTAGACTAAAGGGTTTTCACAATTCTTGAGCAGTTTTTAAAGCCACATTCTGTTGATTTTGTTGCTGGTTGGACAACTTTCAAAGCAGAGAGCTATCAAAGAGTTGTTAAAATTGCTGGAGAATAATGCTTTTACCAGTACTCATGAAAGTGATAGTTTTCTGAACAAAGTGGTTTATGTCATTGCTGTAAGAAAACAACCTAAGACGAATGAATGAATGGTGGATGTCCTTGACATCCATGAAAAAATCTTGAAAATACTTTTATCCCTTTTTGGTTAGATTCTAGGTTTCTCATTCAGGGTCAGGCTTTTTCTGTTACCTTGGTGGCACAGAGGTAACAAAGACAGGTGTAAATCTATGAGCAAGATTTGAATGTGATGGATCTCCAGTGTCATCTCCAGCTACCACCCATCAGCTGCTGTTCATAGCCCAGCTCCCTGGCCCCAGGCTATTCTTCCAGCGTAATATGCAGTATCTTCATCTTCAGCCTTCATCTGAGTAAGAACAAGACTCTGGATACAATTCAGCTCATGGTGCTGTTGCTGATGCATGTATCCACCTCTGAGGATTCTGCAGAGCCCAAAGGAGTAAAGCCTTGACCCTTCCTGTTCATATCCCATCCCCTAGCACAGGAAGGTGCTGTTCATATGCCATTGCTCACGCTGTGCTCAATGAAAGTAGCATGGACACCCAGCTATCCAGTTGCAGGGGTCCATGCCAGCTGGTGAGGCCCATGGTGAAATTACAGGTATAGAAGGCTCTGTTTTCATCTCCTGGGAAGACGTGCTTCTTACACTGGTTATTGTTGGTCTGCTCTGTCCCACAGAGCAGACATTGAAGCTTGTGTTACCAGAGGAGAAATTTCAGCTTGTGTCATACACACTAATAAAAATTCTGCTAGGGATGGGAGAGAGGAAAAGCAGGGCCCCAAAATACAAGCAGTATCAAGGATTTAGTGAAGACAAGACTGGGATCACACTGAAAGGAGATGTTTTGGTGAGTCAGAATTAGCAGTAGCCCTACAGGGTTCATTTAATTCAGAGCAGAGGAGCACTGAGAAGGCACCAAAGTATCTTCCAACCTCTGAGGAAGGCTTTGAGATCCCTGCAGAAAAATCTCTCAGTGGTGTCATTAACAAATAATTTCCTTGCAACTTCTTTTCCAACATCTTCCCCAGCTCAGCCCATGTCATTGTGAGAGAGATTGAGGGGATTAGTACCTCATTTTGCTACCTTCATATCATAACTACCATCTTCTCATGTCAAAACTAATAAGTGCCCATTATTGGGAATGTATCTGTGGAACGGAGGGCTACTTTTATGTAATTTGGCCAGTCTAAGAGGCAATTTTGTGTAATTGCAGTACACAAAAATCACCCAGAGAGATACCTTAACGTGTTACTATTTATTAACTGCTAGCTCTTCACTTGGTATTGAGTCTGCTCTCAAGATACAACATGGCAATCTGCATTTAGTAAACAGCCTTGACGAAGCTCTCAGGGCAGAGGAGTGGTCACATAACCGCTCGTTAATAGGAACTGTCAGGATAATTTCCTTCAGCCTGGTGGAGAATTACGGGAGTTAACAGCGCGCATTATCTACCTGCCAGTCATCAGCAGAGCAATCAGCTTGCTGCTGCTGTTTCGACTACCAGAATGCATTCCCAAGCCCAGAATGTGAAGTCCTGATAACAAGGAGGGCTGGATCATGACTGTATTAATACTAGGGAGTATTCTCCTGCCCAGCCAGATGTTCTTAAACATTCCTCATTTCTGGAGGTGTTCAAGGTCAGGTTGAATGCAGACCTGGGCATCCTGCTCTGGTGGTTGGCAATCATGCCTATGGCATGGGAGCTGAAATTATTTTATCTTTGAGGTCCCTTCCAACCCAAACCCTTCAGTGATTCTGATTCTTAGACACAGGGAATAAGCTCTTTGACATGAGGGTGGTGAGGTGGTGAGGCACTGGAACAGGTGGCCTAGAGATATTGTGGATGCCCCATCCTTGAAGTGTTCAAGGCCAAGTTGGATGGAGTTTCAGCAGCCAAAACTAGTAAGATGCCCTTGTCCATGGCAGGGGAGGTACAATCTTGTAATCTTTAAAGGTCCTTTCCTACCCAAACCATTTTACAATTCTATGATTTTCACTAAATAGCCCATTACTATTATTTTAAAATACACAATTTTATTCCTTCACCATCCTTTTCCCACTGCAAAACTAGTGAAACCACTGCTTAATGAGTCTCTGCTGAATATCAACATCCCTCTGCAAGCCACAGACTGGGAACCAGCATGCTGAGCTTGGGGATGACCAGCAAAGAGCATGGGGTCTATTCCCAACTTGCCTGCAGGTCAACTGTATATGCACAGGTCCATTATATAGGCCAATCTTTTCAACGTCCACTCAAACGATCTGCTTCAAACTGAAAACACAGCCCTTAACTTCTCAGGGGCTTATTTTAAACCCTGTAAATGGAAGAGAATAATAGCACATTCCCTCTCTCTTCCAGAGCTTAATTCAGCTTGGATTTTTGATATGTGTAAATGCCTTCGGGGGTTCCTGGAGCTACATCAGGACAAGCAAATACAAGCATCTCTCTCTCTGCTGTGCAATATTAACACGGGGAGGTATGAAGAAGAGAGAGGAGAGAGTTTTTTGTTTAACTGTTTGTTAACTAGCCAGTCAGAGTTCCTGTTTTTTAAAATCCTTGCTTTTGTGCACCCAGTAAGGCTCATCCTGCTTCAGCCTTTCCCTTTAAAGCACATTTTACATTTCAGAAGAGAAAACAGAACCACTTTTCACAAACACATATACATGAAAAAGGCTGATAATAACCAAATACCTCTATGGGTACACTCTCCTTTCTTCTGAGAGAAGGCAGAGGCAGATAGAACCTCATTCAGAGTATGCAATAGTATCATCAAATGCACTGCAGTAAGCAGTAAAACGTTATCTTGTTATGTCTGTAATTGAAAATACGATGGTCCAGGATGCATCTGGCCCATGTCACCTTGGAACAAAGTGATGTGGCTTAGTTAATGTTCATACAAGCTCAAGGTTCTAAGCAGAAGGGTCTTATCTGTACTGCCTTGTGGAATGTCCGTGGACCACTGCATTCCTGGGCCATCCCTGGGCATTGCTGGAACAAGCCAAGAAACAGTAATAACAATTATGCAGTGGGAGCAATTAAAGGGCAGTGATAGAGCCTTTGTTCTGTACTTTGATACTATTAATACAACTATGATTACTAGTATTATTTTAGAGTATGGACATATGATCAGTGTCTAAAGATATTAAAAATGAGCCTCCTTCATTGCTTCTCTATAGTCTGGATTGTTCCTTCTCTGTACTACACAGAGGACAGTCAGTTCAAAGTCGATAAATGATTTACAATGCCTATCCACGCATTGCTCATCATGTTCTGCTTCCACTACTGTGTCCTCAGCTCGACTAACTTCCTAGCAGTAGCATGCAGCCCCTTGCAGGGAAATGTGTAAGATTTACACACATTTAAAAAAAAAAAAAAAAAAAAAAAAAAAGAGAGGGAAAAAAATAATACTGTGGCAGACTGGGAATTGAAAGTGAGGGGGGAATCCAGACTGTGTTTATCCTGTTTTAAGCCATATTTTGGTTCCATGCCAGATGACAGCATTTCACCAAATTATTCCAAAACAACCCGCTGTTTGTTTTACTCCATCGGTGTCGTGCTGGTGAGTAATGCCAGACCGGCAGTTTTCCCTACAGAACAGGCAATACTTATCCTCCCTGACTTGGCCCTGGAGAGAAAACCATCAGGGGAATATCTGGCAGCAGGCAGAAACGAGGTATCTAGAAGATCTAAGGGAATGGCATGGATCTGCATCAGGGGAGGTCAGGTTGGGTGTTAGCAAAAGATTCTTCATGGGGAGGGTGGTGGGCATGGAACAGGTTCCCCAGGTGGTGATCACAGCCTCAAGATGCCAGAGCTCAGGTAGCATTTCAACAATGTGCCTGAACATAGAGTTTGCATTTTGGGTGTTCCTGTGTGGAGCCAGGAGTTGGACTCAGTGATCCCTGTGGGTCCTTTCCAACATGGTATTCTATGTTTCTATGATAAGACTTCTGCTAGACATGCTCATATGGAGAACAAATTCCTGCCTTCCTCTTCCTCTTTTATCACTATTGCCCATTAAAGGCTAATTTTTAAGGAAAAGCTTCATCCAAAACATGAGCCATAAGCACTTCTGCAAATATTGGACAAGACATCCCTAAACAATTTAATTAATTCCTTTTAATTATTGCTTGTAGCTGTGATTCCTTTCCTGTAAGGACCAGGAAGAAGCTTCCCATCTTTCACTGCTCAATCACTGAAAATGTCTGCACTGGCAATGGTTCCTGATTCAGACTAAGGTTGAACCAGAAATCTTGAATTTAAAGATTTGCCTGGAGACATTCAAGGTCAGGCTGGATGGGGCACTGGGTAACTTGATCTAGCTGTTGGTGTCTCTGTTCTTTGCAGGGGAGTTGGATGAGGTAGACTTCAAAGGTCCCTTCCAACTCAAATGACTCTATGATTTCACATTTCCAAGCCATTATTAGTCTTCCGAGTCTTTTGGGAGCATGTTGGCTGGAATTTGCCTCTGAATACAATATGAAGGGATTTCAGCTGTTTAGCAGATGATGTGATTTGTGTGCATCACACAGATGCCGCATGCTGTTATGATGACAGTGACAGCTTTCTCCCTGTTGCAATCTGAAGAGCCTGTGGGATCAAGCTTGTTTTCACCTACTCAGCATAAACACACTGCTGGTTACTGGGGAGCTACTGGTACTTGGGACAATGATGTCAAAGCAGCACACTAGGAGTCAACTTTCATCCTGATGCTCATCTCATTCACAACTAAGTGACTGGGGAGTAAAACTGTAACTTCCCCTGGATTTACAACCGTGCCCATTGGGTATAAGCATGACCAAAATTGCCCCAGTAGTAAGATATTCCCTGTCCAGAGAAGGGCTGACACTACTTCCAGACTGAAAAAAGCAAAAAGAACAATTTGTCTTGAAAAATGAAAGCATTGTCTTGCTTATGGGAAATGAATAGTGTCATTTTGCTCTCACAGATTTACTGCATGTATTCTGTACATCCTTCTGGTTGGTAGGGCAGGTAGATAGAGAGTATTCAACCTACAGACTTAGTTTCAAAGGACCATTATGACACACAATATCATGCGGACTTTCTGTTTAGACTGTCCTAACTTTCAGGAGTTTTCCAGCTCCTGCTCTCATAATTAAGAATCTGACAGTGGTTTTTCATGCATATTGACCATTTTCACTTATAGACTGCCTTTATATCAAAACATTGCCAATAAATTTGTCCATGCGGCTATCCATAGAGAGAAACAGCATTAAGGCACAAACGTTTTGGAAACAGATTCAATTCTGGTTTAAATGAGTAGCCATCTGTTGCAAAAAAATAATAATAATGACTTAACATCCACATCTCATTGCATGGCAGTTCAAGGGCAACCTAAGCCTTTAGGCAGAGCACAGCAGGAATCAGTGGTGAAGGAGCTTGTCAGAACTACCTAAAAAGGCTTTTCCGGGCAAAAGCACTATGGAGCATAATAGAGACAGGTACAGAATGCTTGACAGTTCAACTATCTCCCACTTCAAACACAACCTGCTTAGTCCTTACAGGGCTTTGAAAAGGAAGATAATTCCATTTAGCACTAATGCGCTGACTCCCACCCCTAATGAGCCAATGAAACCAGCCTCCATCACCCACTCCTTACCATTTTCTAACAAGCACCTTTGTGCTGTCTCCCACGTTGCACTCTGCAGTGGGAGAAGCTCTCCCCCCTCAACTACCGCTGCGGGCCCGTCCCCCAAAAAAAAAACCCACCTAGAAAGCTATCCAGTGTTCTTTCTTTAAACCTCCTCTATATAAGCCAAATTGGTGCAATGCATAACGATGGCAGATGTGCCATGACTTGCTGCTATGACTAAAGTCCTCGCACTGTTTACATGTGCCCCCACTCCCGCCTGTATCCATGTGTTGCTTTTTCTCCTGCATTTCAGCTGGAAGCTATTTTGGACCAGGTTGGCTCTTCTGGCCCATTCAGCACTGAGCAGATTGCTCAGTCTTGCAAATCACACTCTGTAACTAAGCCTCCTAAGCAACTTGGTGGTCCAAATTACATGTGATAAATGTAAAATAACTGTGGAGCAAGAGTTACAGGTGGATATGGTCAGCAAGCAAGATGCTTTGTGCAATTCTGGATGCACTCTGTGATTTTCCCAAATACATGCCCTTACCCACCATCCCAAATGAATGCTCTAACTCACCCAACCCACTTCTCCACCCTCCAGCAATGAGTCACACCTCAGCCACACCTTCTCCCTTCTACACAGCAAACAACAGACACAGAGACCTGGTTTACAGGCAAAAGGGCAGGGAAAAGACCTGCCAAGCTCATCTCAGCCATTCACTTGCCCCAAAGCCATACAAACCATCCCCAGCTCATCTCTGCTGATGGAGACTTGCCTATTCCCCACACCCAGGAGATTTTCCCTTGCACCTAAATTAAACTTTTCTCACTGCAGTTCAAGCCCAATCCTCAGCAGACAAAGAAAGCAGATTACTCCCTTTCCTCAACTCCTTTCTATCCACTTAAAGGCTATTATCCTCTTTCCCCTCAGCATTTTCACCTTGAGAAACAATACAAACCCTCTCAAAGAACTCACCCTTGCTCACTGCCATCAGTGTGGAGGGTACTGTGCCAGGTGTGGATGACACACTGTCCCTTCCCACCTACACAGACACATATACAATCACTCCCACACTCATATATTGTACAAGTCCTGAGCACAGAGACACAAAGAGACACTGCTTACCCCACTTTGCCCACATTTCTGGCCCTAGATGGCTCAAATCATTGCAGGCTGAGACTGAGAGCTGCTTTTTGGACCCCTAGCAAAGGGGAAAGTGGGAATGGGGAAAACCCGGGTGTCCTGGCTTAAATCCACATCTCTTTTAATGCAGCAGTAAGCCATGGCTGGGTAATAGGGCAGCTGTCACTAAGCTGCCTTCGTGGCAACAAGCCATTAACCACTGCAGGTTCAAAATGAGCACCAAACCCCTCGGGAGCACCTGGACAAGCAGCACCCCAGATGCAGACAGGGAGATTTTAATTTCAGCTGAAGCCAAGGGACTAACCTCAGCCACACTCTGCTCCTGGGGTCACCTGGTTAATGCCAGAGCTCTTCTCTGAAGATCTGAACACTGAAGGGTGAATTAGGCTCGGTATTACTCACGCTGAAGCAGTGAATCCCACAGTTTTTTAAGCTCACAGCCACTTGATCATGCTCCTCTCTCCCACGTCCCCTTCAGATGAAGAGACAGAGGGTGATGCAGCATTTGCCTGCAGAAGAGTCGCTGCCAGGGCTGTGCGGAGCTCTCTGGCTTCGGAGAGCTGCAGCAATCCCACCTCCTGGAATTTCCAGCGAAAGCCCCGAGCGAATCCACAAGCGTGGAGTAAAAAACTCAGCAGTCAAAAGCTGTCAGATGTTAATATCGACTGAACTGCTCGCTGGATCGACAGACAGCTGAATCCGCAGACAGCTGAAGGAGGTGGGATGTGGGGATGACTGCTTAATATGCTGAGCCAAATCCTCCTATTATTACTTTGTGTGCTACCTGCCTTCTTTTAATATATTCTGCTGTTGTCTCTCCTCGAAGCTCAGCACTGAGAGGGATTTCCTATAACCCTTGTCTCTGTCGTTTTACTTGCATTTGTTCACGCACTGGCCACTTATTTGTGGATTCTTCAGTTATATGTGTACAGTATTCTTCATCCACATCTCACACCAAAAGAGCACACCAAGCATTGCTCTGCATCCTGGCACCTGCAGCAGCGTACAGACTATCAGTATTCCTCTTTCTCTCAGAGCCCATCAAAAATCATTGACTCCATGATCTCTCCAAACTCAATGAGGGTTAGCCCAAATTCTTCCTGCAGTGCATGCTGATGGACTTCAAGTCAGCAGTGACAAAGCAAACACAGCAGGTGACTTCCAGAAAAATGATGTTGTGAGATCACAAATCAGCTCCTCTCTTAGGAGGCCACACTTAAAAAATAATTCAATTCTTGTTTGTTATAATGCTGGGTTGGCCATTGGGCCACCAACAGGCATCATACATCCTCTCTGTTTTCCTAATTGTATTATGAGAGAGTGGGAGGTGAAAACCCAGCTGGTTCATGCTCCATCCACTCCATGCTAACAGCGCTTGGACAAACTCAGGGGGATTGTACCATATTTAGTAAATAGAGCATCCTTGACGAGCAAGAGAAATAGCAGCATGGAGTTTATGATTTGCAGAATCACAGATTGCTCCCAGTGGCTGCCACAGACCTGGGGAAGGACCTGCCCTGAGTAGACATAGCAGCACTTGCACCATAAGCTTCCCCAGTGTCAGCACAAAGCTCTCCTGGGAGGGGTGGTAGTCCCAGCTGGATCTCCCCTCTTCATGTTAGCCTCTCAACATTTCAGTATCAGGAAATTTCAGGAAATATTTCCAGTTCAAGGGCTCTGTAAGAAGAGGCACAATCAGCTGAGACACACTCCATCCACATGCAGCAGGACAGGGTGACAAGGTGCCAATGGTACAAACGTGTGATTTGGACCTCAGAAATCCAGATGCTCACAGCTCTGCCCTGGCACGGCTCTTGCTAACCGAGCAAGCGGAGGTTCCTAATGCTCTGCTGGGGAAATGACAACACTTGGACTTTTCTGTAGCACCCTTCAGGCTCAGGGCACCGTACAAATGAGGATGCATGCAGGCTTGGATGTCACCTGCAAGGGTGCTGCAGCTGGGGAAAGGGAAGCAGAAAGCAATGAAGTGATTAGCCCAAGGTCACGATTTCATCTGCAAGCACAGGGAAAGCTCTAAGCCCTGTGGCTTAACCAATACACACAGATACAGCAACCCTAATGAGCTCTTCATTAGACCCACATTGCATGACTGGAATGGTTTGACACTGTAGGAACTCCAGCCAAGCAATAGTGAGAACTTTTCTTTCAAATTTTCAAAGAGTTAACACTGCAAGAGAAGCAGCATTATTCTTAAGGAAACCTGTGAATAACTGAATTTGAGAGCTGGTTATTCTGAAGGCAAGCAAAAGGCTTTGTTCTTATCCAGACCCCAAATCTCAGGTGATAAACAATGGTAGAATATAAATGCTAAAATACTCATCTCCAAATAAAGTGTTCTGGTCTTATCAAAGTGAAACACTGCCATAATTTTCCATCAAAAGTATCGTCAGCCCATTCCGAGCAGCAATTCTGACCCAGCCAAGATGCACACTGTGAGTCTATTCTCTATGCTTCATTATTTCCCCAGGGTAAAAAGGATTTTTTTCTCCTCTGCTGCACAGACATCATTGGGATGTTTTCAGTTAAAAAAAAAAAAAAAAAAAGTAAATGTTGTGAGTCGAGAGAGCAGCTCTGAACTCATTGTCCCCTTAGGTAGGAAGCATACCACAAAATGTTCCTTGCCTTTGTGCAAAGTGAAGCTAACAGCATAAAATCCCCCCTTTTTTTTTTTTTTTTTGGCTTTGCATTGCATTGCATTGCATTGCATTGCATTGCATTGCATTGCATTGCATCAACCTGGGACGTTACATCTCACTCCTACACTTACCATCTCACCAACACATTTCCAAGTGAACTTGAATTTGTATGCTACCAGTGCTCTAAGAGCTCAACTTTAAAGCTTGGTTGACTTCATAAAGAACCAACCATGGCAGGCAGAAGAGATGACGCAAGCCAACTCAGACAAGACAACCAAAGACTGAAAGGCTGCACTGCAAATCCTCAGCCTCCTGCTCTCCTTCCTTCTGTTGATGGATTGATGGTTGTACTAGATAATCTCAGTGGTCTTTTCCAACCTTAAGGATTTTATGATTCTCCCTGTCTCCACCAAATTGCCAAGAAACATTGTAAAACACCATCACAAGACCCTTAATCAAACTGATCACATCTTGCAAAGGTATAGTTTGAACATATGGCTGTGTAATTTCCTTTTGCCCTTATCATCCCCTCTTCCCTCATCATTAGCACTGCTATTATGCGGGTGTAGCATCAGAGTGCGTCACTACCATTCTTCTACCAAGCTGGGTGTGAGGTAAAACCAGAATGAAAAGACAGAAGCAAAACCTTGTCTGTGTTCTTTAATTTAAGAGCTTTTAGTGTCCAGTGACAGTCAGACAGTAATCCAGCCAAACTAACAAGAAAAAATGCCTCTGTCTAATTGAAATAGTGGGATCCAAGGGAAATCAGATCCAGAGAAAGAGTTGAGCTCAAAGTCCAGTTTTGGGCTGGGTCCAAACAGTCCCGTCATAGTTTAGGGGTGTCTCTTTCCAACACTGCTTTCAGAACAAGCTCATAACTCTATCAAAATCAAGGAAAACTGCTTCCTTTCCCTGCTACAAAAGCAACATGAAGAAAAACCTCATCCTTGGCAGCTCTGAATCAGACGCCTGGGCAGCAACACTCATCCACCACAAACCTTTTCAGGTCCCTTTTCACTGCAAAGAAGCAGTGCCCATAGCAGGGTTACAAATATTTCAAACTGCCAGGGCCAAAGATTCCAGAAGGGAGATTTATAGCAATAAATAATATTAATGACACAGGCGGACAGAGCTTCTTGTCTGGAGAGCTCCAAAGGCACATGAAAAACTGCACTATAAATGTCACCACTGCAGACACCGACACTGACGAGATGCCACCTCTGGGGAAGGCAGGCAGCTCGGAATGACACTCGGACAAGAAACCAGGAGGACCTGAGTGAGCAGTGCTCCGTAGCACTGACAAATGCTGGGCTTTACTTAGGGGGAATTCAGGTCTCAGCTTTCCTCCAAGCACAGCCAAAGAACTCACGAACTCATGAGCTGACTCCAGTCTGGGAATAACAAATTGTGAAACTACATCCCAATCAACAGCCAGAAGAGTTGGAAAGAGGAGGGAGGAAGCAATTTCAGACCCAAACCCCAAAAGACTAGCAGAGAGGTAAGTTGCAGATACAATAAAACATGTGTGGGGGAAGGAAGCTGCATCCTCCTGCAACCAAATGCAATCTCAGATGCGAAAATGCCTGCACTGATGATAAAGGGCTTACACCAATTTGTGGTAACCAGATAACTCCCAAACACCAAGATCTGAGGCAGCAGTAGTATGTGACCATGTCAAATTGGCGTTTTTTTTCCCTATCTGTTTAGTTAAGAAACCCCAGTCCCTCTATGAACATAAAGTTAGCCCTGCATTAGAGAAAGTTCTGCTTTAGCCAAGCCACAGACTTCTTTCTCTGTGCCTCCCAGCCCACTTCCATAAGATAGATGAGTGGAGGACCTTCCCTGGTTGCTCAGCTGCACAGCTGGGCTCAACTTATATCAAGCCTTGCCTTAAAACTATTCCTGAAGCAGAAATCTTGATTTATTGCTTCTGATCATGCAACCCTTCTAGACTTCAGCGGGACTGGGTTGTTCGCAATGACAGCACGATGGCTCACCCATCCGTCATCACAATGTCCAGAGTCAAAAGTTTAAGCAGCTGTAAGCTCAGGATGAAGTTTGGAGTATTGCAGCTGCTGGATGCAGTGCTGCAGGGGCATGTACAAATAACAGAATCACAGAATCATAGAATAGCTTAGATTGGATGGGACACTGAAGATCACTGAGCTCCAACCCCCTTGCCATGAAGAGTTGTCACCCACTAGATCAGGCTGCCCAGGGCCTTATCCTGCCTGGCCTGGAATGCCACCAGGGATGGGGCACCCACAGCTTCTCTGGGCAGACTGCTCCAGTGCCTCACCATCCTCTGTGTAAAGAATTTCTTCCTAATATCCAACCTAAATTTCCACTCTTTTAGTTTAAATCCATTTCCCCTTGTTCTCTACCTACCTGTGTAAATGTTCTGTCTCCATCCTGCTTATAAGCTCATTTCAAATACTGGAAGACCACAATGAGGTCTCCCTGGAGCTTTCTCTTCACAAGCTGAAGTATGGCGCAGAGATCTGTAGGATATGGGTCCCAGCTGGTTCAGTAGAGCACAGCAGGACACCTTGAGTGCCACCTGGGTACAATTTGGGTGCCACTGCTGTACCAGCACGGTTCCCTCCCTTCTGCACTTTGTTTCAGACAGCAAAACAACTTCCCATGGAAGAAGATTGTTGCAGGGACATCAGATGCAACCAACTCGGGTTGGATATTAGAAAAAATTTCTTCTCAGGAAGAGAGGCAAGATTTTGGAACAGGCTGCTCAGGGAGGTGGTGGACTCACCATCCCTGGAAGTTTCCAAGAAATGTACAGATGTGGCACTGAGGAGCATGATTTAGTGGACATGGTGGGGACGGGCTGATGGTTGGATTAGATGACCTTAATGATCTTTTCCAATCTTCACAATTCTATGATTCTGTGAACTCTTTCTAGGTCCCTTCCAAGCAGGAACATGCTCCTACCTTCAAACCTTCTTCAACCAGAGTGCTGCTTTGGAAATAAGAAGCTCAGTGCTTCACTCCAGAGGACCCAAAGAGCAACTCTATGCAGGGCTCAAGAGCCCACTTGGAGTGGCTGGACCTGCATGGGGTCCAGGCAAACACAACCAACACTGTGTCTTTAAAACCACTTCAGTGCAGATGTTGTTTCCATGGTAACTAGTGGACCAAATACATTAGTGTTTCTAATAATAAACCGAACCTTCATCTTGGAAAATGTGATCGCCCCCCTCCCCTTTACCAACACCACCCTTCCTTTCTTTCTTTCCCCTCCCCTTTTGCTGAATTAAGCCAGCATTTAACAAGCAAGGCATAATTAGTAAATAATTGCCCGGGCCCAGTAACTCCCAATGCCCAGCAGATGGAGGAGTGTGGAAGGAGAGGAGGGGGAGCTCCTCTCCATCAACTTGGGACAGCATCCAAAAAAGGAGAAATTACACACACACACGCACACACCAAAAAAAAAAAAAGAAAAAAAGAAAAAAAAAAAAGAAAAAAAAGAAGTGCAAGGTGGAGGAGAGCAATCCCTTCGGGCCACCCTGGCAGTGCCCTGGGTGCCCTGGCAGCCGCCCTGATGCTCTGATTCAGGGTGCAGCATTTCGAGGAATCTCCGTCCGAGCAGCGGCGGCGGAGGCGGCATCGCTGCGCCGACAGCGGATGAAACTTCGCGCACACCCCCCTCCGCAACTCCCCCGTTTTTGTTCTGGCGCAGGGATCACCCCCCTCCTCTTCCCCCCTCCTCCCCCCCCCCAAAAAAAAGCCCTAAACAGGTGATAAGGAAACGTGACGGGGATGCAGAGGGGTGAACAAGCCTGAATGTGGGATGGGGATGGGATGGGGATGATGCTCGAAATGAAGACACGTGTGACGATGGAGTGGGGGGAACCCCCCTCCCAGGCATACACTTTAGCAGCGTTCCAAAATCACAGCGCAGGAGGAATGAGGAATAAGGAGGAAGGGGACATCAATGCAGCAGCATCCCCGGTCTGTCCTCCCCTCCCCAAGCTACGGCCGAGGAATAAAGGCAACGGGGGTGGGGGGAAGGATGTAAAGCCCCCAGGGATGAGGGTGCTCGCTACCAGCACCACTTGGGCTCGGGTTTGTGCCTTCCCATCTCTTTTATTTTATCGTCCCCCTGCTCTTTTCCTTCCCGCCCCGCAACCCCTCCCTTTCTCATCGTCCCCTTTCCGCGGGTGACCGGAGGGACTCACCATGTCGGGGCTGAGCTGGGCTAAGATGGCGAAGGCGGAGAGCTTGTCACAGAGGCATTTAGTCCGGGAGGCGTCGAGCGGGACCGTTCGGCAACCGCGCCAGGACCAGGCGCCGGGCAGGGAGGCGGAGGCTCTGCTGGAGGGAGGCAGGGAGGGAGGGAGGGAGGGAATGGGGCGGCGGAGCGGGGAGAGAAGGAGAGCGGCCGTCAGGGAGGGTGGTGAGCGGGCATGATGCCGCGGGGGGGGGGGGGGGGGGGCCCACCCGGCCCCCGCTACCTCCCTCCCTATAGGATTGAGTATAGCAGTGGTCCCACCCCCAGCTCATCTCGGGTCCTGGCCCTATCCTGGTCCTGACCTTTTTTCTGGACTTGGTCCTGGACCTAGACCCGGTCCTGACTTTGTTGCTGGACCTGGTTCTGGTTCTGATCCTGTTCCTGATGCTGATCCTGACCCTGATCTTTATCCCTATCTTTAGCCTTACCCTGGTCCAGATCCTGTCCCTCATCCTTATCCTGATCTTAATCCTGATCCTGATCCTTATATTGGTTTTGATCCTGATCCTCACCCTGGTCCCAGACTTACTTTTAATTGTGGTCCTAACCCTTGTCATGATCTTGGTCCTGACCCTGACCTGGACCTGACCCTGACATGGTCTTGACCCTGGTTGTGACCCAACCCTGGTCCCCTCCCACTCCACTCTGACCCCTCCATCACCCCCTCACACACACACACTGTAAATGCCCCTTTTCACACCCATGCACTTACCTACCCCTATAGCCGTGTTCCCTCTATCTCATATACACCTCACTAACTGTCATGGTTCTATGACACTAACCCTACAGCTCTGACCCGAAAATCCCATATATGTATGCATAACCTTATAACCTTTTCCACGCACTACAAATTGAGATCACAGAGTCATAAAACTATCCCACATATTCCACACATGGATAAATAACCCTACAGCTCAGTTCTATGCAGACCACATATACCTCTCAAAGCTTATAGCTGCATCCTACACAATCCATACACAGCTCCCTAATCATATAGCCTTGTACCACATACCCCATACCCACCTCTCTAACCCTATAGCCCTATACAATGTCTTATATACACCTACGTAACCCTACAGCCCTGTACTATATTGCTCACAGACACCTCCCTGCCCCTATAGCCTTGTAGTACACAACCCACACACTTATCCCTGACCCTACAGCCCTGTACTACAAAACCCATACACATTTCCCTGACTCTATAGCCTTGACCCCATATGCATCCCATATATATTTGCCTAACGGTAAACCCCTATACAACATCCTATATACACTTTCCTAACCCAACAGCCCTGTACTACACATCCCATGCATACCTCATTAACCTTATGTCCATATCCTACACAACTCATATATACATCTCTAACCCTATGGCTGTGCCCCATATATCCTGTACCCATACATTCCTATCCCCTATTATTCCCATAGAGTTGCAGAATCCTATAGCCCCATCCCGCACCCCATATATATCTCACTGCCCCCATAATTCCATCCCATCCCCTGTAGGCATTCCCCTCACCCCAAGTCCTTCACAGCCCCATGCATCCTGGGGGAACTCAAAAGCCTTCCTCCCTGGTTTTGGGAAAGGGATTTGGGACATCTTCACAGGGTTTTCAGCAGACGAGGGGTGAGGAGAGCTGGAGAGACATTGAAGGGATACAATACCCCCGCTTTGTAACAGCACCCTCCAACAAGGAGGCAAGAGCAAAAGGGCTGTATGCCTTCACTGGAAGAGCATGGGTGTAAGATGTCCTCCCTCCACATCTGACCATCCTCAGAGGAGGGGACCTCAGCAAGAACGCTAGCAGCAAGCCGAAGGCAGCTCCAGATGGAGCCAAGCTGCTCAGCTGCCTTAGGTGTATCACAGATGGCCTGAACTTCGTGATGCTGACTCCAGCAGACCTGGCGTGAGTTGCTGAGTTGATTTGGTTTTTTTTTTCTTTTTTTCCCAGAACTCATCTCCATGCACACACTGAGACATTCCTCTCTCAACGAGAGGAAATATCCATCCACTCACATCAAGAAGAGAGCTGAAAGCAAAGAGAGGCTGGGTACTAGCAGGGTAACAGAGCATCAGTGCACAGTAATGATTCTGTTGTGAGTATCTACTTGGATCCAATTTAACACCTAACACCAAGCATTCCTGAATTACCATTCTTTTGAACTAAAGTAAAAACAAAAAAAAACAAAAACAAACAAACAAAAAAAGCCAAACTAATTTTGCTTTTAGGAGTTATCCTTGATAAGACAAGAGGTAATGGCATTAAGTTGCACCAAGAGAGGTTCAGGTTGGATATTAAGAAAAATTTCTTTTCAGCGAGAGTGTCCAGGCATTGGAACAGGCTCCCAGGGAGGTGGTGGAGTCACCATCCCTGAAGGTGTTTAAAAAGATGGACATTTGATACCAAGGGACATGGTTTAGTGGGCATGGTGGTGAAGGGTTGATGGTTGGACTAGCTGATCTCAGTAGTCTTTCCAACTTTAATGATTCTATGATTCTATCAGTTACACACAATCAAAACAGTTTTTCTTCCACCTGTGCAATCGTTCCTAAATAGCTGAATTCTACTGCTTGTCCATCCAGCTGATGGCATCTGTCTTTCCTAGATAAGTCAGCTCCACACTTCACTAATTCACAATGTGTCTTGAGGTTTTTCAGGATCAGGCATCAATCTTTGATTTCTTCCACGCATCTTCTGAAGTTCATGGAATCATATAATCATATAACAGCTTAGGTTGGAGGGGATCCTAAAAATCATCGAGTTCCAATCCCCCCCAAGCTCTCTCCCCGTGGGTATGGTGCTGGCTTACCCAAGGCTCCATCCAACCTGGCCTTGAACACCTCCAGACATGGAGAATCCACAGCTTCTCTTGGCAACCTTTGCCAGTGACTCACCACTCTCTGAGTAAAGAATTTCCACCTCATATCTAATCTAAATGTCCCCTCTTTTAGTTTCAAGCCGTTCCCCCTCATCCTATCACTATCAGACCAGGTAAAAATTAATTCCCTTTCCTTATTGTAAGCTCCCTTGAAATACTGGAAGGCCTCAGTGCCTTATCCCTGGAGCCTTCCAGGCTGAACAAGCCCAACTCCCTCAACTTGTCTTCATTGGAGTGGTGCTCCAGTCCTCTGAGCATCTTTGTGGATTTCCTCTGGACCCTCTCCAACAGCTCTGCATCACTTCACCTACTCCCTTAGAAGGGACTGGCTGATCTAAGACTAATCTCAGAGGGAATATAACTTCTGCATTCTCCTCCATATGCATCACTTTTATTTCCAAGAACTGTGCTAACCAGTTGTTCTGTTTATCCACTGTCATCAAGAAAAATGCCTTATTTATGATGCGTAAAATTAATGACAAATGCTGAGACTTTATCAAGCAGTTATGTATTCTCATACAAAGCACTAATTTAGCTTGACAAAATGTATTTTCCATAAGTTGATTTCCATTAATGCTTCTGTTTTAAGGAGTATGATATTATTCAATTATAATCACGGTGTTACCCACAATCCCCTCATTTCTGGATCCTCAATCAGATGCTGAGTTATGGTGCCTAAGACAGATGTGAGGCTGATGGCTTTGGAACGAGGACACATGGTTCTCAGCATACTTAGGGAACTTCCACTCTTCTCTTAGTGAAGAACAATGATCTCCAATTAGCCTTACCCTGCTCTTTTAAAAACTCTTGCATGCAAAATTGCTCAGACTTGTATCTCTTAAAAATGTCTTACTTTATTAGATGATGTATGGCATTGTTTCTAGCAGCTGGTGTAATGAAAAGTATTTCATTAGCTTGGGTTGTGGATTAAGTAACTAGGCTCTCTTCCAATTATAGAATATAGACAGTTATTGAAATTTCTGCATTATTATAAATAAATCTGTCATTCTGAACTAGTAGCAGACCATTACCATTAGAATTTATTTTGGTTTAGCATACACTAAATTTTCCTTTTTTACTCACTTTAACAATCCTGAACTATAAAATTCCTACTTTTTTTTCTTCTCTTATCTCTCTCAAGCTTTTAATTTGTACTGCTTGCTATCAATTTGTCCTTTCTCCCTATCCTTACAACAGTTTTTACTTTTCCTCTAAAACAGACTACTGTTTATGTAGTTATTGGCTTGTTTCTCTTTGCTCTCTTTTTTTACTATTTTGTTTGCTTTGTTTATGTGTGTTTCTTAATGCTGAGGCAATTTTCTTTTCACTTATGGTTCTTCAAAGGGCTCCTAATTATCTGCAAATTTTTCCATTTAAACAGTCCTCCACAACAGATATGTGCATTTAAAGCTATCATTCTCAAAGCACTGAGTATGTGTACATTGACACATACATAACGCCCCATGCCCCAAGCTACTTGAGACTCTAAAAAGTGTGGATACAATTGCCTTTACATCACTTTCAATCCTCAAACCCAGATTTGCTCATTTACCAGCTTTCAGAGTAGAGTAGGACAGATCTGGGCCACACATCAACCAAAGTAACCTCATCCAAAAAGGCAAAGAAAACAAAGAAAAAGTAATCAGAAAGCCTACTAAAATGGGAAACCCCAGGGAAGGTATCAGAAAACAAATAACTCTCCCTAGATGCTGTGCCCAGTCTCACATTCTTGTGGCAGTAAAGCTGACAGCTCAGCAATGAGTGCAATATTGAAATAAAGTCTGTCCAAAGCCAAAGCCACATTTGGCATGGTCTGATCTTCATTTCTTGATGCTCAGAGAGAGCACAGAGTGACATCCAGGCCAAGAAAAATATTAAAAAACAGCATAACAAAAAAAAACCAACAACAAACAAATGAAAAAATCAACACTATCAGCCCCTTGTTCTTGTAAGATTTGTTCTGATGCCTGCTTATTTATCCCATTGCATTCAAAGAAATCAATTGGATCAAAGCCATGTAGTTTTTCTCACTTTACAATAAATCACATAAATGATGGGTGCTGCGGGACATGCTGAGTCAGAGACTTGGTGTAAATCATCTCAAAATAAATCCAACTATGCCATTTAATAGAAAATGAATACGGACATCATTACTACCTGTGATTATTAATTGATTATTACAAAAAACCAAGTGCTGGGTGATCCAAAGAGGATATTGTATCCATCCCTCTGATTTTAAATTTCTCGGAAGAAGAACTCGTATTTTTCTTTTTCTCTTTGTGAATCTGCTTTATTACCTATTTCCTTAGACTTGCAGTCTTTTTTTGGTATGAATATCTTCATGCCCATTAGGGCTATAGCTCATAGGTGGGCTAGGGAAACTTATTTGCTGTTAGCAGAACATGCTAGGACTATCACCACCCTACTTTCACTGTGTACGTGCTATGACATGGCAAGAGGAATGTCTTCAGAATGCTGAGCAATGAGCTTCTTGGACATTGTACCATTTCAAGAGCAAAAGGTTACCTAATCTAAAGACCTATTCAACACTTCACTTATGGCATCCATGCAAGGTGCCACTATTACCGTAATCCTAGTGTGAGCATGACATTATGAACCTTCATTAGCCTAGCTTCTTTATTTTGAAAGAAATTTCCAGTCCATATGGGACTCAAAATACAGGAAAAATCCCATGTGGGAAAATACTTGTCTCAGAAAGGGTGATAATGCATTGGAACAGTCTGCCCAGGGAAGAGGTGACTCACCATCACAGGAGGTGTTCAAGACATGCGTAAATGTGGCACTGAGAGATAAGGTTTAGTGAGCATGGTGGTGATGGGTTGATGGCTGGAGAGAAGATCTTAATGGTCTTTTCCAACTTCGATGACTGTAAGGTACTTGGTTACCAACCAAGTCCTAAAAATACATTATTCAGTTGCAACTGGAAGGCTTCAAAATCACATCTGTACTAAAATCACATGCATAATGACTGTGTGATTTTGAAGTGTTCCAATCATAGAATCACAGGAACATTAAGGTTAGAAATGACCACCAGGATCATCTAGTCCAGTAATAACTACCAAATGATTAAGCCTGTTCATCAAGATTTGCTGTGGTTGGTGTATCATGTGCCACTGAGAGATACTAATGGGATCTCTCCACTGCCCAGGAAATAATGCCTGAAGGAGTTTTGGGATTTTGGGGACTTTTAGGATTCAGGCAGAGTTCTGTGCAAACAAGGGTGTGTAGGATCAGCTGACAAATAGTAGTGAAAGCCTCATAGTTCAAGGCAGATTTCAAATCTTAAGAGGTTTGATCACTGAATTTTGTGATACAAAGATTGTTTCACTGGGATCTGTTCGAGGAGATACTATAGCTGCATGCAAAACACCTTCATTATGATCCTGATTAAAAGCAGGAGGAGAAAACGGGATTGCAATGAACAGGTCCTTAAAGGGAGTTCATGTGTGTGTTTGCAATTGAGAGCCTGTGTGTACAGATTTCATCTATAGCTCAGCACCGAGCCTTTATTTTCTCAGCAATACCTTTTATTCTGCAGAAAAGTACACAGGGCTTGTAATGGAAAACCCCTACTCACAGCTCAGTGGTAAAGAAAAGGAGCAGGATTTGAGTTATTCACAAATATTGAATCCAGGTACACTAATAAGGAAGCAGAATTATTTCCAGGCAGTCTCAAGAGGAGAGGAGAGAAAGAGGAATTGTACTAAAGGGAAAATGTGGGCAGAATATTAGAGTATGGTATAGTCAGACTGATTATGAGCCAGCCAAAGAGGGATTGTAGAAATCCCCAAACCAGACTGGCATGAAAAAAAAAACATTCTACTGGAAAGGTTAGCAGGAAACCTGACAAGTTTGTTCTGTCTCTCATGTCAATGGTCAGATTTATCTCCTGTATAATTCCAGTGAAGTTCCACAAGAAATGTTTTACCATATGTTACAACATGGCTATGAATGTTATTTGAGCACTCGATGGGAAAAAGCAATTAAGCCCCATCTTGTAGATTTAAACAGCAGCTAAGCACGTGCTTAAGGACTTTCTTAAATAGAATCACTTTTCTGAATAGGAATTTGCACAAATGAAGAGCCTTTGTTAGGGGAAGAGGAATGGAACAGAAAGAAGCTTCAAAAATGGGGGATGCATTTTAGACATAAATAATATAAAGGATCTCCACAGGTTTTTTCCAACCTCGGTGGTGCTGTGATCCTCCATTACTTCCTGCCTCGCATGGCCCATTTCCCCCCTTGATAACCAAGCAGGTCATGCAAGTGCTTGGCATGGATCCAGCTGGCAGATTATTAATTTGGAGAACCAGAGATGAAGTCAAAGTTAATCCGTTTTGTGGGATTCCCAAAAGCAATTTTCATTTCCAGCCAAAAGCTGCCCCAGAGCGCATTTCAAGCACTTTGGCTCTGTACAATAGCTTGGGACAAGAATGTACAATCATTTTGCTGCGGCAACTGTATCTTAGTCATAGTTTCTGCAGGACCTCAGGGCTGGATTACAAAGTGGATGGATTCCAGGAAGAAGGGACATGAAAAGCTTTGTACCTTTTTTTTTTTTTTTTTTATATAAGATATATATATATATATATATCTGTATCTTTGATTGCTAAAAGAGTTGTAAAAGGTTCTCACGCCCCCTAGGAAAAAGCAGAAATAAATTAAACTTCAAGCAAAACATGGGCTACAACGTACAAGTCAGTCCAGTTTTGCTGGAGTAGAACCTATCCTCCTAGAAAAAACATGTTTCTGAAATTAGAGTGCTTTACCTCTTTGGCAGTGTCTGTGTAACCCTCCTGAGGACAACACAGAAATCTGTCTGAAAACTGAAGCTCCAACACAATACCTGCTTATCCAGCATTTTCCTGCACTCGTTTCAAAGAAATCAAGGGTCACATCAGAATCATATAATGGCTTGGGATAGAAGGGACCTCAAAGAGCACATAGTTCCACCACTGCTGCCATGGGCATGGTTTCCACTACTAAATGGGGCACAAGATCAGTCTGCCCAGGGCCCAGTACAACCTGGCCTTGTATACCTCCAGGGATGGGGCATCAGCCTCATATCACCTGTAAGTAAATTGAGGCCTACAAAGGATAGAGTCAAGTGGGTATTTTGAATAAGCAGTCACTCCTCAAACCACCAAGCAATGTTGACTCCCAGTCAACAGACACATCCATACACCTTCTGTCTGTTTGCTTCACTGAAAGCTAGAAAAAGCAACTTTCCAAAGTCACTGTTACACTAAAGTGGAAGAAGTTCTTTCTCCATCTACGTTTACATGTAGAAATACCTAGCAGAGAAAACCAAGATGTACATATATTTATGCATACATATTTTTTTTTCACTTATCATTCCTCCACTTAACCACCATGATAGATCTGTTTTCCCTCTAAAACCCATGTCAGCTGAGTGCCTCCTGCCAGAATGTTGTCCACTGAAGGAAGTGAAGATGCTGCATTTATAGGGCAACCCCCTAAGTTGCACCTGGTAGCTGTATCAAATATGGCCCCAAATGAAATGCTTTTGTTGAACCCAGGGGCTCTTCGTCTTCTTGGAAACAAGCCCCAGGAGATGGGGATGGTATTAACTCATGCTCAGCTGCTGAGATCTCTCTGCCTTCAAATCCTTATGAGTTTTGCTTGGCACTTCTTGCCACCTCAATAGCACAGACCTGGCACTGCACAAAACAACTCTCTGCCAGTAAGAAACAATCGATAATCAGATTATCAACTATTTTAAAATAAATTCCAAAAAAAAAAAAAAAAAAAGGAAAGAAAATGGGAAGGGAAGGGAAGGGAAGGGAAGGGAAGGGAAGGGAAGGGAAGG
>NW_024884253.1:1148563-1247919 GCF_019232065.1 Centrocercus urophasianus
AGGGAAGGGAAGGGAAGGGAAGGGAAGGGAAGAAAGGAGGAAGGGAAGGGAAGGGAAAGGAAGGGAAGGGAAGGGAAGAAAGGAGGAAGGGAGGGAGGGAGGAAGAGAGGGAAGAAAGGAGGAAGGGAGGGAGGGAAGAAAGCAGGAAGGGAGGGAGGGAGGAAGGAAGAAACTACTATTGATCCAGTTGTGTGATGTAAGGAAAATTAAACCAGAGTAGAAATATTAATTTATTTTTTTCCAAAGGCCCATAACTCCAGGTGGTTTCAGCTGATTTACATCAGAATTGACACAAGCAAAATAAAGAGAGCAATGATTTGAGAAAGGATTTAGGACCTATGGGAGACACGCAATCTTTGAGATTTTCTCCAGGTCCTTTTCTTTTTATTGGAGAGGGAGGAAGGGACAGGAAGAGAAATTTGCAAGGAGGTTAAAAGCAAAGCCTTCTCCCAGCTGTGAATTCATAATCATGGCTAACTGAATTGGAACATTTTGCAGGGGATAGGGTTACTTACTATCTACAAATTAGCCCTAGAAAAAAAAGAAAAAGTCCATATGCAGCATCCAGTCTGAAACCTTAATTAACATAAACAATGTTAAAACGCACAAAGAAATACATATTATCATTGAAATAAAGCATATGGCTGGCTAAATAGCCGTAAGATTATCTGGAGATAATCTTTTCAAGCACCATAAATACAGCTGATGCTGAGCTGTAATGACTCTCATCAGAAGGCCACACCATCCCACTGGAGAGGAAGCTCTGTACTTCCTAACATCAGTCGCCTCCTGGGCTTTGGACTGCCATTTAAAATCCAGAGCATGTGGCTGATAATTAATGAGCACTCCCCCCGCTCCCCTCACATTCCTGCTCCACAGCTCCAGAAGGACTGAAAGGCAGACATCATGTTTCACAGCTGAAATTTGCATCACGCAATTTAAAGGGGGGCTATAAGAAAGAAGGGTTTGGATTCTTTCTCAGGGTGTGTTGTGATACGACAAGAGGAAATGGTTTCAAACTAAAAGAGAGGAGATTTAGATTGGACATAAGAAAGACATTTTTTATAGTAAGGGTGGTGAGGCACTGGAATTGGTTGCCCAGAGGTGGTGGATGCCCCATCCCTGGAGACATTCAGTGTCAGGTTGGATGGGGCTCTGAGCAATCTGATCGAGCTGTAGGTGTCCCTGTACATTGCAGGGGAGTTGGACTAGATGACCTCTGAAGGTCCCTTCCAACTCAAATAATACTGTGATTCTATGATTGTTTTGCAAAGACCCTTCTCTGTAGATGTGGATAGGTGGGATGGGATAGGGGAACTTAAACACTGAGTCCATCCCCTGTCATTACAGGGGAGATTTGAATATTGATGATCCTTGAGATCCTTTCCAACCCAAGCCATTCTGTGATTCTATGATTACAACTTCCTTGCTAAATATCCCTGCCAAAGGCAGCCACAGGACAGACATTTCATCTCAACAGACCCCCCAGAAGGACCACTATGCCCATGTGTCCTACCTACTAAGCCACTGAGCAATTCTTAGCACATGTCACAATCATAGTCCAACTCCCAACTCATCACCATCATGCCCATTAAATCATATTCCTCAAAGCCCCATTTACCCTTTTCTTGAACAGTTCCAGGGACAGAGACTCTACCACCACCCTGGACAGTCTGCTCCAACGCCTCACTACTCTTTCTATTAGGAATTTTTTTTCTAATAGCCACCTGAATCTTCCCTGATGCAACTTCAGGTCATTAACGTCAATACTGTGAACTACAATAAAGAGGAAATGAAGAAGCCAAGTACACTGCCAGTGTCTTTATTCTTTAAACAAAAGTGAAAATCCCTGTCAGGTGCCACAGTATTCATGTTGCAGACTTCAATAAGCTCCTGCTGATCAAACCTGAGGAAATATTCATTCCAGACCCCTGTTCAAGTGATTGCTTAGTAAACAGCAGATCAGATCCCTTCACAGGCAAACTCACATTAGGAATATGGCTTGAAGTATCACGAGGATGTTTTTTATGTAGCATATTTGAAGTCTTTTTGTCTTGCGGATTTTCTCCTTTAAAAGGATGACTTCTTCCAACTCCTTTACAGAACTGTGTGAAATACAAACAGAAAAGCCTACAGCTCCCTATAATCCCATGACTTCATGGCTTTAAGAAAGAAGAAAAATAATTTTCAGATTTCTCTACTCTGCAAGCTTTGGCTTCATCAGGTTAGCTCACCTGTCAGTAACTGCACAAGACGACCTTGAACTACTTTCCACACTAGATCAATGATTTATCCCTCTGAGACTTTAGCCTGTGCTCTTAAACTTATTATTGCTACCCAAAGCTACAAGCCCAGGCCATACCTCCTAACCTTATTTTTGAGCAAAGTTGTCCCATTTGAGCTCTCCCGCTACACCAGAATATCAGAGCAATGGTCCACTATGTATCACGATCATCTTTGGACAAAGATGAGAACACAAGGCACTGTGAAAGGATAGAATCATAGCACTGTTTGAGTTGGAAGGGACCTTCAAAAGTCAACTAGTCCAACTCCCCTGAAATGAACAGGGACACCTACAGCTAGATTTGCTCAGAGCCCCATCCAGCCTGGTCTTAAATGTTTCCATGGTGGGGGGCAACATGTTCCAGTGCTTCACTGTTCTTATCATAAAAAACTTAATTTCTTATATCCAGTCTAAATCTCCCCTCTTTTAGCTTGAAAGCATTTTCCCTTCTCCTTCTCCAAGTATTATAAACAGAGCATCAGATGTTCTGAAGTTGACAGTATTGAGTGGAGACAAGTGTACCACTGAGACAACAACAGAATGGAAAGATGAGCCATAAGCTGGATGGTCTCATTAGTGTGTAAGACATCTCTCCAACAAAGGAAATGGTGAAATCAGTGATATGTCTGCCTTTTTCCTACTCCACATGACAATCACATTTGCTGTTCCACGTTTTGCAGGACACTTCTCTCTTTTGATGGCTTTGATTAGAGCACTTGAGTGGAAATCATAGAATCATAGAATAGTTTGAGTTGGAAGTAAGGAAGGGACCCTTAAAGGTCATCTAGTTCAACTCCTCTGAAATGAAGGACATCTGCAGTTAGATCAGGTTGCTCAGAGCCCACTCAAAATGCTTTGGCAGCTCTTGCAAAACAAAAACAGTGGGTAAGACTGAAAGGGTTGTATGTTTGTGCCATGTTCCTCCTGAAATTCTCTGGATTACCGAACATGTGTAGTGTATGTTCCAGTTAGACTCCAAAGTGTTCAGCTTACTCTCTCAGCTTTCATATCAGCTTTCCAGCTATAATTTCTCAATTACCACAGAAAGCCCATCACATTAAAGACTTGTGGCTGCTTATGCAGTTGGTCCCATTATGCTAGGAAGAATCAGATGCAGCACACCAAGTGATAAGCAGCAGCCTTGTCATATGTGCTGAAAGCATTTCAGGGGAAATCCTTAGAGGAACCAGGTGCATTAAAGTGCACATACGCCTGGACGCCACGGTCCCACAATCAAGTCTCAGAGGAAAGGAGGCTTAGCAAAAATGGAAAAACAAGGTAGTAAATGCTTTTTGAGACTGCCAGATGCCAAAATAATTGTAAGACATTGCAGCCAGCAGTTAACAAGCTGGAAACACTCCCTTTGGCTAGTCAAGTATGTATAAATGCCTTCAGTTTAAAGGGAGTGAAAGCAATACAAAACACAGAATCACAGAATCACAGAATCACAGAATCACCCGGGTTGGAAGGGACCTCAAGGATCATGTAGTTCCAACCCCCCTGCCTAGCAGGGCCACCAAACACACACATTCAGATCAGGTTGCCCAGAACCCCGTCCAATCTGGCCTTAAACACATCCAAGGACGGGGCATCCACAACCTCCCTGGGCAGCCCGTTCCAGGGCCTAACCACTCTCCTTGTATAGAACTTCCCCCTAACATCCAACCTAAATCTTCCCTCCTTCAACTTCGATCCATTTCCCCTAGTCCTGCTGTTGTCAGCCCTGGCAAGAGATATCACATCCCATCCATGTATGGTCAGGATGTCTCAGAAACAGAATCTTTGTCCTGCTTACAGCTCAGCATTTATAATAGAATCATAGAATAACCTTAGTTGGGAGAGATCCATGAGGATCATTAAATCCATCTCCTGGCTCCACATTGGACCACCCCAAATTCAAACCCTGTGTTTGAGATTATAGTCCAAATGCTTCTTGACTTCTTCATAGATGACAAATGGAGCCCAAAAGAACTCAAAGCTCCCTCCAAGCCCTCAGCTACAGCACAAGAGAACAAAAGGATGCTGGACATGCATGGGAAGATGTACACAGCCATCATCCCATGGCTGCTCACACCAGACCCTGGAAACGACAGGGCAGCAGATTTGCCTCTTCAAACAACTGTTTGTCCAGTCGGGGATTTCTAATATTGCTCTGCTGAATGCAACTGTAAGAATAGAGGAATATGAAAGTGCATTATTTGCTCTAAACATAGAGCCTGCAAATCCCAATTCTAGTACACATCCCTGCCACTTGTGCTGCCTGTTTATCAGCCTCCACTTCTCCAAAATGATCCTAACAAACTTGCCACTCTCCCCACTTTTTTTTTTTTTTTTTTTGTGTGTGTAGGAAAATCAGTGATGGAGAAACAAAAAATACATTGTCTGTACACAGCACCTTGCAAACCAGCAACAAATACTGCTGCAGAAGTCCCAGCTCTGACTCAAAGAGTACAGGATGCCCCAGAGCCAGGATGACTCTTTGACCACAAACACGTAGCCCCCGGGTACGCTGCTTCTTAGAAGCCTAAATCAGAACATTTTAATGGCTGAGTGCAGGGCTAGTGGATAAAGAGACAAAGAAAAATAAATCAGGCAGATGACAGAGGGGCTGGGAATAGGAGGAGGTAGCAGACGGTAAAAGAAATTAAATCAAGATGCCAAATTAAGGTGCTGCAGGCAAAGATGAAGATGCTGGATTAAAGATTAACTGTAACCAAGAGAGAAATGCAGTCTTTTAAAGGTACAAATTACTTCAATTCACTTAGCAAAACCTACACAAATCTCCTGGGAATAAAGTCCTCACAGATCCAACTGGATCACGGTAACAAATACATCTGGACCTGAGAAGTCTGGATAGCTTCACTGCACTGTTTCCAGCTAAGAAATGGGAATTAACAGCAAAGCAAAGGGAAGCAAGCTAAAAAAGAGAAAGTCCTTGCTATCTTAGGTGAAAGGGAAAGCATGTGAGAAGTCCTCTGAAAAGAGCCCAGCATGGTGCAAATATTTTGAAATGATACTGGTATTTTGAAACGTTACTGGTATTTTGAAATAATATCAGTATTTTGAAATGGTATTGGAAGTTTGAAACGGTATCTTGAAATGCTTCAGAATCTAGGGGGGTGCTGAGCCCTTTGGGGCTGTCTGTTCACTGAGCTTTTCTTAGTTCTACACCCAATACCTCCAAAAGAACAGCAGATGAGCTCGAAGTGGAAGTGCACCTTTCCCACTTGCTCCTTTTGAAGCAGAACATGAGAGAGCTCAGCCAGCATCCTCACCAAATTATAAGCTGGTGAGGCAGGACACCCTCTGGCTCAGCTGCTAGGCATGGAAGATACAGGTCCCATCACAGTACATTAAGTGTTTGCACCATTTCACAGCGCTGCTCTGGGATTGCCAGAAGAAAAGGTCATTTGTGCTTTGCCACCTCCTCCTAGCACAAGCAGCTCACATTTTGGAGTGGAGCACCCATGACCTGTTTGTATGAGAGTAAAGATAGAGGTGGAGGGAATGAAGGGTCAAAGAGTGAACCTCTTAATACACTGAAGGGTTTTCATCGTTTCTTTCAAACATCCTAATAAGGTCCTTGTAGGCAATGCAGAATGCTTCATGGCCGTACAGACCACAGTGAGGTTAATTCTATCAGTGTTGCCCTGTCTGTTCCAATACAACCCTGCTTCTTGGGCAGACGCAGAGCTTTGAGCCTTGCTGGAACAATTGATCAGAACCTCAGGGAAACACCAAAATCAAAACAAAGAGCTGCAGTGAATCAGCCCCAAGGTGCAATTAGGAGTTCAAAAAGCCAGGTGATAGCGAAAGGCACTCATTCACACAAGGATAAGGTTGAGATTGTGCAGGTTCAGCTCGCTGCACTTTTTTTCTCTGCCAGCGCTTTTCTTTTGCTCCCTCCTTTCTCTTTGGCCTCCTTTTCCTCTGTACTCTGCAAAATGAGCATTTCATGGAAGCTGAGCAGCCGAGAGAAGCGGAGCTGACAGCCCCTTGAATGCTTGGAGTGCGTCCCTTGTTCCCCATTCACATTTTGGAAAGCGGCAGCTGCCCGTTCCTGAAGGTCATTTGGATCCTGGTTTAGGAGTGCTGCATCGCTGCTCATCGTTATTCTGTGCCTATAGCTGCTATGGATGTCCTGTCACATTACACGCCAGGTTGTTACAGGTTTTTTGGGGGGAGGGAGGATAAGGAAAATGTAAAGCAAAACATAAAAAAATCCACCCTGGTGGGAGCGGTGTAATTTCTGCCTCAACTTAAGTGGGTGTATATATGAATTTACAAGAGGGTTTGCTTTGGATTTACATTAGCAGCAGAGGAGGAAACCTCTGGGAAATAAAGATGATGCTAATGCAGCGAGGAGGCTGATGTACTAATAAATGCTAATAAATAAATGCTGATGATTACGATCACATTGCCCTCTCTCTCTGAGTAACCCAGCTCCCTTGGGTGCTGATCTGATGGTTTCTGGCTGAGGGTCAGTGCCAACAGCTCCTGTGGGGGAAGGACCCAGATCAATAGGGGATACAGGGCGAGACCCTGAAATGCTCAGCTGGGAAAAGAGCAGTGAGCAGAGAAAGAGAGGGATTCATTGACTGAGCACTGAGATATGCTGCTGGGAACAGTACTTCACCACAATTTGACACGCATGGCAGCAGTGGGGATGCAGGGATGCAGAAAGCCATGGTCAGTAGGGCTGAGGATCATGGTGGAAATAGAGAACAAACTTCTCCACCATGCTACAAGCCTGTCAGGAGGCTGCAGACCAGCAAAGGCTTTCCTGCTGGAAGATTTTCCCCACTGCTGCAAATCCAACCGGTCTGTTTTACTTGGTCAGCATGGCTGTTGTCAGGGCTGCTCTAATTCCTGCTTTCCCTCCACCAGATGAATGCGGTGGCGAGAAAAGCATTTGCAAAGAGCGGGAATAGAGCAGGTGCTGAGCAAAGCAGCATGGCTATGCTTGTGCTTTTCTCGGGAAAGCAGGTCACAGGGGAGGAGGGGCGCTTGTTTCCCAGCTTTGCTGCTGAAAATGTACTTAACCAAAGCTCTGCTGGTAACCAAACATTCTGCCAGCTCCTTGTGCAAAGAGGGATTGCTATCGAAACCTTTTAAAGCCACTCTCTGATAATGAAAATGGCTTTCGGATATGCAGGCTGGTGGAAACCTCTCTGCTCCCAGCACCATTTCTCCATTAAGCTCTCTCCTCCCTCCTCCCTTATCTCTGTACATCTGGGCAAAGCAAAGGACAGAGTGCTCTCCAAGAAACCCAGCGTATTTGATCTCGCACCTCCAGCAGCACCCCTGCCCCCAGTCATCCTGCTTGTCCAAACCAGACAGCTGTTGCAGCATCTGTGCAAATTTGCACTGCTTTTGTCTGCTGAAATGAAGCTGCATTGCACTAATAGGCTTTGGAGGACTCAAAGTGTGTTCACCCGATGGGGAGTTTCTGACTTCCCACTTAGCAGCAGGACGCGGAAATACTCCTTACCTAATTAAATACCTGCCAATTATAAGGCAGCACAAATGATGGCCATGTTGGTTACAGCAATTTATACTGAAAGATGTCCTACCCGCAGTTTGCAGTATCAGGGATGATCTTTATTGCAGAAATCACGCAGAAGAAGGTACAATATTAGGGGTGAAGCGTCCTTTCTTCCACTCCAAACTGCCTGAAAATACACTCTAATATATACATACAGCAGTGCCAAACTCATCTGTCACTGTTTTCTCCCTTGGCAAGCTGAGTACCAAAACCTTCTGCACCTCCCGCAGACCTGTGCGGATTCCTTGGGCACTGCAACGTCCTTGTGGAGTGCAAACCAGTTCCTGCTATCAAGGCACTGATTTGTGAGGCTCAGCTAAGGAGAGAGCAGGACAGGGTATGTGCATCTGAAGCTGGGAAACTCAGAAATCCTACGACTTTTTCCTACTGTGACACTTACTGAGATCTGATAGCAAGCCTGCCAGTATCTTCTTTAAGATATTATAAGGCTATAGGAGAGATAGACTCTTTTTGAGGGTATGCTGTGATAGGACAAGGGGAAAGGGTTTCAAACTAAAAGAGCAGAGATAAGACTGGCTGTAAGACAAAAGATTTTTACATTAAGGATGGTGAGGCACTGGAACGGGTTGCCCAGTGAAGTGATGGATGCAGCCATCCCTGGAGACATTCAGTGTCAGGCTGGACGGAGCTCTGGGCAACCTGATCTAGCTATAGGTGTCCCTGTTCATTGCAGGGGAGCTGGACTGGATGGCCTTTACATGCCCCTTCCAATTCAAATGATTCTGTGATTCTATGATCCCAGGTTTTCAGGCGATAATACTCAGCTTTCCAAGGACATTTTTGTCACAAGGGAGGAAAAGAACATGGGAAAAAGCCAGCTAGTATCACCACCACAGATGAAGTGCAAAACCTAGGAAATCTTTCTCCTCTGGCTCAGCAAAGATGCACATCGCTCAGATGTTGCCTTCAATAACCATGCTTGTGTCTGGAGCCAGGAGTCTCAAGCAGGAGGCATCAATCTGTGACTGCAAAGAAGGAATAAGGAAGGTTCCTTTTGCTGCTTCCAATCTTAGCTGACGAAGTGGGGAGAGGGGAGCATACTGAGTAGAGAAACAAATGAGCACTGGCAATATGGCACTGAGGGACATGGTTTAGTGGACATGGGTGATGGGTTGATGGTTGGACTAGGTAATCTTAGTGGCTTTTTCCAACCTCAATAATTCTATGATTCTATGAGTAAGCAATGGAGATTTTGCATAGAAGGAAGTTTTTGGCTCCACTGGGAGAAAAAAACACTTGGGAAAAGAGGATCAGGAGAGCCAAGGTGTGTCAATGTGTGTGTAGCTGGGATAGAGCTGATGAGTACATTTTGATTTCAAAATCAGGGGGTCCTCATGGGAAAAAAAACTTGGAAATGGCAGCAGTAAGATATATGCAGGTGTGAGCTTGCTGTATTCCCTCCTACCCACCCTAAAACCTTACAAACACTGCTGGTTTGTGAATCAAGGTCTCCAGCACACACTGAATGTGGAGTTGAGGAAAATGTTAGGACTGGAAGGCCCTGCAGTACAGGCTGGATCAGTGGGTTGAGGCCAGTTGTACAAGCTTCCACAAGACCAAGTACTGAGTCCAGCACTTAGGTCACAACAAACCCATGCGTTGATACAGACTTCGGGCAGAATGATTGAAAGGCTGTGTGGAGGAAAAAGATGTGAAGGTGTTGGTCAGCACTCAGCTGAACATGAGCAAGTAGAGTGTCCAGGTAGTCAAGAAGGCCATCCTTGCTTATATCAGAAGCAATGCAGTCAGCAGGAAGATGATCATGCCTCTGTATTTGGCACCGGTGAAGCAGAACCTTGAGTACTGTGTTCAGTTTTGGGACCCTCACTATAAGAAAAACACCAAGATTCTGGAGCATGTCCAGAGAAGGGCAATGAAGCTGTGAGGTTGGAGCATAAGATTTATGGGGAGCAACTGAAGGAACTGGGATTGTTTAGTCTGGAGAAGAGGAGGCTTAGAGGAGAACTTATTGCCCTTACAGCTCCCTGAAGGGAGGGTGTAGTGAGGTAGGGTTCAGCCTCTTCTCCCAGGTAACAGTGACAGAAAAAGAAGCTTTATGTTATGCCAAGTGAGGTTCAGCTGGATATTAGGGAAACTATCTTCTCAGAGAGGTCAGGCATTGGAACAGGCTGCTCAGGGAAGTGATGGTGTCCTGTCCCTCAAGAAACGTGGAGATGTGGCATGAGGGACATGGTTCAGTGGGCATGGTGGTGATGGGTTGATGGCTGGACTAGATGATCTTAGCGGTCTTTTCCAACTTTAATGATTCTGTGGTTCTGTGGCCAAAGCAGCAAAGCTGTTGGTCCCAGCCTTCAACTGCCCACAGGTAACACAATAGAGCAGGAAATGTACAGTGGATGTGACAGCTCAAACTCAGCCCTCCTGTTTGATCCTTCTTTCTTTCCTGAGACGACAAGCCATGTCAGAGTGAAGTAACCTTGCTCACAAACTGGCCACGTCTTCTGATAGCTTTCTTGCCAGTGAGGCCAGGAGAACAAAAGTGCTGCTTGCAAGTCCCGTGTTCAGGGGACCTGAGAGCAGGTCCCCCCCATGGTTCCAGCCTCAGAGAAGCAGAAACATTCTGAGAATTGCTGTCAGTTCTGCTGCATCTTGATGACATTGCAACCACAAAAGCCTCAGAAAGAAAATGACACTTGCCTTTCTTCTGCCTTTTCCATTCACCAGTGCTCTCCTAAAACATTAATCTGGGTAAACGCAAGTGTTCAAGAAACTTCAGAACTGTAAGTGACCTAGAAAAGAGGTGTTTTTTTTTTTTTGTTCAGCTCTAGTTGCAGTAGCAGCACGTTGAAGGCTGTGAAATACTCAGGCGTAACAGTAATAGGAGCCATGCAAGCCCTGTTTCCCAGGCTGCAGCAGTGGCTTTTTGCTGCTGCTGAGGATGTAACAGCCAAGGCAATCTCAGCTGCTTTCCAGATCCCAGGAGGAGCCGGAAGAGCTGGCAATTAACAAAAGTATCTTTTGCACTTGTAAACTGAATGAATTGGGTGGAAACGAACTGGGAAGCTGTGATACCATTTGTAACAATGTTTCTGAGACAACGATGCCTAAATGGTCAGAAAAGCAGCAGAAAGGGGTGGATGGGGATTTCTTCTTATAGCTGCATGAAAAAAAAAAATATCAAAAGAACTGTTGTCCCATTAATGTGATACTCCTGAGGACGCTTTGAGGGGATGCACCTCCCTTTTGTCTCCACACCAATTCCTTGCATGGGCATGGGGGGTCTCCTGTGTGTCTGCTCCATCATGTGCTACACCTGAGCAGCAGGTTTCTTTTGCCTCTATCTCGAGCAAAGCAAATTTCATCTCCCTCCTCACTATGAGTCAAGGGGATGAACAGCAGAGTCTCGGCTGGGACTGATCAGTGCAACTGACTGCAAAATGCTCTAGCTGTAACACAGCCACAGCCCTATGTGCTACAGCCCTGCCCATCACTATGCTATTGCTAACTCCCCATGTGCAGGGATGTGTAATTTATACGTTGGGTATCGAAATTCCTTCCCACCAGGTATCTTTGCAGCTGAAGGCTGATTTTCTCAGCTAGTATCCAGATCTCACAGTAATATTAGAGACCTCCTTCTGCTCTCCTTGTATCACCACGCTTCTGACATCTCCAGGAGACTTCTTTTTTTTTCCTTGAAGGAATGTGAATTTTTATAGAATCATACAATATCCCAAGTTGGAAGGGACACATAAGGATCATTGAACCCAACTCCTCTTAGCCATGTGCACTGCAGAACTCTTCCTTGCTCCTGCTCTGGTTGATACCACTGCTAAACAGACCCTTGGCACATAATTGTCAACACATTTTCTGGAACAGTTTTGACCCATGCATGGGACAAGTGGACTGGAAAGCCCCTGACTTCCATGACAGAATGCTGCATCATTCATTCAGCCCTGTTGGAAAATGGAAAGCTTATATATTCCAGTTGACATCCCAAAGACCTGCAACAGCATCTGCTGTACTTGTGCCCCAGCCTCAGTGCTGGCAGTATTAAAGCTGCAATCAGACCAAAAAATATACATGTATATTATATGTATATTGGTATATTGGTTACACTGAAGACCGCTAGGCAAAACCCTTCAGAATGCCCTTGCATTGCTCACAAGCCTTGCCTACATTTGAAGGATGCTCAGCATTCCTTAAAATTGGATGCATGACCTAAAATCACCATTAATATCTACCAGTAATATCCACCAATAATATCCACATCAAAACCTAATAGAGCTCTCCTGGATCTTCTCTGGACCCCAGTGCATGTCCTAGTTTGGGACAAAGCTGACTTTTGTTCATAACCTCCAATACAATCACAGAAGAGGACAGAGACTCTGAGGTTCTGGCTAAGCTCTACGCTTAGTGACAGAGGATAATTCTCTCCTTTTGCATGTCCTTCTCCATTTGTAGATGACAGCAGTCAGGATTTTGAGGACAGACAGTAATTCCTCACTGTAATTATGAGCCTTTCCTTTAATGATGTTCTTGTCCCTGTGGCTAGCTGGTGGATAGATTGGATACATCAACAAAAGCCAAGGGGAGCTGACGAGTTTCCCAAATGCTTTGCTGTCTACTCTTTCACCCACACCAAGGAAGACTGTCCTCAAAGCTGCAGATTTCAACCTAGGAAGATCTTAGCTCTTGGTGGTTCATACTTGGAGCCTTCCTGCAAGGTTCCAGGCTCCAGTGAAGAGTGAATTTCTTCTCTGGCAGCTCTCTGTCAAGGAACAACTCTCTGCCTTATTAACCATCACAACAACATTACCTACGTACATTAAACCATCTTAAGCAGAAGGCAGTTTGAGAAGATTAATATACATGATCCAAAGGGTCAAAGTATCAGAAAGAACCTTGACAAGTCTGAAAATCATTACATGCCATGTTACTGCCCAGAGTGGTTAATGGGGCCATTTGGCCTTGCTGTGTCAGTTAGTATTCTTTCTCCACCTCCTGACAGGGTTAAAAGTAATTCCAGTAAATCTACTGGTCAGCATGAAGAGAACCTGTCCTTCCAGGCTCCATTTTAGGGCCAATTCTCTTTGATGTTTTGATAGAATCACAGAATCATGGAATGGCTTGGGTTAGAAGGGACCTCAAAAATCATCTAGTTCCAATGCCCTTACCATGGGTAGAATTGCCCATCACTAAAGAAGTCACTAGATCAGTGTTCTATTCATCAATATCTTGGATTCAGGACTTGAAGGTATACTAAGTAAGCTTGTTGATGACACTAAACTGGGAGGAACTGTTGACTTTCATGACAGTAGAGAGGCTTTGCAGAGAGATTTTAACAAAATCTGGGAAATCACCAGCTGTATCACATTTAAGATGAGCAAGTGTTGACTTCTGCACCTGGGATGGGGCAACCTTGGATATCTGTAAGGACTTGGGGAAAAGCAGCTGGAGAGCAGCCCCACAGAAAGGGGTCTGGGGGTAGCCAGCAGGAGGACTTTGCTCAGAGTCTTCCAGGGGAGCTTAGTTCCACCTACCCTATGACTCAGTGTGCTCTGCCAGATCCAGCAGCAGATCAGATGCGAGACGATGATTTTCCCTGCAGTGGAAGAAGCTGTCACTCTCTGTATCGAGCTGGTTGACAGAGCTGGCTGGCTCCTGCATGCGTTTGCTAATCTGCTTTGCCACATGGCTGAGAGGCCACCTTTAGATTTCCCTGGACATGGAGGTGTCCTGTACAATCACATGCTTGGTCTTGCAGCAATTGCCCTGAGCCTGTGTGGTCCTGTTCTACTTCATGAAGGCAAAAATTCACCTTTCCTCACTTGCTGTTGTTCACGCAACCAACACACAATGGGCAAAGCTGACATGATGTGACTTTATCTCACATGGAGAAAATTTGTTCAATCACAAATCTCCCTTTTTGAACAATCAATTCTCAGTAATAAGTGATAATGCTTATTTTCCCTATTTATTGTCACTTAATGGAGATCCTCACTCCTAAATTTCATGACATTTTCAAAAGCTGTCAGATGTTATTAGTGCAATAGATTCATGGAAAACTGAGGCACAAAGCTTACATTGATTTGTCCAGACATACAGAAAGTTCATCATTAGATGAAGGCTGTATCCCAGGCACAGTGTCCTCTTTTTGCTTCTGTATTTTAGCAGAACATTTTATCTCCCAGTACAGTATAGAAACAGTCAGGTGAAAATGCAAATAAAACCTTTTCTCCTCTTTAAAAAGGGGCAAGTTTTCCCTATCCTTATTCATAGTGTCCCAATTTTCAGCAATTTCCCAGTGCATCCATCAATCCTACCTATCTCTAAGCAATGAGATGGATGCACAAATCTTTTTCTGCACCTTGATCATTTCCTATGGGCTCCCACCATTAAAGCAAGAACTCTGCAAGATATCTGTGACTGGAAGTGACAATATTGTCCCCTCATTATTTCCCCACTGCAGGACAATCCATCACCTGGGCTCTGGAATATGTGATATTGTTCTTTAGTGGTTGCTTCACAAAACGAATAAGAAAGTAGAAATGTCAACTCAGTAGGGTTTTCTTTAGCCAAGTTGATAAAGACCAAACTTGCACAAGGTAGTCAATAGATTTAAAGAAAACTGGAGTCCCCATTATTTGAGCAGTTTTAAACAGTTGTGATGATGGTGTGTATTACTGGATTTCTGGCTTGCATGCTGAGCAGTCCACGAATTTTATCACAAATGAGAGACCTTGAGAAGTTCATCAGAACTTGGCTCAGTATTGCAATAAATCTGAGCAGGAAAGTCTGACAGGGAGACTTCTTATTGTGCTCTAAGCAGAGACAGAGAGGACACTTTTTTGAGCTCCCACCTACAGCTGATCATTCGTGCTCTGAACAACCCTGGCCCTGAGATAGCTGTAGCAACGCCACACTTTCCCATGTCATGTTCCTGCAACCTCTAGCTTCCAAGAAAGAGAAACAATGCTCCAAAGACAAGTTTAGAGAGAGGAACATCTTGCTCTGGATCTAGATAAGACTTCTTGCACTCATAAAAGGGAGAATAAATCAATCCAGCAAAAGAGTGCATGGAGGTACAGGCAATCTGCTCTGAATTTTCACATACTGACACCGTAGATGTTTTTCTCTCCTCCATACACCTGAGTCTGCCTTGAAGATGCTTCAAAGCTGCACCTCATTGTTTATTGAGTCATTGGAGGTAGAGTACACCAACGATGGCCTTCAAGTTTTCTTTTTTACTCTGCACTCAGAGGTCTGGAGCTGTGAATCAGAGCTCTCCATTAGCACAGACAGCTGCCTATGCTGGGTTATTACATTCTCAGCACATACAAGGGATGTGCAGGCAAACACTGAATAAAATGCAGGAAAAATATGACAGGGAATGGGTCCAGCACCCATTTTTCTGCTTCACACAACCTGAGAGGACAAGCTGGATTGCCACCATGTGTCATCAGACACCCTCAGCAGCCTGAGGTTTCCCTGCCAGGTGGCCATAGAGGGAAATGTGGCTGCTAAACTTGTTCTTTCCCATCTGCGTTAGGATGCTGTAGCTTCAGAGCAAACAGTTGGAAATAAGGAGAGCAAGCAGGGATGAAGGAAGGAAAATGCAACCCTGTCCTGATCCATGTGGTACCACGGATCACAGCACATATCCTGCACTGGGTCAAGGCTGCAACTTGTCCTGCTGAACCCAAGGGCTCTTCCCAACAGGAATGCCTTCCAGACTTCAGTGTGTGTCTTCTGCCAGTTCCATAAACAGAATTAATTGATTCTGTCCATACTACTGACCCTTTCGATAGCAAGCAAAGCTGCAGCATTTGATTCAAAGCCTCTGAATCCTCTCTTTCCTTTCTGTCAAGATTTATTAAACCATGCTTTGTTGGCAGGCAGCAGAAGCCCTGTACTGTGCTGCTCAGCTTCTGCATCCTGTGATATGAAAGAGAAAAAGTCATCTCTTGCTTTTTCCAGTCCCACAGACACTGGTGACTGCTGGTGAGTAGCTTAGCAAAGGCCAAGCAGTCCCTTGGAAGCAATTCTGGTCTATACTTCCAGCAGCACCTGCACCTGCTCCCTGGACTCATCTACCTGAGCAAGCAAGGAAGCCAAATCCTTGAGAACTGGAGACGTGACCTGGTTTCACTGCATAAGCCCTGCCATGACCACTCTCATTTAGTGCTAAAAACTGGCTCTTGGGGCTATAATTCAATGTGACTGAGTGCACACTGAAGGTGCAGCCAGCTAGGCTGAATTAAAGCTACTTTCAGCTGGGTTTAAAACAGAGGAACTAATGGGCTTGAGCAGCAATTCAGATCAACCACCCAGCATGTCCCTGTGTAGCACTGTGCTGCTTCTGTCCATAGCCATTCCCTCAATCCCTCCACAAGAGAAGCCAAGAAAGACAGCCTTTGCAGCTGGAGCTAAAACTGAAGATATTAATTAAAAGAGCTGGAATAGAGGTACTGGCAAAGCCCAGCATAGACATCCTGCATAGGATCACATGAAGGATGTACCTGCAGCTGCAGTGTTGCGGTAGAAAATCTGTAAGATACACAGTACTCCATGCACTGGTCCAAAGAGGAAAGAAGTGCATTGATTTCTTATGGGCCTTTAGGGCTGTAACAGACTTTCCTTTCAATCTTTTTCAAGCAGACTCATCAATCTTTGTCAACTATAGCTCTGTTCTCATTTGATCTACAGCTGCAGCAAGGCCAGGAATGCACTAGGTGGTGTGCAGAAGGAAAGGGAAGTTGTTTCCTGCTGTTAAGAAACTGTCTTTCAAAAGGGCAGTTATTTGGAGATGAATGTGATGGGCCAATGTGAAAGTCCACATGGGATGTTGTAGATAGAAACCCTCTCTAGAAGAAATGCACACGTTTTACATGGCCTCCAAAAGAAATGAATGAGTAACCACAAGGACTGGAATTGCATTAACACCCTGGAAGGCACAGAGAACAAAAAAAACAATTATGCTTTTCTTTTTTATCCAATGCATCAGAGGCTTTAAACAAGCAGGGTAAAGTCCATGCAGCCAATGCTGGGCCTGCTCCTTATGGTACATGCAGCACGCACCAGTGAAAAGTTTTCCTGTAATTTTGTAGGACATACAGTCAGGAATTTGGATATCTCGGAACTGTGTAGACTAGAGATCAGAGATCCCATCCTGAAAATAGGAATTTCAGGAAAATCATTTGCACTGTCATATTATTGAGATCGCTGGACTATAAACACAACAATGATTGAAAGCAAAGGGGAAGGGGAAGGGGAAGAAGGGGAAAGGGAAAGGAAAGGGGAAAGGGAAGGGGAAGGGGAAGGGGAAGAAGGGGAAAGGGAAAGGAAAGGGGAAGAAGGCAAAGGGAAGGGAAAAGGGGAAGGGGAAGAAGGGGAAGGGGAAAGGGACGGGGACGGGAAGGGAAGGGAAGGGAAGGGAAGGGAAGGGAAGGGAAGGGAAGGGAAGGGAAGGGAAGGGAAGGGAAGGGAAGGGAAGGGAATTCTGTGTGATCATCTTCAATTCTGCTGGCCCCTAGTCCATGCAACTGTACAAGCCACCCTTTGACAGACCAATATACAAATTACACATTATGCAGTTATTGTCTTAAAAAAGCCCATGAGCAGGTATCTGTGAGCTATATTTTAAGATCATTTAAGTTTCCAAAGAGGAACAGATTTACAGTCCTCTCTGTTTGGCAGTGTCGTAAAACACCACTCTGCCAGTTGTGAACCTTTGGGTAAGATTTCTGCCTGACCTCAGCTGTGGATCAGTTCCAACCCAGATCAAAGAGGACTGGATATAGCCTTGTTGCACTCCCTGAAGCACAGTTCATCTTCTCCACACCAAACCGTGTGTATGGAGCACCTTCCAAAACAGAGAGGGCTGCATTTCCAAAACTAAATAGGCTCCCTCAATGGGAGGTAAGAGTGTCCTTGAATTAAAACCACAGATTCCCAAAGCACTTCGTCTTGTATGAGCAAAAAGCTCTTTATGCAAATATTAGTGAAGGCTCCAAAGGTCTCTCAAAGCAGTTAGTATAATGCCTAGCTGTTATTTTGTACATCTAGGGGAGGGAAGTGAAGAAAAGTTGGTGGCTAGAGCACTTCTAAGAGCAAGCAGTCTTCACCGCCAGTGGGATGAGAGGTCCCTTCAGTGTAGTTCAGCTGGATCCACTTTCTGTAAGTGGAGGACTGGATGGCACACCTGCACACACCATGCTCTCATACAGTGTAAGAGGAAATGCCAGACCCATCTGGCTGGCTTGGTTCCTGTTGCCACCAGTTCAAGGCATGTTGCAAGCATTAGCATGGTTCTATCTCTGGCATCAGATAGTAACAACTCAAGAAGCAATGCTGCCATCACAAAACAATATTAACAATGATTAAAAAATGGCAACTGTTGCTCCTTCCACTTGCCACTTGGCACTCCTGTTGTTCTGGAGGTTTTCAAGAAATGTGTAGACCTGGCATTGAGGGATGTGGTTTAGTGGGTATGGTGGGGATGGGTCAAAAGTTGGTCTAGATGATCTTAGCGGTCCTTTTCAACCTTAATGATTCTATGATTCTTCACAAAACCAAAGCAGGTAGAATATAAAAATCAGACAACGTGCAAGAACCAGAAAGCACTTAAGATGACTACATCCATCAACTCCATTCATGCCATCCCAGCAAGAGAAAGAGGGAGCATGAGACCAGATCCTACCTGAATTTTAACTTCAGCAGACCTAAGCAGATAATAATTGCTTCAGATGAATACCCTCGGAGAAGAGCCAGAGAATCCCAAATCATTCTCTGATTTCAACTTTCAATTTACCCAGCCAGTGCTAAGCTCATTAATCATACTTGCAGCGCAGAACACAACAGAAATTAGTCTCTGATCTTCTCCCCTCATACTTGATGATGTGTGGAGTTGGGGGCAAGAGGAAGAGAAAAGAGATGGAGAGGTGCCACCCACGAATCTAACAGTCACTTGGAGGGGCTGGGATTAATAAATCAAAAATCCATTATTAATAATACTAGCTTAAATATCTATCTAAATGCAAATGAATGAACACTGGGGGTTTCTTTCTATTTCTTTAATGTGCTCTAACAACTCTGTCTTAGAGGAAGCACATGCCTACATGGTTATTGTGCATTTTAATTGCAGTTTTACAGTTCAACCCTCAATGTCCCATGGATTTTAAGTGGTCTTAAAGCGCCACAGCATGTTTTGAATTTGAAGGTCTAATGTGAGAATTGCTTTGAGTTTCCTGCCCCTGCACACAGGCCATATTAAATGCAAGGGGTAAATCTAGAGATTGGTTTGCTACAACCTGATGGAAGTTAGAGCTCCAAGGTATACAGTATGAGATGAGTGAATGGAGACACAGGGAAGATTGCCATGGCTGACCAGCCTTGAAACAGGAATCTGCAGAGCTATGGAAGGAGCCAGCAGTATCTTCTGAGTAAGCAACATCGTATCAGGCTGCCTTGGGTTGCATGGAGAATACAGCAGGGTGAAACCATACAAAATAAAGCTGTAGAGCCATTAAATTGGTCAGAGCTTGCAATTAGGATTTATTTAAATTCATTCACATGCACAACCATCTTTTGAGGCCAATCAGTGGAATAAATTCCAACGTTTTTAAAAAAAGGGAGTAGTAGGGAAGAGAAGGTAAGAAACAAAGGGGAACTCGTAATATGGTCTAATGATGGATATCCTTGCCCACAATAGGGAGGTTGGAACTAGGTGATCTTTAAAGTCCCTTTCAACTCAAACTATTCTAAATTTCCTGGCTGCGAGTCATCAATCATGAACTCAAACATGTACCAGGCAACAGATTCAGGGTAACCTAAAAATTCTTACTCAAAATGGGAAATAAATATCTAAAACTATGATCTAAAATCCTTGACAGCTCTAGAGTGCAGCTCAAGTTTGAGGTGAACATTCAGGCCTGGACAACAGGGTTTACATAGTTTGCCCTTCATTGGACTTTGGAGACAGCAGTGGAGGCAACTCAGCTTTTAAATGTCATGCAAACAACCTTGCAGCTCCTGTTGCCAATTCCTACAGGATCACATTTAGCTTTGGAACATGCCCTTGCAAAACCTGCAGACACCAGCATTTTGAAGTTTTCAACTACCTAAGATGCAAGTGCTGTTGGCTGAAAACACTTGCATGTATGCATGCACATACTCACCAACACACACGCAAAGCTGAATTTTAGCAATAACATTTGTGCAATCAGTCTGCTGGGATTTTGGAAACCATCACTGACAACAGAACCACAATGTCAGTGCCAAGAAATCGCCTGCTGCAGTCTTAGCTATGAGCCCGTCCTCTGATCACAGAATGACAGAATCATTAAGGCTGGAAAAGACCTTCAAAATCATGTAGTCCAACCATCAACCCATCACCACCATGCCCACCAAACCACATCTCTCACTGCCACATCTCCACAGTTCTTGACTACCTGCAGGAAATGTGACTCTACCACCTCCTTGGCAGCCTGTTCCAATTCCTGACCACTCTTTCTGAGAAGCTTTTCCTAATGTCCAACCTGAATGCCATGGAGCTGTAAGGATTAGAATGAATTCCTAATGTCTTGCACTTGTAGAGAGAAAAGCACAAGTTGCCAAGCCTTGGGATCAAGCACACAGAGCAGCCAGACTTCCCATGACAAGGCAGAGTCAACAGTGCTGTTCTGGGCACTGCTTTGCCATTCTGCAATGGCATCCAAGCTTCTCACCCTTCATGTTTCTTACACTGAGCATGTATCAGTGCCAATTCTGACAGATATGTATCCAATCTGAATGGCACCATACTCCTTTGGATACAACCATGTGCAGACTAAATTTTGCTCTTTTCCTTCTCATACTACAAAAAAAAAAAATTAAATGGAATAAGTCCAGATCTGAGCACAGGAAGGAAATATCTTCAACCTTCTGGGCATAATTTTCTCACTAGGACTTTAGAAGCAAAAGAAATAAAATGAAGACTAGAAATCGCATTGGTTCCAATTTTTGCCTTTACTAGCCAAAAAAAAAAAAAAAAAAAAAAAAAAAACGTTGTACACAAATGCTCTAACCCCATTCCAGCATAGAAAGACAGGAGATTGAATCCTGCCCTTGTTCAAGCCTTGCCTTGAGTCTGCCCACCTATAGACAACCCTCTACTCTGGGCTGACCTACAGACCTGGCACACAGGTAATATAGTACAGTCCTAATTTATTAATTTCACATGTGTCTTTCTCCATGAGGTCACCACAGCACTCAAGTCCAGGCCTTGCTCCTGAGTAGCAACTGTCCTCCAGTGGTGAAGTAATTTTCACTACAACCCAGAGGGGCCACTGCTGCCCTGGGGAATAACATGGGTCTGATTTCACAAGCTCAGATTTTCCCTGGGTTCCTCAGCTTTCATTTGGATCCACTGATACATGCCAAATTAATCACAGGCCAACAAGAACTGACTGCAAATATGCTGCCCGCCTATGTGTGTATAAGCTACTTAATGGAGCATAAAAAGAGAAGAATAAAATCATTTTTCAGATGCTGCAGATAATAATAATAAATAATAATAAAGCAGAGATATGTGCCAAATGCATGAGATCTCAAGGAGAGAACCTGAGTGTAAGCAGAAAAGGAGTAAGGTTAGTCTTCAAACTGAGATGCAAAAGTCAATGAAGTAAAAATATCATTAAATGAAACACTTTGGATCCCCGTCAAGTTCATTCAGGATTTAAGACTGCACTTTCAAAATGTGGTGGTTTATTTTTTGTTTTTCTTCAAAGATATAAAATCCTTGGCAACTATTTTCCATGCAGAATCCATAGTGCTGGCCCTTTTTATTAACTTCGGATTTTTTTCCCTGCTGACTACAGTTATATCACTCAAGATCAGAGTCAGCTGATCAGAGTCAGCTATGGCAGGAATTATCATGGAAATCATATTATTATATCACAGTAACACAACCATGGTAGGCTACATTTGCAACAGTAGGTTCTACTTTTGCACTATTCTCCTTACGGTGCACAGTTTGGTTCTGAGCATTGAAAAGAACCAAACAGATACATCTTGCTCATTTTAGAGCAACCAGCAGATGATCCCACGAACCTGGGTCTCACTTATTCCTCATGCTGCAAAGTCCAAAACTGAAAGAATCAGAATGAGAAAGCTACCTTTGCAAAATGGAGGCTGAAGTCAAAAGAATACACAGCTCCCAGTGAACAGAAGAAGAAACATCCCTTCTCAAACTGAGATGATTTCCTGCTATAGGTACATGACGCTTTCAGCACACAGGACTAATTATGGGTTACACTGGCAATAACTGACTGCAGTTCTTCAAATGTAGGACTGGCAGTAATACACAACAGAGAGATGCATCTATAAGAAGAAAGGAATTGTTCCTACTATGGCAAAGGGCTTTGCCAGTCATTAAGTTTGACACAAGAAAAAACTAAGTAGAGGAGAGTGCAAGCAACTACAACAGACTAATGCATCACTGATAAACTGTGCTGATTTCACCCCAAAAACACTTGAGCCCATAAGAATAAACTGAAGCCCACAGAACTCACCTATCAGTTTCATCCCACAGGATGCAGGTCTGGTTGGTGGTTCCCTGTCAGAAAAAAAGGAAAAAAGAAAAATGAAGCAAATCAGTGCTATACTGTCTATGGGGTATTTGAGGGAATATGAAAGCAATATTCAGATCCCATCGAACACCTTCCACTACTCTAAACATGCCATATCTATAAAGTTCTATATTGACAATCACAAATGTGAGTTCTTGGAACACCTTTTTCCCTTCTTGGTTTGAAATGTAAAAATAAAATGGGCCTTCATTTGTTTTTAATCAACACAAGACCTATGCAAGGATATGACTGCATATTCCTCTCTCCACCTACTGATGTTCTTCTTCCATCACAGAATCATAGAATCACCAAGGTTGGAAAAGACCTCTAAGATCATCCAGTCCAAGCACCCATCTATCATCAGTATTTCCCACTAGACCATGTCCCTCAGTACAACATCTACACGTTTCTTGAACACCTCCAGGATTGGTGACTCCACCACGTCCCTGGGCAGCCTGTTCCTGCCCCTGACCACTCTTCTGGAGAATTTTTTCCCAACATCCAACCTCAATCTCCCCTGGTACAACTTGAAGCCATTCCCTCTAGTCTAATCACTAGTTGATTACATGAGAGAAAAGGCCACCTTGACACAATCTCCCTTAACGTAATTGTAGAGAGCATTGATGTCTCCCGAGCCTCCTTCAGAATACACAACACCAGTTCCTTCAACTGCTCCTCATAAGACTTGTGCTCCAGACCCCTCACCAGCTTCTCTTTCCTTCTCTGAACATGCTCCAGGGCCTCAAAGTCTTTCTTGTAGTGAGGGGCCCAAAACTGAACACAGTACTTGAGGTACAGCCTCACCAGGGCTGAGTACAGGGGATGATCACCTCCCTGCAATTCTATGATTCCATGATTCTAAAGCCACTGAAAGAGGTTTAGCACGACTTCTACAGCTATCTTTGTACACTTTTGAAAACTCTTCCCCAAAAGTCCAAAGTACACACATGACAGATCTAATATTCATGTTCCTGAGCCTCAGGAAGACATCTGAAATCCACAACAAGAGGAGTCTTTAGGGCAGTGTAAATGTCCATCACATACATCTGCTTGGGGTTGCACAGGGGAACCTGGAGGGAATATCGTCTGCCTTTTACAGCACTGATCACAACATTAATATTCATGTCTCTCGTAATCTCTGCAAAGAACATTTCAAGTATCAACCAAAACAACTCTTCCCCTCCATCTTCCCTTCACCAAGAAAGATCTTTGTCAGAGTCCATTTTTCATTGCAGTTTTTTTTGGCCTCAGAGAAATGATGTAAATCTGGGACAAGTATACTCATGTTCCTTGTGCAAGCAGTACACCTCTGCATCGGCAATGCTTGAGCAAGGAGGCAAAATTTGAAAGGCACAGCACTGAGAAACAGCAAGACACCAACATCAGCCCAGACTCAGGATGGCAGAGATGTGCCTCAGCAGTCTGATTAAAGGGAGATTAAAGGATTCTGCAGTGGCAAAGACAGTTCAGGAGCCCAGTAAATCTGTATCCTTCTTCATAATATTCCTCCTCAGCAGAAACATGCACAGATGTGGGATAGTGAAGGTTCCCAGGAAAGACTTACATTGTACAGGTGGGAGAATTCAATTTCCAAAGGGGTGAGAAGGGACCGGGGAAATGGCTTCACAGTCACAGAGATGACTCTGGAGTTCAGAACAGTGCTGTTCCTGGGAAGAAGGGCAAAAAGAAATGCTTTAAGAGGACTTGGAGAAGGTGATGAATCCCCACTGCATCCCTTTGCAAAATAGACAGTCCCATTGAATTCATTACTGTGGCACAAGTTTTAGTATATACGGTGCAGAAGAGATTGGTACCATTACTTTATAATGCTTTCAGAGACTAGTGATGTAACCCATCCTCTGGCCTTTGAGATCTCCCCACTGGATGCTAACCACCTAAATAGACAACAGATCCTGGTATTTCTGCAGCACAGAAAGAATTGTCTGTCTAAAGGTGTGTAAAGTCCACATGACCAACCATTGAAAGTGCTGCCCTCAAAGTATGCCATGAAGGAATTAAAAGTAGAATGGGAGGCCAGCTCCTCCTACACCCATGGACAAACAAAATTTCTCCCCCTTCAAAACTTCATCACATCTAATGGCATTGGCAAAACCTGGCATTAGCAAAAATGTCACTCTTCTATCTGGCTCTTTACAAAATGATTACTTGGAAAAGATTTGTACTTGCTTAAGCATGAGAGGGTTAAAAAAATAAACCACAAAATAATTAATAAAAGTGAACAAAAGATCTCAAAACCAAAGCAAAATAAACCTGGAATCATCCAAGAATCTGCAAGTGGATGCTCAGCAAATGACTATTGTCCAATGGTAGGAAAAGCAGAAAGAACAGCAACAGTGTTTTAGAAAGTTAAAGAAAAAAAAAAACAAAGCTGAAAAGAAAAAAAACAACAAATTATTGCGGTTAAAATTTAATTAAAATTGGGAAATAAGAAAATGAAGCACAGAAGTCAGTCTACAAAGGTTGAACAAAGAGGGAATTCGATAGTAGTAAACATCAGCTTTATGCTTTGAAACGTAGGTAGCTGTAGATAAGCTGAAAAAGAGCTGCTGAAAGGTAAAAAATTTTATGCGTGGCTTCGTTAATAGCTGGGTCTGGAAAGGTCAGTTCTTTTTTTCAGCTCTGTTCAATATTTGCGTGAACACTGTCATGACTTCCTCATGAGGAAGCTGTAGGCTGCCATGAGGCCTCCCCTCAGCCTCCTCTGCTCTCAGCTGAACAAATCAAGGGACCTCAGCTGCTCCTCGTACACTTTGCCCTCCAGACCCTTCACCATCTTCTTGGCCTGCCTTCAAGTGCTCTCTAACAGTTTTATGTCCTCATATGTGGTGCCCAAACCTGCACCCAATGCTTGAGGTGAGGCTGCATAGAGCAGAGCAGAGTGGGACAATCCCTTCCTTCACCCTTCTTTGAGAGTTCAAAGCAGAGACCCAGAATTGATCCAGATGTTGGAAAACAAGCCAAGAGATGTCTTTTGAAAGGCATGTCTGGCACTTTCTTGCATGTGGAGGAGACGTTCACACAAAGGCCCAATGCGTAGAGGTGAAAATCAGATGAATTGAGCCTTAAAACAAGAGGCTGCCTCCTAACAGAGAAGGTATTAAGAATCTGAGCAGCTTGCCAGGGGAAGTGAGGGCCTCAGCATCATGGGGAATCTTTCAGGAAGAAGACGAGTTGCTTTTCTTTGATACGTGCTGTAGGCCAGCTTCTGGGAAGGAAACCAAACACGCTGAGCTTAGGCTTGGGCAGGAGGTCAGATTTGCTCAGTGTGTTTCTACACAGCTATAAAAGGCATGCAAACAGCTGTAAACATGCTCATTTCTACACAGGGCCATCACACCGCTGATTCTGATTGCTGCATGCATCCTCTGCAACAGAGCCCAGCTGGGACTGAGTGATGCTCACTTCCCCATCTTGAAAAACTGCACGTCTTGTATGTCCCTGTCTCAATGGTCACAGCTGTCAAGAGCCACAGGGCTCTATGGATCTGAGGGACAGAGCAATGTGTGGCTGAGATAAGAGATTGCCACGTGGGGGAGGTAAATTGGGACAATTAGGAAAAGCTCAGCTGGTACTGTTTACCAAGTTCAATTTACACTGTATTATACAAATACATATATATATTAGAGGAAAAAAACTCCCTGCATTAAGGCAATGTAGTCAAAACCAGGATCTGGCACCTCACGTGTGTCCAGGAGATATTTTCACTCTCTAGATAAGTGCCACACAGCTACATGGTTATTTATAGACATTCCTTTTTTTCTTCCTATGTCCATTTGCACGGTGGTGAATTAGGAGGTACTGTTCTGCTGCTGCTTCTGTTATCTCCTTTTCTTTTTGCCTTCTATAGCCACAGGTGATTCAGAACTCTGTATTATTTAAAGAGGGACTGTCCTTTAATTAAGGAACATCTTAAATCAGATCTCCCGTGGGAACGTTGTTCAGAGGCTGCGGCTGCTGCAGCTGCTGGTTATCGGAGCTCATTCACTGCTTGGCCAGAAAATGCTGAAATACCACTGGATCATTTGAGCCAATGATGTTTATTGCCCTTCTGATCTAATTCCCAGTGCTGTAATGGAAGATATTACAGAATACAGTTAGCTTGCTAATTCCTCTCTGCACTCACTTGGAGCTCTTTTGCCAGAGCTGAATCTGTAGGTATTTAAATGATTATCGGTGAGGAGAGATGCCCTGGTGTTTATGGTAAATGGGCTCACACTAATCAGTGCAGAACAGATTTAGAAGGTGCCTTAGGATTCTTTATTTATGGCCTCAGTACGAGCCTCAAAAGAAAACAAAACAAAAAAGGAATACAAATAAGGAACAAATTTAAAAAAAAAAATTTAAAAAGAGCAAGATAGTGAGAGAGAAAGGGAGAGAAGAAAAGGGAAGGCTGAACACAAAAGCTTCAGTGCCCAAGGCAGTTTGCAGCAGCCAGAATGTGGTAGACATGTGCAGCCAAGCATGTCACTCCACTCCTCTCCTCTCCCTGAGTCTGGCTCTCCCTGAGCCGTGATGCTCTCAAAAGGTTCATCATGGTTGGTGGCTCCTCGGTAGCTTGGGAGAATTGGGGCAGCTGGGCATCCTTCCCCTTATCATTTAAACCCCTTCAGATCCCTTATAATGAGTAATGGAGCAGGAGGACTCATTGCTGGAGGAAGAATAGAAGAGGTGAGCAGGGATTCAGCAGCACCAGCACAGTGGTTCAGCTTGAAGCAGGGTTGCACAGGTGAGAGAAAGGTTTCCTCCCCCTCTAAAAAGCAATGTCTGATACACATTAATATGATCCTACCTGATTAGAGGTTGGTGGGGGAACAAAATGCATTGCATCACCAAGTCAAAGCCTGCTACATTGCACCTTTGGAAACTCAGGGCTCTGCAGCCAGGAAGATCAGCAGGAAACCTTGGTGATATCCCTAACAGCCTGCTCTCCCTAGGCAGCCCCCTCCTCATAAAACCACAGGATATCAGAATGGTGGAGATTGGAAGGGACCTCTGTGGGTGATCCAGTCCAATCCCCTTCCTCAAGCAGGTCCACCTTAGCAGGATGCCCAGGACCATGACCAGGTGGCTTTTGAAGGTCTCCAAGGAGGAAACTACGTAACACCTCTGGGCAACATGTGTCAGCGTTCCATCACCTACACAGCTGGTAAGTGCTTCCTTATGTTCTGATGGAAACCCCTGTGTTGTTTGTGCCCATTGCCTTTTGTACCAACACTGGGTACCACTGAAGAGAGCCTGTCTCTGTCTTCATTGCATCCCCCTAGAGGTATTTATGGACATGGATGAGATCCCTCTGCACCTCCTCTTCTCCAGGCTGAGCAGTCCCTGCACTTCCAGCCTTTCCTCATGGGAGAGGTGCTTTGGGCCATTCGTCATCTTGGTGACCCTTAGTCACCTCCCTCCATGATGTCCGGTTCTCTTGTACTGGGGAGGTCAGAACTAGATCAAGTACTTCAAGTGTGACCTTACCTCTGGAGCGAGAGAATGTTGCCCACATTCCGGTACAGCACAGTCCCTACCACGAAGACTGAAGAGTCGTCCGTCTCTGCAGGACACCAGAGGGAAGGGAAAAAGACAACAGCACTGAGATAATCCAAAAGTTCATCTGTCCCCAGCTAAATTCTCTCCACCCCAAAATCCACCAGCGTAACACACAGAGAAGGGACAGGACTGGAAGAGGCTGGATTTTTTTCCTCTTTCATTTGTTATGTTTCCAAGGTGACATCCAAGGGCAGGATTGGATCTCTCATTGGGGCCTCTGTTGGGATGCATCCATTGCCAGCATCACTACAGTGGGATGCAGTGCCTGATGTCACCACATTGGGTCTCCATCAGACCTGTGAGAGGTCTGAACATTTTTAGGATGACTCTGGTGCCTGCCCCCATGCAAGACTCATTCTGGATGAGCGCTCTCCCATTCAGAAATCCCACTAATCCCTCTGACAGCACCACAGCAGGCAAAACTGCAGGCCGAGAAGGTCTCTTACAGCCACCCAGAGGCATTTGGACACATCCACTGCTATCAAGCCATCAGAGAGAAGTGCTGTGCTTGGGCTGACAAGGGCAGGCAAGGAGGGGAGATGTCCCACTGTGCCCGACCTGACCCCATAACTCATGTGCTGCCTCAGGAGGACAGCAGATGAGCCTGAATCATCTGTGTGACCTCTGAACACATCACTTGACCTCCTCCTCTGCCTCGCTCAGCCCAGCTGCAAATTCGCTAGAATATCCCTGGAAAAAGCACAGGCAGTAGAGGCATCCCTGAGGTTGAATTGTCAGAGTGGAGAAGAAATAAGTCACTTGGAGATGAGGAAGTTTGGGGATGTATCATGCTGTGGGGCTTATCTGATGTCTCCTACCAAAGCTGATGTTTGAATGCATTCATTTCCCCAGAAGGGAAGATATAGCTCTGGATGTCTGTCAAATTGGGCTCAGATGAGATAGCAGGTGAAAATCAGGACAGACTGACAGACAGGCTTGCAGAGCAATTGTCCAAGATTTGTTTTCCTAGGAAAGTCCACACAGACTTTTGGCCTTTGTCATGAATCCCTCTGCAACCAAGGATCCTTCTTCCTTTCAATAGGGTTTTCTTCCTTTTTGCTAAGAGAATGCAGTAGAACATTTACAGAAGCAATGTGTGTTCCTATGAGAGTGTGAGCAAATAAAATGCTAAGTCCCACAGGCTGGGTTACCTCAACACCCTCCAGAAAAGGCAGAGGATCCTGATCAAAATAGGGCTTGAGGACTGCCTCTTTTGTTTTGGACAAGGGAAGGGAAGTACAGCCTTGGTGGAACAGAACACCTCAGAAATGTGAAAACTGAGAGGAATTTGGTTTTTCAGGATAAGCATCACATTTCGTTTGCACAGTGGCTGCTGCTTAGGAGCCTTACAGCATTTCTTTGCAATGATATCTGGGAAACAGCTCAATAGGGGAATAAGTGATACCTCCAAGGGTAGGTGTAATCACCAGAGCAGAATCAACTCTGCTATGTCTGGACCCAGAAGTTTGTCCAATGAATGATTAACAGTATACAAAGGTGGAAGTTCCACACCCTCCTCTAATAAGCTGAAATAACCCTCTAAACATGTTCCAAGTTCTTCTAGGAAGATAATCCTATGTTTAAGGCACTATAAAACAGAATGAGTTTTGTTGGCTTTGGTCCTTGCTCTGCCAGAAACTCACCCTTTATCCTTGAGTCACTTAACTCTTCTCAGCCTCAGGTAGAAATGACAGCAATGTTATTTCCATCTTGAGTAAGGAAACCTATGACACGAGGTCTTGGTATGACAAAGCCCAAAGGATGTCTGACAGACATAGCTCAGTGTCTCTTGCCTTCGTACCAAGGAAGTACAGCACATTCTGGTGCAGTAATCAGCAGCTTGCTCTCTCAAAACCACTAATGCTATGTGCAAGGCTGTCAACAAGGGAAGCCCACCATTTCCCTGCAATCAGCCTAATTTAGAATCCTGTTTTTGAAAATCCATTGATCAATTTTGCCAAATGCTAAGGCTCACTGCCAACACAGGAATACTTGTTTGCATTGGCTGCTGGCGCTGGCATCCAGGTAAAGGCTTTGCTAGCAGAGTCAGATCCATCAGTTGCTCAGCCTGATGTGCTAAGCCTCAGCTGTTCACCTTTGGATGGCTCTTCCAGGACTGGATCCAGTCTCGGAGGACATAACAACATTGTTTGCCTGCATGGCTGTCACTCTGCCACAGCTACATTTCTTATGCTGGTTAACTATACTTATAAGGCACCAACAGAGACCACTACGGGTGTCTACACCTATTAAAAACCCAGAATATTCATACGGCACATTTCAATGCCCAACCTGCCTTGCAGAGAGAGAACTGGAGACTAAGCTCAGTGCCTGCATGCACCAAGAACAGAGCAACTCAGAAAACACAGAGATGTTTTCGCATTATTACAGGTTCAAAAGCCTCAGAAGAAGCCTTAGAAGCAATCATCAAGGTAGTGTTGCCCTGAGTTTCTGTGCTGACTCTTTCTGTTTTTTAAACATGATGATGATCTTGCCCAAGGAGTTCAGATTTGACCCTTGGTCTGGCCACATCTAAAAGCCTTCTTTGCACTCATCTCACTATGGTGAACTTCTGTGAGCCAATCCAGCTCAGCTGGAAGGAGAATTTGAAGACAGCCAAATGGAAGGAACCTCTGTTAGAAAGTGAATATGATATTTTCTTCTAGGGAGTTCTGACTGTGCTGCTTACCTGTCAGCCCCGAAGACAGGATGCTCTTGGAGACAGTGACCTTGTCTTCTGAATTCTTGGCCCAGTCCACCATGCCTCTCCAGCCTTTCATGGGGAAGGTAATGTCGGTTGCTGCGTTAGCGGGCAGCTTGTGAATGCCAAGGACTAGAGAGAAATAGCAAATAAAATCAGTGAGCAAGACTGGCCTCAATAAATTCACACAAATTGAAAAACCCTCTAGAGTCAATAGTGGAAAATCAGACAGCAAAGCCTGCCTGCCTGAGATGAGATACTTCTACTCCAGGAGTGGCCAGAAGCAGATGCTTAGGGAATTATAAGAAAGAGCAAAGCAAGACTTCTCTTGTCTTGTCCTTCCAGTTTCTAGCAGTCAGCAGGACTTTCTCAGCTTGTGGTTACATCCAGGCAATGAACTTTAATAGCCACCGATGGAACTCTCCTTTGTGCAGTTTCCTAATCCCATCATGAGCCAATCTGTACTTTTTGGCTTCTGCAGCATCCTCTGGCAACAAGTTCCATGCTGTGATTGTGCATACAGCATAAATCAAATACTGCCTGCTGTTTGTTTGCTGTCTGATCACTTCATTGGCTGCTGTGCAGCTCTTGTGCTAAAAAACAAAAGGAACTAGCTTAATTCTTCCCAGTTTGTCATCTGTTCTCCGTTCATGGTTCTATAGACATCTCACAAACTATTTTGTGCCCATCTTTTCATCAGGCTCAAGTCCCAGATTATTTGGAGAAAAACTACTCCATGGTTATGATCATCCACGTCTTTCCCCAGACCTTATAATGTTCCACCACCTGCTGCCTTCCCTCTTTCCCTCCCCACATCCAAGATTCTGCATACTGCACTGCAATTACAGGTTCCTGGGGTCTATACCCAACATGGGAGTGCAAATCAGCTCACCCAGATTGTCCGTAACTTGGTAGGAATCCCGGAAATCCTTCATGCGAAAGCCAATGACATCAATGAAATCCTCTACAAGCCTGAACAACTCCTTGGCATTTGGCCCTATCTGCAGAGAGAAGGACAATACTTAGTAGCACAGCTAACAAAAAATGCAGCTAAGGGAGACTAGAAAAACAAAGGGGCAAGAAATAATAATTCATAAAATTGAGGCTGGAGGGCAGTGTCTCAAAGCAAAGCAAAGAAAAATATCTGGGAATCTCTGGAACAGAAAATAATCTACCTCCTTTCCTTCAGGATTCTTTCTACTATTAACCACTTGATCCAAGCAGATAAGTTATTGCTAATGCTTGCTATGGCCCACCTCTTGCAGTTAATGCAAGAAGAGCAACATATCAGGACAGACTCTTAGCAGTCATGATTAAATGTAACTACATGGTCTTTCCAAGTCCTTTGGCTGGAGTACCTGGCCCAGCCTAGCAGTACACAAGCCACTGGCAATGCAATTGTCCATCCAGAGGCATCATGACAGAAAGTGAAGAAGTGGTCCATGTTGAAACTCTGCCCTATGTCAAATTTTGAGAGCTTTTTTCAAGCCTTAGGTTTCCCTGTCCCTCAAGTACTGCAACACTTGGCCTGAGAAACTCACAATTTCTTCTGACTGTGTATATATATCTGTATATATGTTTCCTACCAAGAGTGAGTCCACAAGACTTTGCCTCTATTAGAATGGTTGATTCTGCTAACAACCCTGTGAAAGCAAACACACTAAACCAAAAACTCCAGCCTACTTTGAGGATAAGGGTAGGTTTCTAACAGGCTGGTTTTCAGGTTTGGTTCCAGGAGGGATGTTTGGGAGAATGTTTCTCACACGTAGACAGCAAAGAAGAAGCACAACTGGATCTTAAGGGATAAGCAGGAAACAAAATTGAAGGAAGGGCTCGCTGCTTCTCCTTCCTCTTGGAGCATCTCAGGGAACTTTGGATGTCTATTTGATGAGACACTAGAAAAGAGGCATGCAGCAAGCTGGTGAGTGCAGAGATCTATTCTGTCTTCCATTCTTATTTCAATTCTGTTGAATTTCCAAGGGTTGTTCTTTGGTCTGAGTCTTCCTCTGAATCAAAGATCAGCATGCCATGGTGCACTTCAAAGAAATCCAGACTTAAATTCTCATGGAGGGAGGGAAGAGCATTCTAAAGGCAGGAATCCAGCCCCTAAACATTATTCTTGAGATGAATCATGCTGTGTTCAGTGACATATGCTTTGACCACCCTAGATGAAAAACCTTTTAAACTACTTAACAACCTTTAAATTACTTTAAAAACTTCTAAACTACTTAAAATACAGTTAGACTAGATGATCTTTGAGCTTTTTTTCAACCACGAAGACTCTGTGATTCTACTTCAGCTAAGTCCAGTACCTGAAGCACTTGAAGCCTTGAATTCTCATCTGCCTATGAACAGATGAGGAAGAATAGTGTTGTAGGAGTTGTTTGTATATTTAATACAGTCATTTGTAACTCTATCTGGTACTTGATCACAGTTTGCTGAATCAGATCCCTGACACAGGCATCTTACCCAGTTGTCAACCTGAGTCAGAAACTACCTAAAGAGGAGACCAAATCCCAGCAATGCAAAGGGCTAATTTTGGAGGAAAAAATTGGTCCAGCAAACACACACTTAGCAATGAACTCCAGGATCTAATGTCAAATCCCAGGCACCAGATCACATAATTCTACGCAGAAAGCATCATCATCCCTTCTTATGCTTTCCCATTCTGATTGCAGGATCTCACTCTCCAAAAAACCAAGTTGATTTTTGCCCAGACAGTGTTGGATTTTCTCTCTTTTTTTCTTTCTTTCCCTGATAGCTCCCATATGATAAAGATATTGGCAATAATTGTTATTCGCCTGTATTTTACTGGGCATGCAAAAGGCTGTCAAACAATAACTGGTTTTGCAGTGACTGATTTCATAAAAGGTAACCCACATGAAATGAACTGTGCTTACTACCTGTCTTTTACTCAAGCACAATTGCCTGCAGCGGTTTAGCAAACATGATGAGAGGTCAAAGAAAAGCAGTCCAACTCCTTACATCTCTTCATTTCCTTTTCCATCACTATCACTTTTTTTTTTTTTTTCCCTGGGGTTGTTGATCTTTGAGGACAACCAGGACAGGAGGAGACCACGATGGCAGCAGAAGGAAGGCTGTATGGCCAAGGAGGAAAGGGGTGGCCATGCATGACACTCTGTCTGTCTATCCAAAAGAATATTGGTGAGACTAAAATTGTATCAAGATCAGATCAAAAAGTCCTGCCAGTACAGCAGGTGTGCACAGAAGGAGAAAAAACCAAGGAGACTATTTTTAACAGTGTATTTTTATATTCTATTACAGATTGAAAACACAATGTCACATTAACCCCAAGCTACACTGGCCATTGTCTTTCAGGTTTCTATAATAAAACAGCTAATGTAACCTCACCAAAAGCATGATAGCCCTTCTCTATCTGAATGCCTTTCTGGTTCATTTTCTTTTATATCTTTTCCCCCCCATCTTACACATGGGGGGGGAGGGGGGCAAGATGGAACATGAGACCATAATGATGTTGGGTTTATTTCTAATTTCTCGTTTTAAAGGAAATGATTGACCTTGTGAAATACGAGGCATTGGTTTGCTCCCTAAGCTTTGAATGAGAAGGACAGAGACTGCTGAAATCTTTGCCATCCAGTGCCTGAAGATTTCTGAGACCATTTTCTGTCCTAAAGTCATGGTGTTGTGCTGTCATCACTAATTCCACTAAAATAAATGCCAGGCAAATATTTTCTTCATGGCAATTTAGAGCATCATAGTTCCACTCCTTGCACAGGTTGATGTAATGGTGAGGGCAGGCTGGGCTGTATCTATAGGTACAAAGAACAGATTGCACAGGGAAAGCTGATGGGAACTAATTGCCAGAGAGTGAAACCTGCAGCTGTTTTTATGAAGATCAGCAGGATTTCCCTGTTGTCATGACAACTCGGTAGACTCCTCTGCACTGTTCTCAAATATGTACACACACCTGTGGTCTTGAAATTGGTCCCTTATCTTGCCTGAAGTTAGACTATGCCATCCCCTTCCAAAGGCAATGAGAAAAAAACAGATCTCAGGGAGAAAGGAGGGAAGGATACATCCACAAAGCTGCTCAGCTCTTGGTTGAGGTCCTGCTGCTTGAAGAAACCATAGAGTACCTGAGTACTCCTGTTTCAAGTTCTGAACTACCAACGAGTGTGCACATTTAGTGAAGACTCCTTCCCAGAGGACTTCCCTGGTTGGACTGAAGGTTGGCTTTCTTTTGTGCATGTTAAGCAATTTTTTCTTGTTTGTTTAGTATTTTCAATTTGGTTAGCATTGTCTCTCTGATGACTTTCACAGCAACAAGAGATGGTTAAAAAGGGGCTGCCATGTTCTGATCCACACCAATGGGTACTTTCCATAAGACTGATCACTCATAAAGGCTCTCATGTTCCTTGTCCAGGTTATTTTTTATGCTGTGACAAAAAAAGAGCTGGTATTTTTGTTCCAAGGAATAATACTGAGAAAAGGACATGGAAGGAATGAGTATTACTACTGTCCAATTCACCAGAGCTGCTGCTTGTCTGAGGCAGAACCATTTCACTCTTTTCCATTTCACTCTTTTCACTGCATTGAGATGAAGATGTGGAGCAGCTCAAGAGCTCACCAAGGGAATGGGAAAGGAGTAGGTCTTACTGAATTAAAGTGCAACTATGACAGAAGATACAAAGGACAAATATGACATGAATTGATGAACAAACCAGTATGCAAGGGCTTAGTTAGAGAATTATTATGCAGAATCCCAGTATTTGAGAGGACAGAAAGTAAAATATAACTGAATTTTTGCTCATCTCATGCTGAACAGAACCAGAAGCTCAGGCGAGCAGAGCACAACTCTAAGCAAGGAAATCCTGCTTGTCCTGCACCTTTGTAGCCAAGAACTCAAACCCATGTAATCCCATTGCTTTATCTTGGCATGAGGAGAATTATAGCAAGCCAGGAGGGTTATCAACTCCAAATCCAGTCTGATCTCTGAGAGCTATCCAAAATTTGGTATCCACCACCAGCTTTTTTGCTCTTACTCATGCAGAGATTCTGACTTAGGGCTGAGATCCTGTGGGTTACAGTGCTACTCAGCCTGGCACTGAGATCTGAGATCGCCCAAACAACCAGTTGCACATATCAGCTGATTTATAATAACTCCTGCAGAGGTGGTCAAGTCTGAAGCTGATCAGAGCTGACCATATCCAAGTAGTTTCTCTCTTTCATTATAAAAAATTATCCAAGGAAAGCAGCAATGATGGGTGGAGATATTTCCTGGTCTGTGGCAACACGAAACAGATTCATCTTGCACAGAATGCAACCAATGTGTTGGTCAAGAAGAGCCATGTAGACCATTGTAAACACCCCCTTGTCATGGCTTAAGCCTATGCAGAAGGCTTGCTTTGTTTCACAGAAGGTGCTGAAGGTTCCTACCAGCTGAGCTTCCTCCCACTTGTCCCGGTTTTCCTCCGATAAAATGTTGCTGATGATCTGGACAAAGTTCTGGAGAAAGGAGACAAAAGAGGAAAAAGGGAAGAGTTAGCAAAACATGGCCTTCTCTAGGAAGGGCATGGTGGTACACAAGGAACACATAATAATTATCCAGGAGACCTTTCAAGGTACTGTTCCCAAAGTTTCCCACTGCATTTGGCTGGCTTCTGCCTCCAGAGATGCAAACAATAGTAAAACTTTTTTCCCAAGTTTTTTCTCTCTCATTCCTGCTAAGGAACAGGACTGGGAATATGTCTTATTTTCAGTGGTGAAGATTTTGAAGAACAGATTAGACAGATATCTGTCATAATGTGGGTAAATACTGTTGATCTTGCCTTGCAGAAATCAATTCCTACCCTATTTCCTACTATTTCCATTGCTTTCCAGCATAGGGAAACTTACTATCATTTTTTTTTTCAGTGACTTTGAAAGAGAAGCAGAGATGGATCAAGTGGGTGCTAAGCCTTGTAGTACTTTGACCATGAAACACACAATGAGAAGGAAGAAGACAAGATATTTCAAGACCATCTTTTTCTCAAGTTTTGTCACCATTTGCAGATACTGCTGGATCAGTTTAATGTTTCAAGTTGTGTGGTGCTGATCAATCCCAAGTGCATATTTTGTACCACTCCATATGCAACTGCTGAAAGTAAAATCCTCGGGTGAGAAGCCATCAAGACATTCTCCCACATCAACATCCAGCTACCCAATATCACAGGGTCATCTTACATCTAGTCATTAGGCTGTAGTTCTTTCCAGTACACCAATTAGCTTCCAGTGTAAGTGCTATCAGGTTGTAATAGTTCAGAGTGAATTTGATTTTCAAGATCTTATTTTATAGGCCAGGGAGAAACAATCTCAAAGGGAGGGTTTGTTAACAAGCAAAGACACTTCACTTGGGCAGAATATAATCCCGTTGTTCATCAGTATCGAAACAGCTCAAAAAGAGATAATCAAACCCTGAGCCTTATGCAAGTGGCTCAGCTCACCTGCACATCTCCAGAAGTTGGGCTGTGATAAGCCCTACGGAAGATCTCTGTCATGTTCCTGAGTACATCAATGGTGGACAGCAAGTCTCCGCTGTAGCTGGTCCCATCCTGGGAGATTTCCACAAGGTTCTGGAGCACTTCTGACAGCCCATCTCCCACCAATCCACGCTGAGCTTTGGAAAGATGCTCCCTGGTCTGAGGAACAGAAACACGACAAACACTTTAGTGACAGTGAAAGTCAAGTTAATGAGCTCGGGGAAGGAATTGCTGGGGGAAGGTTTATGACCTTCCTTGTAATTCGGAACACAGATTAGACGAATCTGACAATCTTTGCTGACCTGACAGCCTGTGATATTTTTAAAATGATAGAAGAGCAAAAGTCAATTTTTTCTGCATGCCCATAAAGAAAAGGTTGTGTGTAGGTTCAGAAAAGATTATTCTACTACAGAAATGCTATTCTGCTGCTGACCCAAGGCCAGCTAGCAGAAGATTTTTGCCCTAGAACCTTGTTTTTTTAGTAAACTTGAACTATTTTAGCTCAGACTGTAGCTCATCCTGAAAAGGACAGTTTTCATACAGTCAATAGCATTGTAAGGCAAGCCATAGGAGACTAGCAGCAAAAGGAGAATTCATCACAGTAGTAATTTTAAGTCTAATGAAAATTAAGTGTCTTATTTAGAAGTGTTACAATCACAGTAATTCTCACGGATAATGTGATACCAATGGATATCACAATGGATATTAATGTCCCTGTCCATTGCAGGTGAGTTGGATTAGGTGACCTTTAAGGGTCCCTTCCAACTCAAATGAATCTGTGATTCTATTAGGTGGTGGAGGACATGATAAGACTTGGATTCTAACAAGCTAGGTATTAAAAGCCTCAGAGAGAAAACATTATGGTCCATGGATTGCCCTAGCAATCACAAGACAAAAGCAACTAGACAAAAGCAGAACAGAGCTGTCATCTTCCTTTCACATGGAAATCCTGCTTTCCTTCTTCTTTGTAACTGTGATAGTGTAACAAGCCTCTGAGGAGACCCCAGATGTGTTTAAACCTGCCGTCAGTCTGCCTTACCATCATCTGTATGTTCCTGTAATCAATAGAAACACACTTGACGTATGTTGGAGGCTCCCAGTAAGCGATCCCTTCTTCATCTAAAGTGCATCTTCGAAGGATTAGCCCTAGAAGAGGAAAGAAAAGAAGATTGGAGTGGGGACATTTGAAAAGCCAGGCACTCTCACGGAAATCACAATGGACAGGTCGACGCATCTATGCAGGCACAACTACAGACACAAAAGCAGCAGGGGCATCTGGAAAGTGATTGAGAGGTCATTTTTATTTCCTCCTCCTGCATTTTCTTACTAAGAGACAGGACAACAAAAGGAGATGCAAATGAAAAAGTGTAACTGGGTCATAGTTTGTCTGTCATACGGTCTCAGTCATATCGCCTGACTTTCGCGAAGTCTTGTGTGGAGCCAGAAGTTGGACTCAGTAATCCTTATGGGTCTTTTCCAACATGGTATATTCTATGATTTTGTAATTCTAAGGCAAAAGAAAGTTTAATCAGTCCTGCAAGGCAGGCTTCTTCCCAGTTCAAGAAGTCCCACGAGCCTCCCCAGGTGGCAAAGTCTGGTATTTGCAACTGAAGCACTGACTGCTGCTGCCTACACAGTCTCAACAAAAATAAATATCCAACAGCACCATCTTTGCATCTGATGAAAAAACTGAAAAGCTGCCTGCAGTTCTCCCCCAGGCTTTTCTTTAGCTTCAGTGTACAGTTAGTTTTGCAATGCAGAGGAACACATACATCAGCGAAGAGAAAGGGGATAGGAATAGCCCAGGCAACTGCACTGCCATTTGGAAAGTCTCCGAGGAGCAGGCTTTGCTGGGTGCACAATTCCATTGCTACTGCTAAATGATTCAGTGACCTATGGTACAGCCCTTCTTCTAGGCTAGCATTAGGAATTACACTGACTGTTCCAGGATGCATGAGTCAACGAGAGCTTCAGGGTTTTCTGTGTCCAATGAACTTACTCATAAGGATTAAAAACTTTATGATCGCTACAGACACTCCTGCCCTATTTTATTTCCCTGCCTGAGAGTCAGAAACATGCAGCTGGGAACAATCTCCATCAGCAGAACATCTGAGCCTTCTCCCCTGTGTTATTTTCCACTTCTTGGAATATGTGGCCACAACATATAACAACTGAATGCCCAGGTACTACTGTTTCATACCACCATGACTGGACTGTCAACTTGAGTACCTGAAGATTAAGTTCAGAGACTTTCTATGATTTCTAAAAAAGAGAGATAAGTATCACTGGGCAACCTGATCTAGTCGATGGCAACCTGCCCATGGCAAGGGATTTGGAAACAGATGATCTCTGAGGTTCCTTCCAACATAGCCATTCTATGATAATCAAAACATGACTGGGCAATCAAATTCAGATTTACTACTTTGTTTTATGGTCAGCAGAGAGAAATATAACACCCGAGTCTAGTCTAGTAGAGCCCACCCTGCTTTTGCAGAATAGGATGGAATTACCACAGGAGCCCTTAATAATGAAGCTGCTTAGCAGTAGGCAACAGCTGGAGGAGAGACCATCTCAAGTTGTCTTGTATGGACCAGAGGTTGTTGGTAAATACTTAGAAATCCACAGACGGTGTACATAGCCTTGAGTAAAGGGCAGAAAGCCCATTTGCTCACCCTCTCCTCTCACAACCAGATTGCCCTTGTCTAGAAGTCAAAGGATTAAAAGTGATCTGAGGGTCTCCAGCCAAGATATGCAGTCATCCTTACCAGTGGCATTGCGAGGACACCGAACAGCTGCAGCATCCCCAGCAGGCGTCTCTTTCCAAACCACAGAGGCAAGACTTTCCTCGTCACAGATCTCATGGGGCTCTGCAAGGAAGGAAAAGCTTCATTGGTAAGGCCTCTTTTCAGGAGGGATGCAGAAAACAGCATGGAAAGGAGAAAAAGGGGAGTATGGTCTGGAAACATGATGATGCTTGGAAGATAGCTGTCACTGTTACACCTTGCTAAAGAGATTTTTTCAAGTGAGAACGTCCAGTTTTTGGTGGTGAGCTTCAGGGCTCCACACTCAATTCCTTCCATCCTTCAGGATCACCATTTTGGTGTTGGACGTGATTAAAATGAGGCTCTGCATAAGAAGGGGTAAGAATGAAGGAAGGAACAAAACGAGGGTGAAAAAAAGCCAGTTGGGAATATCCCTTGGGTGGCCTTCATCTAGGTCCTCTGTCTGCTGCCATCTTACGTGAGGACACGAAAAAAACTGTGCACCAATTTGCATCACCAACTCATTTCCAAATGGTGCTGCAGAATCCAGGACTGCAAAAATGTGCAAAGGATGTTTAGAAGTTATAGAAAAAGCTCTTTGGAAGATAAAGTTTTCAGATGCTTCTGCTGAAGGATATAGATATTGGCCCTGGAGTCTTTGGGGCCTGAGAAAAATACCATCACAGAAGGAAGGGTTTGTGCTGAGAAACTCATTACTTGCAGCACATAAAATGAAAGGAGCCATGAGTAGGGTGTTAAAGCTATTTATCACTCCTAAGAGTGTGGAAGGGGAAAATTATATTTAATGGTTTTCAATTATAGATTTATTTATTGTGCATTTCAAACTAACAATAAAGAGAAATCTGAGAGCATGCCTGCAGCTGGCCAGGAGTGGCAGCTGCAAAGCCAAAGCCAACCAGCCATGAAGCTGGGCAGCTGCCTGCAGAGCTTCCTTCCTATGTAGGAAAACACTGCCCATGCCAAGGTCCAGTAGCGCCAGTGGGAGTGTGCAAAGTTGTAGGGAAAATTTACATCTAGTACAACAAAAAACACACGTGTCCTGAGTTTTCATGCTGTTCAGAAAGGATCTGTATGTGATAAATCCTGAAGACGTCCTTCTAGAAGGGACTGTCCCATGAATGTGATGACATAGACCATCTTAGGGTTTGTGTTAGCATTAAAACCTTGGGAATGGAACTACCCAGGGTACCAAACTGCCTATGAAGAAGGCTTAACTACAAGACTAAAGGGAGTGGCAAGTCCTATTGCTCAGAAGGACTAATGGAGGATCTAAGAAGCTGCCTGCACATCACAGCTCCTGGAGTTAAGCTCCAAGACCATGAGTCTTCAAGCCTCAGTCATATTTTAAATGCAGATTCTTTCCTGGTGCATCCAGTAGATGATGATAATAAACAAGTTACGCTCCCCATTTGAAAACAGATGTTTTCTCCTCTTTTAAAATTTCCTTTTGAGTAATCACTATTATAATGAAATCCCAGAGGGTAAGCAAAACCCTTGCCGTGCTCTGCACATACACAGAAATAATTCCAATGCCAACAACAGCTCATGACTTCTGTAGATAAGGCAGAACATGGGCAGAAAAAAGGTAGCTTTATACCTAAGTTGATGACAAGGAGCTATAGGATAGAGAGATGAAATCTTCCACTCGTGATTAGGTTGTAGTTACTCAGAAAGCTGAATGCAACACCCCTGCTTTATGGCCCAGTGCTTTGACCACGGCCACAAATTTCCCACTTCAAAATGTGGTTCGAAAAGAAAATAGGGTGGAAAACTTCTAGCAATCTCAGCTGCAACGTACCAAAGCAAATACTGCCTGTCAAAGAGCGGAGGGAGAGTTTGTTCACATCTGACCTCTCCTTCCTCCTCTGACTTGCCAAAGCTTCCCGGTCTCCTCACCCCTGCAGTCTCCCTGGGGGCCACTGAGGGATGCTGTGGATCAGAGATGCTCTTTAGGAGTGCACTGACGGGCACTGTCTTGCCCGTGAGTGCAGAAGCAATTCCCAGGCCAGGAGAGAATCATTTCATCCTTTTATTTATTTATTTTTATTTCTGTTTCATAACTATATATATATTTTTTTTTTGAGTAACCTAATTGCACGGGGATATTTTAATAACTAACCCAATTAGGCTTAGCTCTTCTGTTCAAATCAAATCATGCCAGCTCTTCATACTTTCTCGAGAATGAATGGAGTTGGTTTATTTTTAGGCAAAAACCTTTTTTTTTTTCTCCCCCCCCCCTCTGCAAATTAACAACTGCAGCAAGACCCTTCTGGTTTTGAACCCTCGCAAGGCTCAGTGCCTCAGACATGCCTTTCCCTTTTGAGCACTGTGCAGGCATCAGCCCCCGTGGACACAGAAGAAAAGATCAGGCTTGTTCTGCCAGGGCCCCAGCTGGCACACACTGAAGCTGAACTAAATCTTCATCACTCTGTAGACACCACCAGACAACCCGGTGCTACGGCTTTCAGTGGCAGAGGAGAGCTTTTGTGGCTCAGTTAGAAGAGAATCTCACACGCCTCTGCTAATTGAGAGGCACAGCTTGTAAGAAGAGGTGATGTCTTTTATTAGAGCGTAGCTGCAAGGAGTGAAAATGCTCTGTTATCTTCTGGCTAAACTTCCCTGCTGAAGTGCTTTTGGCTTTTATCTGCCTTCAGCTGTTTGCAAGCGACTCGGAAGGGTCAGCTGTCCCAAAAACATCACAAATCCATCCCCAGAAGTGTCTGCACCGAGCTGCATCATTTAGTGAGACACCCACTCTTCACACGGACAGCCATGATGCCACCACGAGAATCCCTCCTGTCGCTCACCAAGCTGCTCCAACAATTAATTACCCTCCTGGTCATAAACCGGAGCCAGTTACGATCGATGAAGTCTGCCAGCCAACATCACATAGCCCATTGATTTCTCACCAGCGATTTCACCAGCAGGGAGTTTAACTGAGACTAAGAAAGAGAATAACAATTGTGTGCTGGCCTGTTTTCTGTCTACACACTGCATGTAAGACATGGAATCTTTCCAGCTCGCCTTTTCTTCTGCTTCCTAAGAGGAGGTTGTGGCAAGGTGGGAGTCAGCCTCTTTTCCAAATAACAGCAATAGGACAAGAGGTAGTGGCCTTAAGTTGCACAAGGAGGAATTCAGGTTGGATATTTGGAAAAATTTCTTCTCAGAAGGAGTGGTGAGGTATTGGCACAGAATGCACAGGGAGGTGATGGAGTCACCATCCCTGCAGATGTTCAAGATATGACACTGAGGGACATGGTTTAGTGAGCTTGGTGATGATGGGTTGATGGTTGGATTTGATGATAATGTTTTTTTCCAGCCCACATGATTCTATGATTTCCTTGTCCTCCATTCAGGCTTTCATGTCATTTTTATTTAATGGATTGGCCCCATTGGTGTAGCTAGAGAACGGTGAGACTGAACAAGTGTCTCACAATTCTGAACACATCCACTGTTTTTTTTTGTTTAAATTTCCAGGAGCATGAAGGTCTCCCAAAGGCTAGTTTGAAGGTAGGAAACTCTGCATCTGTCCTCCATATTCAACTATTTTATGGACTCAAGATTCTGATGTCAATTATGGCTCTCAATGTCTCTTTTCCTCTTATGACTCTATGTCAATGGAAAAAAAGGAGAGTCTAAGTCTAGACTAGTGAGATTTAACAAGTGTTCACTGAAATCATCATGGTTACATTGTGAAAATTAAATCCAGCCCTTGATATATCATGTACCTGCATTATGAGCAGGCACAGCTAGATCACAACTCCCTGTTGCATTCAGCTCTCTGACAGCTTTTTCCAAAATCCCTGTCCTCACCAGTAAAAACAAGACTGTGAAGAGTTCGGGATACATACCAGGACACTTCCTGTCATTGCACTGCCTATACTCTTCCTTGGGACCCTGGCAGGTCTCTCCTCCAAAGAAGGGTCCGTAGCACACACGGTCACGTCTCTGAGTTCCACCTCCACACGTAGTGGTGCAGCTTCCCCACACTCCCCAGGCTTGCCATTTCCCATCCACTGGATATATAAAAAAGAGAAACAGCTTATAACATCCCAAACATCATTTTCAATAGAAAAAGGCAAGTTTCCAAGGTAAGCATTGGAACACAGGATAAGCAAAGTAGGTGCGAAGGGAGATCTCCTGCCCCAAATCCTTGTCAGATTCTCAACACACATGAAATCAGTACATTATCTTTCCCACTGCAACAGTCATTCAATAACTGAAGAACATTCTTCTGCTTCTCCTCAATATCTTCATCCCACAACACCAGAACTATCTCTTTCCTGGAGCACCAGTCTTATGAGGAGCAGCTGAGGAAACAGAGACTGTTTATTCTGAAGGAGGTTCAGAGGAGACCTCATCACTGTCTAAAACTCCCTGAAAGGAGACTGTAGTGAGGTGGAGGATGGCTTCTTTGCCCAGGTAACAGCAACAGGACAAGAGGTCTTAAGTTTTGACAGGGAAGGTTCAAGTTGTGTACTAGGAACAGTTTATTTTCAGAAACATCGGTAATGCTTTGTAACAGGCTACCCAGGGAGGTGGTAGTGTCACCATTTCTGGAGGTTAAATCATGAAAAGGTTAAATGTGGCACCGAGGGACATGATTCAGTGGGTATGATGGGAACTAAATTATCTTAGCAATCTTTTTCAATCTTAATGATTCTATGATTCTTTTCTTGGGCTCCAAGTTGGGACTCTGTCCCATACAGTCAGCAGAGGTTCAACCTGCTGGATGGCAACATCAGGCTGCCAAACTCCACAGCTTGAGTTTGGTTGGAATGCAAAAAGTATATGTGAAAATAGATTTTCAGAGACACACCTCTGGTCTGTGCTGTGGTTGTAAAGGGACCAGCAGAGCCCTCAGGTGATAAATCACAAAGAATCATCAAATAACCCTTCTCCAGCCATTTCCATTGCACCATTGTTTCACATGCCTCAGAAAGAGTTTTTGCAAGAGACTCATTTCCTAGTATCTTCTCCAAGTATCTTCACACATTCAGTGGAAATGCTACTGCTTTTGCATTAACAATGGCCTTTATCAAAGCACTATAAAAATGTTAATTATCCCTCACAACAAGCCTACAAGGTAGGAAAATGTTCTCTTCTGCATCACAGACACAGAACAACAACTCAGTGTCAGAAATAGAGAACTCTCTTGATTCCTATTTGGGTTTTAATTAGGAATTAATGGGTTATCTCAGGTCAAATAATTCCTTGTGGGAGAGTGGGAAATTTCTCTCTTTTTCTTCAAACAGAGGAAGAAAATTACTGATGAAAAAGGCCAGCATCAATCTGTGGTACTTTATTTGGTAACACCATATATAGTGTAAATCATACCTCTCGATGCTTTGATACGTAACTCTGAAATCAGTGTAACAAGGATGCTTAAAAAGGGGGAGGCCCTTTGTGTCCTTAAGAATCTCCACAAGTTACAAAGAAGTGAGCAATCTAAGAAAACATAGTAGAGTCCATATAGGGAAGTCCAGTAATTATGGCCTGATTTTCGGGTGGTTTTGTGACAAGCCAGGAGTTGGAATAATTAATCCTTATGGGTCTTTTTCAACCCCAGTTATTCTATGATAATAGAGTTAAATACTGCTATACTTTCTGCTGCAGATTTTGTTGCTACCACTGGAGATAAGGACTTATTGAGGAAATGGTTATTTGTGGGTGTACTTGTTCTCTTGGAAAGGGGAGGAAGTCTCTCTCCATCTCAGGGGTCCACTCCTTCTCAGTCCTGCTGGCTAAAAGAGATGTAGCAACTAAGAGGAGCCAGGAAAAGGGCCAGGCGGAGCATGGCAACACTAATTGGTTCTGTTTAATCTTGAAAGCATTTAGACATCTAAGCCTTATTTTCAAGAAAGAATATTTTTCACTCCAGTTGACCCAATTAGTCAGAAAGATGTGTTCCCTGTGGGTAATCACTCATCTGTCTGGGATCTCCTGGGTTTGTCAGCTATGGATTTTGACTTGCATGGTCCATAGGTATGATTCACAGCCTCCTTATTACTGCAAAACTTGTGAAAACAGCGCAACTCTTCCCCAAAGAAAACAGGAAGGGATTTTATATAAACTTATCAGGGATTACCGACAGAAGGATAACCCAAAAGAGAGAAAAATCCATTGGCCACTGACCTGGGCACTGACGTAGGAAGCAGTCTCGGGTCTCTACCCAATGTCCTTGGCATTCAGCTCCCCCATAGGAAGGTCCATTGCATTCCCTCGTCCGCTGTTGGGTGCCGTTGGAGCAGGAAGCGGAGCAGGAGCTCCAGCTCGACCACTCATTCCAGTTGCCGTCCACTGAGTGGCCCAAAGAGAGATAACAAAGCGGAATGTGAAAATCTCTCCCTCTGGAAGGAGGCATGTGCAAGAGTCCCTGACCTGTGCCTACAAGGGACTGAGGAAGGGGAGGGCAAACCAAAGGAGTTACACAGTGAGTGAGAGGGAGAAGACCACCAAGAAAGGCAAACATGTCAGCGGCAATTTTTTGGGACCTTTGCAACCTCTAATTGGTATGTTAAGGCTTGACAGTATGCAAGCATCATAACACATTGATTTTTATATTCACAGTCTACATGACAGCACAAATGTTGGAATTATTGACATTATATATTACAGTACAAAACTCTCAGTACAGGCAGTTATAACAAAACAACAAAATAGAGAATATGGATCATGTTTCCACTAAAAATATTGAAGGAATCTGTATATTACCATGACATATCCCATTTTAGTCAATCAGTATTTTTTTGAGGGAATTCATTCTTCACTATGAATGAAAAGCAGTGCATGAGTCTGGCTCCTCAAGCACTCAAATGCTCTGTATTTCAGAGGAAGCCCTTAAAGCACAAACTGAAATCACAAACTGAAATCACACTGTTATTCAAAGGAATTCATGCTGCCAGCCAGGAGATACTCAGAGGTGCAGAGGTGTGCTCCAACAGGAAACCACAAGCAGAGAGCACATGTGTGGTCAATGGACTTCAGTCACATCTGAATTAACACTGCCAGGCTTGATCTGTCTCCACATCTCATAGCACATCTCTGGTAATTGAATAGGGAAGGGAGGGAAAAGAGAAGTTGCAACAGGGACAGGTTTGGAAGGAAACATGAATACATTCTATTAGCATGGTACAGCTTGAGGCATTCCCAAGTGCGGCAGTCACACCCTAATTGGCCCCTGGTCATCAGATCTATCACCCAGTCTGCTATTCCTGGAGCACTTTTCCTCATTAGCAGTGGTCATCATGCTCTGTTTAGCTCTCATTAACTGCTAGTTCTCACTCAGAAAAAAAAAAAAATCGAATCATGGAAAAGTCTGAATTCTGGTGTAAATCACATTGTTTAGATGCAGGTCATTTTCTTTCACTTTGGTTTCTTTGACCAAGTAAAATATATGCAGCCTGGTTCCCTATACATTCTGCAAGATCCTGAATGGCCCCAAATAATCCCCATTGTGTTATATGTTTTTTTCTTTTCAAGAAAATGTCAAAATGCTCAAATGAACAACTGTTAATTCAAACAGCATCATGTAATCTCAGGTCTGAAAAAAAAAAAACCATGCTTCTTCTTGGCAATCCAAGCTTGCTGCTTCCATTGTGCAAAAATTCAAAGTATCACAGCAATGCTTATCAGTCCCAAGGAAAGGAAATACAAGAGGTGGTGACTGGTAGATGATTTCTCTCTGGAAATGATAAAAAACCTCACAGAATATGTCCTGCCCAGTAAAAATTAGTTATTTTTTTTTTCTGCTTGAAGTTGTCATCAACTGGCAGTGCGTGCCCCAGTGTTCACTGATATTGGAAAGGTTAGACTACATTTCCAAGGTAAAAGTCACATTTAGCAGAACAAAGTCGGATTTAACAAAGGCCTACCTGCCGCCATGAGAGTGGAGACTGGAATTCTACCACAACTTAAGGAGTTGGACTTTGTGATCTCTATGAACCTCTTCCAACTTGGGTTATTCTATTATTCTAACTGTGTGCATTTGGAGATGGGAAAACAAAAAAGAGCTGCATCTACAAATTGCTTATTCTCTGCGAGAGACGGAAGAAGGAATTTCCTTTGAGATGAGAGCTTATTTATTAATGGACTGAAACTGTAAAGATATTTTAAAAATGGAGAAGCAGAGACAGACATTCTGCATAGGGAGCCACGTGCACTGACATAGGGATGTCTCCTGGGCAAGATGCTGAGAAATCTCCATCACAGACCCAGCAAATCATGTAGTGCTGCTGCTGTATCGCAGAATCATCAAAGAAGTTCATTGGAGTCTGGTTTGTGCAGTCTTTGCAGGCAGTGGCATTGTCTTCCCCTTTATTTCTTCCTCTCCAAAGGACTCAGGACTCAGCCGGCGATATCTAGTGCTCCAGAGGAACAAAAGCTCTGTTGTCCCTGCAGCAGAGCGTTTTTATCAGTTGCAGTAATAAATCCTCTGAGCGGGGCGGTAATAAGCGATACAACTGTCTGGTGTGTCAAACACTGAGCAGTGCCCATTGTTGTGCTTCAGTGAGTCCCCCAACGCGGCACTCATTTGGCACAGCAAAGCCACTGATTGCCTTTGTGGCATTAATTAGAGCTGAAGTCTTTCAGTTGGGCTGCCTGTCTCTTCCCCCACTGTTCCATTTGCTACAGCATATCCACATATTTATTTGTATTTAAATTAATTATGGCTCAACATTAATTCAGGATATGCTTTATTGCCCAAGCCACGCCAGGTCTGACTTCTTCAATTTGTCTTTTTATGACAGAGTCAATTTGATGTCTGGGATGTTCTTACTCTGAGTACAGTCTTTTGAACTGCAGCCAGAAGTCCAAGGATAGTTACTTGGGATGAAAACTGTGCAGAAAATGCCAGCAGGCTCCTCACAAATGTTTTCACAAAGTTCTCATCACTCCCACAGTCCCTCTCCTCCTCCGGGGACACAATAATTTCTCATAATGATTCTCATTAAACCTGAAAAATGTCAGTTGATATTACCCTGGGAGAAGGGAGGAGTGTTGGGGAGTTCCCTTATGTTCTGATCACGTCCACTAGGAAAACCTAAGTTAAATTAACAGGGTCTTTGTGTGGTTCAGGGGAAGGAAGCCACAGAAATACAATTTGATTTGCAGTGAGAAAGGAGATTTCTTTCTGGTGTTTCAAAGCCAAAATCAGGGAGAGGCATTTGAAAGTGAAATCTGAGGAACAAGTTTCAAAAATAATGAAAAAAAAAATATGGCAGGGAATGACCTCAGGAGTCTCGTAGTCCATATCACTGACCAAAGAAGGATCCAGTACAGACAGAACTTGCAAGGTGAAGTGAGGCAGGTATGAAATTAACAGGCAAAATTACTCATCCCAGCATAATAACAAGCCCAGCTGGGCTACATGGTTCCATACAACCCATTGGGGATAATAAATGATAAAAGTAAAATGTTCTTGGAAATGCCAGTTGATAGTTGATAGGGCTCAATGATAGTTGAGCCCGTTCAGATTCATCCAATACAATGTGTCCTTAGTGCGTTAAGGGCAAACCAGAACCTAAGACACTGTTGAGTCTCATATCGAGGGGAGGTTTAGGTTGGATATTAGGAGAAATTTCCTCTCAGAAAAAGTAGTAATGCAATGGAACACTTTGCCTGGGAAGGTGGTGGAATCACCGTCCCTGGAAGTTTTTAAGAAATGTGGAGATGTGGCACTGAGGGGCATGGTTAGTGGGTATGGTCGTGATGGGTTGATGATCTCATTTTCCAACCTTAATGATTCTATGATCTCCTCAAAGGTGCCCCTAGGTTGCTCCTCCAACGTTTTCTTTTCTTACAGATGATCCACTTTGGAATAGATCAATGTCAATAGGAGTTACATCTACAGAGCTGTTCATTGACCTACATGTGGGCATCTTTGGGGATCGGGAGACCTGCTGGAGGGAAGTCTCTCAATCTCTAACTGCCTTACCTGGGCAAAGTGCAATGTTGCAGAACTTCGTTTGCTTCTCTGGGCCCTCGCAGGGGTTCCCACCAAACTGTGGGGGCTTGCATGTGCGGGTCCGATCCCTGTACCCTCTCCCACACGTGGAAGAGCAGAGGCTCCATGGAGACCACTCATCCCAGGTACCGTGCACTGCAATAAGAGCAGAAGTAAGTTTCCTTTCTAAAGGAGGTCTGGAAAAGTGAGAGAGCCCACAGAGTACATCATCTTCCTGTCCAAAATGAGCAGTATGTGAGAAGGTTGTGTGGGAAGGCCAAGAACAAGCCAGCTTGAAATTTGCCAGAGGAACATGGTGTAATTTTATATGATTTGGTATCAACAACACTTTGCTTTCCATCCTACTTGAAATAAATTGAAATACACTTTTAATTGACCCAATTTTTTGGATCTTTGAGCCAAGGAAAAACATGATTTTTTTGAGAAGATGCAATTAGTTAGAGAGGAACAAAACTAAAAAAACCCTAACAATTAAAAAAAAAAAAAAAAAAAAAAACAACACAAAAACACCAGCCTTTGGAAAGCAACATCACCATTATTTTGTCACTTCTCACCATTATTTCCCTCACTCAATTGAATTTTCAAAGGCTACAGCATTATCAAGCCCCCAGAAAAGCTGTAGCCTATTTCCTAATTGCTGTCATACAGCAGTGACATCAGAGGCAAAGCTAGAGAGATTTAGAAGAACGGGAAAGAAATGAGATGTGCAGCAATGCTCCAGCACTGCTCAGGCCATCACTGGTAACTCCAAGAATTAGACATCTAAAGCCTCCTAATCTATATTGATGTAATCTTCTTCGAGATAATCTAATCTAATCTGGCCAGTTTATTTATAGAAGGTCAGTCACCGTAATCTCTAGAGGCCAAATGTTACAAGTATGTACTGATCACTTTTAAAGAACTTTATCCTTTCCAGCTTCAGCCAAGGAGGCTAACACAAAATCAATAATTCTTCAGGAAAAAAAAAAAAAAAAAAAAAAAAAAAAGACCCACAGAAGCAGGTACTTTTCCAGTCCTTCATTGGCTGCCAACAGTGACTGAAACCTAATTTTGGTGATTGTCATCAGGAACTTTTTGTGATAAGAGTTAAATAGAGGAGGAAATTTAAGAAAGGGCATAAGAACTAGCTTGGTGGTTTTGCCATTCTAAGATTGGTTGTGAACAATGATGTTGCTGTCCAAGAGTTGTGAATAAGAACTCTTTTAATAGCTCAGTTTTTCAAAATAATTAACAGATTGTGCTATTTCTTCAAAACTGTGGAAGAAGTACTATAGAAGAAGAGGGAAAGGAGGGTTCGGTTCACAAATATTCCAGCAGCTCAAGTTTTTCATACTCATTTTGCAGTAGTGTATCCAGTATTGGAATCTGAGCAATTAAAAATGTCATCTGCTGCTTCTCTTTCCCATCTGCCCCACACTTGAAAACATCTCCCAAGGTCACAGACTTTTTAGATATATCATGTTTATTGCTTTTAAATAGAATGAAGTTGTCCATCCCATGTGGCATAAGTGCCCATCTAGTAGTGTTTGGTCTATCAAGAGTCTCTCTGTAAGGGAAGGGAGAAAAAATGATAATTCCCAATGACATATCATAGGCTGTCAATACTCCATGAACCTTCCTTTCCCTCCTGCTCGTCATGCATGGCGTGCTCAGCCCACCTGGGCATATGGCAGAGTTGTTGCACTGTCTCTGTTCCCGGAGAGGGCCGCTGCACTGAGTGCTGTAGGAAGACGACACACAGAACCTGGTCCTGGTCTGCCAGCCCTCCCCGCAGGTAGTTGAACACACACTCCATGGGGACCACTCCTCTGCTGCAGGGTCACCTGTTGGGGTTGGAGAAGAAGGTGAGGATGTGGCATGACTGGTCCCTGGATCTCTGGGGCAGTTGCACTTCAACAGCCACTATGCAATGTGACCCCTGTGTGGTGTGAGAACAAAGGGGCAAAGCAATTGGTGAGGAACTGTGACCATGGGTCAAAAGGTTTATTTTCAGTAGGGGTAGGGGGCTATTTCTTACGGAGGTAAGACACACACACGTCAGAAGGGAATGACATTGTGGACGTATCAGGGCATTGGGCAGGACAGAACCCACCACTGATGATGGTAGAGGATACCCACTGCAGAGTGATGTGAGCTGGGATATTTATCACTCACTCAGTGATAGTACTGATAAAGTCATAGAGATTAGACAGATAGTGAATGTGTCCATAAACAGGGCAGGCATAAGGATCCAACTCCTTTTCCTGCTTTCTCCTCGCCCCTACTAATGCAGATTGGCAGCAGTAGAAAAGATAAAACAGCAGTGACAATGCCAGAAAAGGACATCAGCTGAACTAATCCCACACAGCTTTCCCTTGTCATCTCCTTCACCTGTGAAGAGCTGCTTTGAGCATCTGACTGCTCCTGAACATCTTATATCAACTGCTTCCCTGATGGAAAAGTATTGATTGGAAAGACAAGTAAGAGCATCCCATTCAACAGGAGATGGGAATGGGAAGAACTGATATATACTGTCTCTATCACTAACATCACCCACTCAGTCCTACCAGAGGGAATGTCACTCGGAAAAGTCACAAGAAGTGTGATGGATAGTTTTTTATTTATTTATGAGCACTAATCTATCTCCAAGAAAATACCTTCCTCTCTCAGATGAAAACAAAAGCCTGCTTTGTTTTGTTTTAAGCTCTGCATTATTTGTTTTTAAAATTTTTATTGGGTTACTAATAATTACACACCATAAACCTATAAAATAACATTTTAATGCATAGCACACAGGCATATGGTACAAATAAACACCAAAAGCACATATTTGAGAATGCATAATAAAGGAATATATCCTTCAAGTAACAAGTCCTTCAGATCCTAAGGCCATACTGTGTCACATCATACCCAGATGCACCTGGCAGACTATGGATGAAGTACAAAGGACTGTGGTGCTTGGTGCAGCAGTAAGCATGACTTTATAGGGATTGTACAACATGGCACAGCATTTGGACACATAGTGATGCATCCTGCACCACCACCTCATTCCCAAGGAAAGCTTGACAGCAGGTAATGTGTTAGACTGACCAGTTTCAAGACAAAGCATGAAAGACAAACTGGTAGTGAGACGTCACACTTTGAGATTTTCTCTTGCTTGTAGGGCAGAGAGGGTTATAAAACATATCAGTGAAGTCACTGTCAATGTAGGAACTCTGGTGGGAGCTATGAGGGTGTAGACCATTAAACTGTCCTATACCAGCTTGACTGACCTAAAGATATGCTTGTCTTCCTCAAGGTGGTATATTTATTTACCCGTGTCTTAAGAGGAGTCTTCTGTATGCAACTATATTTTAGGTGCATTGAATCTGCTCACTGAACTCAGAAAGAGGTGGAGGTAAAAATGAGGCGACCTCCACCTCATATGTGTTGTTGTAATGATTGCAAGCTCTTTCTTTCATAGTATCCTTTCTGTCAAGAAGATCAGGGACAAGTAAAAAGGAACTTTATATTTCCCCTGTAGTTTGTAAACCACCTACCTTCCTTGCTGCCTGTGCAGAGGAGGGGCACTGGATATAACTGTGTTCATTAAGCCAAAGTTGCTCAATACTGTTTCATTTTAATTTTGTGTTTTGTTCCACTCTCCTACCCAACTGGTTCCACTAGGGAAATGTTGTGCACTATTGGTCTTCCCCTGAGATCTGTAGGAGTGTGTGTGTGTTTTCAGGCCTTGGGGCTTCAAGAAAGCAACACTCCTATGTCCTGCTTCTCAAGTATAAGAACTCCTGGTATAAAGAGATCTGCATTTTCATGGTAATTTGGCTGCCTTTACAATAAGGAACTCAACTGTCTCTGCCAAACAGTCCTGTGACAGTCTGAATTCACCACCAACATGTTACCTTTTGGTGCCATTGTTTCAGCATTTGCCAAGCAGAGTGGCCCAAATCCAGATCCCTCTTCAGCTCAACAATTCCTGCTGCCTAGCCTGTCAGGATGTTACATGGATACCACGCATTTACTTTGCTTGGACTGTTCTCAGAGTCTTTCTAAGAGACAGAGGAAGCATGAAGAGATGTAGTGTCTTCCTCCATGAATGACTCGTGGCTTGCCATCACACCATCTCCCCTCTCAGGTTGTGGTTTTGCAATTTCCATGTCCAGACAATAGTTACTGTGTCACTAGACGAACCAGCGGCATCTTTGACCCAAATTCCAACCATTCTCCTTCTTTGCCCTTGTATTTGCTGTCCTTTTCACTTCTACTATACAAAAGACTTTGTAGAGGCAAAGCTCCTCAATTATCACCTCTCAGATTGCACAGATGCTTGTATTTTAAATCGATAACATAACTTATTTTCCTAGATTTATATAAACCTACTGGGACACCATGTCCAGTCAAGTCTCAGTCTTTACAGAAACATAACTGCATTTCAAACTGTGTCAGACTCAGTCATGAGAGGCTCTCAGAACCAATTAGCATTAGGACAAGCTCTCTCATTTTCTACCCAAGAGAAGGAGAAATATCGATCATCACCAAAACTATTGTATAATCTTGGGATCATTGAGGTTGGATAAGATCACTAAGATTATCTAGTTCTACCACTGACTCATTACCACCATGCCCATTAAATCATGTTCCTAAGCAACACATCTACATGTTTCTTTTGAACACCTTTAGGGATGAGCACTCCACTACTTCCCTGTGAAGCCTGTTCCAATGTTTGATCACTCTTTTTGAAAATAATTTTTTCTTAATATCTAATCTAAACCTCCCCTGGTACAACTTAAGGGCATTCTCTGTCATTTTATCACAGTTACTCAGGAAAAGAGGCCAACTCCCTCCTCACTACAGGTACAGAGAGACACGGTCTCCTCTGAGCCTCCCCTTCTCCAGATTGAACAATCCCAGTTCCCTCAGCCACTTCTCTTAAGACCTGTGCTCCGGATAAGACTTATGTTCCATGGATGACAAGCTTTCCTACATTCCCACAGCAACTCTCTTTTATCTGGAGAGCTCCCAGCAGGTGTCACAGAAGAGGAGACTCTGGGCATTGCTCCATGGAGCTGCAGCACTGAAATCCAGGATCCTTTCCAGCACCTGGCCAACCCTGATAGTAAGTGATCTAGCATTACAGAGAACTCAGCTGGCTGTAGGGTCTCCATCAGTGCCTGCAGCATCTCCATGACACTTTCTCCCTCAGCATTAATTGAGCAACACATTGCTGCCATCCCTACGCCAGCATCTCTTTATTTTTGGCACATCCCATCCATTTGACATCTCGCCACGTGCTGCCTCTGCTTCATTCACATCCTGCCATTGGCAAAAGTCTCCTGGAAGTGATGTGTGGGATGATCTGGGAGGACTCATGCCAGGGACCTGCTGGGATGTCACTCTTGTGCTACGGATGGGAGGGGCATGTGGGCAGCCAGCATCACTGCATGATGGCACAACTGTGCCACCGTCCTTAGGACCTAGATATCAGGGCTGAAAACAGCTGGCAGGAGCAAATATTGGTCTTCTGCTAAGCAGATCTTCCCCTTCATCCACGGTCCACATAGCTGGCATTCAGCTGTATTTCATATTTCATGTTTTTCCAGGTCTCACATAGATTTCAAATTGCCTGTCCCCTTCAAACTGTGTTAACTGCTAGGGAAGACTCTTGCTTTGTATTAGAATCCCCAGCTTCAGAGTCTAGTCCCAATCTGGGCTGTAGTTTCAGTCGGGTCTTTACATCTCCTCCACCCTGATCACCTCAAACAACCTGACCACAGCTGATGCTCCTGGGAAAGCAGCAGGGACTCAGTGAACAATTTGCAGGACAGCCTGCAGCTTCCAGACCTGGGGTCCTCAGCACAAGAAAGACATGGAGCTGTTAGAGCAATCCAGAGAAGTGCTACGAAGATGACCACAGGGTTGGATCGCCTCTTTTACAAAGCCAGAGTGGGGAAGCTGAGCTTGTTCAGCCTGGAGAATAGGCTCCATGAAGATTCCATCACAGCATTGTGGTACTTAAAGGGAGCTGGTAATCAGGAGAGAAACCAACTTTTTACATGGGCAGATAGTGATAGGACAAGGGGCAAGGCTTTTAAACTAAAAGAAGGGAGATTTACATTAGATGTTAGGAGGAAATTATTTATTCAAAGGATGGTGAGGCACTGGGACAGGTTGCCCAGAGAAGCTGTGGATGCCCCATCCCTGGAGGCATTCAAGGCCAGGCTGGATGGTCTTTTGGGCAACATGATCTGGTGAGTGGCAACCCTGCCCAGGGCAGGGGGCTTGCAATCAGATAATCTTAAGGCATATACCTTCCAAACCAAGCCATTCTATGGTTCTATGATATCCCAGCCCATGCTTATCTGAAGACAACACCACAGCTGAAAAGCAGCTTTGCTTCATCCATGCTACATCACCTGAGAATGCCTTCCCTTCACTCTCATTTGTACCATTCATCAGGTAGCAGCAGTATCAACACCTACCTTTTCTACAGCTTTTTGACAGCAGTGAATGCTGCTGCAGGCAGAGGGAGCAGATTCAGTGCAGGGTAGCAATGAGATTCAAACCATCCTTATAACCTCACCTGCTGCCAGGTCACCTTCAGAGCCTCTGCACCACAGTGCTGCTTTCTGGCACTGCTTGCTGCTGCACAATGAGTTGGACTAGAGCACATCTGATACACACCAGAATATAACCCCTTCTCACTTATGACCAGCATCACAGCTCTTGCTCCTCAAATCATCCCTCTGAAACCTTTCTAGAGTACAAACAGTTTGCAAGGCCAATGGGCAATGATTTTTGACCTGCAGCCAGGGTCAGCACACCTTGCACTGCCCAAGAGCCGTGATGCATTGAGCTCCTGCCGTGAAAGGCAGCTGTGAAGGGACAGCTTAAAATCAGATTGGACCTGGCTTATATCCAGGTCCTCTTCATTCTCCCCTTCCCAGATCACACAATTTGATGTTATTGTATCTTATTCCTATTTGATTGCAGAAGGTTGGAAGTTCCTACCATAGAAATTAACAGATACAAGTCCTTGCGCTGCACTAACAACTTGATAACAGAGGAAAGCAATACCGCTCTCTCCCCATCAAGCCCTGCACACCTCCTTCTACAGTGAACGTGAAGGCATGACATGGACATCAGCAAAGAGGCTGTACTGCAGTAAGGTCAGCTTTGGCTTAATGAACCATGGCTGTTTAGTAGTTCAGACAAAGCAGTGACTTAGAAGTAGGCAAGGTGATGAGAAGCAGTCTGTGAGAAGCATGGTCTGGTTAGAGATTTCGTCTAACCATTTTTGCCTTCTTTGGTTAACAGCAACAATAAAAAACCCATCAGAGCAATGGGATGGGAATGAACTGAGTGCTCAGAGTGTGACTTGCTGAGTAAGCCCACACTATCCTGGGAGGAAAAGGGTTGGTTAAGTGGGTCATTGAAACAGCAAAGCAAGTCATTGCAGGCACTCCAGCTCAGCTGGGATGTGTAGGGACAGGGCAGCTGGTCCAGAGTCTGTTGTGGTAGGTCAGAGCTTACCTATTTGAGGTGCAGGGTACCCGTAGTGCTGCAGTTCATCAGTGTCCTCTCGCTTTCTGTTATCTGTGGACCTCAGCGATTGGCTTCTGGAATTATAGCGTCCATTGGCTATGGCAAGGTAATGGGTCATGTAAATACACCTTGGTTCACTCTGCAAGATCTTTCACTACAAAGGTTACATGTATAAACAACAGTGACCTGCAATGTTCCGCTGACACGACCACCTGTTTTCCAACCCCAGCACCCTTGGCCACCAGCAGCCCCCAGGGCTATTGCATCAAACCAGCCTTCAAGACTTGGCCTGGCTGGCAGTTCAACCCCATGTTTTATTGCAATACATGGGACCATGTGGAATATGATCCTTTATGCCTGATCTTTAATTAATTGCACTAAGGTGCCTGTACTCTTCATCGCACTTGTTTAATCTTTTCAGGTCTGCTGACAATGAAACCTGACAACCCTGACAGTGTTTTGAGATCTGTGGTGAAGATTGGCAGTATATTTTGGTGGAATACTCTGCCTTGCAAGTGATATCTACTTAGCAACACGGAGTATTCAGAAAATGCTGCATGGAGCAGGCAGGTGAGGGCAGGTGAAAAGGAAAGGAATGGCTCAAAAGTATGTCTCCTTCTTAGACTCTACCCTAACATAAACAACAAGATCTGAAGGTCTGGTATCAACAGTGTGGCTTATAGTCCAACAGAGCTAACACTGAGCATCTTGGCAACCTACGTGAAAGAGCAAAGCTACATATTACAGTGCACAGATATCAGTGAAGATCTCTGACTAAAGACCATGCTGTTGAAATCAGAAGATAACCAATACATTCCCTGTACAAACATTTCATTTCTGATGAACAGCAAGCACCTGTCTGCTTTCCAAACCCACAAAGCTGTCAACTTTGCGTTTACATCCTTTGTGGTATAGCTACAGAGAAAACTAAAATTTGACTCAGGTTTTCCTTGGTTGTGGGCATGTGGCAACCCTGATTTACACAAACACATGCCCTCCCTAGTAAATAGACAAGCAAGCAAGCAATAGCAATTGAATCCCACCCCCAAGTACTGCTCGCTGCAAACCAGGAAAGCTCAGCTGACTCCGATGGAGTCATACAGAATAATGTAGTGCTGAGTCCAAGCAATTTGTTATCTGGCAACCGGTTTGTTTCCAAACAGCAGGTACAATACAGAGGGCCTTTTTCTACAAGGAGGTAAAAAACAGTCAGACACCTTTTCAAGATGTACAAACTGCCAAGAAATGAAATGGTGACAATTATCATCCTGGAATCCTGGGAAAATTAATAAAGGTTAATGAAGCTCCAGTGTGGTGGCAGGAGTCTTTATTGCCATCCAAAAAGGAAAAGCGGAGTGGGGTGAGGAATGATTCTGAGTTCCTTCCAGGAGCCAGACTTCACATTCAGCAGCTTTCTTCATGGAAAACACCCATTTAGTTAGTGAAATTATGTTATTCCCCATTACCAGCAACCCAAATCTTCAAAGAAACGTAGGAATAGATCACATCAACTCCTTGAAACCTTCCCAGCACTGATTGGTTGCAGGCTATTGGCTGGAAGGGACAAGATGGGGCAGTTACTTGCCTACTGTCAACAATGGCATTGATAAAAAGGGCCCAAATCTTATTTGTTTATATACCTAGGAAGTTTGGGACCTTTGCACAAGAGACTAGGTTTACAAAAATTCCAACTACCTTTTCAATACCCAGTGTCTGAGTTTGCTTAAATTAGTCCTGTGTTCTCTGTGATACGGGACACATCCCAAATGCTGATCCATTTGCAGCACTCTTCCACCCGTGTTGACTATACTCATACTCTGTATGTTCTGATTTTACTTATTTTCATGAAAGCATCAAAACCACAAGGACCAACAAAATCTCCGTCTGCAGTAAGTCTCAAAGGTTTCCCAGTGACTCATTTTGACTGGGAGGAGAAGGAAGGGATGGGCAGTGAAGGGGAGATGGGGAGATTTGATAGATTTGTCAGCTTCTCAGAGCAAGGGAAGGGAAATGACACTGAGTGTTTCAGAAGTGATCAGTGAGCATGGATAGACAGGGAGACAGAAGATGGGACAGAAGGAAGGAAAGATACAAGAGCATAGTAATAAATAAATGCAACCCGGACACCTTGACCCTCCTCCCACCAGCTCTTTGGTTTCCACATTATTGACATCCTCTAATGATTGATCTTGGTCTCAGAGAGAAGCATGATTTCCTACAGAAATGACATGCCTGCACTGTTGCTGCTCATCCTAATCAAAAGTAATTGGGTCCAACAGCTGAACATGTCACCTTGATGGCTCGCCCCACGACTCCTCCAACAAAGATTTCGTCCAAGCCCATACCAGAGTCTCTGTTGCAGCAGGAAGGATGTCTTCCTTTCAGAAATGGTGTGACAGAGAAGCAGGCCAAGCCCCATTTAGCACAGAGCATTGCTTATATTTGACTTGAACAATTACTTCAAGTATAGGTGAAAATCAGGTGTGATTCTGAAGGAAGAAGGGAGATGACAGGTTTCTTGTGCACAAAGCCATATTTATGCACCTGAATGGTGCATAAAGTTCACAGCATGGTGCATTTATGGGGCCATGTAATAAAGGCAGTAGGGAACTAATCAGATCTCAGCAACTTGCTTCCCACAGCAGATCAGAGGAGAGGAGTAATGCTGGGATCAACAGAAGACATAGATATGGTTTACATGCAAACTGTATATAGGAATGGCAAACCGTGGAATTACCCAAGCCCTTGGAGAAGACTAGCAGTAGAGCTAGAGAAATAATGGTCTTGAGGCAAACAAGAAAAACTGTAATTGCAAACACTTGCAAGTACTTGAGATTTTGGAAGAACATGGATAAAATGTGGACAGAGAGGATGATCCTGAAGTGCTAGTAGCAGTGGGAAGAAGGGGCTGGTAATTAACATTGCTGATGAGAACTTGTAATGTGTAACCTTGAAATACAGCTGAGGGGAAAAAATGGGATGCAGAAAACTCATGTCTTTGTGGGCCAAGTCTCAAACTTCCAAGTGCGTCTCACTAGAAATACTCACTCTTCTCTCAATATTCATCCCCCAAATGGGAGAGAGGAAGAAAATAGCAGCATCTTTAAAATTATTCAGACAAGCTGGGATAGTGGGAATGAAAAGACAGATGATAGCAAAAAGTGAAAAAATGATTAAAAAAAAACACATTGAAATGGGCTAAATGTATCTCAGGTACATATAGGACAAGAAGCAGTTCCAGTTTGAAATGAATTCTAGCCTGACGTGGAGAACTGAGATGCTCTCACATGTGGGACATTTCAGCTCTGTGACTGCAGCAATTTTTAATGAAATTCAGGGGGAGAAGAGAATAAGACTGAGACCCAGCCTTGCCACTGTCATGTGGAACATACTGTTCTTCACATTCCTATTAGTTAAGCAGCTGAGGGACCAGATCCTGATCTCATTTCTTGCTGGAAACCAATACAGGTCAATGGGTTTGCACTTACATCATGCTGCACCTTAAGGCAGGATGCAACAGTTCCCCTCCTAGGTAAGGAGAGACATAACTGTCCAGTCTGCATATTCATAAATGTCAGATGGTTTTGTGTTACTTCTGCCAGATAGGATGGCAGGATTTCAGCTGGCTCCTTGTGTGGTTTTCATTCCCCAGGAATCAGCACAAGCCAACATTAGCTCTGATTGCTCTTGCATTTCTTCAGAGCTGCTGAATTTGAGCACCAGGGATAGGCCCATAGCATCCCTCCTCTGGTTTGAACATTGTCCTGTCTTGTTGTCCAGACTCTTCCCCTCCAGGACCTTTGTGTTCAAGGTCATCAGCAATCACAGATTTTGGCACTGAGCATAGTGTGCTGCCTCTTCCATCCAAGTGGTGGACCCAGAAGTTCCTTTACAAGCATTTGCTATCATGCTTCAGTAGGCTTTTTCCCTCTATAAAGCAGCAGCTCCTAGTCAAATCCAAAAGATTGAGGACATTTTATCATTTTATATTTTATTTATATTCTCAACCAAAGAGAAGGGTTCTCATCAGGTTCTCTGCTTCTAGCATGGAAAAATCAGAGTTACAAAGGACAGTGACTTTTGTGCTTCAGATTACATTTCTGGAGCTGAGCAGCTGCCACAGAAAATGGCTCTGCCCAAGACAGGATGCTATTAATAACATTTCCTTTCCAATGTGGGATAAGCCCTCATAACAAATTTTCTTTAGTGCTTTACAGCTTTGAAGTTTGCCCATGGAGAAAATTTACCTAGCTCATATGCCTTTGCACTTGAGTTTTATCCCTGGGGAAATCTAGCCAGATGATGTTCATCAAGCAAGAGACTCCTTTACACAAAACAGCTGAGACTGTGGCCCAGACAAGTGGGAAAATATTAAGCCCACACAGAAGGGTGGAGACATTCAGCTCTGCCTGTGCAGAGATTTCAAAAGACACTAGCATCTGCAGCCAGTGCATTCAGACTTCATCCTGGGAGCCATATAGACACACCTAAATTTGACAACCACATTCAGTCACACCTCATGGAAAGGACCAAAGCTACCATTCCCATCACTGAATGACCTGCTTGAAGATCCACCTGGGGCAGCTCATGAAGACAGAGGTTGCAGTAGGGTGATAAAAAGGGTTTGATCCTTCTAGCACATTTGCTATGGCCACAGAAAAGAAAATAACTAATGAAATCCTCATAGATCATCTGAAAGCATTCATCTCAGCTGCTCCAGAGAGTTGAGTGAGAGCACTTGCTCCAGATGCCATTTCAGACTGAAGTCTCCTCTGGCTACTAGTGTTGAAATACACTCACTAATCAGCCACTAGCTTATGAGCCACTTTGAAAGAAACAAGGAAAGAGAAGCTAAAAAGAGACAGCCTTGCCCTCATTTTGAAGGTGGTGGTAATTTCTGTCTTATTCTGACATAACTTGCTTGGTCAGCAACTGACTTCACTTTTTAGTTGGTGGTATTACATTCCTTCAGCAATTTTCAATGACCCACACAGCTATGAAAAAAATATTAAAGCACTTATCCCTGTTTTGCTTTGCTGCTTTATTGGGATTACAGATAGATCTCTGGTCAAGGAAAAGGGCATTTTTTGTTTGTTTATTTTCTACTAGAGAAGTCAGGTGTCAGCCACTCTGCTATATCTAAAGAGCTAGTCAGGTGTTATTACAAGGTATTAAAATGCTGCAGAATTTAAAATGAGGAAGTACTTCTGTCCAGTTCTTTAAAAAAAAAAAATATATATATATATATACACACTTTTTATTTTAAGGAATTAGAATACAGTTAACTGCAATATGAAATGAACATTTAGGAAGACAACAATTCAAGCGGAAGAATGAACACCCTACTCATCTCTAGGAAACATATGAGCAGAAGTCAGTATGACAGCAATGGAACATTTAAAATAGATGGATTTATAATCTACCTCTAAGTCCTTCCAGAAGAGAAGGGGAAAAGTGCAAATATTTTATATTTTCATGGGCCACTTTTTATTTTTGGATTTCAAGGAATAAAAAGTGCATCTGTCTTGGGCATGGCTCTGAAGGCAACAAGGGATAGATGCATGGAACTAAGCGCATAGCTAGCACAGACATGGAGAGACGCAGGTTTATCTTCAGGTAGGACAAGATGTACATAGGGAAGTGTTCCTGAAAGAATAATTGTTCACATCTTCCTTCAAATGCTTTCCAGTTTATTAGCATGAAAGCATCACAACGGGTCTCAGCAGTTTGCCTGCAAAGAGGCACTTGGGAAAATTAATCAGAATTAATTCATTTTATTTGATTTCAAAGGGGTAAATCAATTTGTGCTGCCTCATGCTGTGGATGCACACTTCTTCTAAACTAGGGCTTTCAACATAGTTTGAGATCCTTTATTCCAAAATAAGCTAAGCTGAACTAACTGCGCTTTAATTGGAGCAGGAGTTGACTGGGTGCGTAATGGGAAGGGGACAGGAAGAAAAGTAAAATAATGTATTGAATGATAGCCCCCTGGGTACAATCAGCCTTTTCTGCTCTTAGGATCAGCTTTACTGAGTGCTGCGCTTTAGAAAAGTGTAAGTAAATAAATAGTGAGTAAATAGTGATTAATCTTTCAGTGCCCTGCTCTACAGATTGAGTGGATGTGGAAGCTGCCTTCACCCCTTCCTTGCCACAGGAACCACAGGAGATCCAGCATGAAGAAGATCAAAGGTTGGGGCAGATGAAAGGAAGGCATATGCCCCCTGCTTAGTACTAGTAAGAATGGACCTGAAAATTCTGTCCAGCCTGGTTGTCTCAGTTCAAGAGAGATGTGAAGGAATAAAAGGAGTTCTGAGGAGACATGTGAAAGTGATCAGGGTTGGGAATGGATGTGCTGCAAAGAGTCTGCTGGATCTGGGTCCCTCCCTCATTTATCCAGCATAGGAATGGAATTTTGAAAAGTTTTTCTACCTGTTATTCTGTGTGCTCTCATGTCTCAATAATGGCCACAGCCACACAGCCTTCTCCACCCACCCACAATGCTATTTCCACCTTCACTCCAAGCTGAAGTTCAGGATGTGTTTGGACAACGCTCTCAGAAATATGGTTTGATTTTTGGGTAGTCCTGTGTGGAGCCAGCAATTGGACTCAGTGATCTCTGTGGATCCATTCCATTTCAGGATATTCTATGATTCTTTGTGTCTTCTCATTCAGAGCCATGTCCACCAAGACCGTTTTGGTCCTTCCTCCAGCTCCATTCAGGTGCAACCAGTTCTAGAACTGGACCCTCCATTCAGGTTTAGCTTCCAGGTCTTTGGCCATGGGTGGATGCACTCTCACCTTCACTGCTCCAAGCCACAGCTTCCTTACAACTCCAGAATCACCAGCAAGCACATGGGACATCAGTTAAATTTCCCTAGTGTGGGTGAACCTCAGAGGAAAATTAGGAGCTGTGAGTCAAGGAGATTAAATTCTATATACTAGAAGGTTTCATTTTTAAAAATAAAAATAAAAAATCTAATTGCAACATGATTTAAATTTATGGAAATGTTAAAAAATTCATGAAATCATTTTAGCCCTCATTAGAGGAATATATTTATGTCCCTCTATTTGAACTTTCTCTTTATCAGGAGACATTTCCTTGCCTTTGAAGGAAACTGAACTTTCCCCAGTTATTTGCCTAGTTGGAGGAGTTATTCAAACATTCTCTACTACAAAATTGAAACAAAAAGCAGTGAATATTTATAAGCAGCCATTGGCTAGAATTTTCTGGGCTGAGACACTTCTGATGTTGTTTTTCTTCGCCACGTTCCTCTCTACTCAGCTAATGCAAAAGAAGCATTGGGAATGAAAGTGCCACAGGTTACCAGCTCAGCTCATCAATATCAGTGCTGGCAATCTGTCCCTTGCCCTCTGGAGAAGAGGACCTGGAAAGAGATTGTGTGATAAGAGTGCAAGGCCTATGTCACAGATTTGCCTTGGTCAGGCTGTGTGTTTTGCCCAAGTCCATCTAATCACCTTGTCTTAGTGCTATAGACTTTCATTTTGTAACAGAAACAGATAGCAGCAATACACCTGGCTGGGAAAGTGAACTAAACCAAAGGGAGATGGAAGAAGCAATATCAGCACCTCTCTTAGCTCTATGCTTTATTGTCTTAAGAGGTCAACTATCAAAGAGATGTCCTTAGGGCACATGTTTTGCCATCCATGGCAGGCTTTGCAGCAGCCCGTAAATACCTGTTGTAAGTCTGAATACCTGTAGATTAACCTCTACTCTGTGGGATCTGCAGACGTGTGTGTATGGTAAGACATGTCAACATGTGTGCATGTGCACGTGTGACTGCTAGACAAGCAGGGAAGGCCAGGATCGTGCATATCTGGAGTTGCATGCTCCCCTTGAGCCATTCACAAGTTTTACCATGCCTATAGACTACCTTTCGTTAATTATGGCTACGGAATTGAGACCTTTTTGAGAAGAGTGACCCGCTCGCACACGTGCAGGGGAACATGCCTCCACTTACTATTGCACGCCTTCCTATTGCACAGACGTCCTTCCTCCAGGACTCCCTCGCAGGCCAGGCCTTCATTGGGAAGGGGCTTACAGGTACGCATGCGGGTCTGCAGGCCTCCCCCGCAGTCCTTGGTGCAGTCGCCCCAAGCCGACCACGTGTTCCAACCACCTGGGCAAAATCCAGAAAATCCCTGTCAGCTTCAGTGTCGTCTTAGACAAAGCCAGACCTACACACCCTATGATGCACCTACTTCCAAGGCCTCAAAGCAAGATGTCTTAGGATATGATAGGCAGACCACACAGAGAGACAAAATATGGGAGAGGAAGGAAGAGGGATTTACTTGTCAGTGACTTCTCTTCAACTATCCTCTACCTTTAAACAGGGACTTTGGTCTTTGCCCTCCTGGATATTCTGCCTCTTTTCTAACTAGTCCAGCTCTTTCTCTTAGCTCTCCATTTTGCTGCCTTTAGGACCCTATACTCAGAAGACAGTTGAGAAAACCATTCATCCATCACATACATCATTAGTGAGGCTTCTTCAGTCTTTGTGAATTCTCCTACATTGTGCTCATTGTACAGAATAGGGTCTCATCAGACCCTTACACTTCAATTTTTTAATGAAAATTAGTTTAATTTCATCATCTAATCCAGCTTTACATAGTGCCTGGGAACATCTTTCCATTTGCTTGGGTGGACTTTGAAAAATTTCCTCCTTCCTCTTGCAGTTTTATTCCTCCTCCCAAAACAGCCACGCTCAAATTTTTGCTCTGAAGACAAAGTGAGAATAAACATATGCATCCTTCACAGTGTTAAGTGAAGTGGTATAAATATTCAGTAATGAGAATAACATGGGAAAATAGATCAGGATGGAAACACAGGTTGTAAACCTTCTGACAAGTGGCTCAGACATCCTGGAAGCAGTGGGAAGTATAGGTTGTTATTAGCACACAATAAATATTTGTTCTTCAAGGAGATGGTCTTTGCCTTGAAAGTCACTTTCTCTCTGCTGGTTCCTTTTCTAAACAGTGTGGGGAATAGGCTTGTCTCTCCGGTTCCCTAACAGGAGATAGATTGTGTTTCAGCTGTAAGAGAGGCCAATGGCATAATGGCAGGCATCCTGATGCCTTAGTTGAGCTAATCAATAGGACATCTGTAACCAGACACATTTAAAAGCTAATAAGCTCTTTGCTTGCCCTTTTAAGATATCTTTCTTTCCTTTCCCTTAAAGATTAGGAGTGGGGCTGGAGAATGGAGAGTGCAGCTGCACATAATCTTCAGCTAGTTTTTATCTTCTTGGGGTGCTTTTTGCAACAAAATGTAAGTGCTCCAGTGTGTTATTTTATTCAGTATTTGTACGCAAAACAAAAACTAGTTATCCAAACTTCTTGCTTGTCATGAAGGAATATTCAAACAAGCATGCATTTCAGGATGTAATCTGTTATGAAGGCATTTAATCCCTAAAAATATACAGAAAAACATACTGCCTAGTCTCAGTAAAGGAATGAGGAGTATAGTGCAGACACCTGTCTTTGGCTTGTTCATAGTTTGCTTATCAGCAGTAAGGGTCGGTATAAGACAAAAAACACCATGATTTCAAAGCTTTAACCAGAATGAGATCTCTTTATGAGGCTAGGTAACTTCCTCTCCTCATTCCTCAGTTTTCATCCCATTTGTGAGTACTAAAGAGAAGCTGGAGTAGAAGTACCAGTGCACTTACTAAATCAGCAAAGGCATTTACAACCAAGACTAAGGTATTCCCCACTTTATGGTGTAGTCCTCTTTTATCAGCAGGTTGTCCCATGGTCCTGACAAATGAAATACTGCATGTTATTTATCCTGTTTATTGGCTGTCAGATAAACTTTTTGAAACCTTCCTTTTTTTCCTGGGTCTAGTCATTTGTTGTTTCAAGTGATTTGTCTTTTTTAGTGGTGCTGTAAAGAAGCAGTTAAGGGCCTATTACATGAAGTTATACCCATCCCATTTCGAGGAAGAAAAAGAAGTGCTGTGTCATGAGTAAAACATTCAGTTCTTCTGTTCGCTATGTGAAAGCATCTGGAATGGAAATGGAATGGTGTGGCTGGATAATGGCAAGTGAATGAGCAACCATAGCTGTGGAATGGCTGAACTGCAGCAACAAAGAAATGAATCACTGAATCATTTAGGCTGCAAAAGGCCACTAAGATCATCCAGTAAGTCATCAAACCATTCCCACCATGCCCACTAAACCAAGTCCCTCAGCGCTTCATCTACACATTTCTTGAAAACCTCCAGGGACGATGACTCCACCCCCTCTCTGGGCAGCCTGTTCCAGTTCATTACCACTCTTCAACCTTACATTTTTCTATAAAAGAACCTTGAGATTGTTTGGAGATTCAAGCGGTGGAGCACAACTGCCTTACACCCTTGACCTTATGCTCTTGACGTCTCTATTAAGGAAGTTCATCCTCTTCAATTAGCACAATTTTCAGGAGGGACACACACTGAGAAGTTGAGGGAGGAAGGAGACAAATGCTCTGGGTCCTCTGCAGATGTCACAGAGGAGAAGTATGCACAGTTTTGTCCCTGCAGTAGTTGCCTACATGTTCAGTTGCTAAGTTCAAGAATGACTCACTAAGCTGCAACCAAAGGAATGTCCCTTCATGGACTTTCCTTCTCCTAAGACATATAACCTGGTTTTCACAAAACTTCCTTGTTCTAGTGCTTTTTATATATCAAGCATGAGTTTGGAGGAGACCTCACTGATGCCAAAAAGCAAGTAAGAGGTGAAACACAATACAGAATCCCAGTGAAGCTAATGGGACATTTTGCAGATAGTCCCCTTTGCCTCTGGAGTCCTGTTTCATCAGCTTTCAATGAACTGCTGCACCCTACTGATCGATGTGGCTTGAATTGCCATCTGTCCTTAATCCAAAAATAATGAGTCTGCTGCAACTGCTTTATGAAGGATTTTGCTTTTCAAAGGCATTGACTCCTGTGAAGGTCATATACCCAACCAGTTTCTACTTAGCAAAGTTTTGCTCAGCTGCAGTCTTGCAGGCCTGTAGACCTTTCTCATTCTGCACTTCCGCTCTTTTTAGCTGGAGTAAGCTGTGGCTTGCATTTCTAGTTCCAGAGTTTCCTATCACAATCAGAAGCCATAACTTCAATCCTATAGCAAGGTCTGGCTTTTATTTTTCATTTATGAGAGCAGAGCCAGCCCCTCATACGAGTTTCATGAAGCCAGCTGTTGCATATGAAGTTGAAGCTCATGAGACTGTTTCGAGTGCTCTGGAGACTGCCATTCAGGGAGGCCTTTAATCCAATTTCTAAAGAGCTTTTTGATCCTTCTCAGTCAGTTCTTATCATGATCACGTACTAAAACAAATTACTTTTCACGCTAGGCTGACCCAATGCATTCTAATTCTCCACAGTTAAATAGAGAAACTTTCAAGATGGTCAGACTCAACTTTTAAGCTCATATTTTATATTTCTTGCTCTGAATTTTAAGTGGAGATGCCAAAATAATAGGTCTTTCCTACTGCAAAATAACAGACTGCTTCACTTAGAAGCCTCATCCAAACACCCTTGATCTTTGAGAAGATTTGCATCCCAATCTAGAGTTTATCTTTGCAGCTGACAGCTGTGATGTGTCTCAGACACCAGTCAGTCAATCATGCCTTTTAATTTAACAGCAATGCCTTAAATTAGATGCCAGGGACAACGGAAAAAAAAAAAAAAACCACAACAAACAAACAAACAAAAAAAACAACTAAGGAATCAACACGAGCCAATTAATAGAGCACAGGAAAAAGGTCTTTGCTGACTCACTACATCTACCTCTGAATTTTTTTTTTCTTCTTTAATTTAACCTCCAACATGACTCCAGCTGCAGATACTTTTGATTGGCAGCTCTCTCTTGTACTCCACAGTCCAGGACTGTGATATCTGAAAAAACATTCTGAGATTACATAAAACCATCACAGTTCTGCATGCAACATCTGGAAATACTTTTAGTGGACTTCTCATCACAGTATCCAAAGGCTTGGGAATCATCACCAGTTTGTGGCTGAGTGAAAAAAAAATACTATTTCTTATGAAAATGAAGAGGAAAAGATGTTAAAAGAAGATTAAGAGTGAGATTGTTTTATATGTGAAAGTTAGGTATCTTATCTAAACTTCTTATACAATGGGGAAAGTCTATAGGGGTTTATAGCTACCTTCTCTTTTATGTCAGGAAGAAAACAAGTCCAGAAGGGACTATTCTGAAGACAGTTTTCTATTATACAAAGCAGAAATCTTTCTCTAGAGAGCCATGCTTTCAATTTGATACTTCTGTGCAAGCCAGGAAATAACACTTTCAGGAAGATGCCCCTTCTGATGCCCCACGTGATGAGGCCACATAGCAGCGCAAGTGAGTTGCTCAAGTGGTTCATTCTCTTCCCTTTCAACAATAAACCCAATATAATATGTTACACTTTCACAGACTGTGAGCACTGATATCATAATTAACCACCCAAAGTCCCAAAAAAGCAAAATCATTCATTCTAGCACTTCTCTACAACCTTCCTCTTTCAAATCCTAAAGCTTTGGGAACAATGTAAAAGCACAAACTCCCTTCCATTTAATGATCTAGTGAGGAAAGAAAAAGAACAGCAATGAGGGTGAAGGCAGGTGCCCCCGTCAACAGTCTGCACTGTGTGTCATGAGGTGTAGTCTAAGGTAGTCTAAGTGTCAATTCAACAAACATAAAGAATTACAGAATAGAGTCAGAATTACTAAGGTTGGAAAAGACCACTGGATTATCTAATCAAAGCACTGACCCATCACCACCATGCCTTCTAAACCATGTCCCTCAGTGTCAGATCCCCACGTTTCTCAAACACACTGGGACAGTGACTCCACTATTTCCATGGGCAGCCTATGCCTATGCCTTGCCACTCATTGTGAGAATAGTTTTTTCCTAATATTATTACCTAATTTCTTATTACGCTATTCCTAATATCATATCACATCACCCAGTACAGTGAAGCACGACAGGCAGAGGCACCCTGGTAATCTACTGGTTGAAATCAGACCACAAGGAATGGGAATTGCACGGAGTGTAGGCCCCAAGGGGAAGAATTCATTTCTGGTGTGAAACCAAACGAAGTGAATCATCACTCACTAAGACACTCATAGGAATGCCATGCAAACCAGTTGAGTTCATTGCCTAAAGGACTATAGGATTTGCCCAGAAAGTTGTTGGATGCCCTGTCCTTGGAGTGCTCGGAATCATTCAAGGTCAGTCTGGATGGGGCTCCGTGCAATCTGATCTAGCTGTAGATGTCTCTGTTCATTGCAGGGGAGTTGGACTAAGATGGCCTTGAAGGTCCCTTCCAAGTCAAACAATTCTATGATTCTATGATTCTATGACTTATTCTCACATAGAGAAAAAGGAATGTGGGGACGAGAGTTTAGTAATTAAACAAAATTTTCAGGGTGATAATTAATGAGGAGAGATCAAGGCAGATCATGTGGGAAGCACTGCAGATTTCAAGATAGACCCATCAGTGAGATGAATAAGGGAGATTTGAGACAGAAGCATTGATCTGCACAGCCAAGATTATCTTTTCCATCCTGAATGTGTTTCCTTCTAACCAACTCTATATTTGTCATTGCTTTTTCTTGCACCCTGAGGAGGAAAGTCCAACTTATCCAGAGCATGTGATCATGTTGCTTTTGCTAAGTAGGTTCAACTGGTGGAACATGACAAACTCTTAACTGTGAACATCAAAAATGTCAAGGGAAGTAACCTGAAGCATCTGGACAACAAGATGGTTTCCAATATTTTCCCAGCCTCTTATCTTCTCCCTATCTTCAATTTTAAATCTATAAATCTCTTTCACGAAGGTCTGCTGAAAGCAGGTCACTGTGTACCATCACTGTCCAAAAAATTGCTCGTATCACTCACTTTTAAATGCTCAAAAAAAAAGTGGTGTGATTTTCAAAATGGCTAAAGCTGAAATTGATCTCTGTAATGTTCACAAGTGATTTCTGTCCTTCCAAATGAAGGCATCAGGTCCCTGTTCAGAAAAATATTTTAGGACCAGGTCAAGTCTCCCTCTGTCTGCAAATCATTTAAGGACGGAAATGAGGCCACAGTGCTCAGCTTTCAAGGAAACCTAGCACAGAGCTGTGCTTATTGCATGAATCCCTGCAAATGAAACACTAGGGATAAAGAAGGATTATTTATGTGGAAATTATGGGATGGGGGGGGGTAGGGTGGACAGGGAAATGAGAAAGGGAATGTTTAGTTTGGAGCAAGAAATCAAATAAGTCTGTGGAATAGTCCTCCTCTAAGGAAGCTGTAGGGGCTTCATCACTTCACTTATTTCAAAGCAGAACAGGGAAAATATCAGAGAACAGACTTGTAAGGAAAAAATCCAGCATGCACCACTGGGGAGGAATGAAATGCTTCCCCGCCTTGAACCTCTCTGATTCTGCATAAATCACATCAGAGTTGAGTTCACACACTGTTTCTTCTTCACGTTGTTGCAGACCTTGGTGCAAAGCACAGAGAGAACATATTAGCACAGACACACGCATGCCTCTGTACAGAGATAAATATACGAACACATTAAAATATAACCGTGTAGCCCAAGTTGACTGAAACCTTTTCTGATATGCATGTCACTGCCTGTTTGCATTAAAGTTTATTAAAATGGAAATCAAAGAAGCACTCATGAAATTTTACGCCATGTGCTGTCTAGCCTGGTCTGAAGTGCCTCAGTTTCCCCAGAGTTGTTTTCACCCTTTTGTATAAAATCCTCTCAGAACTCCAAATAAACCCATAAACACAATGACATGTTCTAACACCCAGAGCTTTGCAAGCCCAATGTAATTTTAGTTTGTTTCCTGAGCAGTATTTCCAGCTGAAAGACTTCTATGGTCCCCAGGAACACAGTATCTCAATTCTGCATGAGCTCCAATGTATTTCTCTTTACAAGAGCCCCTGCAGGACAGGGCTATACTATTATTGCCTCTACAAGCATGAACCCAGGGGAGCTGAAAAACTAAAGGACTTGCCTGTAGAATCACAGAGAACCTGTTGTACAACACAGACAGACATTAAATTTTCTTTATGTTATGTATCTTAAGGGAGAACAGAAAGTAAATCCACCAGAAAACCCATGCATCAAAGAATCACAACATCATGGAATAGTTAAGAATGGAAGGGATTTCCAGAGGTCATCTGATCCAACCTCCCGCTCTGGCAGGGGCAGCTAGAGTAGGACAATACTGAAATGGCTTTGGAATATCAAAACTGAGTTGGGCATGTCATGGCCAGAGTGGTTTTGCCAACGAGACACCATTCTGCAGACACAACGCAAACTCCAGTGCAGCTGCCTTGGCAGTTATTCAACCAAATATTTAATGACGTTTTGATATGAACAGCCAAACCTTCTTTATACAGAGATGTCAGTAATAAGGATTTTGCCTGGAAGGGGAATAGAGGCAGCTAAAAACCACATGAAAGCAATCAATGAGTGTGAACCTCTGAAGAAAGATGGTGAACAAGAAAGCTGTCAGCAGGTATTCCTCTATTTGGTGTCCTCTCTTTTGTGGAGATGTCAGCTATACTCATCCTGCAGTTAAAAAATGCTAATCCTCCCTTCCTTGCTGAGCAAAGGCTTTACCAGCTCATCCCTTGACACATTTTTAGTGTTTTTAATTGTAGGACGGAGTAGATTTTGGGCCTGTTTTTGTGTGTAGTTTCTTTCTTATTAAGATTTCTTTTCAAGGGATGAAATAGGCAGAATAGATCGGACATGTATTGCTTGGACTAGGTTAGTGCAAAACTCTAAGGGAGACAATTGTACAGTTCTATGCTGTTGTATATCTAAAGGGTAGGATGCAGAGTGGAGAAGAGCCTGTCTGAAGAACCTGAAGTTGGGAGTCAATAAAAACTACATAGCTAAGTGGCTTATAAGATCACTTTGCTGCAAAGAGATACCCATATACAAAACAACTCTGGAGAGAGTCACTGTCTCAACTAGATTGGTTGGGATGAGAAACTACACTGCATTGGCGAGCGTACAAGTTCACTTTCTTGGGTTGACTACACTTACTGGTGTAAGAAGTGGCATTGTAGATTAATGCTTGGGAACAGGCTGATTGGTAGGACCACTGGATAAAATGGCAGGAGAAAATAATACTGAGCACATTTGTACTAGAGATGTTCAAGATAAGTATTATGGTATTACTGCAGCAAGAAAGATTATGAAGATGAGGGATGAGTCTTTGACTTTCTACCTTCTCAGTCAGAACCCATATACCAAATGGAGTAAAACAGAACAAGAGAACAAGCAGTGAGATGCGCAGCATCACCCTTTTCATTCCTTCCCTTCATACAGGTTCTAGGCGCCTGGCTGAACTATGGTGTGAGGTGGCAGAAGATTTCCACTCCTAATACTGACACAGATGGAACTATGTTGGTAAGGCATTTTCCTTCTAGACGTAAAATTCTCCAAGGCATTAAGAAAAAAATGTTCAGACACTGCATGACAGAAAAGATCAGATTTAACTGAAGCTCCGAAGTTTCTATTGGGATGCATCTTTGGTCCGGGAAGACATTGCACGGAGCTCACACTTGATTAATAAATATTGGAATTGCTAAAGAAAGTATTAAAAATTAGTGCTACTGCATAACATATATTGACCAATCTATCCCGATGTGCAAACACAGACTGCAGAGAAATAGAAGCTTTCACCTTCCCACAAATATCTGAGCTCCATGCCGGTCTACCAAGCTACTTCCAGAGCACTTCAAATCCTGCTGCATGCTATTTTCCTAAACAAGTCTTTCCCTCATCTCTGGGATGCGTATTACAACAGGCTATTTGGTAGGTGGTCAGGTTTTTGGAATCACAAACCTTGAAATTACCCAATAATTCTGTCACTCTCTGGTCTTTGCAAAGCCTCACTGCTTCATCTGATACTGAATAGTCAGTGTTTGCATTCTGCTTGCTATTAGCCTGTGTTCTTCTGATGACTATTTGAGAACTATAAATTAATAAGAATATTTTGGAAATGGTGAAACATAGTTTTATGAATCTACCACTGTCAAAAGTAGGAAATAAGAAAGGGAGGTACAAGCAGATCAATCTGACTGCAGATGAATCTATGGACAACTAGGACCTCAGTGTACAATCCAACAGGAAGGCAAAGGTATGTCTAAGAAGTACATCAGAAATACCCAAATCACATGCTGCCACTACACTGCTTCATTATAGTTTAAGTAGCCAGTGGCAGCAGTTCTATATCAGGGTGCTGTAGGTGTCCCTGTTCATTGCAGGAGAGTTGGACTAGATGATCTTTGAAAGTCCCTTTCAACTCAAACAATTCTATGATTCTGTGATTCCATGATTCTAATCTACGGTATGCTAAACCTAGCCATACCAACAAGCTTTAACCAACAGAAGTCAAGGAGAATCCTATCAAAAATGGTTCTTATAAAATTACTTGTTCTGGGAGAGGATCTGCTCAAGGAAAGAAAGGCACAATAGTAAGCAAGTGTAGCAGTATCACTGTCAGGGTATTAATTATGTCAACACAGACGCTGAGAAGATGCCAGGAGGTCTCAGCCTTTACCTAAGCATTAGTAAATGATATATATTTTTTTCTTCTTAATTGCCATTTATATTCCAGCAGTGTTAAAGGGCCTTGAATACAGTGAAAGCTGTCCTGGGATTGGCTCACTGTGAACAAAACTTGATCCTAATATCTTGCATTGGGTAGCACCTAATGCTGCCATGATTGGTACTACAGAGTGAGTTATATGGGTCTGCATAGGGAGAGAAGAGTGGGTATAATAACAGACACAGACTGCAGCAAGAAAGATTATGAAGATGAGGGATGAGTCTTTGACTTTCTACCTTCTCAGTCAGAACCCATATACCAAATGGAGTAAAACAGAACAAGAGAACAAGCAGTGAGATGCACAGCATCACCCTTTTCATTCCTTCCCTTCATACAGGTTCTAGGCGCCTGGCTGAACTATGGTGTGAGGTGGCAGATTTCCACTCCTAATACTGACACAGATGGAACTATGTTGGTAAGGCATTTTCCTTCTAGACGTAAAATTCTCCAAGGTATTAAGAAAAAACTGTTCAGATTCAGACTACTTTACAAATTATTGACCAAATGTAAACGTGACCTGGAGCATCTTCTATATGAGGAAAGGCTGTGTAACATGGGACTGTTCAGCCAGGGGAAAAGAAGACTGAGGGGAGATCTTTTAAATGTTTATAAATATCTAAAAAGAGGTGAGAGGCAAATGGATGAAGCCAGGCTCTTCTTGGTGGTGGGTAGTGACAGGACAAGGAGTAATGGCCTAAAACTTGAAAATAGAAAGTTCTGTACTAACACATGGAAGAATTTCTTTACAGTAAGGATGACAGAGAACTGGAACAGATTGCCCAGAGAGGTAATGGAGTCTCCATTTACGGAGATATTCAAGACCTGGCTGGATGCCTACCTGTGCCACCTCTTGTATGGTACTTGCTTTAGCAAGGGGGTTGGACTCGATTGTCTCTTGAGGTCCTTTCCAGCTCCTGCAATTCTGTGATTCTGAGATTAAGCATCACATGCATTAACTTTTCTGTGAGAAAATGCAGACAAACATCTATGATCTATAAAATTGTTTGCACAAATGGTTGGACCCTGATCAGACCATGGATATTATTTTTCTTCCTTCCAAAACATGACCCAACATTGAGTGGAAATGAATCCACTTAAGAATATGGAGACTAGCAGAAGAAAATTTCTCTCTTTTTTTCCATTCTCACCACTGGTGCACAGAGCAGTCAAGAGTGGTTAGATTATTATTAACTGATAGTGATGGACTGTTTAAGATAGAGAGCCAGCAAATGAGGCTTTTTTTTTTCTTTTCTCTAAGAATTCATGAACCTAGAAATATGTCTAAACTCAGACAGCTAGCCACATGAATACAACCTCAGGAATGATGTTCAGTCCACATATCCACTCCTCTTTTCTGAACACATTTCTGAAGCTTTCATAAATGTGTTCCCCATGGCACAAAACGAGAATGGTGGGCAACTTGAGAGCGCAGTTTCCTGCACTTCCCAGACCAGTACCTGCTAGAGTCCAATCTCTCAGAATGGTATTATCTCATAATTTCTCTCTTCCTTCTGGTAAACACAATCCAAAAAAACTCCCCTGGAAATACTGAGTTCTTGTCCAGCAATTTTCAAGTAGCACAAGGTAAACAACAGCCAATAATTATACTTACTGATTACAAGTGACTGCTGTCTGAAGAGTTGTGTTCTATTCTATTTTCCTTTGTGGCCATGCAAGATGGTCTGTGATGGCCAAAAATAAAAATTCCAGATGAGAGACAGATCAGTATTGTGTGGTTTCAGGTGATCCCCAAATGTCTCAGGTTGGATATGTCTTTTCTGAGCACATTAGTATAAGCCAAGAGCAACATCTACTGGCCAAGTTGTTTAGTGAGATCAAGTGTAGATCCGGCACAGCCCACACACTTTACAGGCCACAATGCACCTGTGAGACATTTTCAGCTAGCATCTAAACACAGCTAGTTAGCACCAGCACTTACTAGCGGTGTAAATTGTCTCCAATGCAAATAGCTCAGCTCTTCACACCCAGGCTTAGCTCAGATGAGTAATTTAGAATGCAGTTCAAGCTCACTGTGTCCCAGGTATCCTGGTAGTAAGCAAATATCAGTGTATCTCCACTCAGAATCATAGAATCATAGAATGGCTTGGATTGGAAGGGACCTCAAGGATCATCAAGTTCCAGATGCTCTGCTGCAGTAAGGGTTGCCAGTCGTTAGATTAAGCACTGGATCAAGCTGCCCAAGGCCCCATCCAACCTGGTCTTGAGTGTCTCCACAGACAGGGCACCCACAACCTCCCTGGGCAGCCTTTTCCAGCACCTCACCATTCTCTCAGTGAAAAACTTTCCCCTGATGTCTAATCTAAATCTTCCTTCCTTTAGTTCAAAATCATTCCCCCTACTTCTATCATTATCTACTTATGCAAAAAGTTGATTTTCCTCCTGTTTATAATCTCCTTTTAAATACTGGAAGGCTGTGACATATCCTTGCTTCCATTGCCTGTACTTGCCCTACTCTTCCCTCAGTTTAACCAGCAGGTCCTTGCCAAGCCATGACGGTTTCCAGCCTCCCCTGCCTGCTATCTTATTCTGAGGGATTAGAGAGCTCTTGTGCTCTCAGAATGGCATCCTTAAAGAGTAGCCAGCTTTGTTCCACTCCTTTGTCTCTAAGGACAGCTTCCTAAGAGATCTCATCCAAAAATTCCTTAAACAGCTGAAGATTAGTCTCTTGAATTTCAGGGTCCAGACTTCACTCTGCCAGGCCCACATTCTGCAAGGTCATGTACTCAACCAGGGCATGGCCACTGCCTCAGATCTTAATGTCTTTAATGATCTCCTCTGCAACAGTGAGCATCAGGTCCAGCAATGCTTCACCTCTGGCCAGTCTGTTCAATACTTGAACCAGAAAGCTAACATCAAAGGGCTCCAGGATCCCATCCCTAATCTTAACCCACAGGCTCTCATCCTGTTACTGACTGTTTCTCAGAGAGAGCACCTCGCAGTCTATCCACCTTTTAACACAGAGGGCAAGTCCCCCTGTGCCTCCTATTTTGTCTACCCATCTTCGCAGCACAGTGCTTCTTACAGGTTTTGTAAATGATGCCCGGTAGAATCACTAAATGGCTTGACTTGTAAAGGATCTTAAAAAATCATTTAGTTCCAATTCTACTGAAGTTGCAGGAAATTACTGGTGGGGGTATTCATGTAGCCTAACTATAGATACTGAAATTTAAATTTCCAAATCCGAAGACAAATTATTATTTTAAAGGTGGATTGCAGGGAAAGAGGGTAGGAGAGGCCTCACTTTCCAAAAGGATCTGTCTAGATTTTGTTAAATTCAGTTTTATTGGCAGATCTTGTTTCCCCTCACCCTTAGCCTCTCCATTCACAATGCAGAGTGTGGAACGTGTGTCTATCACAGAGAAAAATTGGCATAGCTGCACCCAAAAAATAGAAGCAAAGAAGACTATGAGTTCACCTTATTAGGATGACTGAGTCTGAAACTCATTATTAATGGGCATAACTTATACCTCCATCTCTGCAGCCTACAGGACAAGGCCATTTGGGCATTGATGGGTGAACAGAGCTCTAAGGAACTCCAAATCAATTACATATAAAATACAGTTTCCTATCCTCAGGAGAGCATCTTCTCCCTTCTCAGCAAGATTTAAGTGGAAGAAAGGGTGAAGCAGCTTGATCTATCTCTTCTGAGCTCACTATAAGATCACATATAGTTCCCCAAAGCATTGCTAGAGTGGGCAGCAACTCACTCAATTTTAGAAGTCTATGATACAGATATGTCATTTGAGCCACAAATTCTCCTCATAATGGAGCAAATAAGCACTCTTAGGATGTAGACTATATATTTCACCATCCTGCTTTAGGGTAAAATGATTCTCACCCAAGAATTGTCCATTTTTCTCTATTCGTGGTAGAAGGAGACCCGATGACCATTTCTGATACTGAGGATGTCACTTGGTCAGTGAAATTCTGTTCTCAGAGCACAGAGAAGCAAGAGATGGCAGAGAAGCAGAAATGGTTAAAATGAAGAGGAATCAAGAAACTGAAATGGATTAAAATGAGTGAGGAAGATGCAGGCAGGTGGTGAATTTGCTCTGCATAGGCATTGCCTGCTGACTCATAACCGCATCCAACTGTCCATTTGGCAATGCCTCCTTTCTGGACATGATGTCCAGGTGTTCCCTGCAGACAAGACTAAAGCCACAAGTTCTGAGGTCTGCCATGCCCTTCTGAAAGGTAGGGATCAGCATTATTTAATAATTCAGGTGAGACTTGCTAAAAGTCTGGTGCATGATCTCAGAAGAGTCATCTTCTCTCCACCTCTGTTCCTTATGACAAGGGGAATCTCTGACCATGACAGGGAATATAATGACAATGGTAGCTTTTTTTCTCTTGTTGTCTATGATCTATAGGAACAGATCTCACGTGGAAGCAGTGTTGTGTATGTTTTACTGGGCCTGGTGTAGCCAAACCCATCAGATCCCTCTTTGCCAACTTCAGCCAGAAAGAAGTCATAACAAAGTCTCTTTTGATAGGCACTGCATTTGCAGAAAAGACAGAAAGGGTCCTCTTGTATCTAACAAAAAAACAAACAAACAAACAAAAAAAAAACCACCAAAGACAAACAGAAATAAAAACTGCTTCAGGCTACAGAATCATTTAGATCTGGGTTCAGCTCCACGCTTCCCAGTTGGCTCTTTTTTCCAGATAATAGGTTGAATGAAAAAGCTGCATCTAAGCAGATGGGATGGTAGAGGTTTTCCAATCCCTGGCTGTGCAGGCACATGAGGATACATGAGGGTAATATGTGAGTAGAGGTCAAATAAAGAATTGAACATAAACCCAAGACAGGAGGGGCACTAACCTAAACAGAAAGGTTGAGGTCTTGTGTCTCCTTGAATAATGCAAGGAGCAAAATATCCTGTTACTAGCCTAGGGAGCAGACAATTAAAACACTACTTGAAGCAAATGTCTCCTGACTCTAGCTCAGAATTTCAATTAGTCTGGAAAGTCTTATTGCACTTAAGTGCAGGTTAGTGACATTTCAGAGAGGAGAGATTGATTGGGAGCTGGTTTACAGCTCAGCCAGTGGGGATCATGTCTAAAGGCCTGTCCTTAAAAAACAATGTGTGATCTCTGCATGGCATTTTCCTTGTTTAGCTCTTTCATGTCTCCTATGAGAATGAATAATCCCAGAAGCCAGAGTTATGTCCCTTCCTTTCAAACACTGCCTTATTTTCTTTCTCATTTTCCTCTCATCTCTTCGTTCTGTTGATTTTTTTTTCCATTTTCTTTCAGCATCCTTAGGCATCCAAGCAGTATTTCCTGTGCTTTTTTTCTTCCTCTTCAAGTTTCTAACCTTTTCTTGCCTCAAGAATTCATCTTTTTCATCCAAGAAACTTCTTCTGGCTTTGCAAAACCACATAAATCAGGAAAGCATCTTCCACTTTTTGTCTGTGATGGATAGTGACTTCTGTTTCACTGGATTTGGCAAAGCTCACAAAGAAGATGAGAGTCCTACCATAGCAATATCACAGCAGTATCAGACAAATTACACTGGTAAGTATAATCAGCCTCTTTTCATCTGAGGGAAAATACCCTCAGCCAGTTAAAAAAATGTATGAAATATGGAAGACACCAAGGAAACAACAACTGCTGTGCTCAGGCACAACTGTCCAATAGGACCCTCTGGAGGGCCCTGCTGTGCCTAGATGTACCTAAAATAACTACAATTCTGGGGATACATGCGTAAAATAGGAGGCAAACAGAAAAATGGCTATTAAGAAAGCTTTAGGAAAATTAACTTCCTTACATCAATAGCATGTTGATGGACAAGCCTACTGCACGCTGTACTTAAGAATTATCTTCTGCTCAAAGGTGGTGACTTTAACCATCATCAATGGAATTTTTTGCCTGAAAAAACTGATAAATTAATTTCTGGATCCACAGACACTTTGGTACTGGCAGTGACCTGTCATGAGATGTTCCATAGCTTCTTGATGCACTGTCTTGGCATGCTAGGCTTGCCTACAAATTAAAGAGCCCTGTTGAAAGGCAGTATATATTACCTCAGTTGGTCAGTCAGCTGTCTACAAGAATTCTAGTTGGCCTGGAGACAGACTGCAAAGATAAAGCTTTTACAATGGCTGTTTTAATTGCACCCCTTCCGCAGCCACTATGGAGAGCACAGCAGTATGTGTTGGGTTTGCTGGGGAAGAGAGGCTGCATGTCTCTGGTGGACAGAGAGCCAATGTCTGCGAGAAACTCCTATAACACAGAGACGCTCAGAATCAATATTCACTCTTTCAGTTTTGTCTATGGTCTCCAAAGATGCTTTTGCACATAACATCTGTATGTAAGCATGTGTGTATCAGGAAAATGCGATTAAATATGAATATCCTTTTTTTTAAAAAAAAAAATTTCCTTTCTGTTATGTGACCAAGTGCTCCTGGATAAAACTGCCATCGTTCACCCCCTCACTACAGTCATCTCTCAGGCACAGATTTCCATCAAAAAAGAGGTGACAGAATCATACAATCATTAAGGTTGGAAAAGACCACTGAGATTACCTAGATCAACTGTCAGCCTATCACTACCATGTCCACTAAGCCATGTTCCTCACTGCCACATTTCTTGAACACCTCAAGGGACAGTGACTCCACCACTTTCCTGATTAGTCTGTTCCCATGCATTCCCACTCTTTCTGAAAAGAAGTTTTTCCTAATATGTAGCCTGAACATTCTCAGATGCAATTCAAGGTCACTACCTCTTATCCTAGAACTAGGCAGAAGCTTTCTCCTCCAGAAGCACACTCTGCTTCACAAATTAAATCATGCTTTCTCTGCTATGGTCCCATCCACTGCCCATATTTGTTTTGTAGATCCTTCCCATCTGTTTCTATGGAGGGTAGTGCCACCTAAGTGCCTCTAACCTCAGATATGGCCAGAAGATCTAGCAAAAGCCTTTCCAAAAAAACATTTGGGAATGGACTTGATTGTACTAAAAGGTAAATATCTGCCAAAGATGACCTTGCTATGTCCTTTGGAGATCTGTGCACATAGAGGTTATATTACTCTTGCTCTCTGCTTGGGAGCACAGAAACATAGCGTGATTCTTTTATTTTTTCTTCCTTCGAAACGGTATTCTCTACTCCCCTGATCAGCTTTGAGGAAGGCTTCATTGTCAGAGGAAAGCCCGTGTCGTATCATCGCTCATCTTTTTCCCCAGAGCCACTCATGGGTCACATGAACCAAAATCACTCGGAAACAGCCCTTGACCCTTGAAAGCATCCTGGAGGTCTTCAAACACCCCTTCAACAGATTGCTCCTCTTCACATCAATGGAGTAAGATGAATTGAAGGGGGATCTAGGGGGTTATTTTTTCTGTGAATTATTTAGACTAGCTGGGTAATATTTCATTTTACCCTGGCCTTGTTTTACGCTTGTAATTTTTAATTCTAATAATTCCACCTCTAGCAAGCAGAGACTCCTGAGAGCACTAGATTATGTCTCAGTGGGCACACTCTCGAATGCATAAATAACCTCTCTGCTGACAGCACAAGAGGACAGGCTGGGCTTTCAGTGACGTTTCTTCCCCATCCCCCCCTCCGAAGTTCTCTTAAAGGAATCTTTATCTATGTGCAGCTATTCTGCAGCATGCTTCTGTTTTGTAGCAAAAGCACTATTTAAATGCAAATGTTGACTTTTTGCCAAGAACTGGAGGGAAAATACTCGGTCTAATGATATCCTTCCAAAAGAACAACTGGTGCTGTTTTAAAAGGAACCGCATCAGAAGGAGTCAGGTTTTTGGTTCTTTGCTCTCCTAACCGCTTCTGCCAGTGCCTTCCTCTGCCCTTTGAAGACATGCTTCTATCATACATTTGCAAGGAAAAAAAAAAAAAAAAGGTGCATTTTATAGTACATAGTACATATAGACATATTTAAACACGTTGAACTCAAAGTCTTTTGCTCAGGTTCTTCCTTCCCAGTCTTCCCAAAGAGATCCAGTCACTAGTCACTCACTCCAGTTCAAAATGTTCACTTTCTCCCTCCTCTGTTTCAGGACAGATGTTGCAGGTGTTAAACATCTGGGTGACAGTGACAGTAAGGTAGCTGTTCATACTTGTGTAGGAGGGAAAGTGGAGATTCAGACTCAGGATCTGGTGTGAAGGAAAGGAGAGACAGGGTGAGTGAGAAAGGGAAAAAGTGTCTGGACCAGGATGGCTCGTTTTGTTTACTCTTCTGTACCATTTGTCTCTGTTCCAGTGCTAAATATGATTTAGAACCCAAATTAGGAAATTAATGCAAAGGTAAATAGCTCAATAATGCTGAAAAGTTAACAAAGTGGTGCTAAACAGGGAGAGGGAAACAACACAAATACCCAACAAATACTCCCACAGAAGTGGCTTCATCCACAACCATAAGGCTTGCATCAAACATCCTGAGTTTCAATACATGTCTAATGCTCCCAACAGTAAGGCTTTGTGTAAGAGAAGGAAGAGCTTAATGAAGCCAGGACTTGTCCTCAACCCACACATGCAGGTCACCAGGACCAGATAAGGCAGAGGAATTGTATGGGGATATCACATCTTGCCTTGAATGGAGAGTGTCGGGAAGAGGATGGATGTGATGGATGACTTGTCAACTACGAGAGCTGTATCACAAGCTGGGGACAAAAATCAGGGCAGCACAAGCTGTCTTCAGTCTGTGTGATGCACCTCAGCCATAACAGCTTCCCAAAGCCATCCCCTCTGTGTTGCTCAGGGCTTTGCAGGCTGCTGAGTTTCCGTCTGCTTTTATCTGATGTGGTTCAGTTACCAAGGAGACAACGATCTGTAAAGGGGAACCTTTGTGACATCCAGGGGAGGAAAGTCAATGCAGATCACTCAGGGGATGAGAAAGGCCTTGAGCTCAGAGCTTAGGAGTGAGGAAGCATGTGCCCTGGCCCATGTGAGGTATCCCAGGCAGGCTACTGTCTAAAAGCTTGCAAAGCACTTTTTGAAATGAAATCAATCCAACTATGAGTTGAGAAAGAGTCTGCCTTTTCTCAGCATCATTTGGATATTCATGTCCAATGAGAAACACAACTTATTAAAGTTAGAAATTCTTTGTTGGTCTGATTCAGTGGCCTGCAAAGTGTTGAAGTCAGGTCCAATGGCTCAAGACTCATGGCACTGGTAAAAAAGCCACCAGGACCCATGTTGCTCCTGCTGTCCATTTGTTCCCAGTGAGCCCATACATGCAAACAAAATCTCAGCATCCTCTGCTCAACATCATCGAGCTGTAACACTGGATGAGAAATGGACCCCTTGCATAATGTCACTTCACTCCCAGTGAACCAACAGGCAATAATTCTCCTTGAATCAGAGCTAATAACTTAGAGTGGGGTAGGAAGTTTTAGTAGCTGTCCTCCAGTATCCACAGTCTGCTTTTTTTCCCTCACTTTTCATGGCCCAGGTGTCCTTCACCCTGCCTAGATATTTTTTCAGACTTGGCTGGAATTGAGAGGTGCAGCATGAAGGGGATGCTGTGCCGCACTGAAGGTCAGAAGAGACACATCTCCAAACACATGACTTGTTGAGGACAAATAAACCCTCGACTGGAGCACTGCAGCTCTTGTTATTCCTGACTTGTCTTTAGCAATCACTTGCTGCAAAGCACAGGAAAGCACTGAGCCAGCACAATCCTGTTCCTTCTTTTCTGCTGTAACACAGCAGCTTGGAAAAGCTCCCTCCAATAGGCAGAGCCACCGGCAGATGGGGTACTTCTTCCCAATCTTCACCTGATGATCAAATTATAACCTTGAAAGATGAGCGCTGAGGGACCTTGTTAACTAGCAGGAGATTGTTTAGTGAGCGCCTGCAGAAGTGGATTAAAAACCAATAACTCACAGGAAGGCCCTTCCTCTAGCAGCTAGGAAAGAGGGAAAAAATATTTCAGTCCTATATATTCTCTTCTCCTGGGGAAGGCTCCATAGCTGAAATGTCAGATTTAATTTCTTCCCAACATGGATTTTGCAAATAACTCCTTTGCTTCTTTTTAAGTTCAGCGGCTAATATGTCGGAGCACTGACAGTCTGCAGCAATGATTTAATGGCAGAGAAAATATGCTTCTCCTGTGTTGCCTTTTAAAAGCACTCAGCACAAAGGAGACTGTAAAGGAAGATGCACTCGAGATGTAGTGACCCCACAACAGGTAGCCAGGGTTGCCCAAGCCATAGCTGTCCCCCCTTCCTCCTCTTTGTATTGACAGACATAGGAAAGCAGGGCAGGGATGGGATTATCATGAGCGAACATAGCATTTAACCAGCCAGGAGAAATCAATATCCCTTTAAATCTGAATTTCTGTTTTTAACAGATTTCAAAGGGAGACATGAACTCTGAGAGTGCTAGCAGTGTAGCAATGAGCCAGCATAGTGAACACATTCGATTAGCAGATTTTGTACCCTTTTATAATCACCCCAAATATCCACAGTACATGGGAATAGACTCTCTGGACAGGATGTGGTGGTCCCCTTTGTTTATGAGAAACAGATTTATTAGGGCTGGACAGAGTTGCATATCTTGCTCAAGAAATGGACCAACCTGCACCAAGGTGTTTTATTCTGGTTCTGGTTCATAGAAACATAGAACCATAGAATCATTAAAGTTGGAATAGGCTTTTAAGTTCATGTAGTCCAACCATCACCCTATTACTACCATACCACTAAACCATGTCACTTAGTGCCACATCTACCCTCCTTTTGTAAACCTCCAGGGATGGTGACTCCACCACCTCCCTGGGGAGCCTGATCCAATACCTCACCACTCTTTCTGAGATGATATTTTCCCTAATATCCAACCTGAACCTCATCTGGCTCAACTTAAGGCCATTATCTCTCATCCTGCTGCTGTTACCCAGGGAAGAAGTCTGACTCCCACCTCACTGCAGCCTCTTTTCAGGGAATTAGAAAGTAATAAGGTCTCCCCTAAGCCTATTCTTCTCCAGGCTAAACAATCTCAGTTCCCTTTCCTTCTAAGACTTGTGCTCCAGGCCCTTCACCAGCTTCCAGTTTCACTGTCCTTTTTCGGATGCATTGTGATTATATGATTGTGATTGCTGAATCTTGACAGATCAACTTAGAAATGGGTGGAGCCAGTAGCACAGCTTATTTCAGATTGATTTGGAGCTAGACCATAGGATGCGAACAAGGGTTCTATAAATAACAAACAAGACTGTTTTTTTTTTCACTAACTGTATCTATCTATGGTTCTCAGAGCAGCCATATAGTGCAGCTGTGATGAAAGGAGGCCTATAAAGCTTATTTTCCCCAGCACAAAATTTCAGCTGATTCTGATGTGTAACACACCAACTGCCAACTTGAACAACAGTGTAGGAAAACCACACTCCAGCAGAAGTTACCCCATGCCTTTGGAACACTGAGCAATCAGGTTCTCCAGTATGATTTTCCAACACCTCCTTGACACTGCTGTGCTGAGAGTTTGCTCAAGAGCAGGAAAAAAAAAAAGGGACGGGGATGTTGGAATATCATCTAATGACCAGAAAGGTCAAGTCTTCATCAAAGAACAGGGCAGAGATGTTTCATCAGAACATTTTATAGTAAGGGTTCCCTGAAACACTAACCTTTAGCTAGTTAAAATATTTTCAGACCCAATTGCTGTGTTTTTGCATGAAAGAAGAAAAAGTTAAAACCAAATGCTCTTTGTGAAACATTCCCACTAGACCTCTTCTGAGAAGAGTGGGAAGACAAGAAATGGGAGTGTGTCCCCGCTGGGGGAATTTTGAGGGAATTTTTTAGAGAAAGACAATCAGGTAGGAAATTTTACACCATTTTCTTCGAATGCGTGGAAGTATTTCCCCATGTTTACTTGGATTTCTGGTGCCCTGAGAATGGCTTATGGCAGCCTCCAGCTCCCTGAGGCTGAAGGACAGCAGATTCCTCTAAAAATCACAGAATCATAGAATTTCCTGAACTGGAAGTGGAACATCCAGTGAACAAGTGGAACATGAGGAACATCGAGTACATCACCTGGTTCCACACAGGATCACCCAAAATCCAAACCCTGTGTCTGAGTGCTCCTTGCAGCTTGAGGTCATGCCCACTGGCCTGGAGAGCCTGTTCCATGCCCCCCATCCTCTGACGAAGAACCTCCTCCTAACCCCCACCTGACCCGCTCCTCTGACACATCTCCATGCTGTCCCCTTGGGTCCTCTTGCTGTAACCAGTGAGCAGAAATTAGGTAGCCAGCTGCCAGCCACCTGGGTGAGCTGTAGGTCTTAAGCCACCATGAGGCAGCTGTAGGCTGCCATGAAGGGGCTCCCTGAGGCCACCATGAGGCCTCCCTTCATTCTCCTCTGTGCTGAACAACCCTAGGGACCAAGAAAACTCCTCATACATCTTGCCCTCCAGAACTTTCCCCATCTTCCTAGCCTTCCTTTGAATGATCTCGAATAGTTTCATGTCCTTCTTATATTGTGGTGCCCCAAACTGCACCCAGTGCTTGAGGTGAGGCTGCACAGTGCAGAGCAGAGCGAGACAATCCTTTTTCTCCTTCATCCTCAGAGAACACCTCCACTATGCCTGAATGGAAAAGCAGGCATGGATGAATAGATGGATATTGCGAGTGAGAAAAAGATAAAATGAAAGGAGAAAATGAAAGAAATCAAGAAAGGAAGAGCCCATCAATGGTGGCAGGAGCAGCTGCCTTTGCAGATCTCCGGCTGAAATACTTGTCTTCTGTTTGCCTGCATCTTCCAGAGTGAGAGCAGCATCTGCTTGCAGGAACGCAGCACAGCCAAGCGGAAAAAAAGGTCAACTGCTTTCCCTGCATTCCCCTCTAGGTTGGAAGCAGGGAGAGCTGTCTCTGGCACCGCACGGTACCTCAGATCTTCTTTGGTCTCATCCTCTTCTCTGATGAATATTCCACTGGGCCACATGAGGACACAAAGGCAAAGACCCCTCCAGGCCAGTGTGTAGTGCAAGAAAGCAAAAGAGAGACAAGCTGCACGCTCCTATTCACCCTGTCTCCTGGAGAAAAAGAAATCCAACCAGTCAGTCCCTTCCCCATGACCTGAGCTCACCCTCGGGTCTGAGAAACCTTATGGGTTGTGACACAGGAGATGAGGATGCTGAGAACCTGGAGGTGACACTGCATAAGTTCAGTGTCCTTTCAGGAGTATGCAATTTTTTCCTGCTCTGTTGACTCCATGTAACAAACTCATTGCTTTCGTATCCTGACTGTGTTTAACCATATTTTTAAGATGTGGTGTTCAGGAGTCCAGAGCAAAACCCCACAAACATACTGACCTGATATGGTCACAGTAGAGATTTGGACCCTTCTGCTGTCTCCAGGCTTCACAGGGTGACCACAGTGATGAATATACACCCTCAGACCAGGCTTTCACACACAGGCCCAGCTTCCAGCTCCTTCATTGCTCCATCTTCTTGCAGCCACTGCCAACCATCCTGCTCTGTTCACTGTAGTCTGCCTCTGCAGTAGCATCATAGTTGTCCTTTCCCTGCACATCCGGAGCTGCATTAATTCCTTAGAGCCCTCCAAACAGTAGAAAATTGGAGATCCATCTCTAAATGGCCTTCAGATCTCAGCTACTCCCAGGTCACCAGTAGGTAAAGACCTTCTAGCTGGTCATAGATTGTGTGGCCACTTGCTAAGTTCATGCCATAAAATCATAGAATTGTGAAATCATAGAATGGATTGGGTTGGAAAGGACCTTAGAGATAATGTAGTTACACCCCCCCTGCCATGGGGAGGGTTGTCACTCATTAGATTAGGCTGCCCAGGGCTGCATCCAACCTGGCCTTCGAATGTCTCCACAGATGGAGCATCCACAATTTCTCTGGGCCTATTCCAGGACTTTGCCAGTCTCCGAGTAAAGATTTTCTTTCTAACATCTAACCTAAATCTACTCTGTTATAGTTTAAAGCCATTCTCCTTTGTCCTGTCACTATCTGTCCATGTAAAAAGTCACTTCCTCTTCTGCTTGTATGCTTCCTTCAAGTACTGGAAGGTCACAATGAGGTCTCCCTAGAGCCTTCTCTTCTCCAGGCTAAACCAGTTCAACTCCCTCTACCTTTCTTCACAGGAGAGGTGTTCAGACCTTTGAGCATCTTTGCAGCCCTCTCCTACAGCTCTGCATCATTCTTGATCTGGGGCCCCAAATCTGGATGCAATACCTCAGATGGGGTCTTACAAGGCTGGAACAGAGGGGGACAATCACCTCTCTCACGCTGCTGGCCATCCTTCTTCGGATGTAGTTCAGGATACAGTGGGCCTTATGGTCTTCAAAGTCCCTGGAGTCCAAGCAGGTTTGGAAACCAGATTACTCACTGTCCTGAAGGATATCTACTTGGGCCTAGAAAAGCATCCCAGACATCCCCATATCATCTACTCCCTGCATCCACTACTTCACATCACTTATCAATGCAAAGGAAAAAAAAAATCCCCTTTAATGTCTTAAGCTGGCCAAGAGCAGCACACCAGGGACAGATTTGAGGCCTGCAGGAAAGAAAACATCTCTTTACACCCCGAGCAATGGGAGAGTTTTCTTTTAGAGGAACATATGCCATCTGTTCCCGTCGCCCACAGATCCAGCACGGCTGCATCATCACAGTGCCAAGCATACGGCATTAGTGACAAGCTCCAGCAAGGCAACACTTAACCTCCCTCCGTCCTGGGCTGTATTATGCTGCCAGGGCAAAAACAGACAGCAGAATACCCTGAAAACCATCACATCTGACTTGGGAAGGTAGCTCCAAGGAGGCTCCCAGGAAACTCACTTGCAGCCTCCGATGAGACTTTGCAACCTAACAGGGAATTGCAGGATCAGTGCATGTACAAGCTTGTAAAGCAAAAGGAAGGCAGCCAGGTTTGCCTCACTGCTTTTTCTGGCCTTAGCCCATTTGATTGACACCAGGGAATCCCTTGCACAGCCTCAGTAGGAAACCCTCAGCAGCAAAAGGGCAGCAAAGTTCCTTTGGGATTGAAATCCAAAAGAGGGGACAGACTTGGAGTAAGGAAAATCTGCTTCCTATGCTTCCTCCTCTGTCTGCAACCTGCTTTGTTCAGAGAGGGCTCCTGTATCCATGTTTAATGATCCACTCTTCATTTACATTTAATTAGAGGAATCAAAGAGCCAATTAACAAGATCTACACTAAATACAAACAACAGGGATTGCTGGGTGACTCACAGGGGCAGAGCCAAAAGGTGGGGTATTGCATTCAGCGTAACTAAACCTCAAAGCAGACAGTGCCAGAAGACACTGTGTCATGTCACTTTTCTGACAAGTGATTAAAATCAGTTATTTCTAATTCCTTTTTTAAGCTGGACTCTCTCTGCAACCAATTTTGCAAGTGGCCGCACATGCAGCTGTGCCAGCACAGCTGAGGGTGGAAGGAGAGGAAAGAATGGAGGAGGTGAGGCTCAAGAATCCAATAGCAATTGGAGATACCACTTAAGACTTGAATCATATAGCCTGCAACCAGATGACTTTCAGCCTTGGCCTCAGGGCAATCCTTCTGCCAAGAATGCAGACCTCATAGTATTAGAGGTATTAGAAGTGTGTTATCTACACCTTGTACATCTGCAAAAACCAAGAACTCATACTCATACTCATTTGGTCATACTCATCTCAGTACAAAGCAGATGAGATAGAAGACTACAGTGCTGCCTGATTCAGACTCTCTTCTTACACTGTTGGATGTGAGAGCAGTGGACTCGTAATATGAGCTGGTGGACTGAGATCTGTAAGCTGGTTCCTTTTCTGAAGATACTGACTGCATTATTCTGATGTCTATTTTGAGATGGGATGAAACACTGTGTTTACCCTGTCAAGGCTTATGGTTTAAATAGGTCAGTATAACCTCTATTGAAGCCAAGTGTCCTAGACATAATAATGAGAAATATGATCAAACTGAGTTTTGTCATCTATGATGCAACAATAGAATCATAGAATCATTAAGGTTGGAAAAGACCTCTAAAACCATCTAGTTCAGTCATCAACCTATCACTACCACGTCCACTAAACCATGTCCCTAAGTGCCATATCTACCCTTTTCTTGAACACCTCAAAGGGACGGTAACTCCACCACCTCCCAGGACAGTCTGTACCAATGCATTGCCATCCTTTCTGAGAAGAAATTTCTCCTAATATCCAATCTGAACTTCCCATGGCACAACTGACAACCATTAAAACGGCAATGGCACACTCTAAGCAATATGTGGGGGTAAATGAGTTCTTGTCTTTCCATAATCTGCCCAAATCTGGGATTTCCTTACTCTTATGCTGCCATTAACAAAGTTCTGTAAGAAATGAACAAGAAATTTCATATAGACCCATTTCTCTAACTGGTCTTCCCAGTTGCTTGATAGTCTATAGACTTCACTGAACCCTGTCCAGTTTTTCTGACAAGGAGTATGGATCTTTTATTGGATTATGACCTTAACTTGCTTAACTGGTGCTCATGCCAAAGAGAAGTAGCAGATGCTCCAGACAAGTCTGGACAGCATAAAGTGAGAACTGTCCAGCATTCTAACATCCGTATGTGAAGCATCACAAAGGTGACAGTGCCTTCAAAAGACAGAATGGAGACATCTCTACCAGATGATCTTCATAAAGTCTGACCTACACATGTGATTGTTCATTGTGGTGCAAATCCAGAGACCTTCCACCTAACTCAGGAGAATGACCCCATCTTTGTTCCTTGGCAGCTGCTGATGAACTCTGGCCTTTTCTTGAATTAAGACGAAAAACACTCAGTACAAGGCAGAAAACAAATGGAATAATCCATGTGATAGAGACTTTCCCAGGGCACAATTCAGTTTATCATTAAAGCACTGAAAACCTACATGAGGTGATTAAAGGTGTTTCCTCTGCACAACAGAACAGCCTCATTTAATACCGTATAGCTCCTCTCTTTCAAGCTGCCAACCAGCCTGGATGCAAGGGATCAATCTATGAGAGACAACCCTTTTCCTGAAAAATAAGTAAGTAAAAGCAAAGAATAGAAGGGTAAAAGGTTAAATGAACAAGGTACGCAAGGAACATGGTTTAGTGGGTATGCCAGTGGTGGGTAGATGGTTGAACTTGATGATCTTAGTGTCTTTTCCAACCTTAATGGTTCTCTGCTTCGATGATTCTAAATGCCTTGGTTTATTCAAGATTATCACAGAATCATAGAATTGTAGGGGCTGGAAGGAACCTCTAGAGATCATCTAGTGCAACCTCCGTGCCAAAGCAGGCTCCCTATAGCAGGCTGCACAGGTAGAAGAGATCTAGGAGAACATCACAAACCTCCTTGTGAGGCTCTGGTCCAAGCATCCTTGAGATCCCTCCTAGCACAAAACCACAGCTAATCTGTATGCAGAAGCCCATGTTATGCAGCACAGATGACATACTCAGAATATAAAGTTAATTTCAGCTTGCCGCACCATAAGAAAACACCCACATAGAAAGAAGTTTCATGTAACATTATTTTTCTTCTTTTTTTTCCTGGCAAAAATACATAACTGGCAATACCAGATGTTTCACAAATTCATGCATTCTGTCAAATTATTTGTCTTAAATCAAAGCAAAGCTCAGTGCAGAAATGTAGAGCCAATATTTGGGTTTTTCATCTCAAAAATATTGGGGAGAGACGTTGGTCAAAATCTTCCCTCTGTTTTATTTTGAAAAAAATAAAAATCATCCAAACTGAAAGCAAAGCATTCAGTTTCCAGTTTCAGCAAAAGACTGCATTCAGCCCCAAATATTCACAACCCTGAATCATCCAAGATTGCTGCAGATCTCCTACCGCCTCTGCCTGCACATCCACTACATGCAACTCACTGCCCTGCTCTGCCCGTTGCAAACCCTGATGCATGTTCAGAGGGGCCAGTCCTCATAAGAATCCCCAATGACTTACACTTCCCAACATTTATAGAGATGTACTGCAATGTGATGTTCAGGGGCAAGTGGTTTGTGGAGAACCCACTGGATAAATGACCCACGGCAGTCATTCTTGTGTATCTTTTAAATGTATGTTGAGAAAAGGTATTACTTTTTACTTCCTAGTCCCCTTTCAAGAACAAACAACAAAAATGTGTTGTGCCTCAGGCAGTCTTTTTATTATCTTACAGAGTTCATGCAATAAAGTCTGTTAATTAAAACATGAATATTTAAAATAGCTTTCAAGAATGGAAGCCTTATCTCACCAGAGGAAAGAAGAAGGAAAAAAAAGGGGAAAAATGTAGTAAAGCACAAGAAAATCATGTGATAGTTCATTTTGCCAGAGGAGTATTCAATTATTTAATTGCATGAAGAATGTATTTTCTTCTGCTGACGTTAGATGTTCATTTATAGCAGGAGGAGCAGGGCAGAGAAAAGTATGGAGGGTGAAGAAGGATGGGTAGAGTGTTAATTAGAACACGAAGAGGATTAAGCTATCATTTTTGACAACGTTGCTTTGTAAAGCTGGGACTTTCTCAAGTCCATGAGCCCGGAAGTTAGAACAGTCACAATTATCGACTGTATGTCCAGTCCTGGGCTCCTCAGTTCAAAAATGATGAATCTCCTAGAAGGAATTCAGCAGAGGGCCACAAAGAAGATGAAGGGCCTGGAGCATCTCCCATATAAGGAAAGGCTGAGTAACCTGGGTCTGGATATAAGGAAATTATTTTTTTTTTTAATACAATAAGGGTGGTAAGGCACTGGAACAGGTTGCTCAGAGATTGGGTGGATGCCCTATTACTGGAGACACTCAAGTTTAGTCTGGACGTGGCACTCACTAACCTGACCTAGCTATAGGTGTCTCTATTCATTGCAAGGGATTTGGATGAGATCACCATTCCTTCCAACTCAAACGATTCTATGATTCTGTGATACAATAGTTACACGTCTGCATGTGCAAACCAGTGCACATCTGGAGACACCCAAATTAATCTTTATGTGCTGTATGGGGCTTGTGCATAAATGACAACATCTGATTTGGGATATGTGCAACGCAGGAGAGCAGATGCTCAGGAGAGGCCAAGAGACTCCAAAACTTCAGACCTCCACTAAAAACTCCAAAGCCAAATCCCTCCAATGTCCCCACTGCAAAGAGGGATGTTGTAGATTCTCCTGATGAAGAGCCACAAGTCAAGTGGGTTTGTGCCACTTGAGCTTTAACAAAGAAGTAGTGGTCCCTGAGGACGCTCCCACTTCAACCCACCACTTACGTTTGTACTGGGCTTTGGGCAGATCAGGATTCTTTTGCAGAGAAGGCTGATACGTACTGCAGTGTTATTGTACAGGAGAACAGGAGAGAGGGAAGTATGTCCCACCAGTGATGTGGGCTTGGGGACAACTCTGGAAAATGATAGTTCCAAAGCAAGTCCTTGTGTCTGTTGATTTATCCTGTGTATCCTGTGAAGTAGCATGGCCACCAGATTTCTCCCACTAAGATTTCTCTCTACTTATAACAATTCCAGAACAGGATCTGCTTTTCCCCTCTTGAGCATCAAACCATGTAAGTTATCCTCTCCCACCAGGCTATCAAGCCACAATGGGGAAATCATCAGCTCACTTGTAGGGGTTAGCAGAAACTGTACATCTCTCAGGAAGGATCTCTCAATTATAAACAAAACAAGCTTCCAAATGCACCATGATGTTGATCAGGATAGTGAGTCAATTACTCTGCAGGGGGCTTTCAGCAAACTGCAAGGCAAAACACTAGTCCCAGGTTGCCCTTCCCACAGTTCCTCCTCCCCATTGCTGCCTCCTGGCACGGAAAGAATGAAGCATGAGTCAGCCCCTTGTTCCAGTACTGATTTTACATGCTGTGGGTCCCAATGAGACAGTTCAGAACAGGAAGCAGCGCATCCCATGTCTCCATGCATTCCACAATGGAGATCTCAACTCTAGGACATGTCAATAGTTGTATAAAGGCATGTGGATGAGCACGGTTGTGTAGGAATTGATGTAACTGCACGTGTGGCATCCGTTTGCACATTTTCTGGAGTGAACACACACTCCAGAACACGTGTGTTCATCTGCTCAGTTTATGGTCAAGCACGTTCATGCATGTGCATGGAGGCACATTTATGCCTGTGTGTGTATATCTGCCTTCCCTGTCTGGATTTACACCCTCATATGCAGACATGATTCCATATGCACACACACTTGGACATTCATGTGAAGTCACAAATCTCTTCCAGCATGTGAATCTCTGTGCATGTACATCCATGTGCCGATTTAAGCCGTTTGATTCTCTGCATGTTCGTGAGTGAAAATGCACGTGAATCTGTATGCCTATGCTGCTCTGCACCTACCCAGGCACCTCCCTATGTACTGTGCCTGTGCTCACAGATGTGTACATTTCATCTTGTTAAGGGACAAGCAAGAGCAAGGATATTGGGGAAATCTTGCACTTGTCTCATATGAGGTCAATTAGGACATAGTTCTATGCATGCCGCGGGATCACAGTTGCACCCTTGAAGATGGGTAGAGGCTTGCTGGCTGCCCCCTTCTCTGCCCATGTCAGTGCATGTTCTCAGCAATGGAAAACCAGTCATATTTTATAGCTGCTGCTTCTGGCTCTTCCCCATCACCTTTTCATTTCTTTTATTTTCTTACTTTGTGTGCACTTTGTGTGCCAACCATTCTCCAGCCATTACTCACCAAAAGCTATCTTTAGAACCAGAGAGAAAAGGTCCAAAGCAAAACATCTTCCAGAAGCTTTTCAAGCCTCCAGCACTATGTAGTACATTACTCCCAAGGCTTCCTGCTCATCCTTCCCAACTCAGCCCTACTCCAGAGACCATGACTCCTTCCTGCCTTGTGACCCAGATGTTTTCCCAGGGCTGTAACCTATACACCAACTGCTTCAGAGTATCATAGAATCGTAGAATAATTAAGGTTGAAAAAGATCATTAAGATCATCTAGTCCAATCGTCAAACCACCACCACGTCCCCTCAATGTCATATCCATCCTTTTCTTGAAAACCTCCAAGGGATAATGATTCCACCACTTCACTGGGCAACCTTCCAATACCTCACCACTATTTCTGAGAAGAAATTTTTCCTAATATTTCTTCTGGCATTGCAGAGCAGGAAAGAGGCTGCAAAGCAGTCCTGCTGTCACGAGGAAAGGTGTACACCTTGGGCTTGCATTCAAAGGTCTTCCACCCATAGACGTGCTCCCTTCCACAGCCACACAGTGGTGCATCCACCACTTTCTCACCAAACATCCATCACATGACATGAAAAATGACCAGAAAAATAGTATAGCAATTATATGATTTCTTTGACCCACCAGTCAAGCCAGGATTGCTCCAGAGATGTTATCTACTATCCAGCTAGCAAATAAGAGAAGTAGAAAGGTGCTGGTAACAGGAAAAAACCTGGAGGTAGTGGTGGAAGACAGAAGTCTTGGATACAAACAGCAACAAGAGCAGCTGGACTTGTCACAGTAGAGGAGTACTGGACTTCATGTGGCAGAAAATTGGGCTTCATCCTTTCCAGTACTCACTATTCCAATATTAAGAGTAGAAAGGGCAGCATGTCACCTTTTCCTCCCGTCTTGGACATTTGGAGCATTAAGTATAAGAGTGGACAATAAGATGGATTGTAGTCACAAAAGTCTAGACAAAGAATTTAGTTATTCTATTCCTCCATCTTGCAGCCAGTAAAAGGTATCAGCTCAAAGCAAAACTCCCAGAAAACTTGCCAGTGGCTCCTGTGATGACACAGGTTCAAATCATGGCACCACCAAGCTGCCTGAGGGACAGGAATGGAACAGAGTAGAGTGGCATGCAAGAGTTGCTGAGATAGAAAAGCCGTATCTGCCCTGACAGCTGGTGGGATCCATTGTGACTCTCCCTTGAGTTCTTCCCTTCTCCTTGATGGTTCCTCAGCTGCAGTGGGTCTGCAGGGGCAAGCAGCTGAACTCTCCAAAGCAGCCTCCCAAGCTCCTCTATGGACCAGAAGCAAAGAAGCATGAAATGCAATCTCTTTAAATAGCTTTCTATGGTTACCTGGAGACTGTCCTGGTTTCTGTGTTTTTTCTTCTTCATTGACTACTTCCTTCAGTAAGCAAGATGTCTGCCTGAGAAGCTACTCTGCTGTTCTCTGTTTGCACTCCTTTTATTCACATTACTGATCTCAAGTCATACCACCATTCGTTGGTCTTGGCTGACCCTGATGCTTGATAGCATCCTTCTTTTGACAGGGTCAAATCATGCACTAAGTCAAACATCATCACATACCCCTGTAAACAGCAGGCCTGACCCATTCATGTTAATGCTTTGTTGCTGGATATGGACAGCAGTGTCTTGTCAAGCACACATCTGCAACAGGGAATCTGGTGCAGATATCTCCTTTGTCCAGCTCAGCAGAGATCATTAGCCCACTGCTTTCAGGGAGCTTACTCCCAGTCCCAGGTTAATAGGTAACAAAAGCAGAACTGTCACCACTGTCATGGAAAGTATTGTCACTCTCTTGATATCTCCTTACATCAGGACTATTTTTCCATTAGATAGCTACATTTGTATATCATCCATGTCTCTAAGCCTGATCGTTCCTCATGGCACTGATTTTAAAGCCAAGAAACACTACACAAAACCACAGAACTGCTCCTTTCCCCATATGGGCTCTAGGTTGGATCATCATGCAGGTCTCCAAGAGATAAGCTGAACTTGCACCACAGTTTTTCTCATGGCACATGAATCACAGTACTTCACAGCGTCCTCCACATCCTTGGTTCTCACAACGGAAGAAGTAGCAATGGGACTTTGTTTGAGATCTTAGTCACAACAGCAAGTTTGGTAGAAAATAGCCAACAGACTTCAATTATGGGAAAGGGACATCAAAACTGGAAAGCAATTTCATCCACTGGAATTAAAAATACAAGTGCACAGAGATCACTGCATAGTGTCACTCAGTTTACTCTGGGGGAGCAAGAGTCATAGGGAGGCAGAGAAGAGCAATTACCCCCCATGTCTTCTTCCAGTCTCCAGAAGATCCCGAAGCAGAAATTCTGTGTAGATATTATTCTGCATCAGTCCCAGGGTCTTGAAAAGAGACTGGTCAGCAACAATTCACATCTCTGTCCTTCAGTCTCCACATTCAGTGGTAGGACTGGTGAAATCAAATGAAGAAAGCACCTATGTTCTTGGCTGTTTTTCCTGCTTTCCTAGAATCACAGAATTGTGGAATCATTAAGGTTGGAAAAGACCACTAAGAACTTGTCCACTTGTCCAACCCCAACTCATTACCACCATGTTTGATAGGAGTAATGCTGAAAAAGCACAGCTGTGGCAAGAAGATGGGACAAAGCCAGGGCAGCTTGTTCAGGAGTATGGAGCTGCAGTTTTCATCCCTCCAAATCCTTTTGCTTTCTTATTGCTTCCAAGTACTGGGAATATCCCAAGCCAGTAACTCCTCATTTGACTGCACAGACCACTCAAGGCCCATTGAGAGCATTCAGCTTAATGAGCTGTGTGCCAATTATCTCACTATCAAAACCAGAACCAGGGAACAAAAAGGCACATATTTAAACTCAACAGATCTGCAGTTCTGATGATGCATTAAAGCATGTCCCTTCTTAGCTTGTTTTTTTTCATCCTGCCGACATACTGAAATGTAAGATATCAATATCAGATTGCTGCCTGCAGTAAGTGCAAGGAGATGGCATACCAAGTGGAGAGTCAGCAACTGGAAATGACATTGGCAGAGCCACACCAAGGACACACAGATGCTTAATCCTCCTTTGGTTAAAGTGTCACAAAGCCACACTAAGTGATACTTGTTAAGAATCCAATAGCAGTTTTCCAATTTATTTAGCTAAAGGTTGCTTCAGCGCTGCCTTGAAGGTTGACAGGCTCATAGGAGACAGAACCAGCACCTATGGATATCATAAGAACATAGATTATAGAATCACAGAATGGCTTGGGTTGGAAGGGACTTCAAAGATCATCTAGTTCCAATCCCTCTGCCATGGGCAGGGTTTCTAGCCACTAGGTCAGGCTGCCTGGAGACCCATCCAACTTGGCCTTGAACACCTCAAGGGATAGCGCATCCATAACTTTTCTGGGCACCTCACCATCCTCTCAGTGAAAATTTTCCCCCAGCATCTAATGTAAATCTCCCCTCTTTTAGTTTTAAACCATTCCCTCTTGTCCTATCACTATCTGCCTATGTAAAAACTTGAAAAAAATCTTGAGAGAAAGAGAGAGAGAGAAAGAGAGAGAGAGAGAAAGAGAGAGAGAAAGGGAGGCAGGCGGAAAGGAAAGGAAAGGAAAGGAAGGAAGGAAGGAAGGAAGGAAGGA
>NW_024884253.1:1248019-1255906 GCF_019232065.1 Centrocercus urophasianus
AAAGAAAGAAAGAAAGAAAGAAAGAAAGAAACCACACCACTCTTTCATTGAAATGTGAGAGAAACTCAAGAGCCCTAAGGAAGAGAATCCGCCTAGTCAGACAGCTCAGCACCAATGAAACTCATGATCAGTCACCTGAAAAACTCTGTGGATCCAGTTCTCTTGGAAGGATGATGTTTCCCATTTTGCAGCCTGCTCTGTTTATTTAACTACATCGGAGGTTCAGGCTAGGTGGTGAAAAGGGCCAGAAATGCTCTGTGAATCCTCTCTTCTGAGCCATTAGTATCCTCAGTCTCATATTCAGCAGTGAGGGCTGTGAGGTTGCACTGCAGATGTGATGATTTTGAATCTCATGTCTGTGTTTCCCTGCACTGAATTTCACCCCATATTCCTATACTAAACATTTTGGGGCAGCTGCTATGTATTCTAAATATGAGAGGATGTTAAACAGTGATAAATGTTTTGGGGGGGAAAAAAAAAAAAGAAAAAAAAAAAGAAAAAGTGCATAATTGAAAGGCTGGGCCTTTCACCAGGGCTGATTCTCATTACATTACCCCTCATAATGTCCCCTCATAGCAATAATAGCAATAGCTGCCTGTAAAATTCCCTTGGAAATTGGATGTAAATTCCACCTTTAGTCTTTTTTCTACAACAACAGCACATTCTGATGGTAATTGCTGATGTTTCCGCATTGTGATCATGTGCACAATCTGTTGGGTTCACGATGGAAATGATAGCTTCATTTTTCTCAGTTTTTCCCTCTATCTCCCAGGCAGATCTGAGATCTGAGTTTGCAAACCAAGTCAGGAATGCCCTTTCCCAGCACTCAAAAAGGAATTTCCCACGCTAGCCTTGTCCCATAAATCACCCCAATAACCACACACGATGGGAGCTGTACATATGGAATCCCCTGCAGCAGATAAAAGAAGGAAGGTCTCCCATTTGAAAGACAACAGACTGTTTAACTTTCTCCTCCTGGAGCTCTGAAATGTTATCAGTTCTTGCTCATCACTACTGAGGTTTGGGCTTAAATTGGGAAGATGACAGATTAAATCCTTAATGTTTTTAAACGAAGTGGTGGAATCACCAGCCATGGAGGTTTTCAAGAAACATGGAGGTGTGGCACTGAAGGATATATTTTAATGGGCACGGTAGTGATGGGTCAAGGGTTGGACTAGATACTTTCAAAGATCTCTACCAACATAAATAATTGTATGATCCTATGATAAGATAACAACAACAACAACAAAATTATATGGTATAAGCCAGTCTTTTGTTGCCCCATGATTTGATGGTCTTACTCTACTCTCAAGGATGTATAGACTGGGGCAAAACAGACATCTGGCAAATTCAGATGGAGAAATGAGGAGATGGAAAGCAGCACACCTTCCTTAAGTAGGATCATAGAAATGTTAAGATTGGAAAAGACCACTAATATAATCTAGTCCAGTGGTCAACCCATTACCGTGTAAATTCATGCTAAGAGAAAAGAGAAACAACGAAACTGAATGCACTCAACTCCCATTGCCACTTTGTCTGCAAATCCAAAAATGAGGCAATCACAAAGCCAAATTCCTTTCTCCACAAACCCAGGGGAATGAACCAGGTGGACTCCTGCTGGGAGGATAGAGCCCGTAGTGTAGAAAGAGGCCAATAGAGAAGCTTGAGAACCTGCTCCCAGGCAATTACTCACAGCTTTTTATCAGTTCCTAAGCTTTCATGGTCACCACAGCTGACCACAAACATGCACAATGATTTATTGACTTCTTCCTACCCTGAGGGAGATTCAAGGGAAACAGCTGCACCAAACAACATGATTCCTGCAGCAGGGAGGAAGGCAGCTGGTTCTATCCTATGCTTTGAACACCAATGCTATGCAGAAGCTCAGCCCTATGCTTAGGCATGAAGCAAAGCCCCAAATAACAATTAGAGGTTTGGAGGATGTGTCCACAGAGAGAGATTTACGAACCTCAGCCTACTTAATGCAGCAGAGGTTAAGAAGTAACTTGTTCATGAGTCTATAAATGCCTCTTCAAACAGTAGAGGATGGGCACTAAATGTATTCTTAATCTAGCAGGCAAAGGAAGAAAAACATCTCAGGGCTGAAAAAGTGAAACATCATAAAAAACACCATGAAGCAATTGAGCATTCAAGAGAAAGGAGAGTCTGCACCTGCTGAAAGCAAAGGGAACAGAAAAGCAACGGAAAAGTTTATCACCAAAGGCAGGAAAACTCCCAGCACTTCAAACTAGTTATATCCTGATTCACTGTTGGGGTTTTTTTTGGTTGGTTGGTTGGTTGTTTTGAGAACTGAGCAGGTCCATTTCAATCTCAGTTTCAACTTCTCTGCTGGAATGAACTGGCAAAATTCTCTGGCTAAGACATGGAACTGATCAGCTTTGTTCATCATAAAAACCCCTCCAGCCCTGAAGCCATCTATTTTACCATTGCACACGATTAACTTTGTTCTGCAGTCTGCATCATCAATCCCTCTGAGAGGTGGGGATGTGCAAAGCAGCAGGACCAGCACTTGATGGTTATCTCTCTGGGTTATCACAATGTGACAGCATTGCAGTGGCCTTCCAGGAACAGATTACAATGAGACAGGACTAATTAGACATCCATTAAGTACCTAACTCAGCACAGCACTTAAGCACACATTTAACCTTCTCTCATTACAGTGTCACATCATTGTCCCATTTAAAGCTCCAGCCCTTTTTGCATTAAAACTAGCTTACACCTGGAAGGGCCACCAGGATTTCCAGATTTTCTAGTCCAGTGTTTCAGGAGGCATGCCCACCTGCAGACCCAGAGGGCCTGTATCTCTAACCTGCATGTGAGTGACTCCTAATAATGCCAACTTTCTTTTCCAAAGATTTTACCTCTAAACATTAAGACCCACAAACAATCTCTGTGTTATTCCTATGCTGCCTGAATCAACTAAGAGAGAGTTGATGCTGCCCAAAAATCTTTACTTCATTAAATTACATGGGCAATAATTGTCCACAAGCATTTCTATGTGCCAAGTATGAGGGCTGCCCCCAAAATAATGCCTCCTATTTTACTGTGACAACAGAGGTGGATGCTGATGGTATGGCAATAGAGAGTTGAACCTTCCCATCAGTATTCTGACATGGAAATGCATATAAAGCAAATGTGTGGAACTGAATTCCTCTGCAAAAAAAATGAAAAGAAATTGCACCTACTGACATTCAACGATGCTTGCTGAATGTTTATGGAGACCAAACAGTGGGTATCAGCACAGTGAGGTGGTGGGTGGTGCATTTCAGAAGTGGAGACAGAGACACTGGGTCACCTCTGCTGGTATGAATTCTTACTAGTGCATCATTTGTTCATCACTTGTGAAAATGCATAACTAATGGTGTCTGTTAAAAAAAAGTTGTTTTGTAGCTGACAATTTGCCCTATCAAAGAGTGGTGTTGTGCTATTTGTTGTAGGTTGCATAGAAATAAATAGCAGGCATTGCTTTCAGAGAAATCTACCTGTAAACGCAATGGCCAGGGTCAGCCATAAACTCCATGCTCACTCCCTATCCATGGTTAGAAGATCTGTGACTTGCTCAATTGCAGAAACTGCATCTCCCAGCTCTGCTCTTTGGCCACTAAAGCCAATGTCCACCCTAATTGATCTATTCTTGAACTGCTCTTGAGAATCTCCTAGTCCAACACACAGCCTGTATTCTCTGTTCTTTGTTATACAGATGTCCCAGGATGAGGAATATGCATTTTCAAAAGGAATCTCATCCCAAATACTCTGTGAGCCAAAGTGCAGTCGCTTCTAAGACAGTGTTTTACTGTATCCTTTGTAAATTTGCACCCATTTGCTTTGGAAATATCCCAGGTACAGAACAGGCACACCGGGGAAAAACAGGCTCCACGTTTTATGGTGTCTGGGTATTTGGCAATTCCATACATGCTTTGAAAATCATCAGACAAGGGTAGTGCAATAGAGACATACACCCTTGTTCTAAGACAAAAGTGTCAAGACAGGTTCCAAAACAACGAATGACTCAGGAAACAGCAGCAAAAAATATTGTTTAAAAAAAAAAGAAAAAGAATGTTGTAAATACAATCAGGACAACAATAACAGCAGTAATCAGCAGTAGTACTCAGAAACCAGGAACCCTGTCAAAATATTCCACCCACAAAATGCTGCTCAGGGATCGCTGGCTCTCTGTCCAAATTGGATCTCGCCTCCATCCTCCTGATCAAGCCTTTGCAAAAATCAAACCAGACACAGTGACAGACAGAGCAGCACACAGAGAGGCCAGGCGCCCTGCAAGCTTCGTTTCCATGTAGATGACATCCCACCAGCGACGACGCTAATTCTGTGCCTTCAATACGTAACAGATGTGAGCAGCCAGCAAAAAAAATTAAAAAAAAAATAAAAAACTATCTATGCTCTCTACAAATATTCAGCGCACAAAAAGGATTTGGGTATATCCACCTTTGAGCCTCTTTCATATTTATTTTCTAGGGACATTCAAGCACTCAAGCTGGACTAGGAGAGATCTTCACAAAAGCCAATATTAAGCTTGACTGCTTTGGGATTTTCTGGAAATCTTTTTTCAAATTTCACCTTTGGTTGCAATGGAAAAGGTCGCGTTGCTTGGGTTGAATGCAAAAAAACCCACTCAATTGGCACATGCGAAGGCTGACGCATGACTTAATGGAGCTCACATCACTCTGAGGAGGCAGCCAACGTGGTGGTACTCCTCGCGAGCTGTTCACACAGGAGAAAAGGGCATTGCAAAGAAATCTGAGATCCAGGGAGTGAATACTGCGGTGTGCTCATAGCCAGAGTGAGAGGCACAGCTGAAGAACTCATTTGTAGGATTTATGGCTCGGCTGTGTGCCTCCACGTATCGATTCGCAGAGCAGTGAGAAACAAAATCTCCTCAAAATACACTGACGGAAGCACTAATACCTGATCATATCCTAATCTCTCAGCTAACTCTGGGCTGCGATCTGCAAGAAAATCACACCGCAAAGCTTGGACCCGTGCCTGATAACCCCCTGCCTACTGCAAGTAAATTTAGTCTCTTTCCACCTGCAGAACTGCACAGAAATTCTCCCAGCTGGGGATGGCTGCAAAATCCAGGCAGGACCTGCAAAGCCCTGTCCCATCTGGATGCCAGCTTTCTGCAGGTGACAGAGGACATTCTGGTCTGAGACCTGAAGGAGGTAAAACCCTGAGGTACTGTTGAGGTGCAAATTTGAACTTCGAAGAATTGGAAAATGCCCTCCCCATTGCCCATACTCCCTTTTAGCATCATGCCCCTGCTTTACATAAGCTGCCTGCTGGCAGGTGGGATGGGAGCAGAGAAGAAACACAGCAGAGCGGATATGACACAGGCACCAAAATAGCAGCTCTGCTTTATGACCATCCAGTTCCCTTCTGCTTTGCATGGCACTTACCACCCATGGAAATCACTGCGAGGAGCATTTCCCTGCTCTGAACACTGCCAAATGTCTCAGCAGCTGCAACACAGCAATATCAAATCTCAGAAGCACCTCATCCTTATTCTCAACCCTTTTTCATGACCCTTCCCAATCCTTTTCATGGTCTCTGTCATACTCAACATCACAAGAACAAAACACTGACAAAATACCTGAGGAATGGACCCAAGCAAAGGCACTGAATGGCCCCACGCAAGCAGTGTGGTTGAGCTTTCTTGTTGAAAACCTCCAGAACGAAAATAAAGCTGTGAATCTGAGAACAACACAAACATGCCTGCTGCTGCCACTCACCCAAACCTAACTTGGAAATCAAGTTTTCCCATTAATTTAAATAGTCCACAGGGCTGCTGTGTGTTGTCCACCTTGGAAGGTCACTTGATTCCGCCTCTTCTAGGACACTTCTAATTGCACTGGGAATCTGCTTGGCCTCAGAGTAGACTTACTCTTCTCCACTCTGAGGATGCAGAAATTAAACACTTCTCTCAAGGAATGAGCCCTGAGAAGGAATGGAATTATCTGGGGCACATTTAGGGTTAACAGCTCATGAAGAGCCATCTTATGATCTGCTACATCTTCCTATAAACTAGCAAAGAAGTTTTCCATAGCAGGTATCTACAGGACCAAATAGACACATGGTAGAAACAGTATGAGATGCAGAGGGGAGAACCCAACCAACCTTTCCTCCCCAACCACCCCCATCTGCCCTTCACTCACCCAGGAACTCCACTCCACTGCTGTCCTTGGGGCTGCTTAGGCAATTCTCTAAGTAAATTCCATCCTTATAACAATCTTCCTTCTTCTTTGGGAACCCCAGGATCTCACTGGCTTGATCTAGGATCTCCCCTCCTGAGCAAGAGCACGGAGTCTGCATAATGCCACATGGGTGGGAGCTGCTGCTGATGGCCAAGCACGCATCCAGCCACTTGCAGAGCATCTGGCATGCAGCTTTGCTAGGATTCCTGTTGCCCACCACGAGGTATTCCACCGAGAAGTCTCTCTCCTGAGCCTTGATGGGTTTCCACCGCACCGGTCCGTTCTCTACTCCTGGAGGTGCAGTCTGCTTCATCTGGAGGAACTGTTTGTTAGACTGGAGAAAAGCATAGCGGGTCGACCCATCGCAGAGCTTCAACACGTCGTCAAAGCTCTCCATGCCCAGGTAGGTGCGGGTGGATTCCAGGAAGGAGTCAAATTGGTAGGTGCGGATGTGCTGGTGGTCACATATGCCAGTAGGTTTGAGGATCTTCATGTACAAGGTGTATCTCCGAGGGTCAGGGTTCTGGATAATCCAAGAGCAGAGTGAGGAGTTCAATGGGAAGACGGCAAAGGAGGAGAAATATCCAAAGAATTTCCCCTGGACCAAAGTGGTGCAGGGAGTTTGTGCCAGGTCCAGAGCGACCACGGTCCACACAAAGTAGAGTGGCAATACCAAAAGCAGGTTCAGGGCAGATCCAATGCTCCTCATCCTAGGTCTCTGGTCCTCTGGAACTCAAAGTAAATGTCAAGCAGGTGCCAGATCCTGGACATAACAGGGACCAGCTTAGAGGAAAAGCGAGAGTTTAAGTGGCTCTGGATCAGAAATCAAGCCAATCCTCCCATGTCTGGATTTGAGCTCCCTCCTGTGGCCATCAACAACACCTGGAAAAAAAAAAAAAAAAAAAAAGAAAAAAAGGGAAGGAAGGAAAGGAGGAGGGGAGAGAAAAAGAAGAGATTTGGGATTTGTTCTTAATTTTTTTTAATTAACCCTTTGCAAGGTCGACAATCCAGGCAGCATCCCTGATCCCAGTGCTGGTGGAGATTCAGCCCCGTGCCACCATGAGGTTTGGAGATGTCCCCATCTTTTAAATGTCCCAGCCTGATGTGTCTCCACATCAGGACAGTGTGACCCATAGTGGAGGACAACACAACTTTTCTAGTTCCCCCCTTTTCTAATTCCCTCTGCCTATGCATTGCCCATGCTGAGCTGAGAAAAGCCTTTGTAGTGGTTTCTAAACCTCTCCCCAGAGAAAGGAGATGAGGACTGGGAGCCATGCACTTAGCATAGGAGAGATGAAGGGGTCTGGAGATGGATTTCAGCTCTTTACATAAAAGGCAGTCACCCTAGCTTGCACCCACCCCTGTGTGAAGGTTTCCTCTCCCAAACTCAGATTGCTTCTATGCTCTTAAAACGAACCCACAAGGCAAGCACTCAGATCCTCTGCATAAGTGTAAACAACCCAGCTTCTCAGCAACTAACGTTGGGATGCAAACCAAAAATAACTCAGGCCCTCTGAGATGTGCATCTTATTGATCAAAGACCAAACTGGTATGGTCAGGAAGGAATTAGGGTGAAAGACGTGCTCAGGATGTGGAAAAGGGCATTGAGTACCAGGGGGCATGTAGACATATACCTTCTCCCATCACAGCCAGC
>NW_024884253.1:1256006-1329731 GCF_019232065.1 Centrocercus urophasianus
TTTTTTTTTTTTTTTTTTTTTTTTTTTTTTTTTTTTTTTTCTGGGAAAGAAAGGGTTAGATAACTGTAAAGCCAGTTCCACTCTTTGCAAACTGGGTTTCAGCTGAGCTTCAAATCACTGCAGCCTCTGCCAGCAGATTCCTGAGTGTCTTTTAGACCTGACACTAATCAACATGGAGTCCAAATGCGTTTGCACTTAATTTTTTAAGAAGTCACATCCCTGCTCCCATCAGTGCTTTGCAGCCTGCAGAACTCTGCAGTGCACATCTCCCCGTGCCAGCCTTGGAGGCTGGATTTCAGGAACAGCAGCCTGCTCAGTGGATGTACAAAGTAGCTCATGGTTGCAAAGAAAACCACAGGCATCAAGCAAACATCCTATAAATTTCCAGAAAGGTCATCATGATTAGCAGGAGGGGTTGCCTGCAGATGACTGTGAATGCCTTAAATATCAGCTTTGGTGAGCAAAGCATGCTTGCCTACTGAAAAGGAACAAAGAGGAGGGGACCTCCTCTTCTTCGCTCCTTTGCTTTAGGGCAGCTCCTGAGCATTTAATGCTGTTTGGTAGTGGGTGCATAGATTAAATCTATCTGACCTTCACACCCATAAGCCAGCCAGAATCGTTCTAACCTCTGGTCCAGCTCATGAAGAAAACTGCAGGAGCCAGCATGTGCCTCCATAGCAACCAGATGATAAGATAGGGCTGAGTGCTGATGGCTTGTGCCAAAATCCAGTCCCTGATGGTGACTTCAGCATGTGGGATTCATCCTGCCTTCCATCAACTCAATTTTTCTTCTTCCAGCCACAACTCTGTTACTGAATGAAGACACAGAAAGCATAAAATGCACCCCCCTCTTGCCCCTTTTTGGGAAAAATGCTGTAAAAGTCAACAAACTTTAACTAAACAGACCCATTAATGGGACACTGTGTTATGGTTGTTAGGCCTCAGAATTTATTTCCCCTGAATACAGCCCCATCTGGAAGATTTCACCATAAGGAACATAAACATATTTTTTCTCTGTCAGCTGACTCTTACTGAAGTAGGGATCTTTTCTTAAAGCAGAAGTGAGTAAGCAACCCTTCCCCTCCATGCCAGTATCTCTGGCACAATACATATGGGGAATAAGTGATGGGCAGTGGTTTGGATGCTGCATTTTAGCAAAGAGATCAATCTTCTATGCTTTAATCCAGCAAAATCCCAGCAGGGAGGTACAAAAGTGTCTGCAGTCTCCATGTGAGGAGTTGATACAAACAGCATGAAAAGACAGGTTATCCCACTGTTGAAGATCACAGATCAATGGCACATAGGTCAACTGGCCTATAATCCCATGGCAGTTGTCACAGGTAATATCTAATTAGCTTGGATCTCTCTTGGAGAGAGATCCATGCCTTGTCCTATTCTTTAGCTCCAGCCTGTACAACATGTCAACCATATTCCAGTGAGAGAAGAGTGTGGCAGAGACTTTGCTGAAGAAAGGCTTGAGGACAGCAGGTTACTATGAAATTTCATGGACCATCCCTTGCCTGTATTTCACAAGGACAAACCAAAGGGCAAAAAATATGTGCCTGGTGAAAGACAACTTTTCATCCCAAACAGCCATAGAAAACCAGCCATAGAAAAATAGACCCTGCCGTCTTCATTTCTTTGTGTATGTATTAGAGATGGTCAAATGAAGGCTTAAAAATGCTCCATGCACCTTCACATCATAGCCAGCATCCAGTGTAGCCTTTTCTCACTTCCTCTTGCTAAGCATTTGCCACCCCACCCTGGCACACACTGAACCAAGCACAGTCAGAAATACAGCACCACATAGGTCTTTGAAACTTAAACAAACCCAGGCAAAGACTGTATCATGTATTTCACATAGGACCTGGACTGCTCGAGGGATCTTCAGCAGTCCCTGGAAGTTTTTTGCCAGCCTTGATGAGCTGTTTGGTGGTGCCCCTCAGTGTCCCACAGCAATGGTGAATCTGGGGCTAAGGCTGCAGATTCCCTCCACTCTCACATCCCTTTCTTTCTGCATACATTTGCGTGGCATATCTGGCCTGGAGAGATCACCCAGAGAGGCTGTGGATCTTCAAAAGCCATCTGGACATGGTCCTGGTCTAAAAGTATTCCTGTTTGAATAGGGGTTGGATCCCATAGGCCCAGAGGTCCCTTCCAACCTCAGCCATTCTGTAATCCTGTAACTGTATGGGATAAGTGTGAGCAGGGAGGCACTGGGGCTTGCCCTGACTCTGCTTACATCTCTTTTTCCTGCCATCCTGCATAGTCCTTCATAACAATTCACTCCATCCCATCAAGACCAGGTTGTCCAAGGAGGTTGTGGATGCCACATCCCTGGATGCATTCAAGGCCAGGTTGGATGTGGCTTTGAGCAGCCTGATCTAGTGGTTGGCACATAGCAATTGGGTTGAAACTAGATGATCTTTGAAGTCCTTTTCAACCCAGGCCATTCTATGATTCTATGACCTCACAGATGAAGATCTTCACATTGCCATGCTCAGCTTTTCAGCTGTGCCCCAGTACAGTGATCTCAGCTCTGCACAGGCAGGAGAAGACTATCAAGCACATGAAAACTGAAGTGTTATCTGCTTTGCAGGCTCTGTGAGTTGCCCAGTGGGGTAACAGCCACCTTTCTCATTGTTGCTGGTGACAGGGGACTTTCAGTGCATTAGTCTGGATTTGGCCAATGGAGGGCACTGTTAGACATGCACACACGCACACACACACTCCATATAAAAAAAAAAAAAAAGAAATAAAATTAAAAATGGGAAAAATAGCAAATCAATGACTGCTGAGAAGGCATTCTTCTCTACCACTGCCCATAGAACCTCTCCAAACACCCTGATCAGCCATATCCCAACTACTCTCTCTCTGCCCATGTGCTCATATGTGCAATCGTCCAAGATTTGCCTCCCTCTGCTTTTCTTTCTCCTGACCTTGCTACACACTGCTGACATCCCAGCAGGGTGAAAGCTACTGTCATCAAGCTAATCCTCCGTTCCTGGGGCTTCCCATAAAAAAAAATCCCTCAGTATCAAACAAAATATCCCTTTTGCCAGAGGTGGAAAGCTGCCTGGCCCTGCAAAGCTCAGTCCCTTGTTACTGTGAGAAAACATGGGATACGAATACGCTCTGTCCTTACTCACTGCTAACAGAAGAAAAAAAAAAATGCTGCAACCATTTGGAATTTTTCTTCTTGCTACCAAGGCAAATGAGCAAAGCACGGTGGAAGTGCCTGGAGAAATAATGCAGCATCTGTCACTCCGACAGCACACGGAGAAGTCAAGGAGGGCTCAGCCCCGACTGCTCTTCCCAGCACCCAGAGAGGAATGGGGCTTGGAGCATCCTTTCTAGTGCTTAGAATCATACTTCTTCCTTATTTTTAATGATCTGTTTTCCTTTTCTTCTGTCTTCTGCAAGGAGTTCCTTTACTCTCACCCTTTCCAAAAAGAATTTATCTATGCAGACTTTTTTGGCAAAGCAGAAACCAAAGTGGAAATCAGTACCTAAAGAAGGGAAAAAGATGGGTTGGTGGGCTTTTCAGGGAAATCCCTTATGTTTCAATCTGCCCCTCCAGAGGGATTTCAGGGACACATTGTGAAAAGGATGTTAAACCAACACCATTCCCTTGTGGAAAGAACTTCTGCAGCTGCATGGGTCAGGATTTGACCCAAATCCTAAGAGCTAGACATGGACAAAACCCTTCTGGGAAGCAGGCAAGGGTCAGATCAACAGGAGTCCACCCCTGTTCCTCTGCTGCTGTTCTGTACTTCTGCAGGGATCCCTAATGACATTTGCTATGCCACTGCAGAGACCAACATAGTGCCCATTGCCTCCAATCCATCTCAGTCTCCTGAGTGTAGATTCTCATCTCCCAGCTCTACTAATAAATCATGCTTGTGCACACCAAGCATTCTTCATCCCAATTACCCCCAAATCTATCCTGGAAAGTTGCACACTTTGGAAGTAGACTCCAGGAGATGTGGAACAGCCTGCAGGAACAGTGTGAGTAGGGTGGAAAATGTTTGATGCCATGATCGGGAATTGCTTGTGGGGACATCCTGATATGGTATTAACAACCCTGAAAATAGAACTGCCTTCTTCAGTAGGCACTAACTAAAGATGGATCAATGGTTAAAACTCTCAGGCAGAGATGAAAGAGAGTTAGGCCCAGTTCCTAGCTCTGCTTCTTTGTTTTTCTTTTTCAGTGAATGGGATCAAGAGACACCTGAGAAACAAGATAGGACCCTAAAATCTCAGACCCTGAAACACATTTCTGCAGTGAAAAACTGGCAGACAAAGAGGCACAGATGTTCTCCATCTGCTTCCAGATGTGGCTGCTCAAGGGAACAGAGCCCAAGGCTCTGCAGCACCTTCTGTTGGTCCAACGCAGCCTCAGACAGCTGTCGTGTGTACATTTGGCATCTTTTAAACATCACCTCAGCTGGAGCTACAGCTGTTTGTCCTCAGCATTACTCAAATAGAGTGTAATATTATTGGCATAACCTGATGGGAATATAAATCAAGACTTGGAATTTCCCAAAGATCCCATGGTTTAGGGATGGGTTGGATGCCAACGCATAGCAAGGTCAAGGAATCTATGGGGTTCTTGACAGGAAGTATCTGTTGCAAATCATCAGAACAACATATCTAATTTTCCATTAGAAGAGCAGAATTATACCCCTGTGGTAAAACACAGTAGATTTAGAGTAGTGGCTGTGCTACGCTGCTCCTGGGCATTTCCTCACTCCCAAGGGAAAGCACAGCTCTCCTGATCACAATGAGATGTGTAGTTCCTCCATGCCAGCATCACTCGCACCCCTTGTCTTTGCCAGCTCCTCTTCGTCACCATCAGTGGTATCTCCCATAGAATAGCACACTGCTAGATACCCTCAAGATTATCCTCACAAATTGTATAAATCTCCTGCCTTATTTCCTCCCATAAATACTTCACAACCAGACCTTTGAGGGATTTTTTTCTCCGTTTCTCAGTATGAAAGTTACACAAGAGGTCATCTGAGGGCAAGGTCATCATCTTGAGTGGCAGAAAGCAGGCAGGAGCCACACCATTTCCCCCTCCATTCATTTGTGCTGGGAACTGCAATGTGATTGATTGGAAAGCCAGCAGGAGGATAAAAGCATTGTCATTAGCTGGGGAGCTAAATGGGAGCCCCCAGGGTTTGGGGCTGGTTAGAGGAGTCTGGATGTGCAGGATGAAACTCGTGTCCCTATAGCTAAATTACCTTCCAAAGCAGAGCAGCTTTGTCACAGTGCCTAATGCTGTCTCCTGAGCTGTGTCTGTTGGCGTGGTATTTGTTGGCTGGTGTCTAAATCATGTCAGAAACTGTCCTGAGATGTGCAAGTGACCAAGGGACAGTGCTTGTTGTCTTGTGGTGTTAGGTGCAGAGACAGCCAAAGATTCACACCTAAAAAAAGCAGGGTGAAGAAAAACTATTGCCTTGGACAGACCACCTAGAGCTCAGTTCCTGTTTGGCCTATGGACATTCCCTAGACTGAAAACCCACTGGTTTGTGTGATCATAACCTACTCCACAGCTTGAGGAAAGGAAAGGAATGGAGGATGAAAATCCAATCATCTGCTTTTGACATCATGTCCTACGATCTGCAGTAGTTCAAGTCCTGGCGATTTCCACTTCAGCATACTCCAGATCCTGAGATGGCTAGGTGCAATCAGCAGTGGGGGTGATCACAACCAGAGGCCAGTTACAAGCCTTGGATGTATAGAATCATAAAATAATAATCATAGAATCATAGAATGGCTTGCGTTGGAAGATCCCAGCCCAGAATACACCGTTTTTATATGAGCTCTTCTGCTAACTTCTATGGCATTGTTCTCTCTCTCCGTGTCCATGCCTCAGTTTCCCCATCTAGCAATGTTGACACTATCCCAATCATGGTGATAGATTCTCCAGGCAGCATCTGGGTAAAGAAGGAAAGTCTACATAAGGACTCAATTTTCTACGGTAATTATGCCTGTACACCATGCTCAGCTTTTTGAATGCTGCAGTCTCAGCGGTTAAAAGTGGACTGAGAATGTTTTCCCTTCTGACACCAGGAATTCAGCTCATAATTTTAGGCATTCAGTTTCCTATGCCCATTGAGGATGTCTATTTAAAGTGCAAGCAGAAATACCATGAGATGGTGTTGCTCAGATTTGCAGTTTTCCTGCATGTTTCAGCAGGAAGAATATGGGGCTTAGGCACGTGTCAGAGCATACCACCAAAAATACTGATTATTTGAGGAAACTAAAGTCATATCTGTCCCTTGCCTCAGCTTCCCCCTTCTTATATTTAGCAGAGAACTTGAAATGGTTGTATTACCTATACAAATGATTCCAGTTTATCCTATACTGTCTGAAAGAAGGGGCTCTAAAGTCCTTCTGGTAAGATACTAGAGAGAGAGAACAGGAATGTCCCAAGGTTTAAATAATGTAGAATTGTCCAACCCAGAGAAGGTGAGTGTGGGATATTTCTTCCAAGTTGCTCACAGCCCCTTAACGCGGAAAGAATCAGGAATGTACCTGATGTCTCAGAAGTTTTGGATCCAGCTATGACCTTGAAGCAGTTGGAGATTGCAACTCGAACTTACAAAAGAAAATAATGATAAATATGTGCATTTCTAGAGCAACTTTTCTCCAGGGTCCCCAAGGGACAGGGGGAGCAGGAGTGCATTAAGCCTCGTGACGCAGAAAAGCCATCCTTACTGACCCCAAAGACTGAACACAAACAAAAGGAAGTACTTTTTCACACAGCTTGTAATTCAATTGGGGAACTCATTGCCACAGGATGCTGTGGAGGCTAAAGGTATAAAAGAGTGCCAAAACGGATTAGAGAATTTGTGGAGGACAAGTCCATCAGTCACTGTTAGACATGATGGTCTGAATGCAACCAACAGTCCCAGAAGTGTCTGCTCTTCTTCCTAGCAGTTGAGAAGGTACAGCTGGGGGAAAAGTCTATCCTTCAGTCTTATCTTGTGCATCCAGATAGACTTGCATGGACCTTTCCACCTTCCCAAAATATCCATTTTTGTTTTTATAATAGGGAGGTGCAGGGTAATTAGCAACCACCCTATACCACAAGATGTACATCTTCACTACTAAATAAATACTGGCCAGAGCTTAACACCAAATGGAGTGTCACAAGTCCCACTGAGGAGGAAAACACTTGAATTGGCTTCATCTGTGTTGCCTGTCCAATCCTATGCTATGTCCTGCATTGTGCCATTGCACTGCTTGGAGAGTGATGGTTGGGAGGGCATTCTGCCATGATCCAAACCCGAGGGAATAACATGGAGCTGCATCAGGGGAGGGTCAGGTTAAGTATTATGAAAAGGTTCTTCACCAGATATTGGTGAGCATGAAACAGGCTCCCCAGGTCACAGTCCCAAGCTGCCAGAGTTCAAGGAGCATTTGGACAATGCTCTCAGAAAACTGTTTCAATTCTGGGTGATCCCCTCTGGAGCCAGGATCTGGACTCAATGATCCTTGTGGGTACCTTCCAACTCAGCATAAACCATGATTCCTTGAAACCCCTCAGGAGCACAATACCCATAGCCATGCTTGAGCTAACTATTGAGCCTTCTAAGATCCATTACCACAAATCCTGAAAAGCTTATATGCACACAGACAGGCAAAGGGATGCAATCACGGCACAGTTATGAGAGTATTCCTTGCATCTCATCTATCAGCCTCACAAGCACCTCAGGATTAACATACATGAACCAGATGTATGTTTCTCCTGTCTTCAGTCTTTCTCTCCAGGAGCCCTTTAGCAAAGTGAGATGAGAGGAAGGATTGCTTCGTGGTGAGGGGCAAGTACGGCAGATACTGGGAGGCACTTCCCAATAAATTCGAGTTTTGTTTAATCACAGGAGATGCTGGAGGATATTACAGAGTGATTTGTGCTGGGTTGAGGTTGGTGTTAGCTGTCTGCGTGCCACCTTGATGAAGATGAAGGATTGGAGGAGGATGGTTTATATTTATTTTGAGAAGGGCTCGGGTGGTGTTTCATCACAGATGACAGCAGAGCCTGTGATTTTCATGTGCTCATTCATTTTGCATGGGTTTTCCTCCCTGGTCGGGGACACAGGCAGACAGGGCTGGAGTGAGGAGCTGGAGGGGAGTTGGAGGTTTACTGCAAACTGACAGGGCTTAGATATAGTTTTCTACCCAACATACTGCTAAAACAGACCTCAACAGCAAAGCCACATTCAGGCATTTCTTCTGCTTCTGGTTTCCCCCAGAGATTTTGAGACTGTTCCTCCTGCTTCCAGCCCTGCACCTGTTTACAGAAACCTCAGCATGCAACGAGCCAGGTGCTCCCTGGCAGCCCTGCAATGACAAACCCATGTGTGCAGACCAGGAATCGGCCTCAGTAAGCTAGGAACTGCAGAAAAGAAAAGCAGTTCTTCCAGGAATGTGCCAGGAGGTGTGGATCTCTGCTTTTTCTGCTTCAAAAGTAGGTTGGCAAGTGAGGCAAGGTGGACATCCTCAGTCTCCATGACACTACCAAGAGGCTATGTCATACCTCAGCATTCTGTGATGGGCTGAAATCCAGATCGGGTTGGTGGGGAGTGAAAGCCCCCACCTCGTGCGAGACACAATGAGCAGATGGCCCTTCTTTTGTTCCTAAAGAACAGGAATTCACATGTCAACTAAATGCTAATTTGCCCTTTTGCTGTCTGTCTCCACGGGCTACGTCTACACTACCGAACTAAACAGAGAGCAGGGGCTGTTCTCTGGCTCTGGAGCCAAGCATGGCACAGCTTGGAGCCACACACCTCAGCTCTCCTCGGCAAAACAGGCTGGCCTCATCCCACAGGCCTGCAGGAGACAGTCCCTTGGCTCAGCCATCTTCCAGGCTGTGTCTTGGCACAGTCTTGAGCCAAAACTGCACCGGGGAACATGCAATAAATTAAATGGTCCAGACAATCACGGGACTGCATTCGTGCATGCATTTAATACTTACTAACAAGGAGAGGCATAACCTCAGAGGGAGGGAGTGAATGGACTTGGAAAAATTCCTTCTGAGAAAGAATGGCGGTGCATTGGAACAGGCTGATCAGGGAAGTGGTGGTGTCACTGTCCCTGGAGGTGTTCAGGAGTTGTGGAGATGTGGCACTGAGGGACTTGGTTTAGTGAACATGGTATTGATGGGTTGCTGGTTGGACTAGATGATCTTAGAGGTCTTTTCTAACCTTAATGATTCTAAGATTCTGTTCTGTGACATGAATGGCAAAATGTTTGTCCTCTTGTATTTCACTAGAAGAGCGGAGGAGGGTAGAGACCTCTCTGTGGGGACCAAATCCAGGTACCACTGTTGTTGGTTTGGATTGATCTGTGGTGGAGAGCAGTACTGTGGTTAGCCAGCCACCTTCATCTGTGATCTGAATGAAGTCCCTGGCACAGCTTTCCCAGAGATGTCCCATTCCTGGAGACATTCAAAGTCAGGCTGGGCAGGGCTCTGAGCAATCTAATCTAGCTGTAGGTGTCCCTGTTCATTGCAGGGGAGTTGGACTAGATGACCTTTGAGATCTCTTCCAACTGAAATGATTCTGTGATCTTCATATGGCTTCCATGGAAGATAGTTTTATTCCTGGACCTCGCACCATGCCAGCAACCCATGGATCATGATTCTCACCCTTCATCAGTTCTTTCAAAAAGCCAGACATAAGCTCCTTTTGGCCTGCTCTTCTTCTGGAGATACGATTTCACTGCACTTACTTTGAAAAGTCCCTTGTTAGGAGCCCAAGAGATGACTCAGGGACACTAATATAAAGGAGCTACCAACTTCTTCTCCCTCACTCCCTCTCCAAAAGCTGGAAGTCAATGAAGGTGTTTGTCTCTGCCTCATCCAGATATGAAAATAAATTGGGAACTTTGTCTCCTCATGAGGGGACAGTGAACACTGCCAGCCCATCGTGGCTGATTAGAATGTTCTCTTCATCACTCAACCTGACCCCAACTCCACAACATGGAAAAGCATCATTTCAGCTCCTCCTTTTTGTCATAGAATTTCACACAGGGCTGGTAAGCAACAGTGGAATGGGTTGACCTTGGCTAGACAAGCGGAAGCATAATGTTTATGGTGATATTTTTCATGAGAACTGGATTGCAGCGTTTTCTCTTCCCTTCTCCCCTTTTCATTTGTCCTTTGCCTTTGGAAAGTGCAACAGCAAGGAGATGAATTGCGTGATTGTATGATCCTCTTTTCCCCAGCATGCTGCACCAACAGCAGGGCTGGGGGATGGAAAAGGAGCCCAGCTGCTTCTTGTGGGCTGTTCTCTCTCCACCCACCAGACACTTTAAATCAGACGCAAATTAACACCAACTCCTGGCATCCTTTATTAATCGGATTGGCTCAGTGTTAGTTTGCTTTGCTTTTATCTTCTATTTTAATATTATTATATTTTTTCCAATTCTATCCTCCTGAATAACATACCTAACAATAACAAGGCACTAGAGAGCGGAGATGGCTCTGAAGCTATTCCAGGTAGTGCTCATCTTTCGTTTCTCAAGGTCTAAATTGAGCACCATACTATCCCTTAAACATCTCATTCTTCCGCAGTATTTTCCATCCATACTGTTATCTTATTATCCTTCAAGAGAATCCCCATGCATGCACTCACATACATACTGAAATGCAGCCATATAAAGGATAGCCATCTTTGGAACACTCCTGGATCCATCATTTGTCCTTAGAGGTCCAATAAGAAAGTATAATAGAAATATAGAATGGCCTGGGTTGAAAAGGGCCACAATGATCATCTAGTTTCAACCCCCTGCCATGGGCAGAGTCACCAACCACCAGACCAGGCTGCCCAGAGCCACATCCAGTCTTGCCTTGAATGCCTCATAAGAAAGGGTTTCCAAAATCAGAGCTTTCAGGGGCAAAGATAAAAAGAATTGTAAGCATTCACTAATCTTATCCATTGCTCCCACCTTTGACAGACAGAACTACTGGATAGTATATCCTTCAAAGTCTTCTGTCTACTCAGTTTTCCCAGCTGAGCAAATCCTCTGGCTTTTTTGAGCCATGCCCCTCAATTGCCATCAGCAGTATGTCTGCCAGAGGAAAGATGTGAGGAGGGACTGGTGGGCTTCTTGCTGGAAGGACCATACCTAGATAGGGAATCAACAGACTACTCTCTGCTATCTGTGTGGCCATGTTTGCTAAGACAATCTAACATGCACCACTCAGCAACTGTCAAACCTTTTGTGGATTTCCGTCTCTGCAATATTCGTTTCTTAGCAACTCTGTTTGCTTTTAAGAAAAACAAAATGTCTCTGCCTGTGGCATGCTATTTTGAGCAGAAACTGCGCTGTTTCAGGTCCATGCTAGTCAGAGGGACCCTGGTGAAAATGGTCCTGTCCACCTACTCACTCCTAACAGCACTGGGTGAAATTCTTTCTCGTTCTCTTGCCATTTTACCTGCCGCTGAGAAAGCACAGTAACAGTGGACATGGATTGTGATAAACATTTAATGCTGTTGCATTGTTCTATAGTCCTTGCCATTCTGGAAATCATGCAGCCTGTTGTGTAACTCAGGTAATAAATGTGCGAGCCAGCAGGAAATTTTACAGCGTATTTTACAACAAAGTTTCTTCAAGAAAATGGAGTTATATGAACGTTGTGAACTTAATTGGAAACGTATGATATTAAATTTTGTCAGCATACAGCTCTGTGAGAACTTTTCCTAGGACATCTAGCTTAAGAGAAAGGCCACTGAATTTGGAGGTCCAACTACAGATCACTGTAACCTCCTAAACAAGCTCAGCAACAGCAGTTTATGCCACTAAGAAAAAATGAAAAGCAAGAATACAACGTGAAGGTAAATGTGTTGTTGCGAGATAGTAAGCATCAATTTAATTTCCATCAAAATGTTACAAAGCTAGCTTCAGTCCAATGGAAACTGGAAAATGGAAACTGGAATGACTGGCTGTCACAGTCCCACAGTAAATTTTTGTCCTCCAGTTGGCAGCATGGACAAGGAGACAATTGCTCATATAAAACAACATTAACTCTTCTCAAAGTTATGATTTAGGAATTCTGATTGGTTTGCAACTCATAGTAAAAAAACAACAACAACAACAACAAAAGTCCTATCAAAAAATATATTTTAAAAAAACATAGTAGGAATGATGCCTCGTTTTTGAGGCTCAGAAAGAATCAGGGTGAAATGAGAGCCCAGAAAAGCAAATGCCAGAAGTGTCCTAGCCCTCTGATAAGGACAGACAGCATGATGGAAAGGAAGACTCCAAAAATATCAGCAAGCTGGTTAAAAAATAACAAAAAACTTAAAAGTCAACTTATTAACTCCAGAGTTAATATGTTGAGGCCAGAATGTCTCAAGAGAAGGCCTCTGATGTTTGGTTGGATGTGGAGACTGAACTCCAGCAGTGTGGGAACCTACTTGTATAGATAGTAGCTATTTTCTTAGGAAAGAAGAACCATCTGACTAATTATAAATCCAAAGTTATTCACTGAGTCCAAGAAGCCTCACTGACGTCAGCGGGGCCAGGAATCCATGTCTTTATTCCTGCGTTCAATGCCTATATATTGTTTTCATGCAGCTGTAAAGATCTCCTTTATGCATCTTCTTGATTTTTCTCTTGCTCATTCATCCTGATTCATCCTCCTCTGCTTGGAGCTCCTTGAATATCCTTTAAGAAGCCCACACACTCAGACACATTCTTGTCCAAGCCTACATTGCAGTATATTTGTCCAACTAATTTTTACTGAAATGAAGTTCCTGCTTTGCACAATTGCCAAGAGCAATTGTTTTGGTGAATCATAAATACTGCAGAAAGGAAATGTTTGTTCAGGTTGTTTGTTTCTGCCTTTGGCAGATTAAGCCATAACAATACACACATCCCTCAAGAAACTAGGATTTTAATTTGGAGAATAAACTACATTGACAATGTCAGTTCAGCGAGAGACCTCTACATTTTGTCCTGAGTAAAGCCCACACATCTGCAAGCCTGACTGCTAATGAGATTGCTTCAATCTCAGACTATTTGGCATTGGTTTGTTAAGGCAGCTGAAGAATTGTATAGATCAAAGAATGTTGGCTCCATTAAGCAGTGGCCAGATTTTGCCAAACATATCCTGGTCTCAGACATAGGATTTGAATTTTGGGTGGTCATATGTGCAGCCAGGAGTTGGACTCGATGATCTTTATGGGTTTCATCCAACTTGAGATATTCTATAATTCTGTGATCTTGGAAGGGAATTTTGTTTGGAGCATCAAGATCTCCAAAATCATCTCCCTCTGAGATGAAAGTCTAATAGTCACATCTGACAAAAGGCACGGGGCTTTGACATTCACTCTGGGAGGTGAACTTGCAGCATGCAAGTGACCTTGTCTCTTTCAGGGATCACCTTCCACGTGCTGTTGTTGGTGGAGCAGATGTGTTTGCCTTCCTACCTCCTCGCTTAGGGTCCTCACTACAACTGCAAGACAGTTCTACCAGGCTAAGGAATGCCCCAGGGGAGAATCCCAGGGATGTCTTTCTTGGTGAAGAAAAGGCTCTTCCTCAAGAAGGGGAGACTTAATTGTGGTCTTCCTGTACTTGAAGGGGGTTACAAACAGGAGGGAGACTGACTTTTTACATGGTCTGATACTGACAGGACAAGGGGGGAATAGCTTTAAAGGAGGAGAAATTAAGGTTAGATGTTAGGAAGAATTTTTTTACTCAGAGGATGGTAAGGCACTTGAACAGATTGCCCAAATAAATTGTAGGTACCCCATTCCTGAAGGTGTTCAAGGTCAGGTAGGATGGGGCTCTGGGCAGCCTGACCCCTGGCAACCCTGCCTATGGCAGGGAGGTTGGAACTAAATGATCTTTAAGATGCCTTCCAACCTAAGCCATTCTATGATTCTATAATTCAGAAAGAGCTTGGGTCCAGAAAGAGAAGATAGATGGTGCCAGGATAACATATGGGTTAAGCTAGAATATAGAAAGAAGTCCTCTAAAATCTCTGCATTGTATCTGACACCTATTTAAGGGAATGCTTATAGGACCATCTGGAAGATATCTATAAAACATTAGCTAGAACTATCCTTAGATTAGACATCTAATGCTAAGGTACAAATCTGTCAGCCACTCTAGGTTCCTGGAACTGTCCACAGAAAGAAACAAGTATCAGAGGCAGGACAAGGTTTCAAAAAAACCACTGTAATCCAAAGATCTTGATGCTTCACTTTGTCCTGCACTAGCAGACAAGCTTACATAGGCATATGTGTGACTCAGTACTATCCCTGTGCCTTTGGCAGAAGTTTTCATTAATAGCACTGTTCAGTGAGGACATTTCATGGGAATACAGAAGCTGGACCTCAAAATAAAGATCCTGATGCCAAGCCATGTGCTGAAAATACTGTTGATCTGGAATCCTTTATAAGTGCTTTCTCTAGGTCTCTTCCCTACCAGTGGAAGACCACTATCTTCTTAAGTAGATCCCAATTAAAAAGCCCTCTAAGCTGTACTTTAATACAAATAATGCATAGTGATAACACTGTCATATTTCATAATATGATGACTGTACCTCCACTCTTGTTAAAGAGCAATTGCAGCGTAATTATGATAAGTATGTTCTCTGACACATTTTAATACCACAAATACAAATGTAATATAATTACACTCCATTACAATATATATTATTATTGCAATATAATTGTCTGATAATATAATAATATAATTGATAATTATAGGACATACTACAAGTAGTAATGTTTTATACATACATGCACACATATGCACACATCCTTATGTCTTGCAAAGTAAGTGAATGGCATGTTCAAAGTATTGCTGAGAATAAATACTGTAAATAACATTGCACTGGTATATATTCAATTAAGGAGGCAAGAGGATACAAAGAAGCTAATAAACTATTCATTCATGCTCTTAATGTTCTTATTACATCAACAGAAATAATTATTGATTGAGCAGAAAAAAAAGCGCAGTGTTATTATATTTTAATTGCAATGTAATTTCACTGTAATTACACTTTCTTTTTTCTGTTATTTGGCCTGGCCAATAACAATGAGATTAGGGAGACACTGTTCTCATAATTTTAAAAGATTATATCATTGTGTAGCATCATACAGCCTCCCAAGAGAAGTGGGTTCATCATTGATTAATTCGTTTCAACCTAAACCTGAGCCGGTGTTGGAAAATTAACTGTAAAGAGTAGCATTGATGAGATGCACTTCATGTCTCTGGCATCTCCAAGCTACTGCCACTCAAAAAATCTGAAACAGAGACTGAATAGAAAGATGTAATGCCAGAAAATGTGTCCTCAGTTTAGCATCTTCTGCCAGCTCTTAAGGAATCAACCTTCCTCTCTATTTGAAAATATTGTGTGTCTTTCGAGTGAAAAGTGATTATTAGTCTATCTAATTCTTCATTCCCTCCCCAAAATCCCACTCAGATCAGGAGAGTTGCCTACCCAGAGAGAATGAGTAAGTTGTCCATGTTGATCCCCCCCTTACTCAATATGCAATGCTATGACCACGTCTGGGTCCTTCTGAAATCAGTGATAATGGGAGATCTTGCTCAGCTCCCTAAAGACAGTAGAGGTATTTGTCTCACAAACAATAAGGAGAGATCTCTCAAGTGATTAGCAGTAGCCTCAAAGCATTTTTGTGGTTAATTCATTAGGAAGAACAATTAGTATTTTGCCTCCCTTCATTTCCTCTCTTATTTCATTAAATAAATAAATAATCAGTGAAAAAGTTGGGAAGCAAATGAAATCTTGTGTGCCTCCTGGATACTCTGGATGATACAGTAGCTATGGCAACAAGCAGTTTAACAGAAGTCCTTTACCTTTGATTTTTCTATTTTTGTCTTAATGTTTACATGAAATAATGGAATTTCTCTCACAAGTTCATCTCCAGTATAGGTCAGTGGTCAAAATGCGTTATACAATTTCTCATGTACTCTTCTCTTTCTTGCTCATTACTTGCATGAGGGCACATACTCAGTCTCAGCTGAAATAAGGTTGACAATGGAGTTTTCGTGGGCTTTTATTACATCACAGTATCATAGAATGGCTTAGGTTGGATGGGACCTTAAAGATCATCTAGTTCTAACCCCTCTGCCGTGGGCAGTATTGCCAGCCATTGGATCAGGTTGTCCAGGGCTCCCAGATTTGAGCACGTCCAGGGATGGGGCATCCACAGTTTCTCTGGGCAACCTGTACCTGTGTCTCACCACCCTCATATCTTCAACAAACTAACAGGAGAGGAAATTTGGATTACAGACACATCCTGAACTGACTATACAGCTCGTAACAGTTAAACACTGTGACTCATTCCCATGGTATGCTCCAGAGGCCAAATGTTCTGGTGGGCTCCAGTAGCAATAAACAGATTCACAGGGGATGAATCTTTCAGTGGCTACAGAACATGTTTGCTTGGGCAGCTTCCAGCTCAGGGAAGAAAAGAAGAAGAAAAAGAAGAAGAAAAAGAAAGAAAAAGAAAGAAAGAGAAAAAGAAAGAGAAAGAGAAAGAAAGAGAAAGAGAAAAAGAAAGAGAAAAAAGAAAGAGAAAGAGAAAAAAGAAAGAGAAAAAAGAAAGAGGAAGAGGAAGAGGAAGAGAAAGAGAAAGAGAAAGAGAAAGAGGAAGAGGAAGAGGAAGAGGAAGAGAAAGAGAAAGAGAAAGAGAAAGAGAAAGAGAAAGAGAAAGAGAAAGAGAAAGAGAAAGAGAAAGAGAAAGAGAGAGAGAAAGAGAGAGAGAAAGAGAGAAAGAGAGAGAGAGAGAGAGAAAGAGAAAGATTTCTTATTTCAGTGAATTCTAGAAGTAAGTAGTATCAAGGTTGGAATTACCTTCAGGGGAGGTCCAGGTTGAATATTAGAAGTTACTTCTCAGAAGTCAGGCATTGAAATAGGCCTTTAGGGAAATTGTGGAGTCACTGTCCCTGGTGGTTTTCAAGGAAAGGGTAGATGTGGCACTGAGTAGCATGGTTTAGTGGGCCTGTGGGTGCTGGATCAAAGGTTGGACTAGATAATCTTAGTGATCTTCTCCAATCTTAGTGATTCTATTATTCTACTTTATGCTTACTCCTTATTGCTCTACTCTTCTCATAAGTATCTGCTCTTAGCATAGTTGATTGGTCTCATTAACATGGGTGTAAATTAGTTCTTGTGCTCTGAAAGTCCCATCAAGTCTTCAGACTACCCATCTCTCTGAGCAAACAGCAGTGTTGCAAGGTGAGTGGCCACAGCTGGGTTGAGCCAAGGAGCCTAAGATCAACCTGATCTTAGTGCTTGTTTCCAGTCATAATGATTCTATGATCCCAAAGTTCAGGAAGGAGCTCTGGTGGGATACTATGTCTGATAAGTGCAGCGTGATCACACAGCTGTTCAGACTATGGACAAGATTCTCAATCTGGAGCCACCATGTTGCCTCAAGATCTGAGAATGATTTGTGAATTATTGCAATATTCTGTGGAAACCTGAGACTAGCACAGTGGCATGGACAATGAGATTAGGGTGATGGACTAATGCCTGCCATTGCAGAGGTATCCAAGTTAGGCATCTCTATTTGAATTTGTTTTTTAAAAAGTTGAGCTAATTTCAAATCAAGCAAAAACTCAGGGTGTGAGATGCCATGTCCTCCAGGAAAATACAAGTTCCCTTTCAACTGCAAGGCATAAGTGCAGCCACAGAAAGATTTATTCTTTCATTCCAACAAACAACACAGGTTACATTGACAGGGAGCCCAGCACAACACTGCTTCTTGCAGATTTGACTTTTTCTCACCTAGCCCTTCAGAAGCTCTGTGGACATGTAAAGCAAATGAGCTCTTAACCTGCCCTGCATCTCCAGCTCTGCCTTCTCTCCCCGAGCATGCAGCCAGACTGCAGCAGCTACGAGAGAGGGGCCAAATGTTTTCAGGCTTCTCCCCAGAGCCAGGAGAGTCAGAGTCTGTGCTAGGGTTTGGGCTTGCAACCAACACTGACACTGCATTGCAGCACTAGGAAAAGTGGGGAGGGAGGAAAGCTGACTTGTATCCTGCAGGGAGAACAGCAGAGGCAGGATCCTACTGCTCATCTGTGATGGAAATTCGGTTTTAGAGAGGGCTACATTCCTATAGCATCTTATCACAAATAGGCACAGATAGATGTGTATCACTGATAGATGAAGAAAATAAAAATAAGATGATAATTCCTAAATGTGTAATGTGCAAACCTGTCTGAGCTGGCAGTTGTTTCCTTCCACAAATGCTGTGTTGCCAGTCTAACTCATTACTTTATTGAGTGCTCTGGGATACTGAGGATGTGAGACTGTTCTCTTAGAAAATACGCTGGTGTCCTACAGTCAATTCCATTCTTGTTCAATAGAAAGCAGATCAAGCTGTTACAAAGAAAACCTTGCCAGAACCAATAACTGTACAAGGCATGACATTATGCTAAGATGCTGCTTCAATAAATTATCAGCTAAAAAGAGCTTGGATCTTTTAATACCCTTGGGATTCATGGTTGCACAAACCCATGTGTGTACACAGGTAAATGCAGTTAAATAGATATACCATATTCTATTGTCAGTGAATTCTTTGAGTCACAAAGAATGACATACATAAAACTCTATGTTAAAATCAGTACTTACTGACCTATCTCCAGAAATGAAGAAAGACATTTCAGGGACATGGTACCTGAAGAAGAGGAAATGTTACATATTAAGAATCTTAACACTACACTTGTGTTAGTGAAGATCTGTAAGGATGGATCTCTGGGGTTTATTTATGCAGCCAGGTCATGGTATATGCTGAAAGCAACCAAAAGAATAGGAAATCAAAAACTGGCTTGTGGCAGAAAGGCGATTTGGCAAGAGTGTAGACAAAAGGTAGAGAAAAAAGAATCAGGATGTGGTATCTGGGAGGGAAAGATCATAAGGTGAATCCATTTGGATTAGTCTGATAGTCTGATCTAATAGGTGGCAACCCTGCCCTTGGCAGGTGGGTTTGAACTAGCAGGTCTCTGGAACTAGATTTGAAGTCTCTTCCAACTCAACCCATCCTATGATTCTATGAAGGGCTTGAAGATGGAGAATAGGTTCATTAAGAAATATTCGTGAGAACTCTTTCTTTTTGGCATATGGTTAATGAGGAGGATCAACATCCTGCATCTACCCAAAGATCTTGAGGTGTCACTCTACAGTGAGTAGTGTTTCTCCAGGAGCGTGGATAGTCAAGTACAAACATTATAGCAAACTTGATTCCCAAGCAAGAGATGTCAACTCTTCCTAATGGCCAGATATCTCCAAGACTCCCAATTTGAACTTTCTCTTGAGCTGAGACTACTGTTATGGAGACATCCCTTAATCTCTTATGATATTAAAAGTGATTTGGTGGAGAACTGTGACCAAACCTCCTTATTTAAAGGATTCCAACTCTCTTCCCAGAACTGGGGAAAGAAATCAGGATAAGGGAAAATGGCTTTAAATTGGAAGAGGATCGATTTAGACTAGATATTAGAAAGAAATTCGTTATTGTGAGGGTGGTGAGACTCTGGAACAGGTTGCCCAATGCAGTTTTAAATGCCCCCTCCTTGTATACATTCAAGGCCAGGCTGAATGGGGCTTTGAACAATTCAGTCTAGTGGGAGGTGTCCCTGCCTATAGCAGGGGATTGGAACTAGATGATTTTAAATGTCCCTTCCAACCCACACCATCCTATGATTCTAAGACTCCCAGTTGAACTGCAGATCTGCATCGACTCATTGCTTAGCTGATGAACTCTGAAAGACTATAGCCCCAAGCAGTCATCTTCCAGGGAGCTTTCTTGCATTTCTCTGCACAGCCCGTAATCAGATATGAAGCTTCTCTGGGATGCATGAGCACAAATGATGCTCTGCAGAAAGAAATCATGTTGCAGCATCTGCTGCATGCAGACACAAAGTCCTCCCTGCCTTTCTAGCTGTTGTTACTATCATTATTAAGGATTTCATAATAACATGACTTGAGGGTCACAATTTGTCTGAGAGACATAGATTCTAAAAATGATGTATTTCTCCTTTCCATTTTCCCTTGCCAGCAGTAAGATGTTGACATGATTGAAATCCTGGTGAAGAAAGAACAGAGGGTCCAGTGTGACGATGGAATTGAATTCCTGGGTCTTGCACTGGAACGGAATTTACCATCAATGGTGTTTGTAAAATAAAACAGTTCTACCACTCTACCACTTCTTTTTAATACTTGGAGTTTGCATTAATTTTGTTTGGTTTTGCCTGTTGCTAGTTTCTTCCCAAGAACCCGTCTTTGCCAGAAATAACAAGATGTTTTTGCAGCACTAGAATGATGCAGTTTTTCTTCTGGGAGAACCTGTTTACATCTCGATCTGCTTTCCTTGGAAATCTGAGATAGAACAGCTCAAGCTCTTGGTGTGCTGGAGAAGTGCCACAGTGGGAATTTGGCTCAAGGGAAGTCAGAATTAAAAATGGAGAGTTTCATTTCTACAGGACTGGCTTGATTCCTATTTGGATCAAGGGTTTCTGTTAGGATCACTGATGAGAGTCAAAAAAAGAAAAAAATTCCATTCCATGGCTGCCTGCTGGGTTTTGTAGTCCTTCCTCAATTTCTCACCAAGCTGATACGCACACCTGAGGAACTCCAGGGTGAACAAGTACTAACAGCCCTACTGCTGATTTTCTTCAGTGAAACTGAGGGATTTCTCCTCTGGCATCTGAGATCTGGCCTGAGAGGCACCACTGAAGAAGAATGGATGGAGTCCAGCTTATACTTTGTATTCCAATCTTCACAGCTTTCCGTCCTACAGCTTTTTGCAGACATTAAGATAAGCATCCAAGCAAAGATCTACTAGTATAAAACAGGAAAGCTCTAGCATATAAATCAAGCCAAGTCATTTCCAACTAACCCATCATTTTGTAACAAGGTATGAGAAAGTTTCCTTTCTTACAGTGAGTCAATACCTTTCTTTGGAAATTCAAGGAAAGAACAAAACTAAAAAAAAAAAAAGAAAAAGAAAAACAACCAACATGCCTCTGTATTCCAGATAGCTGTTGACCCCTGTAAAAGAAACAGTCTGGCATGATGCTCATACAGCACCAATGGACCAAGAAAATTGTTCTGGAGAGTCCTGCCTCACATCCTCTGGGATTTAACAGCCCTAGATGTTCAGTACAATAATACTAAGAAAGAGTTGGACATTTTCCAACAGCTAAAGACAAGTTTGTTAGTTAATGGCCCAGATCAATGCTAAGGGCACTTAATGATCTAACAAACCAGTCGATCAACTGGTGATGAGGACCAATTAGAGACCATATCAACAGCCTTCACCAAAGAGTCACTTTTATTAGCTTTTTCTTCTTTCTGTAGGACCTAGGACAAGCAAGGGGCTATCTGAGGTAATCACTTGCTTTCTGAAAATCAATAACCAATCAACAGCTGGAATTTGCTCTCAAAAAATGCTTGTTCAATGCCTTATTCAAGGGGGTTCTTTTTTCTAACTGTGTTTAAAACTCTTTCCAAAAACTGTGCAATGCTGGGAAAAAGCACCTGAAAATGGCAACCCATTGCTTGGGGAATTATCCTCACCGAATGACCAACACAAGCTACTTTGCTCCGGCAGTGAGGGAAACACATATAATGTATAAAAGTAATTCTGTGAACTAGAGAGTTCACAACAAACTTACCAGGTCCTTATAGAAAACAAAATTAGAAGAATAACACTGAATCATAGATAACAGTGTGGGGAGACACTGGCTCCATCTTTCTACCTCTTAATTTGGACTCAATGATCCTTATGAGTCTCTTCCAATTGTGGATATTCTATGATTCTCTTATTGTCTCACTTACAAAAAGTGTGCCTGAGCAATGACACTTCCAATCTCCTTTTAGAAGCCTCTCCACTCTGTCAGCCCATTTTCATTGCCTGTCTCTCTAGGAAAATCTCTGCCACAGCTAACTTAGATATCCCTCACTGGAATCTAAGCTAACAACTTCTTGTCTTGTATGTTCAGAGAAATACATTTGTTTCCTCTGCCACAATTCCCTTGGTACTCCCTCATCCCACATCAGGCAAACTAGTCTCACATCTCCCTTTGTTCTAGTCTTCTATAGAACGAAAATAACCCTGGTTTTTACATTATTTTTATTTATTTATTTGTTTAATTCATCCTCATCATTTCATCTGTAGTATCTCAATCCAATCTTCGAGCTCGTGAGCTCATTAGAGATCTCAAATGAGATCTGTTCTATCAAAAAATTTTAATAATGCTGTTTCCAGCCAATAGGAGACACTGTTTAGGCAGAGCTCATGTCTTTGTCCCCTTTCTCCTGTTCAGAATCTAGAACTGCTGTTTCAGATGCATTAGAGGAGTCTCTCCAATGGATGTCTTTCAGTATCCACCCAGTTTCCTCACCTGCTAACTTCTTTTGGGTATAGTGATAGACAGCTGCACAGTATGTTGATGAGCTCAGTGAAGAAGAGTCAAAATATCTCTTAAAATCTCCGGGAACTGCTGGAGTCAAGAACCAGAGCTCCTCTATTCCTTTTACCTATTCAGCCAGTTACATTTCGTTTGCTTACAGCATCTTTTTGTACTGCTCCTTCTTTCTAGAAATGAACACTGCAGTGGATATTGCCACTTCCCAGTACGACAGAGATGAAGACAGAAATACGGGCAGAAGAAAGTAAGTGGGAGAGAGAGGTGGTATGACGGCTTGGAGATTTAAAAGACTAGTTAAAATGTGCATGTGTGCAAGAGAGGGGCAAAATAAACTCTTCTGTAGGAAAACAGCTATAGCTTACATTCCTTTGTTCCAGAATGAGACATCTGCATTCTGCTAAGACTTATCTGTCAGCCCCTTGATAATGTTATGAAGGGCTTTAACTCTCTATAACAGTCAGGATGTACACAAGATTTACTATGTTTTTAATAGCAACTTGTACTGGAGGTGCAGAGATGCGAAGAGTGGTGCAAACACGTAAGTCTCCAAACAGCCAACAGAGAATGACAGCTATCTCCTAAGAGTGATTTAGTTCACCAAAGAGCTGCATCACCTTGGAGTTATGAGCAGATGATGTTGGTGGTTTCAAGGTCTGGTTTTGATTTTCCTATGCAGTTCTGTCATCAGCCTTCATCTTTAGACACAGTGCATTGGTGCAGTCTGCATTGATGGCATCAGCCCAATCTAACTTTGACTGCTAGAACTGCACCGGTGTAAATCATCTCTCATTCCCCCACGGTACTGTGAGTCACTGATCCTGGCACTTGGCTGTCTTGGCATGTCTCCTAGAATTCATTGCATGGCTCTCAGCAGTCAGGGAATGCTTTCAGTGGGATTTCTGGGTAGAGGTGTATTGACTGCTCTATGGCTTGGTTTCTTCACCACTGAAACAAAACTAATAACCCTTACTCACTCTTTAAAATAAGAAAGAAAAACCTTCATCAAAAAACTTAGCCAACTGTGGTTTATGTAATGCTTTGTGATCCTGTGGCAGAGAAGAATTAAGAAAAGTAGAGTTATAAAGGATAGTCTGAAAAGTGTCTCCTTCACATATTGTCGATCGGTTCATGCTGACTTAATCTCTCGACTCAGTTGAGCATCTGCTTGCCCAAAATTAGCCCTGGGGATGGGAAGTCCAATTCAAATTCTACTTGCAGCCTTCAAGGTGAGACAGTGATCTTATTCACCAGCTGGAGCTGATTTGAGAATATTGTATTGGTTCCCTTCTGAAACACTGAGCTATCCTGCTGAGGATGTCCCTGTCTGTCTTACTCCACTGTGCCGATGATAAATTTGACTTCATTTCCTGTTCTTCTCTCACTGATTTACAAGCCTTTACAATACAGAAGCTACTACTGCTGTCAAACTTTTTTCAGTGTCAAGTACCCCTCTCCCATCACTTGATCCAATCATTATTAATTAACTAGTTAATAGCCTCAATTATTTTGTAAATAAATGAATGCCTGAGCTGCATCTGTGTAGTGTCTTCCTGCTGCCAAGCAGCTCAGTACCAAATTTACCAATTCAGAGTCTTTGAAACAGATATTTTGATAGAAAGAAATGTGTACTCTGGCATGAGCTTTTTGTTATTGCCTGAGAATTATCCATTTTGAATGCCTTGAGTACAAGCGAGCACTATTGGGACTTTCTCGGCTGGACATGAGTCAGTAGTGTACCCAGGTGGCCAAAAAAGCCAGTGGCATCCTGGCTTCTGTCAGAAACAGTGAAGCCAAAGGAGCAAGGAGGTGGACATCCCTCTGTACTCAGCTCTGGTGAGGCCACATCTTGAGTATTGTGTTCAGTTCTGGACTCCTTACTACAAGAAAGTCACTGAGGCCCTAGAGTGTGTCCAGCGAAAGGCTACAAAAGTGGTGAGGGAACTGAAGAACAAATGTTATGAGGAACAGCTGAAGGAACTGGGATTGTTTACTTTGGAGAAGAAGAGGCTCAGAGGTAACCTAATCACTCTCTACAACTACCTGAAAGGAAGTTCTAGTGAGGTGTCTTCCCTTGGGTAACAGAGATAGGAGTAGAGGGAAAGGCCTCAAATTGCACCGGGGAGGTTCAGGTTGAATACTGGGAAAACCTTATTCTCCAGAAGAGTGGTGAGGCACTGGAATAGGCTGCCCAGGTAGGTGGTGGAGTCACCATCCCTGAAGGTGTCCAAGAAACATGTAGATGTGGTAGTAAGGAGCATGGTTTAGTGGACAATATTGATGGTAGGTGGATGGCTGGACTAAGTGACCTTGGAGGTCTTTTTCAACATTAATGATTCTATGATTGATTCTATGACTACTCCTAGTCTTCCAAACTTTGTGATGTACAAGGAATCACAATAGAGCTTCTTACTTCCATGTTAACGTTATTCCAAAAACTACAGATTTTGGAGTAGGGCTGCAGAAATGCTGTAATCTATGTCGTACTACACAATTTGGGGTGGGTGGCCTTTCTATTCTGGACCCATGTGGACTTAATGGATCAACAAAGTCTAGTCTCATCTCTACCACTGCCAAAGAAATGTGAATGGGATGGATATTTCTCTTCAAAACAAACTAATAGATTGAAAACTGTATTGAAAGACAGGAGAGAAGAGGTGGTTCTTAATTCTTAGATGCATGCATGACTTTGTGGGTGCTCTTGTGTGAGGCATTTAGATCTGTACCTTGACTGCACTGCATTACCTACACAAAAATGCACTGAGAGATACTGAGTTTTAGAGAGTCTCATGCAATGCTTTTAAGTTTCACATGAAAGGCTCTGCAGGAGGGAGAGACTGCTACTAGGAGAATCACACAAGCTTCATGACACATGAATGCTGAGCAGGTCTGCAAAATCAAACTTTCTCTTTTCTGTTATCTTCTGTATCTGCCCTCTCCTTGCCAATTGTACTCCTGCTCTGTCACGCAAGTTATCTGCCCTAAGCTTCCCAGTTCTAACAAGATCAAACTCCTAACGCATCACACAAGTGTAACCTACTACACAGGTGAGAGCATGGGAGTAGAAGGAGTCAAGGTGCGTTCACTGTTGACCTGGGCTCTAGATAAACCAGCAACTGATCCAGTTCACTGAGACATGGGTTATCTTTTCATACATATAGTCAAGCCTCTACATATTCTGTAGAGACAGGAGATGTTCTCCAATCTATTTCAGATACTGTTGTCTGTGAATCACCAGCAAAGTAACTATTGCTTTCATTATACAAGATCAAGCCTGTTTCATCCAGGGCTTCATCTTCCACCCCAGCTCCCTGAAATTAATAGAAATAATCTCACTGATTTTAGGAACAGATATGTCAGGACATTAATTTCTTGCTATCCCACTTCAAAGGAACCATTTACTCCTCTCTCTTCAGAACAATTGGAGAAAATTTTCACCACGACACTGATGGAAGAAATGACTCTGCTTAATAGAGGCAGATGGAAAAAATATGAGGTCATTTGGTCACAAATGAAAAACTTGCTTTCTATAGTAGTTTAATGCCAAGTTTGCCTGGCCCCCTCTATGATTAGATTATTACTTATTCACTTATTCTTCTGTTTAATCATACAAAGGGAGGGTGCCCTACGTGACCCCTCTGGGTACTTGCTGATTCCTTTGTTCTTTTATTCTGCCTTTAACCAAGATGATTTTCATACAGGTTCCTTTCATAATGAGCCCTGAATTATTTTACTTCATCATCCATAAGGTGTCCTACAGTTTGCTGGTATGTGTCTATCTGAGCTACTGCTGCAGAACACATTGCCGTCAAGTAACTCACAAGCATTGGTCACTTAAAGAGCCCTGGATTTTAAGGCTAATTGGTGCCTTTTTTGTTTACCTCCTGACTGGGGATGGCCTCAGAAATTATACTCAGCCAGAACTTTTGGCTACATTATGGTGTACCTCTTTGAAATAGCACAGATTGAGGGACATGGTTTACTAGACATGGTAGCGGTGGGTTGACAGTTGGACTTGATGATATTAGTGGTCTTTTCCAACCTTTATGATTCTAAATTAAATCATGAGGCACAGTGCTTGTCAGGATCTAATTCCCAGGACACCTGGAATCTCCTCAGAGCTTGGGATTTTTTTGATTTTTTGTATGGTGTTTAGTTTTCCCTTGCTGGTCTACTTTTTCCCTTGCTGCAGCTTCCTTATCCATAAATTGGGTATTTTACTCTGAAAGCACATTTTTAATCAAAAGATGAAAGTAGATGTATAATAGAGGAGTTTTACAATAATATGAATACCTTGCATAGGAAACACCGTTTATTCATCTTTCAAAAATCTGTTCCCATGAACTGTTATCAGTTGTTTAAAAATTGGAACCACGTTTCCTGATTGCATCTGCCTAACTTAACTAAGAGTTATTATATACTGAGAGGCTTCCTCCATCACAATACACCAGCACAGCCCATCCAAGATATAGTAATATCAACTCTTTTTTACATTAAACAATATATAGGGAACAAGGTGACTTGCTTACGGCTGTATTGTTTGACTAATAAAAGAGATAGAAAGAAAATTACAGAGCCCTGATGACCAATTGTATGGTCCAACCATTAGACTGCACCTCTGTATTACAGTTGATTTTCAGTGTTATTTGACTTGTTTGAGGGATGAGACTATGTTGGATAACGAATGTACTGGGTTCTTTGTTAGCCTAACAACCTGTATATCAAGATGGACACCTACCTATGCTTGTAAAATCAGAGGATTCTTTCAAAATTGCAAACAAATCCTAGAGATGGTGAAATGTGCAGTAGTCAAATTTCTGTCTTGACTTTAACTAACTCGCCAGTCATAAGCACTCATTTCATCCAAGCACAACAAAGGACAGGTCTCAGAAGGGTGACTCAAATCCTAAGAAGAAAAATATATTAAAAAGTTGCTTGCTCAGCTTTGGAACACATGACAGACAGCTGAAAGCTGCCTGCTGAGAGGAAAGCCTGAGAAGAAAACATGCTCAAGGAAATTCCAGGAATGCAATGAAGCACTTGAAATGCAGTTATCTTGCCTCATCTCCCAGGCCAAAGGTTACTACCATTAAGATTTCATCCGACAGAGTATCTGTGATCTGCAGCAATCTGCATGGCCTTGAAGGAGGAGATACTGGATATAGGAGGAAAGAATTGGAAAATATTCCTGGCATTCACAACATTAAGATGCAGCAAAACTGGACCTGGGAAAAGTTGATTAATAAATGCCAGAGAGCTTTCTCATAAATCTGTTGCTTTCATGGTATTGCATGAGGCCCATGAGTCCCAAAATATTCTGGTGCTGTGAATACCAGAGGCACAGACAGTGTTAGCTTCTCACGTTGGTACACACTGAGTCAACACAGTACAAGTGATTCCCCCCATGTTTGCAATTTCTCTATACACAGTGATCCCAGCAACGTATTCTAAGAAAATACCTCAGCCCAATATTTTTGCATGCTCGGAAGAAGAGTTTCAGGCTCAGCTTTTATATCGTCTAGGTACCTTGGATGAGGAGAGACCAAGCTCCACCAGCGTATAATCACCCACTCAAGTCCTTCCATGCATGGTGTACATACTGAAGATTGGATGAAAGATTGGCTAATTTCTCTCTGCTCTTCAACTCACAGCTGGTGATACTGCACAATGATGTGCATTTTAGTATGTTGCAAAAGTGCTAATTTAAAAAGTCTGATTATATCAACAGCTCGGTAGGTATAAGAGCCACAGAGCTTTCATGTTCCAATATCAGGGAAAATAATGTAATCTGAGATTAATGGACTTCTGACAGCAGGCACTTTCTGTACCTTTATCTATTTCAAAGTTGGTGTCTTCGTGAAAGCTAGTCTTCAGATTTCCCATGTAATCAGTAGTAATATAGACAAGAAGTCAATAAAGAATAAGACACAATCCATCAGTCTAAAAGTAGATACCTCTCCATAGATTCTCAATGGATCACAGTCAAGACGATCTTGGCAAAACTCCTGGATGACTCTTGGGTCATTGGGAAAGAAATGGTGAGATTTCAGCTCGGACTTTACTGGAAACCAACCAGTGCATATTCACTGTGTAACTGAACAATGCAGAAGGTGATTGACTGGCATATTCAAGAGAGGTATGCATTGGAGTTCATTCTGCAGTGAACAGAAACTCAGGGAAGAGGACCTAGTGAGGATATGGAGTAGCTGACTTCTTAGAGATTTTTCATGCAAACTCTGCAAACACAGCCAAAAGTGGAAGAAACCCATGGGTGGGTGCCTATTGGTGGAGTAAATCCCTAAGAATTACATCTCTCAGCAGTGAAGTTCACTCTCTATGGGACAGACCTGCTGTGTGCTGGGGAAGGCAATCATGAACATAGTATCTCACCAGGATGATTGTAATTTTTATTCCTTTAACCAGGTGGGGAATGAACCTGCCTCTGCATTATGTTCATTCATAGCACAAGATCGGAAACAGCATCATAAAATATATTCACATCATGCTGTGTTGTTATTAAAGTCAGTGGGTTTCAGATGGACTGGGAGCCAAGCAGTGGTTATGCAAAAGCCAATCAGAAGTCTGAGCAGTGATTAAAGAGTAAATTTATAAAAGAAGTTGGCAGGTGTTGAAAGGAGATTGTCAGGTGATGCCACCATGAAAGGCAAACAAATAAAAACAAATTCAAAGAACAGTAATTTCTTTCTGAAAGCAGAGGAATCAACATGTCTAAAAGGAAAGTGAAGGGAGTGTAGAGAAGGAGGGTAGACAAGACTGCATATTTCCACTCTGAGGAGAGAAAAACAAGCTGCAGCTCAGATACACTAATGAGGTACTTTATTACTTCAGCTCTCTGGCTATTTATTTCAGTCTACTTTTCTTCTTATTTTATAAAAGTACTGAATCCATCTCCTGTGTAAAGTTTCCATTATGTAGAATCAAAAATAGCATTCCAGGTTCAATATGATCTGGGCTGCAGAAGGAGCAATGAGTCAAATATACTTTATTTGCTGCTGCTGTTTCCAAAAACCAATACCGTGAATGTGTTAATTTGACCTTAACAGCATCAGAACACTTAGTGAGTGGGATACTAGAGGAGAATGGAGTCAGAAACTCAATCATTCCATTGACTGGAGCCTAACATTTCAGATTTAGAATCACAGAACCATAGAATCCCTTGAGGTGGAATAGTCATGTTGAAGGTTATCTAGTTCAATTCCCCTGCAATGAACAGGGACATCTATGGCTAGATCAGGTGACCCAGTCTCAGTCCAGTCCAACCTATGGCTTGGCCTTTTACAAAGATGAGAGAACATATTATATTATTGCCATGTGTACCTTGCCAACATGCAAGACTGAAATACTTTCTGATGTCAAAGAATCATAGAATGATATGAAAGGGACCTTAAAGACCATCTAGTTCCAAAATCCCTGATATGGGCAAAGACAGCTTCCCCTACACTAGACTGTCTAAAGTCTCAACCAACATGTCCTCAAGATATGGAACATCTGTAACTTCTTTAGCAATACTTTGTCTTGAGCAATAAATTCCCAGGGGCTTGCATAGGTACTGTCCCGAACTACTTACTCAACTTCTTCAGGACATCAAGGTGCTGGAGCAGGTCCGAAGAAGGGCAACAAGGGCTTGGAGAATATGCCCTATGAGGAGAGACTGAAGGAACTGGGGCTGATCATTCTGGGGAAAAGGAGGCTGAGGGGAGACCTTATTGCTCTCTTCCAATATCTGAAAGTTGATTGCAGTGAGAGCGGGGTTGGTCTCTTCTCACTGGTGACAGGTGACAGGATGAGGGGAAATGGCCTCAAGTCGCACCAGGGTAAGTTTAGGTTGGATATCAGGAAACACTTCTTTACAGTAAGGGTTGTTAAGCACTGGAATAGGCTCCCCAGGGAGGTGGTTGAGTCACCATCCCTGGATGTGTTTAAAAACAGTTTGGATGTGGTGCTCAGGGACATGATTTAGCGGAGGATTGTTAGAGTTAGGGTAGTATGGCTAGGTCATGGTTGGACTTGATGATCTTTAAGGTCTTTTCCAACTTGAGTGATTCTATGATTCTATGATTCACTTTGTCCTCCAGCATAGAAAAGGGAAAAAGATCAGGGTATCACATACCCGATGGGATTCTAGATCTTGCCATTGTGGAAAATACCAGACATCTCCTCTCAGGTTTTACCTGCTGGAAATTAGCAAGTACAAGAGCTAAAACTGAATAGAGATATATTGATGATGTGGCTTAGAAAACAATAGTTGACTGCTCAGAGGAGTTCCTTTTTTCACACATCTGGCTATAGCTACTCTAAATTTATCTAATCTCCACTGTCCAGAGCTCTACTCATCACAGGATCAGCCCTGTGAGATGAAATCAAGATGATCAAGCAGGACATGCCTTTCTCTACTCTTGAATATTCATTGGTTGATATTCCTCATGAGAGGAATGAATACCTCTCAGCTCTTAGCCAGCTCTGAGGGAACTCTTGCAAGTCAAAAATGACTGCTCACCATCTCTCTACGAAAGAAGACAGACTTATTTCACCCATTTCCTGGATGAGGTCCTAAGATCACACGGAGATCCTGAAAGTGAGCTCATATTTCCTACTAAAACAACCATTTTCCTAGCAGACCTCATCAACTCTTCTTTGGAGCATATGTCTCTCTTTGCAAAGAATGAATAGAAATGTCTGGAAAGATAGGCACACAGCTCCAAGCTCTTTTTGCACTGAAAACACATTCTGTTGACTGTCATCTGTGAATACCTACCCTATTACTGCAACAATCTAAGAAATTAAACACATTATCTTGATTTAAAGAAAAAAAAAATAGAAAAGCTAACAGCTGCCACACTAACAGGAAAAAAAAAAAAAAATCCTGGAACACGTTTCTCAGTCTGCTGTAGGGCCTTCTTTTATAGCAACTATCTTAGACATAAAAAAAGAAACAAAAATCCTGCCCTCGGTAGAAGGACATATCAGCCCTCCAGCTTCACTATTACATCATTTAATGCCTATTGCCTGGATTAATAGGCATTTCAATCGGAAATACTTTTTGGAGCAGAACTTGGCTACAGCTGCTTTCCTTTCTGGGGATCCCCTACGGTGCTCTATAAAGCAGCAGATTAAATACTGATGGAGCAGTGCTGGGAAATAGCAATATTAGCCGTGGTGATTGTTCACACTTATGCCTGGACATTAGATCTTGGCATTTGAGTGAAAGAATACTAGTTGTAATGCTGGGGTCATGCTTTTGTATACTAAGACTCATATTTAGAAGATATAAATATAGCAGCAAATACCTTCTAGTTGCTAACGGTCCATTAATTACACTTTCTGTGATAGTTTATATTTTTGGTGAAGACATACACACTGGTGATAGATTTTAGCTTTGAAAATCCAGGTGTTCAGTAGATTTATTACAGGCAGAATCATTTCCTTTTAAACATAATCATTTCAGGATATTCAATATCTAGTAAGGACTTTAGATCAGCACTGTTTCTCTTGATTCCTCTGCAGATACCTAGCAAACTTTTGTTTACAGAGACAGTCCTCACTGAGAGTGTTTAGAGAAAAAATGCCAAACTATCTCTTCCCTTGCTCCCCCACTGGGGATGTAAGACTCAGTTTTGCTCTGTTGTCTGGCTCTGGGAATGGAAAAGAGCTGGCTTCCATTCTCTCCCTTTCTGCATCTTGCCTTGACCAGTCATGTTAAATTCTAAACTCATTACCTTCAGCGTAGTTGTTACTTGGTTATTAGCTGTCACCACTGTCAACCTGAAGCAGCATAAGGTAGCCTTGCCGTGTTCAACATTCAGTGAGTTAACAAGAGTTTCCAGCCATACTCACATCCCTGGTCTGGGAAGTCCTTTCCCTTGCCAGCAGTGTGTACAGAGAGAGCTTCATGGGGCAGTCCATAACAACGCTAAGATAACATTGCTGGATACAGCTCACTTCTATTTCACAGAATCATAGAATCATTAAGGTTGGAAAAGACCACTGTGATCATGTACTGCAACAATCTAAGATCATCTAGTCCAACCACTGCCACCATGACCACTAAACCACGTCCCTCAGTGCCACATCTACATGTTTCTTGAAGGCCTTCAGGGACATTGATTCTACCACATCCCTGGACAGCCTATTCCAGTGCCTCACTACTCTTCCTGAGAAGAAATTTACCCTGATATCCAACCTGAATCTTCCCTAGCACAATTTAAGGCCATGCCTCTCATCCCATGTTGGTATCTGTGAAAAGAGACAGATCCCCACATCACTACAACCTCCTTTCCAGGAGTTGTAGAGAGTGATAAGATCTCCCCTGAACCTCCTCTACTGAAAACTGAAAAATCCCAGTTCCTTCATCTACTCCTCACAAAATTTGTGCTTCCTTGCAGCAAACCTCACCAAGTGGTTCTTAAAACATGTCATCACCCTGGGCAGTTTCATTACACTTCCTGGAAACAGACACACCTACCAGAAATAGCTTGCCCCAAGTATTTTTCTACAAGCTAAGAAGGGCCAGAAGACGTTCTCTTCCTCTTCCCAGCCTTGCATGGGAAGGTCACCAATCCCCACCTGCTGCCATCTCAGATGACAAGCAGTCTGAACAGCTAGCGTGGAGAGGAATACAATAGCTTATATGGATCTGACAGCAGATCTAATGCTAAACCCAGGCTTGCTAATGCTTTATAAATGTCAGCCTTGTCTGGTTTTGAATAGGTGAGGGGAAAAGAGCAAAGGCTGCTTGAGCTCCGTGTTACTTCAATTTATCTAACACTGCCAGAGCCCAGCCCTGTAGGCTGCTGATCAAAATGTAGCTCTACAGGTGGTCTCCAACATCCTTAAACACCTCTTCCTATTTCCCCAGAGGAGCAGGATTTGGGGCCTGGAGGAATGATGTGAAATGGCAGTGGAGGCATCCCCAAGGGAAGTGCAACCAGAGGCTCCTAAGTGAAAGAAACAGAGAAAAAGGTGCAATGTCGAGTGGAAATGTAATTGTCAGGGGTGTGACAAGCTTGACTAAAGAGCTTCTCACCACATTTTTACTCACACAGCTGAGGTCATCCCTTTGCTTCCCAGCAAAAATAACAGGAGCTCCTCCTGGCCACCCCGCTGCATCACTCTGCTCCTCCCCTGAACAGCTGGCTGGCAATGTCAGGTTTGAAAGTGCATCCCCAGCATAGTAGCACAATTGCTGCTTTGCTTCTACATTATGCATCACCATCCCCAGGCACATGCTCCCAGCAGGTGTCTATCTCCAAGCAGTACAAGGGCACTGTCACTCCATGCTTGTCATTCAGCCAGAGGAGTTTAAAAGGAGATGGTCCTGATACAGAGCAGCCATCTCCCTTGGTGCTTCCATTTGTTTTAAAAATTGAACTCACTGTAGGAGAGTTAGACTAGATGACCTTTAAGGGTCCATTTCAATTCGAACAATTCTATGATTCTATGAAAAATGAAGTCAGCTAGGTCAGCAAATTGAGAGCCATCACCCTTTCGGGCAGAGGAGAAACAGGGATCAGGATTGTTAAGCCCTCTGTTGAAGGGAGTTGGCCTCCAGGTGATGTGGATAGGCAGAGGGGCATGGGGGGAACTTTCAAGCCATTCAAAGCAATGTTACCTAATATATCTCCAGCCGTGAATGTCTGGCTTTTGAGTCAAAAAGGAAAAAAAAGGAGAAAAAAAAAGGTATTCTTTTTGTTCAAACAACTACTGAATCTCTTGGTCTGCAGTCTAACTCTGCAGGATTATATTGCTTTTCCTGCAGCACAATAAATCCGATGTGTTCAAACTTAATTTACATTTTTTTAACCAAGTGTGAAAAAGAAGAGACCCAAAAAGAAGCTGAGCAATGAGTAACAATGCTTTTGTGCTACTCACTGATGTCCATTTTTCACATGGATTATGACCCGTGGTCCTCTAACATAACAACACTACATTGGTTCAAAACATACTGTGATTTATGGATTATGGCCAATGGTCCTCTTCCATAGCCCTTCCATGGTGTGATTTACCACATTTCTCACCAGAAGAAAAGTCTTCCTGCCTTGTGGTGCATTTGTAGTGCCAGTATGTACCGTGCCTCATAAGTGGTATAAACAGAGCCAAAGTTGAACTTATCTCCAGAACTGGAGAAGGGAATCTAGCAAAGCACCTTTAATGTGTATGATGAATGGGTGACCTGAGGGGTTGGACCACAGCAAATGACCTTTGTGACATCAGACCTCCTTTACCAGGACTTCAGTTATTCTGTAATCCCTGCAGAAAAGACCATGGGATCTGTCATTACAGATTCAAAATGGCTGTCAAAGTTATCTGCCCTGGACCTGACCTGATTTACTTTCCGATGCCAAGTAGGTATCATAATCTTTTGTTGAAAATGGGAAGCATTTCCCTTATGTACACACACACTCATGCAAAACCTCTTCCCAAACCTTTAACCCACACTCATTTTTCTCCTTGGACTCTCCTTGGAGGTGATCTTTCCAAAATACTGACCTAGTGACCCCTTTCCCTCCCTCCTCCACCTCAGCCCAGCCCCCAGTAAGCCTCCAATTAAATCCAAAATTGCTTCTGTACAAAAGCAGCTCTGTCAGCTCCATTCAGAGAGAAACAAGTAGCTTGAATAGCTTTGGGCGCACTGGAAACCGAGAAACAGTGTGGTCTTGTGTTAAAGTTGAATAGTGGTTAGGGGGGTGGATGGAGGTTGAGGGGGAGAGTTGAATCAGTTAAAGTAATTATTGAATCATTCATGGAGGCTGGGAGGGAAAAGGATTGGTCTTGAACAAAGCCCTGCAAGAGACACATAAGACATTTCACCCCTTAAGGATGTCTCGGGAAGAAAAGGAAAGTATCAGGTATAAAGCAGCTATTTGTAGAAGTCAGAGCTATTGTGATGCTCTGGGATCTGGTTCCCCTTTAAAGATGATCTGTTTTAGACCTAGCTCATCTTCACATCTCTGTTTAATTCAGTATCCAAAAGTCTGATTTCCTTGTTTTAGTACTGGGGATGCAGCTAAGAGCATCATAATTGACAGAGATTTAGTTGCTTTGTGTTAATACTGAAATCAGAGAATCATAGAATTATTAAGGTTAGAAAAGATCACTAAAATCATCTAGTTTAACTATCAACCCATCACCATCATTCCCACTGAACCATGTCCTTCCAGTACATAGACAAAGATTTAATTGCTTCGTGTTCATGTTGGAGTGATGTAAATGGAGAACACACAGAAATGCTATCAAGATCATTATGAAAAAAAACCCTCTATCATTTGTCTGATATTTAATATGAATGTGACAGCCCTCTAAGCCAAATACTTTGCAGGTAACCCAGATCCTAAGTACTGTCACCCATCAACTCAGCAGGAAAAGCAGATCCATATACATAGCAGTGCTATCCATCAGAAAATAATCCACATCAAGAGGTCAGGAGAGAAATTCTCCAGCAGGGAGAGGGAGAGGAGGCAGCAGTCCAAAAACACCAGTGGCATTCTACAGAGGTTACTCTACTCTTGAGGGAAATATGCATCTCTTCTAGAGAAAGCTGTGATGCAGAAGCAGGAAAATTAGGCTCTGTTATTCTGTCACTAAGAATGGATTCCTGATAACATTACATCCATTAAAGGAAAAAATCTTCCTGCAATCAGGAAGATTTCTATTTTAGACAAACCTCGTGAAAAGTCTCCTGTTGATGCTTTGTATACAAAGCATGTGAATAAGAATCAGGAGAAACCAAGATTTGCTGCAACAGCTCATTTTATCTACAAATTCCAGGCCAGTAAATACTGTCCAAGTGTTCATTTTCCAGTGCTTTGCTTGCCCACATAGAAGTGCAAATCCCAAAGTGGAAGTTAGTAAGTAGTCAACTTCAGGTAATGATGCAATATAATTTGTATTTTTCCCTAATGAGATATTATGATTTCAGCACATTTATTTGTGATTTTCACTTATTCAATTATTTGTTCCTTGGTGAATGCAATTCTTGGTTTTTTTTTTCAAGGCCATATTCATTAAAAAAAAAGGAAGAGCTATTTGGGATGCTATGCTGGTTAGCAAGTCAGAGCAGTCACAGATTGCTGCTTCTGCTCCTTGTCAGGCAGTGTACAAAAGCCCTGCTGTCGAAAATGCTCTTGTATGAGGGTAAAAAATAAGTTTGTCTTAATTTTCTTCTTTTTCAGAGTCTATTTTCCATGTTAGAGAAATAATCACTGGTTATTAGGATTTGTTCAAACCACAGTTGTTTCTTGAAGCTTCAGTTGTCCAATAGAAACAGCATATCCCCCATGGACTGTAGGTGTCTGGCACACAAAGGGTTAATCACAGAGCCTAAGATTTGAATGCTCAGATATCTGCTGTTTAAAAAAAAAATATCTGAGTAAATAGTCATATGAGGTTTTATATTTTGAGGATTTTGGCAATATTACTTCCTTTCCTCCTTCAAGTTTACGGAGGCACAGACTTACAGAACTATTCACTAGAAAATACAGCAAATATTGGATACTTTTCCCCAAAGATAACTGAGTTTATTAAGAATAATCCTGCTGAATTTCAGTGGAAGGCAGATCAACTGTTTCTACACATATGATGCATGTCAAGAAAGTGACTAAACCCACCCAAATAGTTTAATCTTCAGGTCAGTTTATATTTAGAATCACAGAATCATAGAATATCCCAGGTTGGATTGGACCCACAGGGGTCATCGAGTACAACTACTGACTTCACAGAGAATCACCCCAAAATCAGACCATATTTTTGAGAGTGTTGTCCAGCCTTGCTTAGGCAAGCTACGCTAGCATGTTCAAGATGCTACCAAAGTGTGGCTTGATCTCTACAGGATTTAACATGTTAACAAGTTGCCCAAGATAATCTCTGGATGCCCTAACCCTGGAGGTGTTCGAGGCCAGGTGAGATGGGACAGCCTGGCCTAATGATGATAACCTTGCCTACAGCAAGTGTTGGGATTGGATGGGCTTCAATGGTTGAGTCCAAACCCAACCCAATCATTCTATGATTCCTTATAGGGCATCCTCTCAGCTCCTCAGCCTCATTTCCACAGCCCACAGCTGATGTCTCCTCTCACACAACAGCAAAACATGCTACTACAGCAGGCTGAGTCACAGTTTGGCACATAACAAGACAATGTCATCTCCTAGCAACGGTGAGTCGATGATAATGGAATTCTCTCACGTGCAGAGTTGTAAGGGCAGGCATGTGTAAGGGCTGACACTGCTGTCTGCAAGTTCACCTGCATCTTGTGCAACAACTTGCTCACCAGGGGAACAGGACAAGACTTTCAAAAAGGCTTTCTGCAAGTCCATCCTATGACCAAAACTGTCATGAATGGCAGCATTAAGACAGCAGATAAATCCCAGCTAAATGAACCACATGACAGATTAGCAAAAGGATGCAAGCTGAGTTTGCCTCAAAGGGAAGTTGCTTTATGCTCATCATACAACAGGCAATTAGTCATAGACTTTTAATGACTTGGCTGGCCTTTGTGGAAACTACTCCCAGGTGGAATCAGAACAGTTCGAGCCTGACTCATAGAGGCTGTCCTGACAGAAATATTTTGTATCTCGAGTCCTGAAAAGGTCCATTACCTCGAAGCTGAGCTTGCATTCAGTGCAGCTCTTGAAGCACATGCTTACTGCTACATTGGGATCTCGCAGGTGCTTAAGTAGCTGTGAAAGCAGCCTTGCCTCCTCTTTATGCTATCAGGGCTGAAAGCTCTGAACACTTTCTACCCTGAAGAAGCTGTGGACAAATTGTTCGCTGCTCATCTTCAGCAAACCAGAGGCAAAATTGGGTTCATGTCTCATTAGCACTATTTCAGCGAGAGCATGATGATCTAAGTGAGCCATTGAGATGGCTCTATGTACTTATGAAGTATCTAATGAGGTGGGGTACAGTTTTAACCACAACTTACAAGCCTTTCCATGATACTTTTTTAAGTCCTTCCTTTTACAGCCTTTTCTTTCACCCCCTATGAAGGGACGGAGGGCAGGTTTATAAGTTATTGCAGTTAATAGGACGGAAGCATGACAAACAAGTAGATAAATCCAATTATGCAAAAGCTAATTAAAGAGTGTGGCTTTTCAGCAGACCATTCAAGTTAAAACTTCGCCAGGACAGGTTTAAAAAGAGTGAGTTATGGCTCTAGTTCTCATAATGCTTTCCTAGCTTCTTTCCAATTCCTCCATTTCCTTCTAGATTGTTCCTCCCCTCCAATAAGCTGATATCACCTTTCAGTATCATGTATAAGATTTGGAGAATGGCTCAGAACAGCATCAAACAGAATGGAAAACCAAAACCATTCCCTTTATCTTCCCTTTCAATCTCTAGCTTTATTTTCTGATGTTTCTTAAAAGTCATATATGATGCTCACAGAAAGCATGCAGAGTGTGCAGGTCTTATCAGGATAAATAAAGTGCATTATGCTTCTACAAGGTATACACTGACTATATCACTATCAGCAATTGTAATAAAAACCACAGCTCTCTCATCTTAAGGGGATTTGAGTCACTGACATTTTAATTAACAAGTTCCCGTCTCCCAGCATCAAGTCTGCATTCTGCACAATCTTTCTGCTGTAATGGATGGAGATTAGGTGTCCTTTGCCCTGCATGTCAACAAAGTCATGTGGAAATGTATCCTACTGCATATTGCAATGGGGACTGGTCTCAAAGCAAAAAGATCAGTAGGACACACACCTAGCATCATCTGTTCTCCTCTTAATAGGAACAAAGACCATAGAGGAAGCCTGGAAGAAAGAATGATGCTGGCAGTCAGCCCATGCCAGTCAGAAAGAATGGCAACAAAAACCTCAAGATATCCAAATTCACAAATCTGGAAATAAATGGATAAACAAGCTGCTTTAATGAGAAAAATGTGGAGGTAGAACCTCATACAAAGGTCTGATAAAGATCATCCAAACCACTGAGTCTCTTCTGCAGGGATCACAGATGACTATGCAAACTCCAGAAAGCTCCCTGAAATCTTTACTCATACCCTTGCAGGCCATGAAGCAGACCAACATGAATATCCTGGCTATAGCAAAGATGAAGTCCTTTCCCTACTTGCATTCTTTTGTAGAGGTAAAAAACTGTCAACAAAAATGAATGAAACTCACTTGCAGATGGTTGGAAGGGGCAGAAGCTTCTCTGTCTCTAGGAAACATTACAGAATGGGCAGGGTTGGAAGGGACCTCAAGGATCATGAATCTCCAACCCCCCTGTCACAGGCAGGGCCATCAACCTCCCCTTTTAGTACTAGACCAGGCTGCCCAGGACCCCATCCAAGGCCTTGAACACTTCCAGAGACGGGGCATCCACAACCTAATTAAACATTAAACTGAGACTGAATCCAATTCTAATGCTCAGACTGAGTTAGGGGACTGTTTTGGAGACTGCTGAGTGGAGGTTTAATCCTCACAGATAGCAGATCATCTGGTTCCTTTCTGGCTTTAAAATATTTATTTTCTTCAAAGCTTGAAGGTTCTTCTATTCTCTGCATTGCCCAGCAGCAAGGATCTCTCTTAGATGTGTTTGGAAAATCAGTACATGAAAGGAAGAAATAGGGTTACAGTTCTTCAAAGCATGGGAGTTAGATGCATATAAGTATCTATTTATGGTTTGGGTATCCAAAAGACACCTTAATTCATAAAGCCATGTATAGATCTGACCCCCCCAAAAAATGGGTTTTTGAAATAAGGAACTATCTTTTTTTGGTGGAAGTTCTGGGAGAAGACAACAGGGCCATGAAACATCTTTAAAACTCCTTTGTTTTGTAGATATTAGGAAATCTGTCCAGACAGAAAGTATCCCACCTTAAAACTAGCCCAGTTACTTGAATACTCAGTGCCAGCATTGTCTAAACATGATAGAAATATGGACACAAGAGTCCATCTGTTAAGCTCCAGTATTTTTTGAAGTCTTACATGGCCACAAGGCAGAAGACGACTTTAACAATCTCCAACCTTGGGTATCAGTGAGATCTCAGATTGACCTTATTCTGCCTCCTGTACAGCTCTTTCCTAACAACACATTTGCCTCTGGGTATTATATTGTCTCGACACAATCCTTTTTTAAACACCAAAGCTGCCAGTTAGCGTGATGTTGAATTGTGTGTCTGGAAACGAAATGGCTGTTTAAAAATAGAGAAAATTGTATTTACAGTAGCAGTTACTGTGTTATTATCATCAAACGATTTTTTTCAAACATGGTCTTTTCCAATGAAATGCTTTTCTTTCCCCACCTTCAAGCACAAATGTCACCTCTCAACTCTTTCTCATCACAGTTCGTGTTATAAAAACCTTTAAAATAATAGTAGGAATAGCTTGGTGAACATTTACAAAAAGTCTTATTTCCTTCCCTAGAACTTAACTTTTCCCATCGTATTAGAAAGCAACCAACCACCAGCTTGTTATTCAGAAAATCACAGAATCATAGGGGTCAGAAGGGATCATCAAGTCCAACACCCCTGTTCCTCATAGAGAAATGCTGCACTTGAGTACAGAATTTTGTATGTATAACTTGTCTTTGCAAATTTGCCATAGCTAGCAAGTAACTCCTGGTCTTTGAACAACATTTTGGATATTTTAGAAAACAGAGCTTTTGTTGTCTGTGATAGTCCAATCTCCATAACAGAGAGGAAGAGAGCAGCAACACATGTAGATTTCGGTAAATTCTTCTGCATGCATTAGAAGTGGTAAATGTGGTTTATGAACAACTGAGATCTGCCAACAGTTCCACTACATTCTTTTGCAGCCAGACAGGACTGAAGCATTTGGCCATGTCCAGGAGCAATTGGATACTACCATGGCCATACAGGTTATTTCCAAACCTAGATCCATTCTGCTGCCCACTAAGTGATAACCAGGTCAGAGAGAAGTGAAGAGTCCCATTTCCCAAAATATTTATTATCTGGTGTTGTTTTCCATTTATACATAAATGGAAAAAAAAAAAAAAATCTGCACTGTTGGCATAGCAGCATGTGGAATAATGGAAAAGAAAGTGAAGGAAGTTATAGTGTCAAAACACCTTCACAGGTACTTCAGATACTTGAGCTATGCTTTTATTTCTAGCACTAGTTGTGCTAAAAAATGGGGTCACTTGCGTGGTCTCTGCCATGAGACAGAACTTCTTCAACATGCAGTCTCTACTCAAAAAGAGGCAGAGGAAAACAAACACAGAACAGTGAAAGCTATTTGCCATCTAAGAATATGAAGGAAGTGGCAGCACAGTAACTCCCAGAATAGACATTATGACCCCAAGATGACAGTACTTACAAGCTGGTGTTAAAAGGTGGATGGAAACTTAACTAGAGGAACAAGACATGCCATGAAGGGGAGCTGGTGAAATTATCACTGGCAGCAAAGTCTACTGGGGCTTCCCTCCTTTCCAGCTGAAAACATTCCGAGATAGACAGGCATGTTTGTAACTTCACAGGATCATCATATCTACCATCAAACCCAACATCTTACAGTAAAGCTAAAGACTGCCTTTCAAAAAGACAGGCAGGTTTGACTTAAGGATTTTGAGCAATGGAAAATGTACCACTTCCCCTGGGAAGCTGCTATAGCATTTAATTAATTTTGCTGTTAAAAACGTTTGCCATAGTTCCAACTTGAATTTGTCTTTATTGCTTGAAGGAAGGTTCTTCATTAAGACCGTTAGCAATTTATGATACTTACACTCTACCTTCATAAGATCTTCTCCAAACACTTGATAAATATTAGAGAAACCTCACAACATCCCTGTGAGACATAAGAATGTAATTATCTGAGCACATTACATGGATGAAAACAAAGGGAGAGAGGAATTAAAATTCTACTCAGGCAAAACTTAGACATGAATCAAGTGGGATTCCTAGGAAGGAAACGTGGCACCTTGATTCCTTAATCTCACTGCACCATAACGGTCTCCTGTGTTTATACTTAGAAACAATTATGATTATGTGCCCATTACAACTTGAAGACAATCCCAAAGTGGATGATCTACACAGTATTGAGCATTCTCTCTCATAGGAAGAACGGAGCAGAGAAGGATGGATGTTGCCTGTTCTTGCCTGTCCTTTGGTGCCCTCAATTCCTCCTACAAGAGATAATGTTCAAACCCTCACCCTTTGTCTCTACTACTTGGTCAGCAACTGAAACTTTATGTCTCCACAAACATTTTCTCTACTGCTTAGTCTCCAATGTCACCAGCTCTCTCAAATGGGATTATATGACATGGTTGGCTTGATGACCTAGAAGGTCCCTTCCAGCCTTATGTTGTAGTAGAATATTAATGACTCTGCTAATTCAGGGCTGTCTGACCTCCACTCTGTACAGCCACAAGCAAGATGATCTCTTGCTCATTATAGCTGTCGTGTTCTCAGATAACCTCTTCATGTAAAATGCATGTGCAGTTTTCCAGCTCTTCTTGCAATATAGCGATTTTTCTCTACCCAGAAAAGCCAGTCACTGTTCAGATTATTTTGCCTGTTGCCACCTAAAAAAAAAAATTCCCCATCTTTTGGAGGATATTTCCTTTCTGTTCCCAATAACTACAAGCATATGTCTGTGAAATAAATAGAGTTCTTATTGGAAACACAGAATCCTAAGTTGGAAGGGATCCACGGGATCATCAAGTCCAACTACTGGCTCCACACTGGACCAAAATCAGACCACATGTCTGAAACAATTGGACTTAAAATCTAGAAGGAATCTGAGTGTTGTGTTTAACTCATAATCCTCCATCCATCTCTTTAAAAAAAAGGCAAGTGAGGTTTTGTTGTACTGTGTCAGAGAAGCCAAGGAGTCCATTTCTATTCTCTCAGGTGAGAATTGCCCTCAGGATTTCACCTGATGAGCTGTTCTCTTGAAAGCTCATAAGAAGATCCAAATATACCTTTTAGATAAAGCCAGTTCCTGCAGGCCTACATGCAACAGCAACATCAGAAAACCACATGCAAGTTTACTTCCAGCACTCATTGGAGTGTCCAGGAGGCAGTGGGTGAAAAAGGGTTAAAGTTAGAGAATCTCATAATAACACTGCCCCAGAGCCAATCTTTCTGAAAAAATGCAGATAAAATGAGGCTTATTCCTTCATTCAGAAAAGGTTGGAGCAGACCCAAAAATTGTTTGCCTCTTAATAGAGCTTTTGGTGTTACCTAAGTGTCTAAATCATGGAGTAACACCATATTATTCAATATACAGGCATTTGAAAAGTCTTCACTTTATCGAAAGATCCAGTAGGAAATTTGTACTTAGAATGTTATGTGTGAGATAGTAATAATAACATAGATTTTTGCAGACTTCTCAGTAGATTTTAGAAGTATCAGCTTTATACTATATAGATTCGGGCTTTTAGCCAAAGTTAGACCAAAAAGAGATGTCAAGGGAATCAAAAACATAAATGAGAGCAGAAGGAAAAAGCTGTCACCTCTACCATTCAGCAATATCAGGTTAACTCATATTTCAAAATAGGTTGCAAGTTAGATTTAGTCTGACCAAGGACAAGCAACAACTATTTGCGAAGATACATACATACTGTAAATCTTATGTCTGGAGACTGGACAATAAGAGATTTCTACCTCGAAGCAGTGTTTTGCTGGCAGTGGATTCATGTTCATGCTGAGATTCCCGTTTGCAGGTAAAATAATACCCTCACTTCCCTGCAAGTTAATATCTGAAGCTTGGTAAAGATTTACCCCTACCAGGCTGGCCATCTGCTAATCTTCTTCTCGACTTCAAACTTCTAAAGATATCAGTAATTTTCCCCTGTCTGTCAATTTTACAGACATAATACTGCCTTTGCATTTCTCTCATTAAATATGTCTGTTACATTATTTTACTTTCTTTGCTGTATTTCATGATTAACGTCCTAATTAAAACTCTCTTTACAGACAGTTCTTTGGCATTTTCTGACTTTCTGGAGCTCATTCCTTAAACTCTTCTGGTTCCAAGCTCATGTCTAGTCAACATCTGCCAATAGTCTACAGTTCATAAAGCCTTTTCCACACCTAGCAATCTTGCAGCACATGGGGTAATCTTATAGGAAACCCAACAGGGAAGCCACATGCCTTGCTAGATTTTACTCCAATACATGTACAAATCTTCCTCCCATCCCAGGATGCGAGTCTTTTCTAAAGAGCAGGCAAAAATATTTCAAATATTAAAACAAATATATATCCTGTAAGGATATTCCCTATTTTGTGGGAATGGTGGAATCGTGAGCCCTTTCTGTGCCAAGGCAGTTAGACCAAGGTTAAGCAGGTGAGAATAGTCTGTAGGGACCAATTGTGCTAATAGGAATGAATGAGTCCATTAAGTAAAAGGTCTTTTCCATTTCTGACCAACCATGACCTAAGGAACAAAAACCACCAGGGATCCCTTTCAGGGAAAGACCTGCTTATCAATAGGAAAGTATTGAGCACATTATTTTGTTTTAATGAAATATTTGGCATGTCCTGCAGTGATCAATGCCAGAGCTTTGGAGAGAACGATAGCAATAGACTATAATTAGCTATGATAACTCCTTACAATAACAAGTATATTCTGATTTGAATAATTCATGAACTACTGGGTTATTTACGGCATTTGCAGCCTTTGTTTTCCTCTGATAATGTAGGGTGTTTAGTTTGGGGGCTTTCATTATTTCTTTTGACCAGATACAGTATTTTACTACTTGGCATAGGAATAAAAATAAAAATCAATAAATAATTTGACAAAAATAAAAAAAGTAAACAGGGTTTCTGTTTGTTTGTTTGGTTGTTTCTTGTTTTTTGTTTTTTTGTTTTTTTTCAGCACTATTCAAGCTTTTGCTCACACTGGGGCTTGAGGGGGGAAGCAGTAGAATGTGAATTTCTCCATTCTCTATCAATTACCTGTTTTCCCAGAAATGAGATATACAAACAGCAAGGAGTGATTACTTCTTGGGAAGTAATCCCAAGAATCCAATCTTCTCCTACAGGTCCATCTAACAACTTCACATAAAAATCACTACATTATGCTTATAGTCAAACCAAAGCACCTTGCACACCTGATTTGAAGCACGTTGACTTTCAAAGCAAAGCTTCCTTCTTCTTATCCAATGACCATCACCATTTTGGATATTTTAAGACAAAGAACAGCACAAATTTATTTCTCTAGATCATCTTCCAGCAAGAAAACCTTTCACATCCTATCAACAAAATGTCATTTTCATGCAAGATCCTGAACCTTTATTTCAAAGGTTTTCTGTACCCAGGTTTTACCAGCCCTGTCTTGTCAGTAGCCAATTCACAGTGGTTGTGCTGAATGGAGTGCTTTGTTTTCAAGAGGCAAAGCAACCTTTAGCTTACCCAATGCATTGGAAATATATACTGCTCACCTCATCCTACCCAAAGGAAAACAATAACATATTTCCCAAATGGCAATGAAATTAATCTAACATTCGTATACTCTAATAATACACATCTTACTAAAAGAGTGTTGAAGTACCTGATACACTAATTCATGGTATAAAGCTGTACACTGTACAAAAGCCAACATACACACTTCATGGATTCCTAGTCAGTGAGACCAGGGGAAGGGTAATGATGTTAATACTGCAAAACCAAGAATGATACTGAATTTCTGGAGACTCCAGAGTCAACTAATGCCAAAAGATACTTGGTTCTCAAAGACCTTTTATAGTCCTGACTTGAGGTATGCCAGCTTGATCTCTACATGACCTTAAACACTGAGAGAAGATGGAGACACTATGTTATATTAATGGAGCCTGCACCTTTTACCATTCATGGGAAAAAAAAAAAAAAAAAAAAACCAAAAAAACAAAAAAAAAAAACAAATTCCTTGATGCATAATACTGTCCTGAGACTTTTGGTTAAAAAAAATACATCCCTCAAAGGGATTTTTTAAGGTTGTCCTGACATTTAGGGCTCAAGCAAAGCAGTTGCTTGACTCATAAAATGAGACAGAAAGGTGAAATTCCGGGGGAGAGAGGGAAGTAAATCACAAGACTGAATATTTAAGAGATCCTCGTTCTCACCCATGCAGAAGAGGTGTGAATCACTGCTGAAAGGTCTGCTGAGCTGACTGTGCATCTTTCACCCTTTCAATTGCTGTATTTCTCCATCAGCAGCAGCCAGGGCAGAGGACACATTCACTAACTACTGAATATAATTAACTCTAATTGCAAAGTTAATTGTTGAGGAGGAGGGAGAAAGGAGGGAGAAAAACAAACGGTGTGAAACTAAGTAAGGATATAAAAGTTCAGCCACCTGACATCACAAGACAAAGCTGAAATTCAACTTCCCTTTTAACTACATCCTCCTTGTGTACACAAGTGTCTATCACTTCTTGTTCCTCCAACTGGATGCTGATTATCAAACCCTTTTTTTCTCAGAAAGAGAACTCAACATGGCAACCCTTCCTGCAGCATAAGGGCTGGAACTAGATGACCTTTGAGGACCGTTCCAACCCAAGCCATGCTATGATTCTTATTATCAGCTATGGCAGCAATCTGAGAATATCTCTACATCATTCAGCTGAAAGCTTATTCAGGCTGGGACCCAAGAAGAATGAGGGCATCTTGGTAGTCAGAGAAAAATGGAGTGATTGTAGTATAAGTCTGACTATTTGTGGGCTATATTCCCAGCTGATGTTTGTAGCTGTAAGTTCATTGACTAGGACAGAACTACACTACTACAGCTGCTACATTTCTTCAGTACTGCTTCTTTCAGAAACCAAGCTTGAAGTCTACCAAAATCTGACCTACTATGACATTTCAAGGCCTCCAGTCTAAGGGAAAGTCCCTGGGGACATATGTTAAAAGTAGGAAGGAAAGGTCATGGAAACAAATAAAAGAAAAAAAAAATCCATACTACCACTGTTGTTAGGCATGGGAACGGATATCCTTGGATATGAGAAAGTACTTGAAATCCAGCACGTAACTTTCACAGGTTTGGGTGGAGTCTGTTTACTCCCTATCTCTCCATGACAGCACAGGATGTGGTTGCTGTTGTTGCCTTTGGTAACAAACAGACCCTGGGAGCACTGTGCAGCACTGAAATCAGCACTTTCATTCAGGGGATGCTGCAAATAAAGGGTCCTGTAGTATGGTAGCACAGCCCAAAAGCTTCTGTCTCATAAACACCCCCAGTCACTCTTCTCTGATGCAACATGAAATATCAATTTGCAGTTGAGTTGATTTTCCTGCTTATTCAGGGAAATTCCTTCTCCACTGCACATTCCATGCAATTTTGGTGTATCCTAATGCAAACGCGCACATAGGGAGTTAGGATGGGAAGAAAAAAACAACCCCATCATATTTTAAAAAAAAGCAAAACAAAAAAAGAGGGGAGTTGAAGGCTCATAACCCACTTGGGAAGATGCTCCAGATTAACCAGATTAATCTTCTTGTTTCTGAAGTATACAGTCTGTTGACATCTCATCTGTGTTGCTTGATGTGAAGTAAACATCACATGTCTGCATGCTTGTATAGGTTTCTAACAAGTGCTGCAAAGACCTTGTGACAAAGAGCTGCACACATCTTCTGGATTGTCACAGAAGAAACACCATTGGCACCTATCCATGTGAGAATCTAAAGAGAGGCTAAAAGAAAGAAGGGGACAGAATCTACAGCAGGGTCTGTTGTGATAGGACAAGCGGAAATACTTTCAGACTAGAACAGGAGAAATTTAGATTGGATATGAGGAAAAAGCTTTCTACAGTAAGAATAGTGAAGCACTGGAACAGGTTGCCCAGAGAGTGTGGTGGATGCCCTGCCTCTGGAGACATTCAAGGTCAGGTTGGATGGGGCTCTGATTAACCTGATGTAGCTGTAGGTGTCCCTGTTCATTGCAGGGGAGTTGGACTGGATGACCTTTAAAGGTCCCATCCAGTTTAAATGATTCTATGATTCTATGCCCTCTCCTAAAGACATTTCTTCATGTGTACACCCTGAAATCCAAATCTTTGCAAGCGCCCTTCTTTGCATGGAATAAATTTAACAGACCCCAGAAATCACAGTCACTTCCAAATCTGTTACTTAATCACAGATCTGTCACTCAGCTCAGAGATCACAGAATAAGAAGCACTGAGCAAGGTCTTCCCTACCTAAAGAAAGCAAACTAAATCCCTCACTGCTTACCATGTACAAGCAACAAGCAATGAAATTGTTATACAAGCAACACATACAAGCAACAATAATATTCTAAAAAGGGTCAGTAGATCTTGTTGGAGAATTTTGTTCTTCTCTTCCCCCCAGCCATTGTTTTTTGTTGCTTTTTTTTTTTTTTTTCCTCTTGTCATTTTAGTATAATCTCCAGGGGGAGGAAAATCCAGCTGTTGCCATGGCAGCCTCGAGCTGGCCATCTCCCACATCACTCAGGTTGCACAATGCAGTTTCCTTCCAGTGCCAGCTCCTGGCTTCAGAGCAGAGTTTTCCTACTGAGCATGGTAGGGAGGGGGCATATGTGCAAAGCAATGAAGATGAACCAGCAGTCAGCACAGAATGGAAAGGAGTGGCCTGGAAGAAGGAAGGAGCAAAGTCGGGTCATCAGGAGTGAAGGAGAATGCAAACAGGGATGGAAAGGATGCAATTAAAGGCAGAAGAATTAAATAGCTTAGTGAAGACCCTGGAGAGAGACAGAGGTGTTCTCATCCCCTATAATCTATGCTAATTTGCACTGAGACTTGTCTGAAACTGCTGGACAGCACTTGGCACAGGAGTCTCCTGAAAAATACTCCTTTTCTTTCCCCTAAACCCATCTCTGGTTTCTGCCTCAAATAGCAGCTTTGCTGTCTGAGTTCAGGTTCTAAGTTTAGTCTTCCATCACGTTTGGATTTTAATGTAGCTCAGACATTAAAAATTCATATTCTGGCAGTTGCCATTTTCACAAGGGCCTGTTTGAACTAATGACGTTTCCTCAGTGAGTACTTCATAAGTTAATCATATGCTATTGCTTCTCACTTCCCTGAAGATGGAACCAAAGAAGTCTTTCTCACATAGTTTCAGCTTTTGTGCCCCTTCTTGAAGACAATCTTCCCTACGTCTGCAGGATTTAACCAGGTACCTGCTGAAACCTTCAAGGAATAAATGTGAAGACTTCAAAGGAGCATTCCTGAGGACCAGGTGACAAAGGTTAGCAGCTGTCATCTTCCTAAGTACTCAAGGGAGATACATGCTTGAAGGGCTAGAAGATTAAATAATGTATTATATTAAGAGAGTAAGATTAATGATGGAATGTTTAAAAATCTTTAAGTAGATGATTATCATGTAGTCCAAGCAGGTTACACAGCATCCTCACTTCCAGTGGGCTCACTCCCAGAATTTATCTTTTACCAAGTATCAAGAAAATGTAATGGTATCTACTCTTTTCTTACCCAATTCAAGTTCCGAATGAAGCCTTCAGTCTCTTGTTATGGAATCATGGAATCAATAAGTTGGGATAAGACCACTAAGATTATCTAGTCCAACCTTTGACCCGTCACCCCCATACCCACTAAACCATGCCCCTGAGAACCAGGCTACACATTTCATGAGTGCCTCATGGGATAGTGACTTCACCACTTCTGCAGGCAATATGTTTCAGTGCCCAACCACTCCTTCTGACAAGTTTTTCCTGATATCCAACCTAAACCTGCTCTCCTTTTTCACCTTGAATTGCCACTTTCTACCCAAATTTATACGCTAAGTTTTCTAAGGTTTTTTTTTTTCCCACCTAATATCAAAACTGCAGATTCTTCTATGATCAGTTTCTTTTATATTACCTCTCTCCTGCATCTCTTTACCATTCCTGAGCACCGGTAAGCTAAGTCCCTTTTTTCTAAAGAAATGTATCCCTCTCTGCAGAGTACAGCATCTCACAGTACATTCACAAAGCTGGAAGTCTCCAGAATAGGAAATTAGTACCACCAATTATTCCTAATACCCCTAAACCCTTCTAATCCCACTGATGCTCCGTTTCAGCCTCTTCAAACTGAAGGCAATCCACTGATTGTTTCTTCAGCTCAGAAACCAGCGTAGGGCTTAAGAGGAATAGAGCAGCTTGCTTCTGACTTCCTGGGCTTGTTATCATGTATCTTTAATCTTCACATTCACAAAATGCCACCAGTAAATATAATCATGGGGAAAAAAACAAAGTCCACAGAGTGTGAGTGAGTAGGTGAGAGGTTTTTTAAATTTATGGGCCCGTACAGTAATCCTGTATATTTAAAATATTCCCCATGGGAGTGTAATGGGGATGTGTGATGTGATTTTAGAGACAAAAATAAAGATTTGGCTATTCAGGAATGAGGGACTCTCCAAAATGCAGTAAGAAAGGCTTTTACATCATAGCAATTGTTTGAAACATCAGAAGAGTCCCATCATTTGCATTAGGACAGGAGAGTCTATTTGAATCTCCAGTTTAGGGGTCATGGGGGCAATGGGTTGACAGTTGAACTAGATGGTCTTAGTGGCCTTTTTCAACCTTAATGATTCTATAATTCTTCTGACTATGAGGTAGAACCAGATTAAACATTCAGATCTTTCAAAAGTGATTGAAAAGAACTGAAAAACTAAATATATGTGAGATAAGTAGTATTTAGCATGCATGTCTTGGTCAGGAAGTTAAAAAATATACAGTAATCATCAAAGAGGATTTATCTTAGAAAAGAAAAAGCTATTTCAGACTTCAGTCCGGAGCATCTCAGTGCTCTCCAGGCAAGGACAACTGGACATTGCCACTGTTAGGAGTTCCAGCGCTCCATGATGTTTGTCCTCTCTTTGCCCTTTGGAGGCAGGTGCAGTCACAGCTTCTCTCCCCAGGGATGGTTACATGTTGGTACATCCTCTGCTGTGCCAGAGGAGGTCAGGATCTGTAATTTTCCATTACTGTCGCTTATCAAATGTCAGCATTCTGCTGACCTTCAAGAGCGTCTGCTCCCCCTGTTACTGTTAGGACCTAAAAAAGCTCTCTTCCTCATTTCCCTGCTTCGAATTTACATGAGGGGCTCCAACCTTGGGTAAATCATATGTAAAAAAGGAAGCACCAAATCTCTTATCTGTATAACCACTTGGCTTCCATTCAGCCTGGTGCTTTTTCCCGTTCTTCATCCAAGACACCTATTTCCTGCAAGTGATCAATACTGAAGAAATTTATTTTAGTGTTTTGAAGGATTCTCAGCATCCTCGGAGATCTTAAAACACAGAAATTGCTCTGGCAGCAAATATAAGAAATCTGCTCAGGGACATGATTTAGCTGAGGTTAGAGCTAGGATGATATGGTTAGAGGCTGTGGTTGGACTTGAAGGTCTTTTCCAACCTGAGCAATTCTATGATTCTATGATTCTACAATCTGGAGATTCTTCCTGAGTTCAAGGCACATAATCACTTAAAAGAGACTCCCCTTTTAAGTGGTATGATTAAGTGACGTGGTATGCTTTAGAGATAAGAGATGGATCAAAGAATCCCTACTGGCAAGAAGCCTCAGTGACCCAATTTTTGTCATTTTATGTGGGGGAAGTCCATGGTGGTTTTGATATTTACCCTATAGGGTTTCCAAGGCATCCACCTAGAATTATAGAATCATTTGAGTCGGAAGGGCCCATTAATGATCAACTAATCCAACTCCCCTTCAATGTACAGGGACATCTACAGCTAGATCAGGTTATTCAGAGCCCCATCCAGCCTGACCTTGAATGTCTTCAGGGACAGGACATCTCCCCTGTGGAGCTACATTCAGATTAACTCCAGATAAAAGGCAATCAATCTGTGTCTCCAGTGGGAGCCGGTACTATTCCATCTTCTCATAATAAGTGGTATGGACTGTACGTTTCTGGGATTATGTGTGCTCTTAATACAGCTGAAGCAACCAACACTAAACAGTAATTTAGGGGTATAGGAACTCCAGTTTTGCCTTTTAGCTGCCTTTGGTTACCTATAGAGAAATGATGAAAGAACAAGTGTTGAGGGATGCAGAAATAGAAAACAGGAGGTTGTTATAAATTCCCAAATCACCTATTCTCATCAGGATTTCTACCAGCAGTCAACACTGTTTATAAAAGAAAGAAAGCAGTAATATTGGAATTGACAAGTGGCAATCCTGAGTTGTCCTTCCAGACAGTGTGCATCCATGGAAAGTCTTGACTTGTGCAAAAGGAAAGAATCTACTGCTGAAGACGTGGTTCTTTGATTCCTTTGCTCAGCTTTAATGCTAGCCATAAGACACCTTTCACAAGTGTGGGAGTTGGAAGTCTTGAAGCAAGAACACATTATCATCTGATGAAAGATGAGGTAATTAATCTGCTACATTTGGATATTTCTTTTTCTGTCCACAGATGCTTCATAAGGAGCTGTTTTGATTTGGCTTATAGAGGATATGGAAACCTCCCTTTAGGTGAGTAGGGAAAAAATGACACCTTCCCATCCAAGTAAACCATCAAAATGTAATTTTATTTTTGCATCTATCTGTTTGGTTTTCCTAATGCACTAGAGAAATATTAAGTGTCATAAATGCACACAGAGGAGAATAGCTATGTACAAACGTACACCCAAAAGAAAAGTAACTCATAAGTTAAACCTCTCTGGTTGATATGCAGGAAATTACAAGGGTATTTATTAAAGATGGATAGAAGGAAAATCCTTCATATATGAAACAAGCCAATGGGACTCACTAGTACAGGACACAGAAGGAAAAGATACGAAGTCATTCTTCACACTATGATTGGCCATTAATGACAAGTAGTAATTAGTAACATAAGTAACACTTAGGCAGTGTTTTTAATCTTCCACATTCAGCTCTAGCAGTAAGGTGTTTGGGATAGCATTAAGGTTACTTAGGAGTAAAGCATGCCATCTCTTTTTTGACCTTTTGATCATGGAAACATCATCGCAATGAAAAAATATCTCCTTTTCCAGATAGAGGAAAAAGTTATAAGTGTCGTTGATCAGGACTTGCATGGCAAATGTTGCCATTCCAGCCGCTCTTTGTCTTCTGCCTCGCTATGCCTTTTTTTTTTTTCATATTCCATTTTCAGAAATTGATTTTGATGCAACCCTCAACAACATGTTCCGTAAATCTTCCAAATTCCTTATAATCCCAGCCGTTCACTCTGACCACCATCTGGTCTTTCTCTTTATCACTTTCTTTCTACAGATGGATAATCTTCACTTGTCGTAAATTCAATGAACCTCGGTTGGGGTTAGGAGGAGAAGCAGGAAATAAATTTGCACCTGTAAGAGTAATATAGTGGACCTTATTTTCTTATATTGTTGATTACTCATGGATAATTTGATGATCAGTGGAACATTTGGAAAGGCACTCATCACCAAAGGAGCCGTAGGTCAACTACTTCATTCTACTAGGCATCCTTTTGCCTCCCTCTAGTGACAAGGACTTGGGTAGAGGCTGAGGGATCTCATCCCTTCATCAGTTCAGGAAGTCATGGTGAAGGCCTAAGACCCTCAAAGTTGGCAGTTAAAAAATTAGTTGTTCATAGAGAGCTTCTCCAGGACAATTGTGCCTGGAACACTGTGTAAAAATATCTTGTCTGTTACCAGCTGATCAGTACTTGTCATCTTTCTGTTGTGATCAGCTACTCACAAAAGGAAGATTAAATATATGTGTTTGCAGCACTTAGTTACAGAAAGACATACATGAGCATTTACCTGTGGCTGAAATATGACTACTAAAATCCCAGTATCTCTATCTGGAAGTATTGGTATAAAACCAACTTATTTCTTAAAAAAACTTTGGAAAACTGCCTGTACATGCTAATGTTATATATGGACTCATTTAAGCCTCTCCATGGTGGAAATGACAGTGATTCATGACCTATATTTTATCAAATGCAATTTGATAATGCAACTGAAGGAATCATGAATATCTAGTAGTCAAAGAGTTTGGCAACAATCACTCGCTAAAAATTGGCTTTGAGATAAGCTGTTATGAATGTAAAAAAGAGCTCATAGAAACTCAAAATATTTTCCCAGTGGAAGGGAGGAATGAATGAAGAAACGAAGGAGGAAGAAAGAGAGAAAGAAGACTAAATTAACTGCATTTTTCTACTGGTAATTTTAGCAACTCTTCTCTGATGTTTTTTTTCCCAAAAACCTGGTTGAAAAACAATCACCTTGAAAAGATTTGAACCTTATTTCTGGAACAATTTGTATTTTAAAAATAAATCTGCCTTTCACTTTCATTTCAAAATGCCTATTGCTTCCCTGTTTCAGTAGAAGAGCTCAGGGGTTAAGAGAGCTGTCCTAGGCTGAGAAACAATTTGCAGCCTTGGATTTGAAATGGTTGCTTAGCAGTAAATGTCTCCTTACGTACCACTCCCTGCTGGAGGTGTTTGCTATTTCATATATATAGTTAGCTATAAAGATCATATGTAGGAATATATAAAAAGATATATTAATAGGAGCTCCCTCTCAAAATCAGTGTTGAGCATAACAGTAAAAAGCCAAACCCTTTTAAAAGCAGTGGAGCATCACATAGAGGCAGCAGCTCAACCAAATCGATGTTGCACACACAGAGAACAGGTGCAAACATCAATTTGTACAGAGCACGATTCTGAAAGAGTTTCTTAGGATAATTTCTTAATCTCAAAGGGAACATTGGGATGGTACTAAATATAGGTCATTCTTCATTAAATATTTTGTATTTTGCTTAATATATGTATATTTTTATTCCAGAAAGGACAGTTTTGGTCATGTAGTTCATCCTTGGGCAGAATGAGACCATTGAGTTTCATCCAGATTTTCCTGAACTTAGCCCAGAAACCTGGGTTAGTACAGGCCCTGCCATTATCCTTTACTTTTGTGTTTTCTGATGGCTCCGTGAGCCTTTCAGTTGCAGAGACTTGCTGCAATGTCAGTATCTCAGATGCTGTTGTGCCCATAAAAAAAAAAGCAGCAGCAACAAACCTTGCAGAAGGAAGATCTGTATTTATCTGCAAGATAGATAAAGCTTCCTTTGTCCCAACCCATCCTGTGAGTTTGTACAGGCACCAGCTATCACTTAGGCTCTTCTGCTTAGGCAGTCAGAAAGGCTATTAATGATTTTCTCTTTCTGGTCAATAGATCACAGGGAGAAGCTGGCTGGCTTTTACCCAGACCAATGGAACAGGCTTTCCATAAACTACTGCTCTCTTTTGGCCTATTTAGGTCAGGAGTTAACAACCCTTATCACAAGCAAGGGTTCCTGTCCTGGCGTTTAAAGTCAGTGCACGCCAAGCACGCTGCCAGGATGAGCAGCCCCTCTCATCCCGTTAAAGCAGGGCTGAATTGCAACCTGTGCCTGAGCGCTGTGGAGTGAACAACACTGCAATATGCTGCCAAATACTCACAGTGCATCTTGAGTGAGTTGTGCACAGAGGGCTTTTCTGGTCTAAGACACGAGATAAAGGAATGGTGTTAATTCCCTCTTTTTAGCAGAAAACAGATCACTGGGAGTCTGTCAGACAAAAATGAGTAGGTCATAAGGAGATGCACCACCAGTCTGCAATAGCTTTGGCCCTATTAGTGCTCTCCCAAAGAGGTTAAAATATCTATCCTATCATCCTATCATCAGTGGGGTGAGTTATGCAGGTCTCAAGACCACTTAGCTTTCTGCTCAGATCAAGTGTTAGCCTTCTCACCATGAATGCCATGCCCCAGACCTGGATGGAAAGCAGAGGTGAACAGAGGAGCAGTGTGTTCTTCTTTTTCCCTCCACAGTCTACCATGCATATTCACACCCAAAACCAAGAGAATGATGTCCATTCCCAGTGTCTCAAGACAAGAGTGCTAGCCAAACTGTGCTTTCCAGATGGGCTTGCCCTGCTGTTCTCTTTCACCGATAGGACAGCTGAGGACAAAAACTGAGCTAATTTCACTGACCACTTTCTACAGCTGAGACACCTCAGCCAGCTGGCGAATGGCACCAGGACAAGAGGGAGACTCTGTTCCCATGCATAGGGCAGCATCTTCTCTTTTCCCTTCATCTCTCTGCATCTCTCCCATCACCCCCTGTGAGGAGGAGACCAGATGCCACCAGCACAAGGGAAGCAGAGGACAAGGACAGTCAGTAGCAGCTGCTCTTCTGAAGATGCCAGCGTTCACCCTGCTACTGACCAAAGAACATGCCAAGGGGAGTTACAGCATCCTCCTCCCCTTTCTTCTCTCCCCACTCCCTCCTGCCCCAGCAAAGCAAACAAGGCAAAGGGCTCTGTTGTTTTAGACCCCTGAAGGAAAAGAAGAAGGAAAGAGATGCCCATCCTCCCCAGCAGGCATGTGACAAGCCACAGAAGAGCAGCACTGCTGCCAAGCCTGGTGACTAAGGCCAAAGAGAGAGGAGATAGGGAAACACAAGGGCCTGCTTGTTTGGGTTTTGTTTGGGGAGTTATTTGAAATTCAGCAGCGACTGGCATTGGAGAACAGAGTCCACTCAGAGCCTCTCTCTTCCCATTCATCCCAGCTCAGCAAAGCAGGGAAAGGGGGGGATGCAGGCTGAGGAGCAGGAAAAACAACCAGTCTCCTTATAAGAATATCTGCCTGGTAGACTGCCTCTGCCCATGGGGAGGCATTAGAACCAGGAATCCATCACCGTCCAAGGGAAGTTGCTGCAGGATAAAGGATGCCCACAGCAACCTGGCCAACACCTCTCTTTAGCAATGCCTTGGCAAGCATCCTTCCCAGACATTTTTTCCCTCTGCTTCATTTTCCTCAGGTGTAACATAAGGGTAATACATGCATATTTAGGTAATCAGGACATTCCTATACTGAAAGCTGTAAATAAGTGAAGTCATCCCTAAGGAGCAGAAAAGTAGGAAATAAAGACACAGATTGGGCACAAGTAAACAAGAGAGCCAGAAAAAAAAGAAAAAAAAAAACAAAAAAAAAAAAGACAAAAAAACAAAAACGCCATGTGTCAACCTAGAAGGCATTGGTGGAGACATTTCCAGACAAAGTGAATCATTCTTGTCATGCTAATTTCCCAATTTTTGTAGGCCACAGGCGGATTCTCACTGGCTTTGTTCTTCAGAAGAGTAGAGCTTGGCTTTCTGTGTCTTTAAGCATTTGTCTTTAAGCATTTTTTTCAGGGTATTAGCATTTGGAATGCCTGGGAAACTGAATCAGGAATGACTCCACCATAGCATCAATCTGTTGGCTTCGGGATGGGGAACTTCTAACATGGAGTAGGGGCAAAGGAATGGGGTTATATAGCAGGAAACTGATTCTTGGCTTTGCTCTGGAGGAGCTTATCAATGCCCAAACTGATAAAAATCTTTGAACTAACACCTAAAATATTTCATCTAAAATTTGGGCAATCAGATCTAGTGTCTAATTTAGTGCTTGTCAACCCTGCCTGTGTCAGGGGGATAATCTTTGACGTCCCTTCCAACCCAAACCATTCCACTTGTTAATCATCTCTAAAATATTGCATGTATTACTTGGGCTCGTTTTCAAGGAAGATGAATACACAGTGAGGCTGCATTGTAGAGAAAGACAATTAAGATGACCAGGAGACATCAGAAAAGACTGATATATTTGGCCTTCCAAAAGGAAGGTGAACAGAAGATTAAAATGCTATGCTTAAAGGCAGAGAAAGAAGCACTAGGGGGAGGAAGGAAAAAGGACTCTTTAAACTAAAGGACAGTGCTGCCATGAGAATAAATAGGCTTAAATTTTCATATATATATATACACACACATATATATGTATCTATGTGTTGGGTTTTCTACTTACCAGAAAAATTATCATTCTAGACAGTCAGTCCTGTATGACTAACAAGGCAATCTCCCTGTTACCATTCAGATGGAATTCACTGGGAAGGCTGCAGGGTATGTTCTTACAGTCCTGTCCTTTTATATTTAACAGAGATGGAAAAAAACTTCACACCCCTGTAGCCTCCATCTGTAAAGCCAAACTCGAAAGTGGCTTTTGCATCAGTGTTCTTCTCTATTCCTTGAGATGCCTTCTGGGGTTTTCTCTCAGGTATTTGGTGAATCATCAGAACAAGATGAAAATTTTCTGCTTTAAACTTACATTAAAGCCCTGGTATCTCAAGGACCTATTGTGACATCCTACAGACATGACAGCTACCTTCTGCAGGAAGGAGAGACTCCTTCCTCTAGTAGACTCATTTTTACTTCAGGTCTTCCATCTCTAATGCCTTATCATCGAAGATACAGGCATTTTAGGGGTCCAGGGCAAATGTCAGAGAGGAACTCTATCCTGATAGGACGCCCAGAGAGGTAGTGGAATCACTATCCCTGGAGGTTCTTATGACAGCAGTAGATGTGGCACTGAGTTTTAGTGGGCATGGTGGTGATGGGTTGATTCAACAAGATGAATATAGTGGTCTCTAACAAACTTAAAGATTCTATGATACAGCATGATGTCAACAATCAGATGAATGTGTCCCAGACCAGCAGCACTACTCTGTCCATAATGAATTACCTGGGAGCCCTTTTTTGAGCCACAGTCTCATGGTAAATCTCCAGGATTTGCTGGGCACCACAATACTGGGTACCAGATGCCCCTTGTTCATACACTCACTTCCCTCTGCCTTAAATTTCTCTCCATGTCAAGGTGAATGGAGGCAGTACAGATGAAAGAAACTTGCTGAGCCATGTCCTTAACATGACAGAAATATCTGCAAATCAGGAAATCTAACAGAAGAGAAATAGAAAAAGCAGAATATCTCAGTCTGAAAGAGATCCTTTCTGTGGTACACACCACATCCCTGGAGACATTCAAGGTCAAGCTGAATGGGGTTCTGAGCAACCTGATCTAGCTGTAGACCTCCCTGTTCATTGCAGGAGAGTTGGACTACATGACCTTTAAGTGTCTCTTTCAACTCAAACTATTCTATAATAAATACTCTAATCTTCTCCCTTCATTATTACCTCATGTTGCATCTTCATCTCAGTCACACCTATTCACTCATTACCTTGTCCACTATGTGTACATGCACATTTGCAGCTTATGGGTAGGATTCTTCTGTTTTTCTCCACATTGCTGTGACTCAACTTCTATCTCATGTTTAACTCTCACCTGCAAGTCCAAAGTTCCTGTTGGCACATTTCAGTCGCTTATTTTTAGGCAAACTGATGTTTAGACTTCTAAAAACACGACTCATGATCTCCAAACAGTGAACCTAAAGGACAAACCCTTTTCAGCCAGGATGCTGTTAAATGTAACTATGATGCCAGAGAGACCTTCACTCCTTGTGAACTGCTCCTTTCAGTTTCTAGGATGCTACTGTTAGAGAGACAGAGCTCCTTGGAGACTGAAAGAAAAGATGCAGAGGCAAATGCTTCTCTCCTCACAGAGACAGTATTCTGTCCTTATTACTGCTTGGTAATCTCCTAGTTTTTTGGGGCATACTTCTGCCCTCAGATTCTGCCACAACCAGTGTAGTTTTCACACTGTATGGTGTTCTTCGATGAAATCAGAATTCCTGGAGTCATGCAATTATAAGAGACAGATTACATTAGAAAAGAAAATAAATACAAATGGAAGTAGCAGTTAAAAAAATATCCCTACTATCATTGCTGACCACAGTTCAAATTCCAGACTACTAATTGTAAAAATGATTTTTAAAGGAAAAGTCTTCTAAGAAACTCAAAATGTAAAGGGGCCCCATTTCACACTACTCAATTGTGGTTTTTTGTTTGGTTTTTTAATTTTTATTTTAGTCGTGCTAGATGAGCAAGATTTAATGCACAGGCCATAAACCTCACCATTCACGCCCATGAAACACTCAACAGGACTGTGCAATTCACAGTTAAACTCAACCTGGACACAGCATCTAACCCTGGAAGGAAAGCCATTGCTGACAGCGTGACCTTGCTCGGAATGTCCCTCCTCTTCTAAATCCCCTCCTCTGCCTGGCACTGTGCTTGTTCCTTGGCACTGATGTCTTCTTTGGTCTGAGTGTCCCTTATCACTTTGTTCACATTGTGATTTTAGATTGGATGCCCTACAATACTACCTTGCTTGCACTGTAATCATACAAAAAATAATAACAACAACAAAACAATAATAATAAATAAAAAAAAACCTAACACCCTAATTAATACAAATGGAGGCTAAAAATATGGATATTTCAATGAAAAAAAATGGCTTCTTCTCAGGAGATTACTGAGGTAGACACATTCACATGCATTTTATTTATAGCTTTAGCTTTACCGCAGTCACTCAGTCAAGCATGGTCAGGACTGTATATAGGCAAATGCAGTTCACTTCTCCCCCTTCTCAGCTTTAAAAGGCAGAAAACAGCTTGCCTAGAGTGTTTGCTGTGAATTTTATGAGCACGACTTAATCATAGAGATAGAAAACAGTTGCTCGAGCAACACAGCTGCAAGAAAGGGAGGTAGATCCACCCTCTCTGCCCCCCTGGTGTTATTGATTGGGCAAAGAAAACAGTAGAGAAATCTCTAATTGAGACCCACTGGGAACTCAAGTCTCATACTGGTATATTACAGCTTGGGGATATTTCTCATTGCTGGTAGAAGAGAGAACAGTCTTGCCCATGACCATGCTCTAGCTTGCTGTCTGCAGTCTCCAGTGCTGTTGTGCAGCTGAGACCAGATCTAAACCCAAGGCTTAAAGCAATGAGGAGGGAGTGAAGTTCCTGTTGGAAAACTCTTTCCAAGAAACATTGCCTTCACTGGAGCTTAGCCCTCATCACTTTAAGGAGAATCTTGGTTCTCCATTCATTCTAGGGTCTTGTACCAAGTCTTTCTCCCTTGAAAGACTCGTTCCATTCACCACCACTTGGGAGCTTCTAAATCAAGATAGAGTCATGCCTCTAAAAAGTTTGCTCAACTCCCACCACAGGACGGTTGCATATGGTTATCACGGGTTGAACCCACCAACTTAACTCATAAGATTACAATAACTCCTTCTGGTGTTGTGTGCTGGCTTTATGTGGCCTTGTCTTCCCCACTCTGAAGCACGTTATTCTGCGAAGAGATCACTTAAATCAAATCAAATAGGGCCAAGGCTACAGCACCAGCTACTGAGATGCTAGGAGTGATGATCGAGCAATAATTTGGATCTACTTCATCTTGCTGTCATCCTATTCCCTCCATTCACTGCCACAGTCTCTCTCTCCCAACCCTCATTCTCAGTGCTGTTGAACCAAGGTGCTTCTTTGTAATTTTTTTTAATGCTTTCCTAGAAGAAATTTAAAAAAAAAAAAAAAAAAAAAAAAAAAAAAAAAAGTTGTTTTCTCCATGATCTCCTCAAATTTTATCCTGTCTGGAATTTGCCACTGAATTTAGAATAGGTATCCAAGTCACATAACCATTAAAGGGCCTGCATAAAGGCAGTAACCACAGCTAACCTGTTGACCAGCTGTGCCTTGTAATTGCTTTGATCTTCACTTTTCCTTGCAGACTACAACCCCCTCCTCTTACACTGTACTGTGATAGGTTGGTAGAAATCATATTAATTCCAATACATCCAGGAGTAGATCTGAACCAATTTCATCCACTATAAACCCGTGCTCTGCAGTCACAGATGTCATCTTTGTCATTTAGATCTACCTTTGTCTGTTGGCTTGAAGCAAACAGGAGGGGAATCAGAATCTGCCTGACACAGCAAATCGAGGGAAGAGAAAAGGGGAATCAATTTTTATAATATGTGTTTGGCACTACATAATAGATATAACTCTAAATGCAAGCCATAAAGTTGGAGAGGCTTGTAAATTAAATCCATTCTGTCCCTTTCAACTAAAAAGTGACCTTACCGTAGAATTAAATGTGATTTTTATCCAGTGATCTATGGAGCTGTGAAAATGGCTGATGGTTGCAGTGTGTGTGCTATAGGACAGAGAGGAACCCCTATATAGGTATCTCCACACAGCTCAGCACATGAACTGCTGCTTGCCTCACAGTTAACCCAAAGCCACAGTATGGCATAGGATTTTCACCTTCTCTCTACCAAAAAGAGGGTGACCATGTACATTCTGAGAGTCCGTGTTCCTACAGGTTCTGGCCAGGCACTGAATGGGACAGTGCTGCTGGAGAAGTGCTTAATCATATTAGGTTCTGAAAATCAGGCTGTCTGCACAAAAGCAAGGCATATCTTTGTTTTATCCTTGTTCAGTTTACAGGGCCTTAGCTACACTGCAGGAGGAGGTGAGGATTAGAAGTAGCCTGAGGTTCAGCAAAATGACAGAATGAAGGAAAAATTGGGGGTGGAATGTCCTTGATTGTTCATGTAGTGATTCCATCCCCCTGTTTCAATAATCATACAGGAGAATTTGAAATACAAAAGATTTGACATTGGAATTTAGCCCAGAGGACACAATTTAGGATGCTCCTGAATGGTTTTAAACAGCCAGAAATTATCAGGCTTTGTCTCACAAGAAAATATAGTTTTGAAGACTCTGCTGGGTTACAGGTTGGCATTCATGCATATAGGCTATCAGAGCCTGCAGGAGATGCAATGCTCCCAGGAATATAATCAACACACGATTGAAGGCTGTTCGACTTCCAGTCAGTACAGCAGCGAAGAAAATCACTTCCCCACTGCCATGGGTGAAGCAGATACTCAGAAAGGCAGTCGTGTGTCTCCTCATCAGCACTGAGAAGTGGTGCATAGGAGGAGCCAAGATCCTTCCCAGATATTTAATGTCACCGAAGCTTGGATAAAAAGTAGTGCCTGTCCCCTGTCCCTCTGGCTCTCTCGGTTTTTCCACGTGTGCACTGAGAAGGTGTTGAACTGTGAGCCACAAGCCTCCATCAGATGGCCAAAATGGATTCAGGAATTCAGCCCAACTAAGTTAACATTATGTTAGAGACTCACCTCAGATGCCACATTGCACCATGTTCACCTCAAGTGGTTGTGGGGCAAGCCACAGAATTCAAATCCACACTGCTAGCTGGGTTACTCTTCAGGACACTCCAGGTTATCATCAAAGTCTTGTCCTAAGATGTGGTTTGTGTATACTAACTCCCTCTCAGCCTGCTCATCTATGTCAATGGCTCCTTTCTCATTTTGCTCTTTCACTTCTACGTTATTTAATTGCTAGCAAAGGCAAAACCAGGTGCTATCCAAGGGACAGCATGCCCCAGGGATTATCACTAAAATACTGCAAACCCTCTTAAACTTCACGAATAAGGAGTAAAGAGATCTATAAAAAGTTGGTTGAACAGATTACAGCAATGCTCAGCCTCTGTCAAAGCTTCTTCTAGCAGCCATGGGGTTAACAGCATCATATTTACATAGACTTCCCCAGTATTCTCTCACTTCTAATATTTACAAATGCTGGATTTTCTTCTTCCAAGGAAAGAATGTTTAATCCTTTACCAACTCTCAGCCACTTTTGGGATCTTTGCTCACTCAAGTTACAGATTATATGAAATCAAGGAGAACCATTAGCAGCTGATGACTGCATTGGTCAAAGCTGATCTTCTCCGTTTCTTAGCTCTGAATTCTTTTATAATATCAGTACAGAAATGCCAGGCTTATTGCTGTTATTGTTTCAAGATTATTTATGGTTAATGTTTGGCAAAGCCCAAATGCTGCAGCCACCCAGAACCTGCAATGGATCAAATCAAGAACATCAGGATGGGGAGACTTGCCAGTAAGAATCCTTGACTACAAAGCAAAAAATAAAATAAAATAAAATTTAAAAATTCAAGCTTTGAAATAGCAGTTGAATTCCCACAAACAGAATTTTGTCTGCCTGTTGTGCATCAGCTTTTTGTCAACAAGAGATCTCCCACCCTCATTCTTTTTGGTACAGCAGTACTGGGAGGCACCTAGAGTTAGGCAGCCTTACACAGACAAGAACCAAATTCCCCTACTTCCATCAGTCCAAATGTTCCTGAGACTGAGAATCCCTAAGAAAGGGCACAAATAAACTCTCTGTCAAGAGATGGGAACAGCTCCCCAAGAGATTCACGGATGTTTGGAGCTTGGCTGGAAATAGAGCAAGATCAGAAGACAAACTGGTCTCATCCTTGCCAATAGTTCACTTTCCACCTAATTGAATCCAGAGAGTAACCATCTGACTTGTGCTCAAGACCTCTACAGTTGCCTTACTCAAGCTAGATGCTGTACCACCCAGAGATACCAAGGGATAGGACTTAAAAGAGTTCATCAAGAGAAGTTTAGAAAGTGGGCAGTCTTGTGCAGTAGCCTGGGAAGGAATAAAGCACAGTAACTTCAACTGATTTGCCCTGTTGATTACCCACAAAACAGCCAGGCTACTTGCCACAAGAACAGAGAAAATAGGGTATAAGTAGAAGCTCAGTCGCCAGCATTTGATGAGGGGCTGATGGCTGGACAATTACACCTCCAGAATCACCTTCCAGACCAAAAGCCAATTCGCAGAGCTGAGCTCCCTTCCAATTACTCCTTCTCTTATTGTCTAAGGAGTTGCGACAGACACACTGACGCTTCAGATTAAGGACATCTGTGTGGCAGGATGTGTACTGGGCCCTGGGTAGAAAGGGCCTCCACCCCATTTCTGGCATTTGCACAAGGGTGATTGATTTCCTTCCACCTCTTCTCCCCCACAACTACAAATAACTTCCATGGGGAGATTACTCTGTCTGTTCTGTAATCAACAGCAACTTCAAAAGGGCTTAGTGCTAAAGGAAAACCTCAGAGGGCCAGCATTAAGTGGGAAACAAACATAGCATTTGGGTTGTAATTTGAGGTGGGAGGCTGGGGTTTTAATAACCACATCACTACAGCATGCTGTGCACCTTGCAGTTCATAAACTGCATTTATGAGTACAGGAAGTTACAGGAAGATTTTTTCAGTCCATGTGAAATGCAGCCATGTCTGGTGTGGAGCATATGACGCGTTTGGTTGTGTTTGGAAGCTGTATTTAGCTCTCCTATCACTTCCCAGCACTGTCACTTGCATATAAGCAGAGTCTGGTAAACAAACTCCAGGCCTGGGAAAAGTCGTGTCCTATTTAGATCCAACCATCACTTCTAGAGATGATTTGAGCAAGGGAAGGGAGGTGTGAAAAATCACTGCTTTGTCCCACATTCTCCTCACCACATAAAATGGAAAGTATTTTGAGCTCTCGTACAAAGATATTGGTGTTTTTTCAAGATAGGAAGGTGATGTTTAATATCCTGAATTTTCTCTTCTTCCTCTATTGTTTGCTTTGTTTATGTGGGAACAAGAATGGACGTTCTATGGGTGGGTTCCAGAACTCAGAGCAATGCAAGAATATAGTAGGACCCCTTCCCAGGCAGAAAATAGTCGGATAAAGAAAACAAAATGACCATGCAGGGCTTTGTCCCAGCGAAGAGCAAGGATAGCTGATTTGCTGGGGATAGAAATGCTGTGTCTCACAATGATGCAAGTCTTTGCTCCCATTCAAAGCATCTACACACTCTTAAATTTCAGATCCTTAGTTCCCTTCAGACTTCCCCTTCTCTGAGATACCAAGCCCAAAAGGTGCTACCATAGAGTCCCAGCATGGTCTGTCCTGAAGTATGTCCTGCAATACAGCCTCCAGTGCTTTTCCCAGGAAACCTTTAAATGCCTTGTTGACCTTTTTGCTTGCCATATACAAGCCAAATCGAGTAGGCAGCCCTTGAAAGCATCTGAATCCAATGGGAGAATCAAAACCTCACAGCATTCATGTTCCATCTTCACAGAATCACATGCACTTCAGATTGAAGGGGCCACTGGAAATCGCCTAGTCCAATTCCTTCCTCTCCACCCTTCATGTTCCTTGGTCTTGGGAGGAGGCAAGGCTCTGGATTGTGGTTGCCCTATTGTAGAATGGCTTATGTCAGAAGGGACTATCTGCGGATTTGCTGCTAAAATCTTCCCTTCCAGTGGCATTTCTATGCCTGCAGGAGATGCCCATGGACAGGCAGTTGTGTAAATCCAGAGGGGTGTGTTGGGTACTTCTGCAACCATGACAACTCTTGCTGCACAGGATGCCTTCCTAATATTTCTGTGCATCCTACTGAAACGAATTCCACAGCTAACTGGCATTTTGCTGGGATCTCTCCCTGCTTCCCCTCTTGCCCTCCCAGTCTTGCTGTGCTTCTGACTGTCACCATCTCTCCTGCTGGTAGCGGAATCATCTCCATCTGGAGAATCTGGAAGTCCCCACAGCATTGCTCTCCCTATTAATGTTTCTAAAACCCCCAAGCTGGCAGGAAAAAGCAAGTCACACAGGACTTGTTGTTTTTTACATTGCTCATATTGCTTTTTTTTTTTTTTAAGCATTCAGAATATGAAGCAAACATACATTGGCTCTTGACTTCAGATGCCTTCATGGCTGATCTGAAAGTGCCATGCTGAATAACTGAATAACATTATATAATAACTGAATAGCATTATATCACATCCATTGACTGCTGAAGCATGGACAGGTCCAAGACCCACCATCCTTCTTTCCCTCAAGAATCTGTATGTCCTTCCATGGCGTGCTCTGTGGAGGTAATCCTTATCACAAGGTCTTAACACTCTTTCAAACCAGTTGCCCTCACGAGGGCACACCTAACACAGTGACATCTCCAAAATCTAAGCCCATCCCTAGATCCATCAAAGCTTCTCAGGAAAGCTGCTATGTCCCACGTGCAGGGTGAGTAGCACATTAGAACACTGACTAACCACTGACAAACTCCTTTCTAAGCATAGATCCCAGGAGAGCTCAACCTGAGCACTGAGTTCTCTCTTCATTGACCACTGACCCTTTAGCACCACCAAACACCTACCAAACAGCAGGCGTACAGGCTACTAGGCTACTGAGATCTTTCTATCCTCTCATTCCTGATTTCTGCCATCAAAATTGTAGGCTTTGCTGCGATTACCTCCACAGAGATATGCACGTGCAATAATAGAAGGCTCTTACCATCACCTACACATGGTGAGCTTGCATCAACCAAAAAGTAAGGTGCTCACCCTTGCCCTTTGTGTGTGTAATGTTGAGGGGATTTTTTTCTGTAATTAACCCTTGCTTTTAACTCAATAGGTCTGATCAGATTGTAGAACAACATCTGAGAATGGAGATTAGCAGGCCAAGCTCTTTAGTACTTAAAGCATCAGCGCAGCTACTCAAAATCAGATTTCCCCTTCTTCACTGGCATTTGATTAAAGCCTTTTCAAGCAGTCTGTTCCAAACTCTAAATGCCTAAATTAGGTGATAGAGAAAACATTTCTTTGGTCTGGAAAATGATAACAGTATGCATCTCAACTGTGGTCAGCAGGAAAATTGCATTCGGAAAACATGCATTGTGTGAATTTGTATGGGTGTGTGCACGTGCACTAATGCAAAGTTTTGGTAGAGCTGACCAGAGCGTGGGCATGCAGAGACATAAGTAGCATGATTCTAGTAGGGGGAAGGCATTCGTAAACCAGGAGCTGAGTCTAGAAATAGATTGTGAGAGGATCAATTTTTGCTGCATACTGATTTATTCAAACCTTCCACAGTGGCAAAGCCCTTTATAACAAAATATCTGATTACAGGACTATGACCATAAATCCCGCACACCCTCCAGCAATGGCCAATGAATAACTGACTTGTTAAGGGAACAGACCTGCACAATGAATAAATCTACCAACAGGGCTTTCAATACAAAAGACCCCATTGGGACAAATTTCTTTCTGAAGGTGCATCGACTTTCATTTGCAGGAACCATCAGATATTTGTTTCAAGAAGAAGACAGTCATTGTTAGATTGCTACTAAACAATATGTAGTATAAACCAGGCTCCAGCTCTGGGCTTAATCTGCTTGTATATCAATGGACTGGACCATACAGCAAAGCATTTTGCAGAACAATGTGTTATACAAAGTCTCCTTTGTATGTAAAGCATGTACTTGATCCAGGGGGAACACAGCAGAGTGAACAGGAGGCTCACACCCTTCCAGACCCTCAGTCATAGAGAGACATTAAGAAAATACGGATTAAGAAAGTATAAGGAAACATTATTTGGGAGGAAAGTTTAAGGAAAGACATTCGTGAACAGTCAAAACACAGGAAGTAGAATTTGTGTTTGGTTCTTGACTGATTATTTTCATCTCATAATCGCAAGGGAAGGATTTCTTATTTGAAGATCAAGGGGCCTGGGAAACAAAACCAGGCAAGGAAGAAGACAAGTAGACCCATTTAATAGCTGAAAACATCATACAGTGTGGCCAACACCTAAATTAATTGTGACCTGAAACTCTACCCTGAGACTTCTGGTTTGGCAGTGGGTAAGATCTTCCCCTTGGTGGGGATTGCACCACAGCATCCTTTAAAATCAAACCATGGTGTTCTGCTTTGGGTAGCTCAAGCTTTCTGTGGTTTATGGAGCAGTAAGTTCAAATGATTAGCTGAGAGGTGCACAAGAAGGTAACAGCACAGATGGGACAGAGATAAAGAGTTCAGCTCAAGATCCATTCTAGCATGGGAATCAAGATGGCCCCTGTCCCAAAAGCATTTAGAGAGAGAACTCTTAATGTATATGGAATAGGTTCATCTGCCAGGAATGGGATAGTCCTAATATAGAGTCATTCTGTAAACAGCGAGGACTTTGTTATAGGTCAGATGAGCTCAGAAACCGAGGAAAAATCTCCATCTAGGAAGGCCAGCCTGATGACAGGCAGGAGACAAGGTGAGCATGTAGGCGAGAGTGCTGAAAGGGTAGGAAGAGGTATCACATCCTCAGGCCAAAACTAGAACTTCAGAAAAAGAACCTGGCAATAATATATGCTGGTGCATGCACATGACATGCACAAAATGGTGTCCCGAATGCATGCAGATTTCCTCTGTCCTCGTCTCAGGCTACATTAGTTTAGCAAGCAGCAGCTCTATGTGGAATGAAACACCTGCCTAAAACCCACAATGCTCACTGGAAGGAGAATTTTATATTTGATGTATTTTGCTTCAGATATATACATCAGCTTAATATAGAGTACATCACATAAGATTACAGCCATTTGTTTCCACTTTTGCCTCTACAAATATTCCAATCCGGTCAAAAGTCATTTCCTTAGAAGGTTTCTGTTCATTCTGCCTCCAAATGCCATTTTCTTTCCCCAGATCCCCTTGTCCCAGGAATAAGGCGCAGCACTTTATGTGACAAACCTTGCAGTTTCAGCCACTCATTCCTTATCAGCTGGCCACTCCTTGATCAATGCTTTATAAAGAAATATTCAGAGGAAAAAAAAAGAAAAAATGCAGAGGAAGGTAGGACATCAAACCCTGGTTTGATTCTGATAATATTGGTGGGGGGACAATCTGCTCCAACAAATTAAAATCAGCAAATCTCTCATTTTCTCTGACAGAAGTAACCAATTTAAATTTTCATAAAGGGGGCAGTGATGTGTGTCTTTGCGAGACAGAGTCACCAATCTAGCAGCCCTCTGATTTAAAATATTATCTTTCTTTTCCTTTTTTTTTTTTTTTTTTTAATTTTTTTTCTCCCTTTCCCTGAGAGCCTCCTGGAGCAACATGACAGATTATCTCAACATAATCAGACTGATACAAAACCCTCTCTCTGAAAGGCACCGAGAGGAATTTCTAAGCCCTAGATGTGGTGACGAACAGGCTTTCTGAAGGGACCTCCTTTGCTGCTCATTTTCCTCTTTATTTAACAAATGTTGTGTTTTGTAGCCTTAGTGCTACTGCAAGCCATATTAAAGAGCCAACCATCACACAGAGTGCCCATAGGAGAAAAGGAGGTGTGCCCTCCACTTGAGCTGGCTTGCCAGGTTGCTCTCCAAGTGGGGATTTTGGATTCCAGTTGATGGTTCTTTACTTTGGAAGAAAATTCCACCAATATTGTCTTGGGGATGGGCAGTGGGAGAGATAAGGTTTGCAAGGTAGATGGGACCTTCTGTGCTGGGAGACTGGAGGATGCTGAAGATTGGGATGTCTTGAGTTGGACTTGATGATCCTCATGGGACCATTCCAACTCAGGATATTGTATGATCTTATGACTGCATGATTCTATGATCTGCATTGACTCCAACCTGGAAAAACAAGGATTGCCACAGCTCTTTGCCATAGCAATTTAGGACTGGATCTGTGGATCTGGGACATGAAAGACCATGTGGAAATGGACTCCAGTGCAGATGGGGCACTAAAATACTGTTTTCCTTGGCAGAAACATGGTTGAATGCTGAGTTTGCTACCCTACTCTGTCTGAGAAATTCTCTTTCCCACCTTGGCCCCATCCCTTCTTCCCTTGCTTCAGTGCTCAAAACCCCTCATCCACCTGAATACATGGATGGGCAAGCAACCTCCATTAGCAAGTCACAATTGTAGTGCACTTTCATTCCAGCACCTCCTGCCATACCCCAGGCAAGTGGAAAACCCCAAAGACTTGGGATAAGAGCTGTAAGAAGAACACATGATATGCACCAGGAACCTTTGCACTTAATCTGCAGCCACATTGAGCTGTTTCAATATTTGCTGCAAATTTGGAAGATGCTCCCTTGTAAACCCCCAGGCCAGGTGGCAGCTCCCTGTGCTTTGAAGGCTCACTCAGGAATGTGAATTTTCTCCAAGGGGAGGAGGAGAGGTGATTACTGAGACAGTCTGTCATCCATCTTGAAGAAAATATTCTGCTTTTTTTTTGCACCTCTCTTGGAAAGGTGGCAATCGGGCAGCCCTTGACCCAGGATCAAGACAAGGAAAAGACTTTAACTCATTTGTTTACCAGCACAGGTTTCTTGGAGCTAATTAATGAGCCGAGCTGGTATCCTGCAACAGGTATCAGTGATGATGACAGGGGATTTCCTGCATGCTACACTTCTGCTCAAGGAGAAGGAGAATTTGGATGAGATGAATTTGATTGTGCCACTGAACTGCTTGCTCCTCTCTATCCCCAAAAAGGAGGAAATGAAAAGCCATGGGAAAGCCCTCCATCACCATCCTCCACACCCAGACCAATGACTGAGACTGATTGTTGTCTGTAAAATGCTCTGAGCAGAAAAGTACTTAGATAAACGTGTGTAGGGTCTGAAAGACCACCTGCATCAACAGAGTGAGCCCTTGGGGTTGAGGATGCTGCATTCCCCCCTCTTGGGCATGGGGATGAGCAGGGCTGCAGTTGTGCCCACACACTATATTTGCACACCCGGAGATGCTCAAGCAGCACCTACATTCACAGAAATACTGATATCGGGGAGAAGTGTTGAGGGGGACAACTATGTGGGGAGGAAGTGATGTGGATAAATAGAGGGGGGGAGGGAGGGAGCAAAAAGCACATGGGAAGATGATAGCCGAAAGAAGGGGAATAACTCCTGAGGGGCAGCATGTCGAGGGCGATTGCAAGCCCCAACGGCAGGTGGGTTGTTTATTGGATTTTGGGTTGTTTTGTTTGTTTTTATTTTATTTTCTGAGGTGGGGATGTGGAAGGAAGGGTGGGGGCACTGCTCTGGAGGGCTGTGCCGAGCATCCATCTGTGCGCAACGGGGGCGGCGAGCGGCCATCGTCGGGCTGCGAGCGCCATCTCCCCGCCGCTCGCCGCAAGCCCCGGCCGCCCCCAACTGCTCCCCCCGCGGCGAGAAACGGCTTGGGCTGGGGAAGAAGAGGGGTTTGCGGGATCCTGACATTCTCTTCTAGTGCCCCCCAGACTTCTCTCGAGCCAGTGGGCAGCCCCGATGCTATGGGGAGGGCGAAGAGGGAGCGAAGTTTAGGGTGGTTGTAAAAAGGGGACGTATACAGCATAAAGCAATGCAATCGCTTTCCTGATCCATTCTGCATCCCAGCAGGGCTGTCCATAGGGTGGACTAATGGTTCCTGCAGCCCTTTGGCCGTTTCTTAGGATGTGAGTATAATTCATGAGCTCCCCCTTTGCCTACGACACACACAGACATCTCTCAGCCTGGGTGTGGGGTCCAGCACACCTCCCCCTGACTCAGTTTCCCCCTTCTTTGTCGTAAACCCTCTCCACTTTGCAGCTGGTCTTTCCTCAGTCACTGACCCGTATTGGCATGCAGAGCCCAAGGAAGAGGAGAAGAGACTTCAAGCCCTTATCCCTGCACTTGGGGCTCTGCAATGCTATTCCAAGTGCCATGGGAACAGCCAGGAGAACTGCTCCTTGCATATTCTTGCCTGGCCTTCCCGTTTTCTCCCCCCCCAGCAGAAGTTAGAAGAAAGGATGCTGCACCCTTTCATAAGATAGAGAGGGGGTCTGATGCCTGCACCCCATGCCTCCCAGTCAATCTCCTGTCCTGCAGTTGAGAGCCATGTTCACCATACCCAACACTATACTTCTCCCCAGTCCCAGCCTGGCTCAGCCTGTGGCCACTCCATGACCTCCCTTCTCTTCCTTGGTGAGGTGCTGGATAGAATTTGGGGCCCCAGGTTAATGAGTCATTAATTAATTAGGAACCCACTTAACATGCACGGGGAGTTGTTTGTTTCCTTTAGCAGCCTGGGCTTTGGATGAGATCCCAGCTCTGCGAAGCCTCCAGCCTTGTCTCCCAGCTGATAATAGATAATACAGATATTTCAGCACCAGCCAAAGCAGAGTCATCATCATTAATACACAGTCCTCCCTGCTACGTGGCGGAGGTCGCCAGTCAACTTCAGGGCTCATCCCTCCTGGCTCTCCTTAGGCTTTGCATAGCCAGGAGACAGCAAACGTGGAGCAAATCAACAGGTAAAGGGGCCATGCAGACTGCACCCCAACCTCCCCTGGCCACCCCGATAGGGCGATTCCAGCTTTTGAGGCAGTGTGATTTTTGCTCCACTGCTGCGCAGGTTTTGACATCTGTCAAAGTAGCTTTGCTCTTCCTCCACCTTCCTCCTCCTCCCTCAGCCATCAGCTGTCAGCTGGCTCGAGTTGGAGATGGATGGAGCCTGAGCCCTGGGAAACCTCAGCTAGGAAAGGGACTGGGGTGGTCAGGGATGTAGGATAGGGAATCCTGTTGCCCTCCATCTCTTTGACCTTGCCTTGATATTTCCCCCCACTGCACTCCTCTCTGTGCATATGATTCACAGGGGTTGTTTCCTCTGCCAGGGCAGGAGCAGGACTACAAGCATGAGTCACAAGCTGGAGATACCTCGCAGAGTTGATTTGCAACCCGGTGCCTTCGATTGCCAGGGACTGATGCCGTAGAAGCCAAAAGCAGGGCACGACCGTGCTGAAAAGTCCCTTTGAAACCCATCTACCTGCTCCCACCACCCCCAACCCCACTTCTACTTCGAGCCTTGACAGAGCCATGGCTGAAATACCTCTCTGCAAAAGTCTGGAGATGCATCAACAGCCACCCTCCATCAGCGAATGTCAGGCCGTGAAAGGAAAGGGGGCGGTGGGGGAAGAGGGAGAGACAAATTCTGCGATTCATTCCCACACAGGGTGATTCAGAACAAGATGCTTTGTAATTACGCATCCCTGATGGAGACTCCTTCTTTTCCCCCT